>NC_140592.1:984208400-984935371 GCF_964204655.1 Triturus cristatus | reverse complement strand
AGACTTTAGGTCTAAACTTAGACTTCAGGTCGAAACTTAGACTTTTGGTCTAAGTTTACTTTTGTGAATCAGGACCAATGATTTTAAAAGTTTTTTACTACCAGGACAGACAAAACTTAAAAGTCGGCAAAAACAGGAGGATGAAAGGCAAAAGGTTGAGTGAAATCATGCCAAGGATATCAGGTCAAACAATATTGATAATTGATTTAAATATTTGCTAATGATTTATAGTTGATGTGCGCATTACCCATATACCTATGGGTTATGGCACCTGACAAATTACTTTTTAATTTGATTAGTTTTCATTTGTTTTGTATCGGATTGATTTGATTTGATTTGATTAGGGATCACTGGGTGAGAAAGCAGTTGGAGCAGTTAATAATTGTTCAGTGAATCATAGCCAAAGATAAGATATTTGTTATGCAGCTAAACCTTCTCATATTTTGTTGATACCAATGAAAAGCACTTCAATTCATCAGAGCCTTCCAAAGCTTTGGATTTTATTCACAAATATACTATGTCAAGTTAGAGGTGAAAAAGCTGAATTTAATCTCTAAAAGTAGCATCCTGGATTTCAGAACTGGGATGTTGGTATTTTTAGGAACATAAAATTCTCTCGGTCATGCAGAAAAACCTTTTTTTGCACTTTTCTGCATGCATACCTCTGCATTAGGAGCAAAAAAGTGGAGAAAAACGGAGCAGCAGCGGTGCACTCCTGAGATTTATGATGGGACTGCATATCTATGGGTGTGTCAAATGTATGTCAAACATTCATGCTTCAGCCTTTGGTTCTTCTTAAGTTGCGAAATCAATTGTACTGACATGTGTAATAATACAGTTGGGTGGGTGTTCAAAGTCAGTCTTTCTCTCTGAAATAAATTGCTGCCAGTCAAAGACAAATATAGGATATTACATGGATGTCTGATATCAAGGGGACATTAATATGTATGCCCTATATTTTGAGGCTATTTTGTCAAGTTCCATAAAGAAATCAGATAAATTATGCACATCGTGATATATGCCAAACTACCCTGCATTAGCATTTAGACAGCAGAACAACATGCCAAGTTTTGTGATGCTTATTGACATAGTCCTCCAAACAGAAGGCTTAGCTCTGATATTAAATAGCTGGTTATTCCTGCAGGTTACACAAAATATGTAGGTAAAGGCTGCAGACACCAGAGCTATGTTGAAACCTACTGGCCATCAAACATTTCCAAAGTTTTTCATTTTTCAAAGATTCTCCCAAAGAGGAAGTTTGTTTTTCGAAAAAGAATATTAATAATGACCGCTACACCATGGGAGTTTTCTCCCATGGTTTGGAGGTAATTTTTCAATTTCGTCTGTCCTCCACCTTCAGGATATACCCGGCGGTGATTGACAGTAAAAAAAACTCCTGACCATCCACTCTAAATACAGCTAATGCTCCCGTGGCTTACTTCTGACAACACCTAGTCTGTCTGGCCTTTTGAGGAAGTTTTAAACTGACAGAGTAAATTTTACTCTCTTGGCCTAAAGCTTGTAGTCAGCCCAACTCAAAATCGGATGGGCGGACTTTGAGTTTGGGGGACAAGGTACTCCATTTCCAGTTCAATGGAGTACCTGTCTGCCAAACTATAAAAAAAAACCTGTCGCCTACCTAAAGAAAGTTAGTTCTGACCCTACTCCTCATGAGAACAGTCCATTCCAAATCTTGATCACCTCATATATTCATCCCATCCCAGGTGGTTGGAAATGCAGCTGGCCGCAGGACCGGGGTCCCACACCAGGAGCCTCCAGAGCCCTGGCCTTGGGCATGGTCCATGCTTCTGAACCCAGCCAAGCAGGGGTAGCGTGCCCTTTATGACACCGCTGACCAGGGAATGGAGCCCAGGGCCCCGGTGGGGCTGTGAAGTCCTATCATGTCCGCTCTGTGGATCAGAAGCTCTGGCTGGGGCCATGGTCAGGTGTTTCCAACCAACCAGCCCAAAGTTTCCAAATAGGCCCAACTATGCCTGATTGACCTGTGTCCAGTCTGGAGAGACCCCAGGTACAGGCTGCTTTGTCCTTGGAGCCCATCAATGCCCTGCGGCAGCACACTTGGTGGCACGGAGGGACGGTGCATGGAGCCCGGGCCCCACCAAAGCTCTGACTGAGGGTGTGACCTCAGCCCCCCTTCCTGCTGGAGAAGGGGGAGAGGACTTCCCGGGGCCTGCTGCTTCTCCTACACCAGGCCCCGTTCAATCTTAGGAGGATGGTAAGCCTTGCACCAGGCCTGTCAAAGGTATCTTTTGGTTGGCTCTGGACATCATTGATAATTGCTGCCATACAAGACTTGGCCCAGGCATCTACTGAGTGCTTCTTGGAGCTCTCTTGGGCTTGTGTTTCAGATCAGTGCCCGTGAGCTGGACCTTCAAGCAGGGCTGGTCACCGCTTCTTACCATAAAACCAGTGAGGGAGCAAGAGAGTCCTCCCCGGTCTGCATCCACCCTGCCCTGGGCAGTAAGTCTCACCGCCATAAGGTGAGCTGAGGGTGCTCCCTTGGGTGGTTTCCTTCCACCTTCCTGGAGCCCGGGGAACAAAGGAGATCTAAGCCCAGCCATCCTCTCCCAATGGGATTGCCTGAGAAGGGTGGAGGGGCCCACCCGGTGCCCTGTCCTCACCCAAGGGCCTTGGTGGCCGCAGACTGCTACACCAGCCAGGTTATGGGGGGCAGGGCAGGGCAGGGCCCTGTGCCTACCGTTTGTGCCATCTGGGAGGTAGAGGGTTTCAGGCTGGCGCCATCAGTCGCTAGGCCCGCTCCACCGTTAATGATCCTTCCAGAGGCTCACCTATGGAAACCTTGTTACGACTTTCACTTTCTATAGATAGTCAAGTTTGATCGTATTCTTGGTCCTCCACCAGGGCCCTTGTAGACCCCAGATGGGTTTATTGGACCTCACTAAACCATCTAATTGGCTGTAGAAACAGGCGGTGTGTACAAAAGGCAGGGACCTAATCAACTCAAGCTTATGACCCACACTTTCCTCGTTCAATGGAAATAATTGCTTTACCCAATCCCTATCACAATCAGGGTTCAGTGGGTTACTCGCACCTGTCAGTGAAGAGTAGACACACGCTGATCCGTTCAGAGTAGCACATGTGCAGCCCTGGACATCTAAGGGCATCACAGACCTGTTATTGCTTGATCTCGTGGGGCTGAGCACCACTTGTCCTTCTAAAACTTTGAATTGTGTCCACTGGGTTGTCATAGTTTATGGTCGGAACTACTCCAGTTTATGATCTTCTTCGAAACTCTTACTTTCATTCTTGATTAATGAAAATATTCTTGTTGAATATTTTCGCTCTGGTTTGTCTTTTGCCTGTCCAAGAATTTCACCTGCCCCAGTTCAGAAAACCAGCAAAATAGAACCAGAGTCCTATTCCATTATTCCTAGCTAAAGTATTCAGACAAATGACCTGCTTTGAACACTCTAATTTTTTCAAAGCAAACGCTTCCGACCCCCAGGACACTCAATCAAAAGCATCAAGGAGGCTCCGAAATGCAGGGCCTGGGACAGGCAGTAGCTCTCCTCACGGTGGATCTCCATTTTAATCGCCAGATCCATTTTAGAGCTTTTTAACTTCAGCAACTTTAATATACGCTATTGGAGCTGAAATTATTGTGGCTGCTGGCACCAGACTTGTTCTCCACTGGATCCTCGTTAAAGTATTTAAAGTAAACTCATTCAAATTGCAGGGCCTCAAAAGAGTCCTGTATTGTTATGTTTCGTCATTACCTCCCTGAGTCGGAAGTGAGCAGTTTGCATGCCTGCTGCCTTCCTTGGGTGTGGTAGCCATTTCTCAGGCTCACTCTCAGAATCTTACCCTGATTCCCTGTTACCCATGGTCACCATGGTAGGCACAGAAAATACCATCAAACGTTAATAGGGCAGTCATCAGAATGAATCATCACCATCATGGAGATGTGCTATTAGCTAGAGGTTATCTAGAGTCACCAAAGTGGCTGGACAAGCCCAGATTGGTTTTGGTCTGATAAATGCACACGTTTCAGGAGTTCCGCGCTCATGGGCATGTATCACCTATAGAAATACCACAGTTATCCAAGTAACAGATAAAGCAATCAAAGGAACCATGAGTGATTAATTGAGTCATTTGCAGTTTCACTGTACCGGCCATGTGTACCTACGCATGCATGGCTTAATCTTTGAGACAAGCATATGCTGCTGGTTGGATTAACCAGGTAGCCACACCTGTTGGATCCAAGTTTGGATGCCACATCGCCATCCTGGTCCAACATTTGCATACTTTGGGAGTCTGCTGGGGAAAACCAGCCGCCTGGGAGGGGAGCTTGCTGCATGGGACAGGTGCAGTTGCATGGGCACCAGCAGGCCCAGCCATATCCATGGAAGAGAAAGGCAGGCGAGGTGCAGACTTAGTGAAATGCAGGAGTGCTGGCCTGGATGGTGGGACACCCCATGGAACTGTCGTTCTAAGCTGCTGTGAACATGCGCTAGGTGGAGGAGGATGATGACATGAAGCACAGGGGCACGACCTCCAGGCAGCATCCGGGACCTGGTGCCATCCGACCCCTTCCACTCTGGCAGGACCACTGGCGGGGCACTAGCTGCTAAGTCAGCTCGGCCTTCGCCCCGCGGACTAGGGCCTCCACAAATGGCAGGCCCTCGAGTAGGATGGTCCCTGGCAGGTTGGACGCCCTTTACTTGAAACAACAGCCGAGGCTGGCCAAGCAGTCCATCCGTGCCCAATCAATCGGAGTACATGGCGCTAGCAGGATCCTCCTCGGGCAGGCCGCCTGCACCAGGATGTCAGCTCCATGTCCTTGCCTGCCCTCAGGGAAGGCAGACTTACACGAAAAGACCCATCAGGCAGGGCTGGGAGGCAGGTGGGGACCTGGGACCCTGGGGGACCAAGAAAACTGACCCGGGCCATGGAGGCACCTGGATGAGAACTTGCTGGACTGAAAGGGGGTTCGGAGTAGCCTGTCTGTCAGGAATCAGGGCAAAAGACTGAACAATACTAGCCAAGTAGTGGGAGCAGTATCTTGGAACAGAGGGAAGAGGAGAGAAATTTATCATGGACCGCATTGGTAGGTCTGCGGAATTCCACGATTGCCTCCACTGGCGTTCAGGAGTTAGCGCTCCAGTCTTTCGGCTGCAAGCGAGAGGCTTAGAGATCAGCGTTTGGCTCGGGTTCACCCTCCTAACTGCACACTTCACCTAAACCAGCAAGGTGAGTAGTGATGCTTTTCTGTACATGCATACCTGTGGTAGAGTTACAGTAGTTTTAGTTTCGCATTACATTGGTAGTGTCAGCGTTTCCTTCGTTTGTCGGGTGCGATTCCAGAGTCCTGAAGATTCCTAAGAGAGAGTAAAAAGAAATCACCTTGTGCATTATATCTCCGAAGAAAATCTCTGCAGTACCATTATACTTACCGAACGCAAGTACCTAAGAGGAAAAGAAAAGAACGATATTATATATTTGTTGAAAGAAATGTTCTTTGTTTTCTCTAGTCAAGAAATAGAAAGTTTAATTTAATGCACACTGAATAAGAAGAAAGAGTGTTACATTAATAACACTATTAGCGGTTAAGGAATTGTTTATTCCCGTAAAGTATTACAGTTCATACTGCTTAAGAGAGAAACATAATGTGGAGTTACAATAATACCAAGTATTACTAAGAAAGAAGAGAGGCAATTGCCAGTTCCCACAGGGTATATTAAAATAAAAAGAGAAAGTAGTATATCTAGTTAAATAGATTAAATAGTGAATAATTATAAGGAGTAATGTGTTGATTTGTTTTACAGTGTATACACATATTCTGCTGCACCAAGAATACTAGAAGTCGCAGTAGAAGTAGAAGACACCTGGAGGAAGACGAGGCAGTCTTTTCTTTACCCCCTTCCACTTTCCACCTGGGAAATCCTTCACCCCCCTTTAGTTTCATCAGGGGGTGTGGAGAGGATCTCAGAGGGGGATTGGGTAAAGGCTTCATTCTACTCCAGTGAAGTTTTGGGAAATTCTAGATAGACCTTTTGACACTGTCCCTAATAATGCAGAGGAAGGCTACCGCCCTTTCTTGTAATCCGTGCACACCGAGTGACAGAGGGGACTACAGGTGCGAATGCACCTAGCCTCCTAAAGCCCTGCCTGGGCTTGAGGAAGGAAAGGAGTCCTCATCGGATCTTCCAGGGTAGCCGATATGTCAGGTTTGCAGCGCTGCCTGCTATCTGGGAAGTAAGGCTCATAGGAAAGGCTCATCAAACAGGGCTGGGAGGCTGGTGTAGCGTGATCAGGCCCTACACATCCCTGGCTGAGAACTGCTGTACTGCAAGTGGGTCTAGGGTACCCTGTCCCTAATAATCTGAGGAAGGCTACTTTTTTGTAATCCATGCTCACCGAGTGACAGATGACACGTGTTTCGCCCTCTGTGCGGCTATTAGGCCTGGAGCTTTCTCAAGACTCCAGGTTACCAATTCCCATCAAGTCTTTAGTTCCAATCCTGGGTCAATCCCATGGTGCAATTCATCCTTGGACAAACTTTGTTTGCAAATGATTATATATCAAGTGTAGTATTGCATCTTTATGAGAAATTGAATGGTTTATCTAGATCCCAAGTTAATGATTGCATCATTATCAGAAATTGAACCATATCTCCAACAATAAAGGAACTTATGAAAAACCATGAAAATAGTCAAAAGAATTTACCTTTGTTTACTTTCAAAGGGAGGACACTCCAAAGATTCTCTCCTAATCTCATTCTTAACTGCGGTACTTAAGGTCCAAGCCCCATTGGAGTATTTACTCGCACAAAATACTGAGTATTTCTAAGTGACAGAAAGAGGATGCAGGATCTTGCATCAAGACATTCTTCCTGTGCCAGGATGTCAGCTTTGTGTCCCTGCCTGCTATTGAGAAAGGTTAGCTCAGAGCAAAGGCCCACCTGGAAGGGCTGGGAGGCAGGTGCGGACCCGGGCCTCTGTGGAACCTGGCAGACCAGCCCCTGCCCTGGCAGCACCCGGCTGAGAACCTCTAGATGGCGAGGTGATCCGGAGTACCCTGTCCCTATTAACCTTGAGGAAGGCTAACACCCTTTCTTGTAATCTGTGTGCACCGAGTGTCAGAGAGGATCACTGGCGACAATGCACATGACCTCCTGGAGGCCTGCCTGACCTTGAGGAAGAAATGAGCCTTCATCTGAACTTCCAGGGCAGCAGGGATGTCAACTTTGTGTCCCTGCCTGCTCTCGGGGAAGGCAGGCTTGAAGAAAAAGACCCATCGGACAGGGATGGGAGGTAGGTGCGGACCCGGACCCCTGGGGGCCTGGGCAAGGTGCAAATGAGTTCTCATCAGAGCTTCCAGGGCAGCAGGGATGTTTACTTCATGTCTCTTGAAACAACAGCTGAGTCACTTATGCACTTTTATACCTATTCACCCCTCATAAATATACATATAAATATAAAAAACAGACAATATAAACGGCACTGATAAATGTATCAATGTTCAAAGCAACCAATGTACATGTACATATAGAACAACATTAATATTCATTCTGTCATTTTGCACGGTTATAGCTAAGATGGGCCCCTGATGAAGGGACATATGCCGAAACGTGCGCTGTGTTATCTACTGCTAGCCTTCCTTCGATTGACATTGATATTGGACATCTCAACTGAAACTAAAATGATTTATGAACTGTAATTTTATTGTTTTATGTGTTTTGTAAATGTATGTCCATATTGTTGTGATATTCATGTTTGTTAATGGTATTTTAAAAAATATATATATAACTCTTCAAAAAAAAGGTTTTTGTATACAAATAATGAAAGTATTAAATTATGAAAGATCAAATATATCAATTGAGCTGGTGGAGTGAGGGTAGGTCAAATGGCTACTGAACTGCTGCTCAATCGGAAGTACCTCATCATTGCTGTTACTAGGGTATTCACCCTTTGACGCCCCCCCATTGGTCTCTTGGCAGTACTGCTTCTCTTTTGACTATTTGATCACTGTGCTGAAACGACTTCTTTTTTACATACCAGGACGTTAAGAAACTCTTAACGTTCCCTCTACCAGCAATTCATGCAGCTGGTGAGCCACCCCAGAAGTGTGAGTTACATATGTTTTCCTATATACCATGGTGGTTGATAAAAACCCGCTTGCCTCAACCCTTACATGTGCCACCTACCTGTCAGCTATCTCTTCCTTTTTACTGCGCCTGTCACTTTTTACCTTTCACTAACAGCTTGACCTTAATTCTATTGCATGCTGCCTTTGCAGAGGACTTTTTAATGATGTATACCATTATGTTTTCCTAGGCTGGTTTTTATTACAAGGTACCTCTCTGCTAGGTTGTTTGTGTGTTTGGTTTACCATGAATACTAAACAACAACTGTGTAAATAGTTATTTATTTTTGGTCCTGAAGGATTGCCAATTGATCTTGTGACAGTCTAGGCAAGAAACATGTTGACCTTTATACTGTAGCCACAGCTGAACATTACATCAGTGGTGTCCCATTCTCGTTTTTAAATGAGACAATTAGACTCGTTGATTGAAATTAACTTTGAGTACCACTGTGTCCTATTTTATAATCCCCCTCACATCTCACCCATACCCTTGACCATCATCTACACCACAAGGCCCTATACTCGCATTGCATCTTACAGCTTGGGAAGAGAAGATCACCGACAAAGAGCGCCTCATTGGGTGCCCATTAGGCATTGCACCGCTAACTTGACGAGGAGCATGCCCTGTGATGAAGCATGACACCCATCCAGGTGTGTGAGGGCCCCAGTTCCTAAAGTGGGATGCACCCCCTCCCCCTTTTGGACATCAATCTATACTGACCAGTCCTCTACTCTCCCATTCATTATGTCCTAGGAACTGCATACCTTTGTTCAAATACATATACCCTAGGGGCTTATATTCTGGACCCATTAGCGCCCTCAGTCCCCCTTTATATTTGATATAGCGTCATGTACCTGCTAGCTCTCAGGGAAGGCAAGCTCAGAGGAAAGGCTGAGTGGGCAGGGCTGGTTGGCAGGCGAAGACTGGGGCCCCTGGGGGACCAGGTAGACCGGCCTAGGCCCTTGCGGCACCTGGCTGAGAATCATTGGACCGAAAGAGGATCCGGAGTACCCTGCCCCTAATAATCCGGAGGAAGCCTACCACCCTTTCTTGAAATCTGTGCGCACCGAGTTACAGAGGACCACTGGTGAGAACGCACCCGAACTCCTGGAGGCCTGCCTGAGCTTGAGAGAGCAAATGGGCACTCATCTGAAATATTAAGGCAGCAGAGATGTTGGCTTTGTGCCCCTGCCTGCTTTTGGGAAAGGCAGGCTTGGAGAAAAGGCCCATCAGACAGGGCTGGCAGGAAGGTGCAGACCCGTGCCCCTGGGGCACCAGGCAGGCCAGCTTTTCTCCTGCTCCTGAGGTTGAAAAATAAAAATGGAAATCTTCTGCTGTAAACATCAGAGGGATTTACAGGAAGTGTGCAGAGGACAGAATGGTTACGTCCTTGGCACATGCCCACAGTTGTGGAGTGCAGAACCATTCTGTCCTCGCCACAGAAGGGGTTAATAAAGAATCATTTTCTTCAGAGAAATCTTCCATCAGGCTTTTGTTGTGACAGTCCCTGCATCGTCTATCTGAAATAAAAAGAAACAATAATTTATTAAATAGTACAGAAGACTCTGTCCCCATCAACACCATCCCAAAACTTTTTAAGCATGTGAAACTTCATGTTTACTTGGAAAGAAAGCACAAACCAATGAAATAGATTGACGACCAAGCTGGGCAAAATATTTAGGGGCAGATGTACAAGAAACTGACGCATCTGTATAGATGCGTCAGTTTCCCTGCGCCTGAGTGAAAACCCCTTGCGCCACCATACATGAGCTGTTTTTACAATATGGCGCACTATGGTGCAAGGATCGACAGATGCCTCAGAAATTCTGACGCATCTGTTGGTGGAAAAGTCACGCATTGCTGGAGTTGTGTCCCAAGCACGATGCAACTTCAGCAATGCGTTTTGTGGCCTATTTCCAATACACTGCGTCACTCCTTACGCCAGCTTGAAACAGGCGTAAGGTTTTGACCCAGTGGCGTCCTAAAAGTCAAGCAATGAAATCTTGTAGATTTCACTGTGTCACTTTTACGAGGCTTTCCTGCATGGGAATGCCTACACTGCATACATTATACCTGATGCAGGTATAATGTCACGCAGGGCTTTACAACGTGATGCATCTCCCTAGATGCGTCAGTTAAGTACATTTGCTGCATTTTGTACGCCACCGTTGCATCACAAAAGTGAAGCAACAGCAGCGTAAAAGTGATGCAAGGGGCTTGTAAATCTGCCCCAAAATTGGCAAGTTTCATCGTCACCTATGTTGCTGCACAATATCAACATAGGAAACACCTGTAATATCTATTGAATGAGGGTAAATGAAAATATTCAAAATATTGCCAACATCATTATTACCACTTAGCACCATCATAAAATAATGTGCAAACATATTAATACTAAGGAATGAATTCAGTTGAATGTGTCCATTTCTCACACTGTATAAACAATTTATTGTCAAATGCTTTTGCCTCAAAATCCTAAACACGTATATACTGGTAGATTGGTGGCTACTGTGGGTTGCCCTTCTGAAGTATAGGGCGGAGAACATAGCCTTTTCTAAAGTATTGGCAACCTGAGGCTGGATTACTGAATTGTAATCATTTTCCTCAACAGTCAGATGTAGTTTAAAGCTTAATGCCACTGGGAATTGGAGGTCCATCTGCTCAAGTTCTTTGCTTTCTAAAATACATGTATTTATCTCATCAATAGATTGTGCTGTCATTTCGCCAGTGTTTTCTTAGTGTATAAACTAGTAATATAGACACCAAGCCTATGAGGGGAGACACTGTCCTCAAAGGGTGATATCTTGGGTGCACCTATGCTATTCACTACTGTACAAAATACTTTGAATTGCCTTCTTTTAAATATGACCTACAAAAGACCTCTGCTTTTCACAATATATCCTCTAGCTATCACAGACTTCTCATTAGTATTGTATTTTTGCATCCTAGCATTTTATGTTATTTCAGGGGTCTGTAATTAATGTCCTTATGTTTCTACTTATTTTTCTTTTTTTTCTAATGACATAGGTGTAATAGGAATGGAATGTAATAGTGCCAACTGCATGAATGCTATTTGTGTACTTCCCATTATGTTTGACGTAAAACCCATGTACTTGGTGTAGCACAGTAATACAGGACTCCACTACCAATATAGGGTTAGTCTCAGCAATTGTCGGATCAATTGGGCAGTATTTTCAAGCACTTGATATGGGGCAACATTTATTCATCCCATATACATGTTTTAATTGTATTCTGATGATACCCAAATCTGCTTGAATATATAATCCCAAACAACGTTACTCTCTTATTGAACACCTTGGTAAGAAGTGAAACTTGGAAGTTAACTCACACAACAATCGTCTAAACTCTGTGAAAATAGAATTCCTTCTTATTTCTCAGAAGGATGCCAACCTATCTATACCAGAATGGATGGAATTCCTCCCTGCCTCGGAGTGCCAACCTCCATTGTTGAGAACGCCAAGTCATTCGACTTAAACCTCAAGAGCAGGCTCGACTTACATTGTCATGTCTCAGGCATGACCAAGAGGGCCATGTTTTAACTAAGACTGCTCAGTGGAGTCACATGGCTCACCCTGGAACAGAACTTAAAATCAGTTATAAAGGGCTGTGTTCTTTTCAGACTTGACTACAGGATTTCACTCCTATCAGACATCCCCAAAGCTCATGTAGGTCCACTTAGAGCAGTTCTACAGCCCTTTGTTACTGGTCAAAATAAATTTGACCACAGCTAATATCTGTCTGGAGAGGTGAGAGCCCTATTAAAACTGCCTGCATCACATACAAGGCACTGTACGCCTCCTCGCCGGTATACCTCACTAAAAAATTGGCCCAAAACATGGTTCAAGAAATGCTCAATCCATTTTCTTGGAGCCCTCCACCTTCAAACGAAAGAGATACATGAACCAGTCATTCTCAAGAAGTGCCACAAGAACTTGGAACTACTTTAGTGCGACCCTCCTAATGACCACTTGCCATGCTACCTTTAAAAAGCAATGCAAAGCTCTTCTCAAAAGACACTTGGGTAAATCCTTTATCTCCCACTCACTCACAAATTTCTGCTTTTAATGTATCCAGTAATGTAACTCTGACATATACTCCTCCACAGTTGGTAACTGTACTTTTGTAAAGCACTCTGATGCCCTCGGGCCTTGACCGCACAATATAAAATCACAAAAATAAATAAAAAATAATAGAACTCTGGATTGACTGTAAGGTTCTGTACTCCGTTATTGTCTCAGACCGTGTTCACAGGATCCGCCCCCATACATTATTTTTTTATCTGAGTTACCATGCAGTGTCATCACTTCCTATAACGAGCATGATCAGTTAAAGTGTTGAAACAATGGTAATGAGACAAATGTATATTCCAATACTGCAATCCTAGTATATGCAATACAAGAAGAATCAACAGTGGCTTCTCCAATGTTCTCGCCTTTTTAAGTCTTCACTATTCTTGGAGTTCTGGTAACTCTGCACATAGGTGAATGTATGCCAGTTGGCTTGTGCGCAAGGAAGTTCACTGTTGGCCTCTGTGCTTATTGTTTATGCTCATTGGTATACATTTGTATCAATATGTTTGTTTTATTTACACAGAAGTCTGTATATCTGTTAGTATGTTTGCATAAATTCCTTTAGGTGTATTGGTCTGTGTTATAAATGGGAGTCTCTTGTTTGCAGTGGCATGCCCCCTGTCCAAGCATGAAACCTTCCTTCTAGTCAGGATAAGGAAGTTACACACCCAAGATAACCACCGAGCACCCCCTTGGTAGCTTGGCACGTACATTCAGGCTTACCTCAGAGGCAGTGTGTAAAGTCTTTGTACATAACACACACAATAGCATAATGAGAGCCCTAACAATGAACACCACACCAGCTTAGAAAAATTAACAATCTGTATCTAAACCAAACAAGACCAAAATTACACAATTCCAACAAACAGAAATCAAAATATGACTTTTTGAAGTTTTTGAGCTATTCTGTTAAAAAAACATTATGCTTGCGGTGATTTTACACGAAGTATCTTAGATGAGTCAAAATCTACAAGAAAAAACTGCAGCAGAGGAAGGGAAGTGTCGAAAAACACAGCAATGCATCGATTCCTGTGTCTCTTGTGAGGCGTTGCATTTGTTCTGCTGCATGCAGGAGAAATGTTGCATCGATTCTGGACTGTAAGGGGAAGCAATGCGTCGAAATCCAAGAATGTTCCGGTCTGCGGGTGATGGTGCGGAAAACGTGGCGCACAGGTGAGATGCGTGGAAATCCAGATGTGCTGGAGGTAGATGCAGTGGCGGTAAACAGTCACTGCTTTGGTTTCTTCAGCTGCAGGGCCTGTGTAGAAGTCAGTGAGGGGGTCTTGGACTTTGGAGACACAGGGCGCTGAACTCTGCAGCGATTTCTTCAGCTGCGGGCAGATGCTGCTCCGATTTCTTTGAGCGGACATTGGTGGGGCTTGGAAACTTTTCCCACACAGCTGTTCTGCATTGGAAAAACAGGCGCTGGAAGGGCAGAGTGTCGAATTTCAAGTCTTTCCTAGCTTTTCCAGAACGAACCACCTTCAAGGGCCCAGAGCTGAAATTGTCACCACTTGGCAAGTCAGAACTCCAAGCACTGGAGTTCAGGGGTGCTGCAGGTTAAGTCTTTGATGGCCCTGAGACTTCTTGACAAGAGGCAAGCACACACAAGCTATTAAAAAAGCTTCACAAACAGGATACACAGCAAATTCCAGTCCTTTTCCGATCCAAAGCAGAAGCAGCAACTGCAGGCCAACAAAGCAGAAGCAGCAAGTACAGGCTAACCCAGCAAAGCAACACACAGAAAAGGGACAGTATTCCTCCTTAAAGCTCTTCAGCTCTTCTCCTTGGCAGAGTCTCCTCTTGATCAAGAAATGTTCTAAAAGTCTGTGGTTTTACATACAGTGGTTATATCCATTCTGGCCATTGAAGTGGGCATTCTTCAAAGGATTGTCTTTATAGTGCACACATTCTTATCCTGACTGGTCTTAGCTCTGGACACACTCCATGGGGTTGGAGACAGCATTGTGAGAGGCCAGGCACAGCCCTATTCAGGTGTATTTGACAACTCCTCTCACCAATCTATCTCAGGAAGGCCCATCAGTCTGTTGATGGGCATCAGGATATGCAGGGCACACCTCAACTCCCTATGTGTGACTGTCTAGAGTGAATGCACAGACAGGCCTGTGTCAGTCTAAACCCAACGTTGATTCCACAGGCAGGCAGAGGTACAGGATGGTCAAACAAGAAAATGCCCATTTTTTAAAAGTGGCATTTTCAAAAACATAATTTAAAAAAAAATCTTAACTAAAAGATGTTTTTTAATTTCAGCTAAAAGAGCCTAAACTACAAATCTCTAGCTGTTTTCTATTGGAAGTTACACTGTAAAATGTTACAAGGCAGCTCCATGGGAGAGCTAGTCATTGTAATAGTGAAAAACTAAATTGGCAGTATTTCACTATCAGGACATAACACACGAGTACATGTCCTACCTTTCACATGCACTGCATCCTGCCCATGGGGGTACCTTGGGTCTAACCTAGGGGTTCTTTACATGTAGTAAAAGCGAAGCTTAAGGACTGGAAAGAGGGTGCACTTGCCAGGTCAACATGTCAGTTTACATCTGCACTCACAGACACTGCTATGGCAGGTCTGAGACACGTTTACAGGGCTCCTCGAGTGGGTGGCACAATCAGAATCACAAGTTACACAGGGAGTGCTTGGACTGCAGCATTAATCAGCCATTGTAAGTGTCTAGAGTACATAAACCAGAAAAATAAAGTCCAGCACAACATCAAAAATACAGGCGGTAGAGGCAACAAGACAGGGGCAGACATGCCAAGGATTCCAGATTTAACAGTCTGTGTGTATACACACCTGCCTATGTGAACTAATTTGTTGCCCGAGTTTGATTAGATCCTCCCCGGCTGTCTGACGTCACGATGGGCGTGTGCGGAGGAAGGCCGGGGGCCGTCCGAACCGCACACGTGTGGAATTTTCCAGCACAGCGGGGGAATTCCAGACGCAGTGAAGCGAATATGCATGTGCATCGTATTTTCCATTCAAGCACTTTAAAACAGCCAGCCCTCTTGACGTTGCTCTTGTTTAAAAAGTTGTCTTGAGTGGATGCATTATATTCAAATTGTTCCTAGGCACATTTTTCTACAACACACACAGAGAGGTATATTTATTGAAAATTCACGCAGCGCAGTATGTCACCTTGCTGCTTTGCGCTGTGCTGCATGATAGTCAAAGGGACGGGATGCACATTATTTAACATTACATGGTGCTTTCTTATCTTTTCCCTGTGCTCTTGGAAAATGTGCTGCCTAGCACCAATGCAAGCACCCTTGCACCATTGTGCAAGTGTGCCTGCATTGTAAGCAGGGTTGTTTTTCTGCAGGTAGGGACACCTTCCTGCCCAAAAACAATCCTAAGAGTCATTTTTCTGTTTCTATGTGTGCTGCAGAATACACTTAGACAAAGGAAGTAATGAGGAGAAATAAATATATTTGTCCTCATTACACCTCACATGGGAGGCATAGCATTTTGGCACATTCCCAGGTCTACCAGTAACAGTAAATCTGGGAATGCATCAACATCCATGGGTGGATGCATGGAAACACCCACACTCCACCCATGGAACATCTTCCCGGGAAGAGTAAAGTAACACAGCGATTTGCTCTGCATTGTATTACTCTTGATTTATCAAGCCACACAAGGTGACCTTGGGTGGCTTGATAAATCTAATTTAAGAGATGTGTCACTCTTGCGCCCCATTGCGTGGTACAAGGGCGATGCAAGTCTTTAATAAATTTGGCCCAGCGTTAATACATCTGAGCAGTGACTAGTGAGGTAGCATACCTCAAGAATGTGGAGTGTAGCATGAACGGGTGCGCTGGTGCCGACTAGTGAAGTGCAAAATTTAAAAGACAGTGCACTGTCTAAAGGGCATACACTTAACCCAGAAACTATCATGAGCAGCAGACGGCACAGCTCTCAATCTAAGAGTGGTATCCACGGAGAGAGAGCTCATTGTGTCTGAGCTGTGCAGTCTGCAGCTCCCGCACTAGCTCGGAGAGTTAAGTGCATGCACTTTAGAAAGGGTAATACCTTATAAAGAGGCACACAGGTACTCTGTAAACCATCGCATAAGGCCCATGTTTTGGTACATTTGTTGCAAAATACATTCTGATAACTGATCTTTTTAGCGCGATGTGTTGATGGAGGGCTGTGTGGCAGGGGATGGTAGAAATATAAAATAAACATTTCGAAGGATAATCCATTGTAGATGTTTGAGCAGATATCCTAGGCAAAAGAAAGCTCATCAATTATTCTTCTCAAGGAAGACAATGACATTTCATCTCCTTTAAGGCATCCGAGTGAAGTATCTAGAGAGCTGAACAAGCATGAAATGATTTTGAAGTTAATTCAAGAGATATATTTTATTCTTCTGATTTCCGAAAATAAGTTTATGACATGAATTTATTTGGGTGTTGTAAATATATTAAAGTAATGAACTGCACACTGCCTCACAATGACAACTCTTGGACATCAAAGAGATACAAAGCTAAATTGTATAATTGGCCATTAGTTAATATTGCAACTATGCTAAGACAAATTGCAGTAATTTGAATATAAAACTATTTCTTCTCTTCTAAATCTACGTTTTCCAATTATTTATATAATATTCATATCAATTACATCCTAGTTTAATTCATTCAAACTTTGAAACTATAACTATTTCAATAGATACCGGAGGGTTTGTGTTTGGCACAAACACACGTTTTTCCTCACTTGTTCTTAAACCATGAAACTGATACTAAAGTTGAATTTGATGAAGAATAATTGTGCAGAGGTCTACAGTTCACACAGTGCTAATCTAGTGTAATTTCATGTAACAACACTACATATAGCAATATTGGCACTCTGGATTCACTTCAACTGTTCATCCATTCTCTGCAAGCATGACCCTGCCACCAAACCTAGTTATTCGCCTGAAAATACATGCCAATACATTTGTAATAGTGTTCGCAAAAGACAATGTATGTCTCTGTGCATGTATTATTCGCCCCCACCTTCCAAATTTAGTTATTCGCCAGATGATACATGCTAAAACATCTGTTAAACTGTTCTAAATAAGGCATTGCATGTCTATGTATATCCGTACTTTAAATACACAACAGCTGACAGTAAAACAGGACCTTTCAAGAAATCAAAGGGGAGGGGGTATTCAACATGCATAATTCAGAACATCTTGCAATTAAACCTGCTAATCTCTCTGCAGGATAATTAGCATGTGCATTCGCTGAATATTTACATTCCATTAGGGTGATAATCTCCCATGATTTTAACACAAGCCAGGGCCCTTTTCAAACGTAGGTCATCATGGCGGGCACACAAAGTGCTTGTGCTATGTTTTGTTATGTTATTCTCCAGGGATTTATAAATTTTAGTTTTGTTACAGTAATGTAGCTTTACGTAGCTGTCAAAGTTTGGTTAGTTCCGATCCGTGGTTGTTTGAGTTGTAAGCATTTCGGGAATCATTTATGAGGATTTGCCAATGGGCAACGCCGCAGACCTTCCCGCAGCGCTGCCCTACGGCAAAAGATAAGGTGAGGTATGCACCGAGTCTATGAGATATGGCACATTCCTGTCCTTTTCGCCTGCGTCGATGCACAATAGGCTGCCGTGCGCCAACGCAGGATCCTTTGCACAATGGTGCAAGATTGCCTGCTTTGTGGGGATGATTGTTTTTGGCCAGGAAGGGAAATCTTCCTGCACAAAAACATTCACAGGAGGCTTTTTCCTCTTTTTATGTGTGCTGCAGAATGCAACACACATAGAAAAAGGAAAAACGAGGAGAAATAAATATATTTCTCCTCTCTGTGCCTCCCTTACACCTCCTCTGGGGAGGCGTTAGTTTTTGGCGCTGCCTCAGTCAGATTTATAATTTCTCGTAAATCTGGGGCAGTGCCAAAATGCCATGGATGTTGCTGGCAATGCCCACATAAACACCCATGGCACGCCTCTTTAACGCAGAAAATGCTAGTTACGATGCAGCTTTAAGCCCAAAAAAGTGGCTTAGTGGTGCCTCGTAAATAAGAAGCAGGCTCCTGCCCCACAGAACGTCACAAAAAGTGATGTCCCGGCAGCCCAAGAGGCCCTCTGTTTTTATAGATGTAGGGAAATGCTCCTATTTTGTTGTATCCAATTTGTATGCGTTTATGTAATTCAAAGTACATTTAGCTATCTTATGGTTATCTTATGGTTGTTCCTTTAAATATTTAACGTAGTTAGAACTGGACCCCTGCTCATTAAATCGGGCAAACTTGATGTCACCAAGATTCTTAGATGATTTTGAGTTTGTTCAGCCCCCCTAAACCTTAATTTCTTATCCGTCTTTGGGAGGCATCCAAGGGGGATATTTTCAAGGACTTATCGCCGAGCTAGCGGCACTTTTTTGCAGCCAAAGTGGTGATAAATTTAGTGCACCATTCACAAGCTGGTGCTAACAGTCGATAACACCAGTTTGCCTGC
Source organism: Triturus cristatus (assembly GCF_964204655.1). NCBI lineage: Eukaryota > Metazoa > Chordata > Amphibia > Caudata > Salamandridae > Triturus > Triturus cristatus. Next base: position 984,916,672 of record NC_140592.1, on the reverse strand, counting down.
GATAGCCGCCGCAAAAATTATCGCCAAGTATGATACTGACAACTAACGCTAATGATATGCAGAGTAGGTGTTCCCATGCAAAAAGCTGCAAAAAAAACACTTCACAACATTCTCAACGACCAGCCAAATCGCCGATAAGAACACAAAACATGCGATAAGGCGCATTAGCAGCAGGGATTTAACACCTGCTCCGACCTGGTATTAAGTCGGCCAACACCCTGCACCATAAAGGGAGCCCAGCCCACATTCACACCTGAAGAACAACTGATGCCACGGAGCCACTCATCATGCAGCTCGGAGCCCCAAGAGGGCCACAACACACACTGCCACCCCCCTAGGCCCGCAACCCCCGCCACCGGACCACCACAGAGGCAGCAACAAACAAGGACAGCGGACCTTCAGAAAACGCATCAGTCTCACAGACTTAACACCAGAGGATGTCATTGCCCACTACAAGCACAAAAGGAGAACCTTCCTACGCATCCTGACCATCATTGCCCACAGGCTGACGGTTCCAACACAGCGGACAACCAACATCCCTCTGCAGACAAAGCTGCTGGCTGTGCTGCTCATGTTGGCCTCTGGAACCTTTCAACCAACAACTACCAGTGTCGGAGGAGTCTCACAGCCAGCCCTATCTAAGTTTCTCACACCTGTCTCTGAGGCCATCATAAGTTTGGTATCCCAGTACCTTCACTTCCCACACACTGCGCAGGAACAGCTGGAAACTAAGCAAGATTTCTACGCCATAGCTGCCTTCCTGCAAGTGTTGGGGGCAATTGACTGCACACATGTACTCCTCATGCCCCCTGCCGACACTGCACACAATTACCGCCAAAGGAATGACACGCATTACATCAAGGTGCAGGCAATAGTGGACCACTGTGGAATCTTCACCAATATCGTCACCAACTACCCAGGCAGTGTGCATGATTCCTTCATCTTCCGACAGTCAATCATCAACCAGTGCTTTTAGGCTGGCACCCATGCAAATGCATTGCTCATTGGAAAGTACCAAATGAACACACCACACACCTCAACTCCACAATCATGCAACTCACACCTCTGGGAATACACACTTTGCAAACTCACACACAACATGCCAAACAACATGCCCACCTACCAGACACAGCAGCATGACTTACTGTGGTGACCTGGGAAAGCCATGTACATGAGCCATCAACGGCATGGCACCTCAGCCACACAATAGTAGAATGTGTGGAGAGATGGGAGCCAGGCATGTGCGAAGGAGGCAAGTGACACAAGAATGAGAATGTACACAATGACAAGTGTGGCTTGGATGTGCTGGACAGACTGCAGTATGCAGACCACAGACATGCCCACGCCGACATATACTTCTGGTGTCTGGAGTGCAGTGAACATTGGACACAACCATGTTACCCCAGGCAGTGGGGAAGAGCACGGAAAGTAGCTCATTACGTCCCCCCCTGTAAGAGTGAGTGGAGTGGGCTGGCCTGGCATACGCCAGCCCAGTGTAGAGGTGTGAATAAAAGGCCCGTAGCTCTGGGCGTGGTTCTCTTCCGAAATGATGACTGTGGCCAACGTTTTCTCCATGTCATCCAGCTCCTGGTGTGCCGCTGGACCCCCACCTCCAATCTGCGTTGCTGCTTTTATGTTGGCATTGAGTTTCTTCTTGGTATTGGCCTTCATATCTTGCCAGCACCTCTTGACCTCTTCCATTGTCCTCCTCAATGCTGCATCTGCATTCACAGGGTCCAAGAAAGTCATATTTGCGTCTTTGTTGCCATTGACATGTTGGAGGTGACGAACAGTTGTTGGTAGTGTTCTGTCACCTCCCTTATGGTGATCCTGTTTTCCTGTGGACTGAACCGCATCTTCTTCTTCCTCTTGGCATTACCCGACCCCGATGTTCCTTGCTGGTCGTCTGTGGGCTTGTGGGGTTCGCGCTGTCCTCTGCACTCGGTCCGGGTACATCCATGGTACTACGCAGTTTATTTTTTTTTCTTTATTTTTTAGGCTTTTCTGGTGCATTTTCCCGCATGATGCGTGGGAATTGCAGGCCTGTCGATGCCTATCACTGATTTTTGTATCGCGGTTGACCACATCGCCACTTTTTTCGTGTTGGTTTTTTGTATTTCTTCGGCGTCGCGTTGATTTTAACACGGTCATTTGGCACGTTATCTTGGGACTATCGCATGGTGCCACGGTGTTGAGAATACAACGTTAATACAGTGTTATTTTCCCGCGATAGACTGCGATGTTCAAAGTTGCGTTGAGCTAATTTTGCGATAATTAACACACGTTCTTGAGAATGTCCCCTTTCATGTCATAGTTATCACTGAAGCTGAGGGTATGAGGATCATCAGGATAGGTCAGACTTTTTTTTGTTTTTTAAACTCTGATCCGTTTGCAATTCCCTTCGGAGCAGTATGACACTTTCTCTTAGGATCTGCAAAAAGGCCCTTAAAGAGCAGAAATTCACATAGGGTTGTGTGCCTTTATATTTTTTATTTGAACCCTCTAGTCGAGGGCAGGCACCAGCATAGTTTTGCAACATTACATATTCATTTTGATTTACTGCATGGTACGACAAGTCATCATATGGCAGTGCACGGGGCAGCCTTCCTCCTTCTAACATAGGCCTATGGTTACATTTATTTTGAACATTGCAGGCCAAGGAGAACAAGGACAGCTGGCAGATGTCTTGGATCTTATTCTATTTTCACTTCTGAAAACATAGTGAAAATATTATGGGCCCTGTTAGAATTTGGGGGGCATATTTTCGAGATTCTGATGCAGGGCTGCCGAGCAAGTCACCTTGCTGTCCTGCGCTGCACCAGAGGAAAAGGGCAGGAATACGCCAGATTTAAGCAACCCAGTGCATTCCTGTTGTTTCCCTCTGCACTTTTGCCGTTTCAGCAGCCTAGGCCCAATGCATGCACCCTTGCACCAAGATGCAAGGGTGCCTCTGTTGCACGTATATTGCTTTTGTGCAGGAAGGGACACCTTCCTGCACAAAAACAATCCAAAGAGGCATTTTCCTCTTTCTAGGTGTGATGCAGAATGCAACACACCTAGAAAGAGGAAAAGAAGAGAGGTGAAAGATTTAGGCACATTCCCAGGCTATCAAGTCCTTGTAAATCTGGGAATGCATCAAAAACTGTGGGATGTGCATGGGAACACCCACCACAATGCCCATGGAACACATCCCTTGCCCAGAGTAATGCAACACAGCGATTTGCACTGCATTGCCTTTCTCCAGATTCATGAAGCCATTCAAAGTCACGTAATGTGGCTTTGCGTGGCTTCTTAAATCCTACTTAGAGGCTTGCGTCATGCATGTACTGCTTTGCGTGGTGCAAATGTGAGGCAAGCCTCTCATAAATATGCCCCTAGGTCTCTAGTTGGCAGAAGTATGCACCTTGTCCAAATAGGGACTGTGATCAGGGTCAGCAAGATACACACTAAAAGATAGCCTGCTCTCACCCTCTGGTAGATTGGCACAGAGCAGTTAGACTTATCTAAAGAGGTAATATGTGAAGTATTTGTGCAACACACATAAACAGTAGCACAATTACAACACCATACATATACTCCACACAGTTTAAGAACAATAGATTATATTCCTATGAGTAAAACAAGACCTAAATGACAACAATCCAATAAGCAGAACTAGAGTTATGTTTTTTTAAAGAATAATTCAAAAGGTAGTGCTTAGAAGCAAATAGCGCTTAGGGATTACTTGAGGTTGCCCTGGGCCATGGCAAATCCAAAGTTCAGGCTGAATGAGATAGAGGGCAGTTCGACTACAGGACTCAAGCAGGTCCCACTGAAAAAGTAACTTGGATTGAGCAAGCGTGGGCGCCAAAGACTCGATGCGAGGAGTTGAGGAGGTGCTGCATTGTTGTCAATCCAGTGGATGGAGGCGAAGTGTCAATGGTGATCCACGCTGTTGATGAAGGCTTTAACAATGAACCCCTTTATGAGGCTGCTGCTGCGTCATCGTCCGGCCGGGCTGTTCGTCGTCATCGAGCCACACAGTCCGTTGAAGCGATGTCATCGATCGGCTCCTCTGTCTAAGGGCAATGGGTCAGTTCCGATCGGTGAAAAGTCATCACTGAATCTTTTTTAATGGTTCTAGACAACAGAAATCACCTTTCAATGGCCCAGGACTGGATTGGCACAACTTGGCAGGGCAGGACTCGCAAATGGCAGAGTCCAGCTACTACTGCAGAGTTGAAAACGTCTTTGATGGTCCTGAGACTTCAGAACAGGGGGCAAGCCAGCAAGCTCTTGGAGTCACTCTGGGTTCAAGTCCTTCTCGACAGCAGGGCAGAGCTCAGCAGGCAGCAGAGCAGCACAGCAAAGCAGAAAAGCAGTTCCTCCAGAGCAGCAGTCATGCAAAGTGGCAAACCTTGTAGCACAGCAGTCTTTACTCCTGGAAGAGTTCTTCACAGGCCCAGTAGTGTACTATCTTGGTAAGGTTAGATACCTGGTACTTATACCCACATGTGCCTTTGAAGCTGGGGTGATTTCGAAGCAGGCCCTTGAAGTCAACAGGTCCCCTTTCATCCCAGCCCTGTCTGCCAGGCTATCTGTGGGAAGTAATCAGCTCTTTCTATGGTAAACAGGGCACTGGCTATTGAAGTGCAAGTGTTAGCTCCCCCCTCTCTTCCTGCCGAATAAGAACTATCACAATGCAGATCGGTTCACTGTCACGCCCACCCTTCATGTGTTTGGGGCTGTCTGGAGGGAATGCTCAAAGTGTAGCTGTGACCCACCCTAGACGTGCATTGGAGACAGGTTGCAGGCACACAGAGCTAAGTTAGGAGCAGAGAAGAGTCTACCTTTTAAAAGTGGCTTTTCTAAAACTGTAATGTTAAACCCATCTCTACCACTAAATAGGCTTTTTCATTACTATTCCAAAGATAAGAAACAACTATTCCCTTCTAATCAGGAATTACAGTTTAAAAGTGTATTAAGGAATTGCCAATGCTAGCTTATGAGAGGAGTAGGCCTCACAGTTGTGAAAAATTGATTAATCTGTTTATCACTACAAGGACATGTAAAACATAAAAGTGCATGTCCTACCTTTTACTTCCTCAGCACCCTGCCCTCAGGTCTACCTATGGCCTACCATTAGGGGTGACTTATGTGTCATAAAAGGGGTCTTTAAGGCTTGACAAATAGTTTTAAATGGCAAGTTGAAGTGGCAGTACACTGCACACACAGGCCTTGCAATGGCAGGCATGATACAGGTTTGAAAGGTTACTTGTGTGGGTGGCAAAACAAGTGCTGCAGGCCCATTAGAAGCATTTAGATTACAGGTCCTGGGTATACACTATACCACTTTACAAGGGACTTATAAAAGTATACTAAAAGACAACAATCCAATAAGCAGAACTAGAGTTATGTTTTTTAAAAGAATAATTCAAAAGGTAGTGCTTAGAAGCAAATAGCGCTTAGGGATTACTTGAGGATGCCCTGGACCATGGTAAATTTGAGTTCAGGCCGAACGAGATAGAGGGCTGGTCGACTACAGGACTCAAGCAGGTCCCACTGAAAAAGTAATTTGGATCAAGCAAGCGTGGGCGCCAAAGACTCTATGTGAGGAGTTGAGGTGGTGCTGCATCGTTGTCAATCCAGTGGATGGAGGCGAAGTGTCAATGGTGATCCACGCAGTTGATGAAGGCTTTAACAATGAACCCCTTTATGAGGCTGCTGGCTGCATCATCGTCAAGCCGGGCTGTTCGTCGTCATCGGGCCACACAGTCCGTTGAAGCGATGTCATCGAGCTGCTCCTCTGTCTAAGGGCAATGCGTCAGTTCCGATTGGTGCAAAGTTATCACTGACTCTTTTTTAATGGTTCTAGACAACAGAAATCACCTTTCAATGGCCCAGGACTGGATTGGCACCACTTGGCAGGGCAGGACTTGCATATGGCAGAGTCCAGCTACTACTGCAGAGTTGAAAATGTCTTTGATGGTCCTGAGACTTCAGAACAGGGGGCAAGCCAGCAAGCACATGGAGTCACTCTGGGTTCAAGTGAGATGGGTCCAGTCCTTCTCCACCGCAGGGCAGAGCTCAGCAGGCAGCAGAGCAGCACAGCAAAGCAGAAAAGCAGTTCTTAAAGAGCAGCAGTCATGCAGAGTGGCAAACCTTGCAGCACAGCAGTCTTTACTCTTGGAAGAGTTCTTCACATGCCCAGTAGTGTACTATCTTGGTAAGGTTAGATGCCTGGTACTTATACCCACATATGTCTTTGAAGCTGGGGTGACTTCGAAGCAGGCCCTTGAAGTCAACTGGTCACCTTTCATTCCAGCCGTCTGCCTGGCTATCTGTGGGAGATAATCAGCTCTTTCTATGGTAAACAGGGCACTGGCTATTGAAGTGCAAGTGTTAGCTCCCCCCTCTCTTCCTGCCGAATAAGAACTATCACAATGCAGATGGGTTCACTGTCACGCCCACCCTTCATGTGTTTGGGGCTGCCTGGAGGGAATGCTCAAAGTGTAGCTGTGACCCACCCTAGACGTGCATTGGAGACAGGTTACAGGCACACAGAGCTAATTTAGGAGCAGATACGTGTCTACCTTTTAAAAGTGGCTTTTCTAAAACTGTAATGTTAATCCCATCTTTACCACTAAATAGGCTTTTTCATTACTATTCCAAAGATAAGAAACAACTATTCCCTTCAAATCAGAAATTACAGCTTAAAAGTGTATTAAGGAATTGCCAATGCTAGCTTATGAGAGGAGTAGGCCTCACAGTTGTGAAAAATGGATTCATCTGTTTATCACTACAAGGACATGTAAAACTTAAAAGTGCATGTCCTACCTTTTACTTACTCAGCACCCTGCCCTCAGGGCTACCTATGGCCTACTTTTAGGGGTGACTTATGTGTCATAAAAGGGGTCTTTAAGGCTTCACAATTGGTTTTAAATGGCTAGTTGAAGTGGCAGAAAACTGCACACACAGGCCTTTCAATGACAGGCATGATACAGGTTTGAAAGGTTACTTGTGTGGGTGGCAAAACAAGTGCTGCAGGCCCATTAGAAGCATTTAGATTACAGGTCATGGGTATACACTATACTGCTTTACAAGGGACTTATAAGTAGACTTAAAATGCCAATCATGTGTACACCAATGTCACCATGTTTAGGGGAGAAGCATGTGCACTTGAGCACTGGTAAGCAGTGGTAAAATTTTCAGAGTCCTAAGGCCAACGCAAATGTACAGCAACAATATAGTGTAAAAGGCAAAACGTTTGGGGGAAAGACCATCCTAAAGATGACAGATCTAACAAGGACAATTCATAATCGTGCGCTGTGTGTACATTTTTAGAATCAGAAATTATTGCAGTTCACAAAAACCTCTTCGGCAATGCATTCACAGCAGTAGACTGACATCCAAAGGCACTGGTGTCTGCCAATTGAACTGAACAGTATACAGTAAACATATGGTATAATTGTGTTCATGAGGTTGTCTGCAGGTAGAAATACCTTCAAATGGAGAGTACCTCCTCAAAATATGTGTAAAAAGGAAACAATGAATGATGGCCCCAGGTAGAGAAATGGAAATCCACGAACACACTTGCAAAAGTGTTTATCATATGTCAAAAGACCAATTGCTACAGGAAACACTCATTACTTAGTTTGACAACCCAACCACCCTTGAAGTAAGCCACCCACAACGCATGGGCCACTAATAGGAACTGAAATAAGTTCAGTCAATCGATGTGGAGAGTGACTAATACTATAATGACAAAGATAAGAAAGATAAAGTGAAGAGAAGTATAAGTTGCATTACAATGTACAGAGCTTAATTTATATTAATCACAACATTGACACACATAAAACAGACAATATACTAATTATATTGAAGTGATCTGAGGGGACAGGGGAAGAGACTGTAGAGGTGCATGGTAACAGCACAGAAGGCAGAACCTCCTCTAACATCTCACCCTCTAGAAATGGTGCCTCTGTATGCTGTGTCGCTCTATCAGTAACCACCAGGACTCAGAAACAGAACCGGGTGACTGGAAACAGCAACAGTCGTGGCAAAACACTAAGAACGTCATTGGATGATCGAAATGCATCTTAATTGGCCTTCTCGGCTTCTCTAAACCAAGCAATTAGATGGCGGAAAGAAAGACTAAATCGGTCATGCGCAAAAAAGCATTCAATAATACATTTAGTAAGGCATCCCTGGGAGAGAAAAATATCACTACAGCAGATGGTGAGGTGAATACACAAAAATATGTTGATCACTCTGGAGAGAGCTGAAAGTTAGATGACTTGACACATTCATATAGAGGCAACACTATATCAATGCACAATCTGCTGTAGACAAAGACAACACCAAAAAAGGTAACCACCAATCAAAGAGAATGTGTTAGTGAGAAAAGGTCATATTCAGGTACTTGGGTGCACAGGATTGTGGTATGTCTGATGGGGTTGTGGAGTAGTACTCAGTATGGACTTGATGCAGACACAACTCAATTGCATTGTGAATATAGGGACCCCACAACCACCAACAATATCTGTTGGAAATGTGCCCTTTATTCAGAGTCACCTCAGATTTTTGACCTTCTGTTGCTAAACTTATTTTTGGCTGGAAATAGGACTCTCTAAATATGTTAAGGTTGGTATTCGCCTGATTGGAACATTTAAATTAGTTGCAAGTCTATAGTATAGGGTGCCACGTGTACCTAGGACCTGTAAATGAAATGCAACAAGCAGGATGTAGCACTGATTGTGCCATACACTAAAGTAGCACTGTAAAACATGTCTGCAATCCTGCACATCTACACTGTATGTGAAGTTTTAACATTTGCAAATTAGATCTAGCTAAAGAATAACTTTGCCAGTCCTAAACATTCCCTTTTAGTACCTATAAGTCACCAATAAGGTATGCCCTAAATACATATAGGGAAGAGTGCATGGTATTTAAAAAGTAGGGCATCTATATTTAAAGTTGAACATTTCCTAGCAGTCAACCCCTCCCCTTACACCCACCCCCCAAGTTGTTTTTCACTGTAACAATGGTGGCTCTCCCACAGGGAAACACTGGGCTACATTATAACAACTAATATTCCTTCATTTCAGTTTGGGTTCAGGTAAAAAGGTAATTCAATTACTCATTTTAATAGTTATTTTAAATCCAACTTAATGGTAAAGTTAGATTTTATATTTCTATTTTGAAAATGAAACTTTTAGAAAGTTGCTATTTTCCTGCCTAAGCCAAATGTGCCTTTCTGCCAGTCTGCCAGTCTCCAGCATGCCACCTCACTGTTGAATGGCTCCCCTGTAGTAAAATGTGGATTGTTACCAGACACTGGACACAGGGGGGCAGATTTATGAGGCCCGTTGCGCCATCGGAACGTCACTTTTTGTGACGTTCCGTGGCGCAGAAGCCTGCGTGATATTTATCAGGCAGCACTGAGCCACTTTTTTTGGCTTAATGCTGCCTCATAAATATCAGTCCCTTTAACGCAGTGTTCTGCGTTAAAGGGGCGTGCAATGGGTGTTGCTGGGGGCGTTCCCAGCAACACCCATGGCCTTTTGACACTGCCCCAGATTTACGAGAAATCGTAAATCTGAGGCAGCGCCAAAAGCTTCCGCCTCCCCAGGGGAGGCGTAAGGGAGGCGCAACGGGGAGAAATATCTTTATTTCTCCTCGTTTTTCCTTTTTCTATGTGTGCTGCATTCTGCAGCACCCATACAAGGAGGAAAAACCTCTTGTGATTATTTTTGTACAGAAAGGTTTCCCTTCCTGTACAAAAATATTCATCTCCGCAACGCAGGCACCCTTGCACCATGGTGCAGAGGTGCCTGCGTTGGCGCCGGCAGCCCATTGTGCGCCGGCGCAGGGGAAAAGGACAGGAATGCGCCGCATTTTATAGATATGGCGCATCCCTGCCCTTTTCTTTTGCCGTAGGGAAGCGCAGCAGGAAGGCCTGCTGCGCTTCCCTACGGCAAAACCTCATAAATCTGCCCCCGGGTTTTTTGGTGAGATGTGTTTTCCCCTTTCAGCAGGATGGTCTGGAGGACTGTTCCCAACCCCTTCCTGAGCTTCAATGGGTGCATACCCTGTCACTGGTAAATCAAGCTCACATGGAAACCTGCCTCCATTTGTCTTTCTAGTCAGTTTGGCTCCTAACATAGTGGAAGGGGCAGCTGCCTCAGAATTGGTTTGGAGTGACCACAAGGGAGGGATTGCCTATTTCCATAGCCAGACCTCTTGGTGGGCACAGGGAGCTCTGACCAGACCAACAAGAGTTCAGCCATGTTGGGTTGTGTCTTTTTATTTATTAAAAAATGCTCTATATTTCTAAGTTGTTTGGGGATTTCTTACTTTATTACTGTTTGACTGCTGCACAAATACTGTATACATTTCCTCTAAATTAAGCCGGACTGGTTTTGAGTCAAGCTGCTGGAGGTATAAACACAAGTATTTTAGTGACTTTTTGTAGTTCACCCTGGCTAGGAGTGTGGTCCCTATTTTAGGCGGGTTAGAGGGAATGCACATCCTTGGCTCTGAGCCCAAGAAGGCCTTGGTGGTGTTAATTACTGAAAACTTAAAAAGGATTATCTCACTGTGAATGGACCAGAATAGCTGGTAGAACAAAGGGCATGGCTACCGCTATCTCTTTTTAGTTAGAGATGCCAGGGAGGGCTCCTCATATTTATTTTCTGACCCTCCACAGAATTTCCAAGACATCCAGGCTCCTGTCACAGCGGGGGAGACTGGCAGGTGGGTGCTAGGCCTGGGAGAAATTGTAATTACATCAGAGTAATTCCATTAATTATGCTTTACTCTTGCGATGCGAAATTACTGAAATTACACGATTACACCAGCTTAAGTAATTAAGAGTAATTTGGGTCAAATATCCTACTGCAGGAGCAGTGAACAAATGGAGAGAGAGCAGCTGCTGGCTACTGCTATTTAGATCCTATAGCATTTAAGGCTATTTTCTTAGCACAAATGTTATCCTTAGATCCATTTTAGATGGAAGGGTGCATTCTGCACTACGAAAATAAAACTAAATGATAGATTACACTTCTCACATGGTTACATATAACTATGAATAATTTTGAGGTAAATATGAGTAGTTACGGTAGGGAGAATTATGGCAGTTTTGCTCACGCTTAGTGGGAACCTGTCAGGAGAGAGGACAGCTCATCTAAATTGCGGAGTAGCTAAAGATCTGAAGTCACTACTGCCCTATGGCAGCAGGGTTCTTTCCTATTGAAACTGGGACCAATGTTTAATTCTACAAGAAAGCAAAAAAGACGTGCCGCAAAAGGAGGTGGACGAATTGTGAAAACAAATGGTTGGGACCCGGTGGCAGAACTTCTCCAACTGCTGGCTAAAGCATAGGATAAATCTGGCACTACAAATAACACCCCTCAAAATATTTCTGGACTGAGGGACGTGGCTTGATGGTCTAAAATGGAGGACACGCCGTAGCCGAGCACCCTGTAGCCCACCCAAAATCCTTAATTTATCCTAACACAGCTCTACCATCAACTGAGCTTTGCGCTGGAGGAGACTTTACAGCGCCTTAACAACACTTGCTTCTGGCTCCGGTGACCCCCCTCCTGCAGGAAATTGAGGAGGGGGTGGGATACCGGGCCCCACCTTACCACACCATTTGCCAGTGTGAGCCTTAGACAGGGGGATTGGACCTATGCTACACCTTCTCTGTGCCTGTGAATTGGGGAGCCGACCGGAGCAGCTGCAGGACTAGGACTGCCCCAGGAGGAGGGTCACGAGGGGCCTGATCGCATTCAGCCATTGCCCCCTCCTGAACTTTTGGGCCATTATTCATCATAGATGGGCAGCTTTGAGTGAGAGAGGTGGCACCCGCTAGGGGAGGTGGGAGGTACACAGCTCACAGGAGCGGCTGGCTACGTTTCAGTGCGGTTTGTGGACATGGCGCTTCCCCTGGCCGCTTCACTAAGGTAAAGGAGATGCGGAGTGCTAGTGGGCCGCCTTGGATTGTGGGCTCGGGTGCAAGAGAACTGTGACTCGTATACCCATGCGGCATGGCCAAGGATAAACCCATGGGAATGGCGTCCAAACAAAGTACAATAGATAAGTTTGCCAGGCAGTGTCGCAGAAGCCATGCCCAGGCGATACAAATGCAGCAATGCCCAACAATGTGTGCTACTAGCAGCAATCACACAATCCCGGGAGACTTTTGAGGCCAAGATCGGGGCCATTGGCTCCGACGTCATGCTCCTTCGACAGGACCTTCGGAACGCCATGCAGTTGATTATGGAGACGGACTCCCAGATCTCCAATGTTGAGGGCACAGTGGCCAGCCTTCAAAAGAAAGTTCACACTCTCGAGACACTAACGAAAGGCCAGGCAACAAAAGTGGAGGACGCTGAAGGGTGGGCTTGCCGCAACAATATCTGTTTCATCAGGTTTCCCGAGGGCTGCGAGGGCAGCAATATTAAAGACTTTCTGACCAGATGGCTGCTGGACTGGCTCCCACCCAGACACGGTTTATAATCATGCGAGCGCTTTGGGGGTTAATGCAGAAGCCGCCACCTTGTGCTGGTCCCCGGCCTATAATCCTTAGACTCCTCAACTATAAAGATCAGGACACCATATTGCAACAGGCTCGCCTAAAAGAGAATCTGGTATTCGAGTCCCAACGCATCATGATCTTTCCAGATTACACCAGACTGGTACAGCAGCATAGGCAATCGTTCATGGAGGCGAAGGCATGTCTCCGCGGCCTTAAAATCTAATACTCTCTGCTCTTCCCTGCCTGCCTTAGAGTGATCTACCAGTCAAGAACGCACTTCCTTGAAACACCTGAAGAGGTATTTCGCTGGACCGACAAGACAATCAAACACAAGCTGCACCCCCCACCGCCAAGACTTGTCTCGGATTCTTCCTCCAGGGGCTGTAGGCATGATTCTCTGGGGGCGATTGAAAAACAGCGCTGCCACTCACAGAAGCGCTCCATGACCCGTAGCCAGTCTCGCCTGCGCCTGACAGCGAATCGACTGGGGTCAGCTGCATCCTGGGCTGCTATGGCTGCGAACTGCACTCATCTTGGGAGGTCACTATCACTTGGGCTCCTACGTACAAGTTTCCCTCAGCTATAAGACACTAATATGTGCAGGGGATTGTTTCCAGGGGTCCATTGGCTGCACGTTGCTACCACCCCTCGCTTGGGGTTAGCTGCGCTGCATGCTGCAATAGATACTTCTATGTTTTGGTATTGGGGTTGGGGGAGGAGGGGTGGGGTTTTCTTTGGGAGCTGTGTATCAATTATTTTGAGTTAGTGCCATTTTAATCCACTTCTGCACAGTCTTAGACAGGTCCACTACATCTATAGCCCACACCTTCCTGTGGGATTCCCACGTCAGGCACGTCACGTAATCAGGGGATGCCGAAGGGCTGGGAACTCGAAATCATCAGCTGGAATATCATAGACAAAAATAAGCGGGGTGGTTCTGTGACAAGAAAGCGATACAGAGCAGATGTCCTGCAGGAGACCCACTTATTGGGCACCAAGATGCCATGCCAAGTGCACTTCGGATTTGTACAGATATTTCATTCTGAGTTTAGCAGGGGCTCCTGAGATGTAGCGATCCTTGTTCATCATAACATTCCCTTTGTACACAGTAAGTCATGGTCTGACCCCCAGGGGAGATATATTGTGGTATTTGGATCGCAGCATGGGTAACCTCTGGTCCGTGGTAGCGTGTATGCCCCTCTCCATTGGCATGGAATTTGATAGAGAGATTGACAGCATTATGGACCGAGATCCCACTGGGATTCACGGTAGTGGGAGGTGATTGGAACGATGTGCTGTGTCCGGCACTAGATAGATGGCGGAGGGAGGCCATCGTCGACTCCAGAATCTAAATTGCTGCCCATGATCCAGGGCATGGGCTGGACAGACACCTGGTGGGCTCCACACCCGACTGCACATGACTACACATATTTTTCCAGCATACAGGAGTCATTGTTTCGTATTGATTATCTGTTTATATCAGAAACTCGTGCCCATAGACTAAAATCTGCCGAGATATTGCCACAAGGTCTATCGGATCACTCACCTGTATCTATTCAGCTGACCTTGGGCCCGAGGCAGCTCTCCCCCTGGCTCCTCCAGGACAAGCAGTATCAGCTGCGAATCCACACACCCATTACCGACTACCTTTGACTTAATGCCAGGACAGTTTTTTCCCCTATGACACTATGGGAGGCTATGAAGTCTACACTTAGAGGGATAGACATCGCCTTTTGTGCAGCGAGACGTAGACAACGTTGAGAGACAATAATTCAGGCTGAAGCCAAACTGATAGACCTGGAACGTAGCAGTCAGGGGTCCGGGGAGGGGGGTATGGCACGTAGACAGCTGCTCAGTGCTCAACAAACATATGCTAGCAAGCTCCTAGATGAGGCACGGCTTTATTGGATTGCGACGCATTGTCAAGTACCTGTCCCAGAACTTCAATCTTCCGCAGGAGCCGATGATAGTTCCGCAATTCCCAAACTCCGCTACCAGTGTCGTATAATACTCTGACAGCAAAGAGGGGGAAAGGGGATTGGGAAGAAAAGAGAAACGCCACGTCTTCTTTCTTCAGACAGGACTGCTACCGCTCAGGTGTATTCTTCCTGTAAATAAAACAACTTTAGCAATTTCTATCTGTGCATTTGTTGTCTAATTTCCAGACCCCTTAGAATATTACCTGTCCTAACTTGGTGGCTAATGATTCTCTTATAAGTATGCTTTCTACTAGCCTCTGTTGTCTGTAGTTCTCCGGCTAAGTAGACATCTAGGTATAAATACAATAACAAGATATTAGATTAGGTTTGGATATCTCTTTCTAATCTCTCCCTATCTGTTATTCAGTATTTCCCTTTACCTTGCTAGTTTCTAATGGTGCAGTGTATCGTCTTCTTTGAATTAATAAATGTTCGAGTTCATCTCCTTGGCGAAGCTCCAAGATATTTCAATTCGCTGGGTTGAACTTCACTATGTTGGTAAGTATCTTTATACATATATATATTCACTTAAAAAACCATAGGTTTCACACATGTTATAGTTACACTTGTAAAAAACCAATGAAATTCCCCCGTTATAGTTAGTTGAGATAACTATAACTCGCGCGCCCGCAATCCTCTGCTCAAGACGTCGCATATTACATCACTCATGACATGGTCAGTGGCATCACTCATGACATCACTGATGACATCATCCTTGTGATAGAGTGGTGGTCGCGCGAGTTATAGTTATCTCAACTAACTATAACGGGGGAATTTCATTGTTTTTTTACGAGTGAAATGTCCACCTAACTATAACATGTGTGAAACCTATGGTTTTTTAAGTGAATATGCAAGGTTTTTTAAATGCTAATTCCTAACTATAACGTGTGTGAAACCTATGGTTTTTTAAGTGAATTTGTACGGTTTTTTAAATGATAAGTTATGTATGTATTATAATATTTTTTTTTTAAGGTTTTTCACCGTGCGCGCACCCCGCAATTTAAAAAAATAAATAAAAAAATCTTTTTTTCACCCTTCGGGGTCCTTTAGGGACACCCTGACAAAGGCTAGGGGGTCAGGAACTCTCTACCCTGCCCCCTTTTCACGTTCGCCACCTCTCTTTTTCACTGTCGCACCCAAAACAAACAAAATGGCAGACGACACTTCCTGATTTAGACTGATTCGAACGTTGACTGACATGTAACCACCAATCAGAATTACGCTCGCGCACGTTAGGGTGCGCGCACGGTGCGCGCACGGTGCGCGGCTATAGATATTTATGTACTTTTAACTGCAATTTTCTCAGGAAATACTGAACAGATTGACTCCATATATGCAAAAGGCACATGCCTGACCTGAGGACTACCTCTTTGCCAAATTTCAAGTAATTTTGTTCAGCCGTTCGGGCTGTACCTTCGACTAACGCATTTTGGGACCCCCTTTTTTTCTCAGCCCCCGCTTGACAAATCACCCCGAGACTTTCAGGGTAGGAGCTGAGCGGAGCGCCCCATTAGTTTTGAAAATTTCGCGAGGATTCGTCAACCGGCGCCAAAGTTATTCAAAATAGAATTTTCAGATTTCCTATGGAAACACGGTCCTAACTATAACTATCTACTGGCGACCGCCAGTAGATAATATATAAGTACACCTACTAGTAGATGTTACGACTTGGTTCTCACTTGCTTCTAGTCACTGCAAATATACTGTTTATTTCCAGAAAGGCTGGTGCAAGGACTGCCCTATGCTGACAGAAGACTGTCCTTGAAGTTTCTTCTTTTCGTTGCTTTCTGATAGTTAATGTCTCTGTTAAACTCACTATACCATTGGAATTAGATTATCACCTAAAGGCGTTCTAGTAATTAGTCTCCTTCTCCTCAGCAGCCTGAACCTTAAATCTGAAGTGATCACTAGATTTCGTGCTCATGCTGAGGAAGCACAAAAGACGAATTTATCTGGAATTCTCCGTGTAAATATTGGAAATAGTTCCACTTACCGCAGCAGAGGAAGAAACATTACTGCTGTGAACCTCTAGCGTACTCACGACTCTGGAATTTGTCAGGAAATGAAACGCCGCAAGGAGATGCGATCGTTTCACAGGATTCTTCAGTTGAAGTGCGCAGTTTGCCGCGAGCGGGCTCGCGAGCACAGCTGCGCTTGAAGACTGGAGAAACACTAGACCTGCAACATCAAACTTCTCCACCGGCGGCCATCTTGGAATTCTGCCGCGAGAGAAGCCATCGTCTATTGAACAAAAGGGAAGACCATCTATTTGGTAGGTACTTTTGTGATCTACCCAAACAGCCCAGATGAACCTTGCAAACAACAGGAAGGAACTTTAGACAAATGGGTGGCTTGGTCTGAATAGCCCTGACAGTACCCCCCACCAAAACTCCTCCCTCAATCTCTTTGGGCTTATTAGGGTGTCTCTTGTGAAATTCTCTAATCAAATGAGGGGCCTGTAAGTTAATCTTTGGTTCCCATGTTCTCTCTTCTGAACCAAAACCTTTCAAGTCCACCAAATAAAACAATTTTCCCTTCTTAAACTTGGAGTCCACAATTTGCTTAACCTCAAACTCCTCTCCTGACTGGACTTGAATAGGCATAGGAGGCCCCTTTTCTCTCAAGTTTGGTGGGCTTTTTCTTAGTAAAGAAAATTGAAACTCTGAGTGGAACCTAAGTCTCGGAGGAAGGCGAATCTTCACACTAACTGGATTTATCATCTTCTCCACTGGGAAAGGACCAATATATCTAGGCTGGAACTTCTGATTTCCCTTTAAACGTAAATTTTGTGTGGAAATCCAAACCTCCTCCCCGGACTCATAAACTGGACTAGCCCGTCTCTTTTAATCAGTTTGTTTCTTGTAAGAAGCCTTAGCCTTAATTAGATTGTCAGTAGCTTGCTGATAAGCCCTTTGTAAATTCTGAACTACAATTTCTACTGCTGGAACATCACTCTCTTGTCTTCCTACAAATGTGTTTGGATGTCTACCAGAGTTTAAGTAGAAAGGAGAGTATCCCGTAGATGAATGCACTGCATTATTATAGGCGAACTCTGCTGCCCAAATAATGTCTGGCCATTCCCCTTCATTATCCATCAGGAACAAACGTAAAAATTGTTCCAATTCCTGGTTTACTCTTTCCGTTTGACCATCAGTCTCAGGATGGAAACTGGAAGACAAACGAGAGTCAATGTTCAATCTGTTCAAGAACGCCCTCCAGAAATGAGAGATAAATTGGGGATCCCGATCAGAAATTACCACCCTGGGAATTCCATGTGTCTTAACTTCATGCTGCGTGAACAGGGCGGCTAACTGAGTTGCCTTAGGAATTGATTTTAAAGGGATGAAGTGACTCATCTTTGTAAAATGGTCCACAACCACCCAAATGACAGAGAGCCCCTGACTAGAAGGTAGTTCCACAATGAAGTCCATGGAAACAGTATGCCATGGATAGGGAGCCGGGGGGACTGGTAGCAGTAACCCTTGTGGAGCCATTCTAACAGATTTTCCTTTTAAACACTGCTCACAAGAGGCAACATATTGTCCCACCTGAGCTTCCATGGACGGCCACCAAAATTCACGCTGAACCAATTCTAACGTCTTCTTTACTCCCTTCTGTCTGGCCAGCAATTCATCATGAAAATGTTGTATAATCATAGTTTGGAGAGCAGCATCAGGGATAAAAAGTTTCCCCTTAAAATATGGTCAGCCATTCTTTATCTCTCGATTCTCATCTTGTTTGACCCAATCTGTAAGATCTAAGGAAACTAGAGCTTGATTCAACTGTTCTTCAAATTCTGGATACATAATTACACTAATTATCTTTTCTTTTGGAATTATCAGCTCCTTCTCCAAAATTGGGGAATCTTCTCCAGTATCCAAACGCGATAATGCGTCTGCCTTTCCATTGGTGGAACCAGGTTTGTAAGTTAACAAAAAATTATAGTCTGCAAAAAATAAGGACCAACGTAACTGCCTGGGGGTCAAAGTTCGAGCGGATTTTAAAAACTGAAGATTCCGATGGTCTGTAACGGTAACTTCATGACGAGCTCCCAACAGGTAATGCCTCCACTCCTGAAAAGCGTCTTTGACCGCCAATAATTCCTTATCGGCAATGGAGTAATTCAACTCAGCGGGAGTCAATTTACGAGACCGATTAGCAACTGGGTGAAGCTGACCGGTAGTTCTGTCCCTCTGAGATAAAACTCCCCCAATGGCCAAATTGGAAGTATCCGCTTCAACAAAGAAAGGCTCTTCAGGGTTGAGATGCAAAAGCACAGGTGCTGACGTAAAGACCTTCTTTAATTCACAAAAAGCTTCTTCAGTTTCAGTAGTCCAATCAAACTTAGCACCTTTTTTCAACAGGCGAGTTAGTGGAGAAACCCTCTCCGAGAAATTTTCAATGAAACGTCTGTAAACGTTGGCAAAATCTATGAAACTCTGCACTTGTTTCACATTTCGAAGAGATGGCCTAGTGCAGAACTTGCCCGCGTATATCAAGGATTCAAAAGATATTCTGGGCAAATTTGAAGGTTTTAAGTGGTCGGAGTCCCTTGTCTTTGTGACAATGGACGTCGCCAGCTTATACACCTGCATCAAAATGAATTTGGGATGAAAGCACTACAATCCTTCTTGGGACAAAGAACAGCTGATCATTATGCTCATAATGAAGTACTATTAGAAATGACTGACATCATTCTATCTAAAAACATCTTCCTGCACGACTCCACATGGTTCCATCAAATCCAGGGTACGGCCATGGGCTCGAGGTTTGCTCCCGCTTATGCCGGGCTCTTCATGGGCTGGTTTGAACGGGAGCATGCCTGGGGCCGACATGCGGCCAAGTGGATGGAGCATGTAATCTTTTGGGGTAGGTACATCAACGATGTAATCATGCTGTGGGATGGACCTATCGCCTCTCTCATGGAATACCATGACTATTTGAATAGTAATCCCTACAATGTAGGATTTACCATTGACCACAATCAGCGGGAAATAGATTTCTTGGATATTACTTTCTTTATCCAGGATGATCATATACATAACCGTACCCATAGGAAGATCACGGCGCGCAATAGCACACTGCACTACCAAAGCTCACACCCCCAACATGTAATTTCCAACATCCCCTATGGGGAAATGATTCGCATGCGTCGTAATTGTAGTACAGATGACACCTTTGCCCAGAATCTAGAGGAAACTAAGAAACGATTCCGGGACCGAGGTTATCCGGAAACGGTTTTAAAAAAAGCTGATACAAAGGTATTGAAGATCCCGAGACGAGACACCTTAACAACAAAACCAATGAGGAAACTCCAAAAAGCCCCTATTGCATTTGGAACCCAATTTGATGACCGTAGCAACAAGGTATATAATGTCCTAAGAAAACACTGGCACTTACTGACTGAGATACCAGGCCTTAAGGACATTATACCAACCAAACCTAAAGTTACATATAGAAGAGGGCAAAACTTGCATAATATACTGTGCCCCAGCTATGTCACCACTTTGAAATCACAAACCTGGCTCCAATCCAAGACGATTGGCTTTTACACATGCAATCAATGTAATATGTGCAAACTGGGGAGAAATAAAACTAAAACCTTTAGCTTTAATACCAAACGCAGTTACTCGATAAGCCACCTAATTAACTCCAACTCTAAATACGTAACGTATGTGCTAGGCTGCCCCTGTAATAAGATTTATGTGGGTAGCACAAAAAGGGCTTTGAAAATAAGAATGCAGGAACATGTTCGGGCTCGTCGAAATGGCGATCTAAAATACCCACTCACATATCACATGCAGGAAAATCATGCAAATGAAGAGGAATTGTGGTTTATGGGAATAGATCACATACCCACTAATGTGAGGGGTGGCAATCGGGAACTGTCGTTGAGAGGAAATGAGGCAGGATGGATCTGTAAATTGCGTAGTGTGGAATTTGATTCAACAGTGATGATGAAATGCATTATTTTCTTTAATAACAGTGGCTTAAATTTCTGTGATCACTGTTAAAAATGGAAATTAGTAATTGATTATGCATAACCTAAATCAAACAAATTATTTGGATTATCTGGAACAAATGTATAAACACACTGCATTTGGTTTCTACTTATGCTATCCTTTTCCACACGCTCTTTTAATTATGACTGCATCTCTGTCCACTCATTAATTCTATTGATTTTTAATAGAGCATACAGCATTGTCTCCCCCTTGCTCACTCGTTTACTGAACAATATTGACGCCATACTGGGTAGGCAAGTTTATACTTGGAGTATATGTTTCTTCCCGTTTCCCTCTCCTTCTTACCTTATGCAGAGCTGTATCTATTATTGATAAACTGTAGTATATTCCCCATTGTGGGATATAATAATTCCCTTTGAATATACGGATATTCTGATTTTACTGTGATTGTAGTCAGTTGACTATTTAAGTGTACGAATTATGTACTTTCTGCGCAGACTCATTACTATTTAATGGTTGTGAAATTAAATTTTAGATTGTAATATTCCATGGGGTTCTATGGCATTTATAGTTTGAGTTTGTCTTTTGGAACGATTATTGTTTGATGTTTATATCATTTATATAAACATAGGTAACTTCACTATGGCTGCCGTCATGTGCGAGTAGATCTTGTTTATATACGCTACTATGGAAACCAATCATGTGGTCTCCATCTTCTTCCGTACTATTTTAAGATCGCGGGCATATGATCTGCAATAAAATGTGACCGTCCTTCTCGTGCTCATTACCACTAAATGGTTGAGGAATAAAAAAATCTTAGGTTGTAACACTCTATGGGACTCCATGATATTTATGGTTTGAGTTTGTCTATTGGAACGCCTATTTTTTGATGTTTATATCATCTACATAAACATAGGTAACTTCACTATGGCTGCCGTCATGTGCGAGTAGGTCTTGTTTATATACGTTACTATGGAAACCAATCATGTGGTCTCCATCTCCCCCGGACTATTCTAAGATCGTGGGCACATAGTCTGCAAATACATTTTTGACCGCCCTTCTCGTGCCCCCTCCATATAATTGAATATTCATATATTACGTGCTGTGCGTTCCGAGTTTGAGCTCATAACTAGTCACCATTTACTTATTGGACACTTTCTAATCAAAGCAGAGGTAGTGTCAAAATGGCCGCTGCAATTTACGAGTAGGATCCGGTGGCATTGGTTGCCATGATAACCACTCACGTGGTTCCTCGTGTCCCCCTCAAACAATTGAATATTAATACATTACTACGAGATATACGTTCCTATTTCGAGCTCACATACAGATACCATTTGTTTCTCGGACAGTTCTTAAATAGAGCATAGGTAATGTCGAAATGGCCGCCGCAACCAACGTTCAGGACTCGGCGTCATTGGTTGCCATGATAACCACCCACGTGGTTCGTTTATCCCGCCACCTTACATACTATTTAAAGTTTGCGGTTTAAGGGGCAAGGTTACCTAACTGGATATCGGACGCTGAATCTATTCGTCTTTGACTCCTCGGTGCTTCGTTCATCAGCAACAAAAATATTACGGTAAGACTAGGAAGCACAAACCGGTCCGCTCGTTCGAGCAGTTTTGGGTTCTGCAATCTTATATACTCGGGCCCCTCCGTTTTTCGGTATTGTCGTACTAATATTCCATGCTCACTTCATGGTGTCTTGCTTCCACGCAGGACTTGGCAAGCTGGTTTTAGTTTTACTTATGTGTATTGTATAACGCACCCAATGCATTTCGTTATTCTTAGTGATTCATATTTTTCACTTTCCTCTTAGAATTCTGGGATGATGTTTAATATAAACATTCCCTCCATCTGAGGCCCCTATGATTGTGGAACCCTTGGGACGATAAGCCACTGGATTTTGGCAATTATATTGCTCATTCTGTCGTGGCGCCCACTTGTGAGTTGCATTTAGCTTTTTCTGTACACATTTGTTATTATGTCAGTACTTATTCTCATGATTGTGATAACTTAAGGCTCATGACTGTCTCTAGGTGCCCCTTTTTTCCTTCTTCTTTGTCTCCACTCCAGAGTTCACTGAATATCACACCGCCTCCCAATAGAATCCACCTTAGGATTGAAAATATCCACGAGTACTTGATCATTTTGTCTTGGCGCCCACTTGTGAGTTACACTTAGTCTATTTGGTATATACCTGTCATTGTATCAGCATCTGTTTTTAGTTTTATTATAACTCAATGTTCATGACTGACTCTAGGTACCCCTCTTTCCCTTTCCTCTATGTTTTTACTTCAGAGCTGATTGAATCGTACACCGTTTCCTTAGATATTCAACTCAAGGATTGAAATAATTCAGGAGGACTCTTCCATCTATGAGCTACGCTACGACTTAGTGGTAGGTTAGGTCTTTCCTCCTCTGTTTCTCTTCTTGGTTCCTTTTCAACCTTCATCTTTTGTGCGTATTTCTGTTTACTCTATTTATCTTTAGTTTCCTATTCTAAAAACATTAATGTAAAATGTATTTCGCTGGGTTGGCCCCGTAAAGGTGGTTGGACCTGTATTAAACATAATACACTGTTAGGTATGTTTCAAGTGAATTCTCGATGTAGAAACAAAATGACTAATAAGTTTAAATATACCCCATAACTGGAACTACTTTCTCTATATTCCAGAAAAAATGTCGTTCTGTCTTGTCGGTGTTTTTATGGTGTTTATATTTATGTACCAGTGTTCTTATAAATGTACATGTATCTGTGTATATATGTTATTTATATGTATATATTTCTCTGTTTATTGTTTGACAGCCCTGAAGAAGTCCTGTTTCAGGACGAAACGCGTCGGCTGGTCTGTTTGTAAAGTCACATAAATTGATTGTTTATGCCTTTTGGAATTTCTATACAAATGAAAATAAAAATGTTCATAAGAAGTGACATTTGAAGAAATTCGTTAATCACAAAGGATTCCCTTGTTTCCAAATTGTTTATGTGGTGCATCTCTGGTTTTTTGTTATATACTCTGATTCCCAAGGGAATAGGCATTGTAACAGTGGGTGCCACAGAGTGTGCACACGATTTTCCCTAATATATAGGGTTATGACAGGGAGAGTTATAGAAGGTTAGGTGCTGGTCAAGTGAAGGTTCTACTGTTAGTTTTTGTCCTTCAGAGATGGCCAATCATGTATTGTCTTGACCTTAGCTTTATCTATTGAAACTCCATCAGGAGAAAGAACAAAACCTAAAAATTCCACCTGACTGGAATTGAACACACACTTCTCCAACTTTACAAAAAGTTGATGTTCCAATAATTTCTTCAAGATGGTTCGCACATGCTGAATATGCTCCTTCATATTCTCATAAAAAATAAGAATGTCATCAATGTAGACGACTGCGAAGCGATCCAAATACTCGCTCAGGACATCATTTACAAAATGCTGAAATGCAGCAGGGGCGTTGCATAACCCAAAAGGCATGACCTGGTACTCAAATAGGCCCAATCTGGTTCGAAATGCAGTCTTCCACTCATCGCCTTCAGCCATACGAACTAGGTGGTAAGCCCCCCTCAAATCCAATTTAGTATACACACGTGCTCCTTTGACCTGATCCAATAACTCAGAAATCAGTGGCAATGGATATCTATTTTTCTTAGTTGCTGAATTTAAGGCCTGATAATCTATGCACGTTCTCAAACTTCCGTCTTTCTTGGGAATAAAAAAAAGCGGAGAAGATACTGGTGACTGAGAAGGGCGGATAAAACCATTAGCTAAATACTGTTCTAGATACTCCTTGAGGTGTTGATTCTCTTTCTCTGAGAGAGCGTAAATCCGACTGCAAGGAAAAGATGCTCCAGGTTCCAATTCTATCCTACAGTCATAATCTCGATGCGGAGGCAATTTATTGGACTCCTTTTCGTCAAAAACTGCCGCCAAATCCAAATATTCACTCGGAATTTCTTGTGTCTCCATTAAACAAATCATTTTGGCTTGATTAGCCAAACACTGAGGTGGTGAAACAGAAGAGGATTTCGAACTCCAATTGTGACAATGACTCTTACAGTACTCAGAATCCATTTCTATAGTTCTTTTGGCCCAATCGATCTTCGGATTATGTTCTGTCAGCCAAGGAAGGCCTAAAATAAGCTGAAACTGGGGTGCGTCAATGAGACTAAAACTCAATATGCTCACATGACTACCCGGCCCAGTTAATCTAATCTCCTCAGTATCATGAACTATAGGGCCGGAGGACAAATTAGTGCCATCCACGGCACGAACAGCTTCAGGTCTTTCTTTCTTGACAAACTCAATTCCCAACTGTTTAGCAAACCCAATGTCACAAAAATTGCCCGTTGCCCCAGAGTCAATCATTACGGAGATATCTTCCAACCTGGTTCCACCAAACTCAATTGAGCTTGTGACGATTAAATGAGGAGCCGAAGATTGCAAAGTATTTGCTACCAGCTGAGGATCAGGAGTCGACTTTTCTTTAGCTCCCACCAGAGCAACCCCTTTTACTGGTGGAGCCTGTCTTTTACTGACGCATTATTCCTTGGTTTCTTTGTACATTCCTTCAAGAAATGCCCTGAATCTCCACAATACATGCAAAGCTTGCCCAATCGTCTTCTCTCTCTTTCCTCCTTAGATAAAGGACCACGTACTGAACTGATTTGCATGGGTTCTTCTTCCGACTGTGTTTCCTTGGTCTTTAGATTATAGGACTTAATTCGGTCGAAGCGAGGAGGCAAAGACTTAACCTCTTTCCGACGCTCACTCTTTCTTTTACTCTGGTGCTGGTCAATTTGCAAGACTAAGTCAATTAGTTCAGAAAAATCTGTTGGTCGCTTAGGTATCTGCGCCAGACCATCTTTTATCTCATCCTTGAGACCACGATAAACAATTGATGCTCTTTTGGCTTCCGGCCAATTAGTCTCTACAATTAACTTATTAAATTGCGCCAAATAAGCAACCAAGTCTCTATTTCCTTGTTTTAAATCCAGCAGCTCGTTATCAGTTGTTTGCGAAACAGCTCTTCTGTCGAAAATCCTCAAAAATAATTTTTTAAACTCGTCAAAATTATATAGGATTGGGTCATTGTTATTCACTAATGGCATCGACCACGCGGCTGCGTCACTGCTCAGGTAGGACAACATCAACGGCACTTTAGACTGATCTTCCTTAAAAATAATTGGCCTGCAGAGAAAATGTAAGGAGCATTGAGTAAGAAAAATGTGCGCCTTATGTGGGTCCCCACTAAACAGCTCTTCTGTCGAAAATCCTCAAAAATTCTTTTTTAAACTCGTCAAAATTATACAGGATTGGGTCATTGTTATTCACTAATGGCATCGACCACGAGGCTACATCACTGCTCAGGTAGGACAACATGAATGCCACTTTAGACTGATCTTCCTTAAAAATAATTGGCCTGCAGAGAAAATGTAAGGAGCATTGAGTAAGAAAAATGTGCGCCTTATGTGGGTCCCCACTAAACCTTTCAGGAGCTGCCATTGGAATAGTAGGAGAAATGGCATGAATAACCTGCGTGGTTAATTCTGACGCCGAGGGAGCTGGTGCGAATGACTGGGGCTTATCTTCTTTTAATCTGGAAGCTGAATTAACAGATATCTCTTCAACCCTTTGCCTCAAAAACAGAGTTTCCTGACTGGACTTCCTAACTTCCTCTCTAAGAGATTTATTCTCAGACATTGCCTCTCTTAATTGTGTATGTATCCCATCGAGCACTGCCGCTAAGGCCGTAACATCAAACCCCTCAGTCATCCTGCTTGGGCGGAAGTTATTGGAAGGGGCACTTCAATCTGTCAAGTACCTGTCCCAGAACTTCAATCTTCCGCAGGAGCCGATGATAGTTCCGCAATTCCCAAACTCCGCTACCAGTGTCGTATAATACTCGGACAGCAAAGAGGGGGAAAGGGGATTGGGAAGAAAAGAGAAATGCCACGTCTTCTATCTTCAGACAGGACTGCTACCGCTCAGGTGTATTCTTCCTGTAAATAAAACAACTTTAGCAATTTCTATCTGTGCATTTGTTGTCTAATTTCCAGAACCCTTAGAATATTACCTATCCTAACTTGGTGGCTAATGATTCTCTTATAAGTATGCTTTCTACTAGCCTCTGTTGTCTGTAGTTCTCCGGTTAAGTAGACATCTAGGTATAAATACAATAACAAGATATTAGATTAGGTTTGGAAATCTCTTTCTAATCTCTCCCTATCTGTTATTCGGTATTTCCTTTACCTTGCTAGTTTCTAATGGTGCAGTGTATCGTCTTCTTTGAATTAATAAATGTTCGAGTTCATCTCCTTGGTGAAGCTCCAAGATATTTCAATTCGCTGGGTTGAACTTCACTATGTTGGTAAGTATCTTTATACATATATATATATATATATAAGTACACCTACTAGTAGATGTTACGACTTGGTTCTCACTTGCTTCTAGTCACTGCAAATATACTGTTTATTTCCAGAAAGGCTGGTGCAAGGACTGGCCTATGCTGACAGAAGACTGCCCTCGAAGTTTCTTCTTTTCGTTGCTTTCTGATAGTTAATGTCTCTGTAAAACTCACTATACCATTGGAATTAGATTATCACCTAAAGGCGTTCTTGTAATTAGTCTCCTTCTCCTCAGCAGCCTGAACCTTAAATCTGAAGTGATCACTAGATTTCGTGCTCACGCTGAGGAAGCACAAAAGACGAATTTATCTGGAATTCTCCGTGTAAATATTGGAAATAGTTTCACTTACCGCAGCAGCGGAAGAAACATTACTGCTGTGAACCTCTAGCGTACTCATGACTCTGGAATTTGTCAGGAAACGAAACGCCGCAAGGAGATGCGACCGTTTCACAGGATTCTTCAGTTGAAGTGCGCAGTTTGCCGCGAGCGGGCTCGCGAGCACAGCTGCGCTTGAAGACTGGAGAAACACTAGACCTGCAACATCAAACTTCTCCACCGGTGGCCATCTTGGAATTCTGCCGCGAGAGAAGCAATCGTCTATTGAACAAAAGGGAAGACCATCTATTTGGTAGGTACTTTTGTGATCTACCCAAACGGCCCAGATGAAACTTGCAAACAACAGGAAGGAACTTTAGACAAATGGGTGGCTTGGTCTGAATAGCCCTGACACACATAGCCGGATATACCAGTGGGGAGATAAGTCAGGTGCTATGCTACATCGCTTGTGTTAGCGATCAGTGCAGCCCCTGGCCATCCCAACGATACAGGACTCTGAGGGACCAACTCATACTGATCCACAGCTAATACCAACTAGTTTTGCTTCCTATTTTACCACCCTATATGCTTCCCGGGAGACGTTGTCTGCTGACATTATATATAAATTCATTGACGATCTTCCCCCACGGTCTCTCTCAGACACGGCACGGGACGTCTTAGATGCCCCACTGTCAATAGATGAGATTCAGACAGATCTAGCTAGCGTGAACTCAGGCAAGGCCCCAGGCCCAACAGTTTCCCCTGTGAATTTCTCAAATATAACCAGTCCCAGTTAATGGCACAATACTTCGTGGCCCTTAATGCAGCAGCCAAAAATGGTTGCCTCCCGCAGGACTAGAGGCATGCCAAAATAGTAGTCTAGTAGTCTTCCTCAATCCAGGTTGCCCACAGGAACTCGATTCGTTCTATTGTCCGATCTCGCTCCTAATCGTGGAGGCCAAGCTATGGGCCAAGGTAATCGCAAATCGCTTTATTCCATACATTTCAGATCTTATACAACCTGATCAATCTGGATATATGCCCGTCCAGGCTACACACCATAATATTCGTAGAGCACACAATTCTATTGCAGTGGTGGACGACTTCAGGGAGCCTGCGGCATTACTTCTGGCCGATATGGACAAAGCCTGTGACTCGCTTAGTTGGGTTTATCTTTTCGCCCTGCTCAGTGGTTTAAATATTGGCCCTTGCCTGCGAACATTCATATGGCTGCTGCACACCAACTTATCGGCATCTGTTAGGATCGCGGATTCCATCTCAGGCAAATTTGCTATTGCACGTGGAGGTTGCTTGAAGTCTTCCCAAGAACTACGGACATAATTTAATATGCCTCACACATAATTTTACAAGTACTTACAACTGAGGCATGTCCTCTCCCCATATTTGGCGTGACAAGATACTATACCTTAATTAAACCCCATTGAGGCCAAAGTCTTTATGGGTGATCTAGGGGATCACAAAATCACAAAGGTCTACCGTACGCTCATAAATAATACCCCCACCACACTACTCAAAACACGGGAGGCCTGGCAGCTAGACCTAGGACTCCTTGACGAGGATGATTGGGTGGAGGCACTCGAATCCCCACGTGGCGTAGCAATAGCTGCCCGCTTGCGGTTGATTCAATTCAAGTACCTTCATTGGGTGTACTTCACCAGATATAAGCTGTGGTGGGCGGGGCTGATTGCGTCCCCTACATGCCTGCGATGTGGGACGACTGAGGGCTCTTTCTTCCACACAATATGGCAGTGTACGTCCTTGTCGCGGTTTTGGAGGGGGTGGTTGCGTGCCTTTCGGAGGTCCTGGGTTGGGACATTTCAACCCACGCCTTGATTATTCATGCTCCATATAACTGAGGGAATAGGTGGCAAAAGATAAAAGCGCCACTTACTGTTTCTAGGCCTCATGCTGGCAAAGCGCGATGTGGCTGGGGTGTAGAGGTGTGAGTCTCCGCCGTTGGTTTCAACCTGGAAGAAAGGATTCGACTTTTGTATAGGTCTAGAAATCCCGGTCTTTACAGCAAGAGGGTGCCCCCAGAAACACTATAAGAATTGGAAGCGGTGAGTGGACTACAGGGGACTAGACTTAGATCCTCCCCCCTCTATCTCTACTATCGAAGAATTGTTGGGTTAATGTTATTTTGCTACACTATGGTTGCGGACCTAATTTATATGTGCACTAAATTGCATCAACCCACATGTCTTAGATCGTTGGAGGCCTCCAGCGATATTTTTATGGCACTATTGTTTGTTGTTAAAAAAAAATCTTTTTTTTTCTCTTTAGTGTGTTTGCTACACCAACACAGTTATAATATTATGGAAAATATTGAAATCAATGCTGTTTGTCATTATCTTTTACTGGCACTCTATATGACGCCGGATCTGTTTCGGCTTTCAACAATAAAATTGAGTTGTGAAAAAAATAGATATTCCTGGACTGAGAAGAATCCACCCAAATAAGCTCTTGCTGAAAGAAGACTTCCTGAATCCTACTGGAAGAAGAGACTCAGTAAATGACTAAATGACTCAACTACTACTGCTGGCACCTGGGGACTGGAACTACTCTACAATGGTCAAGCTGTTGCCCTCAAGTTTATTTCCTTCAGGAAAACAAAAATTTACTTCTAACTCCAAGAGGAGCCAGCCATCCAAACGATGTTGACCCTGCAGGTGACCTTCCTGGAGAGAGACCTAGGGTACGATTCACAAAGGTAAAATTAGACTAAAGTCTAACTTTATGACTTTCAGTATTCACAAAGGGCATTTACTTCTCGTAAATGCCCTTTGTGAATACCAAAAGTCATAAAGTTCAACGTTTGGTATTCACAAAGGGTATTTATGAATAGTAAATGCTCTTTGTGAATACCAAAAGTCTTAAGGTTAGACTTTCATCTCAGTTTACTTTTGTGAATTGGGCTCATTGTGTCTAGAAGCCTGCCTTGAGGAGGTAAGGGCTGCAGAACTTACCACAATTAACTTTCCTAGCAGTTGGAGATAAGTGGAATGTAAACATTTCCCTCCTCCAGAGGTCTGGGAAAAGGTTATGATACTTGCCCAGAAGGACACACCCTAGGCAGGCAAGAAAACTAGGTGTGTCTCACTAGGAGCTTTTAGCTGTGGGGAAATCTGGTTCAGTGGGACCCCCCGGAGAAGGTATTTGGGCCTTGTGGAGCCTGCCCAGCTACAGCTTTCAGCTTTGCCCCAGTTGATTATGACTTCCAAAAACATGATTAAGCCCAAAGATAGAAACTTGGAATGGGGCCAGGTGGCAAATTTAGATCAACCATGATGCAATCTTGGCAGCTATTAGATCCAAGTTTGGACTCCTTTGCGCTTTTAGACTTGAAGCCAATGACTTTAGTGGCTCCTTTTTTCACTTCCAGAGAACTAGGAGAAAGTGTTGAGGATTGTCCAGGAAGGTTGCACACTATGGGGGCAAGAAAACAAGGTATGCCTGCTCAGAGCTATTTGTCATGCTGAAAACTGGGTCAGTGGAACGTCGTAGCAAAGATATCTCGACACGTAGAGCCCTGCCCAGCTACAGGTTCCAGACTTTCCCCACAGAATGTTGATTTCTACAAGTGATTAAGGGTCTCATTACAAGGCTGGCGGTCTGAGGACCACCAGACTCGTGGGCGGTGCAGCATTGGTGGCCCAGCCACTGCTGCACCAGTGGTCTGACTGCCCTTTTACAACTTTGGCGGTCGTACCACCACTGCACTGCTGAAATTGTCAGGGAACCACATTCCCTGGTGGTCCCGCGGTGGTCTGAGGGCTGCAATATTCTTGGTGGTGCCCTGAGACACCACCAAGCATATTATGAATTTCCTCACTGCCAGCAGTTACAAGGAGATTCTTCCTCATTGTAACTGCTAGCAGTGAGAAAAGAAAGGGGCCCTACAGGGCCTTCTCTTGCCCCTGTGCATGGGGGTGCATGCAGGGGGGCACATGTTCTGCCCTCTGTTGTTTTGCACCCCCAGTTCCTGCACAGGATGGTGCATTCCTTCCCATGCAGGAACGTGCATTGGTGGTACCCCGGTGATGCTGTATAAGGCTCACAATGAGCCTTTACACAGCACCACCACAGGACTGCCGAGCCGTTCACCTGACAGACCACAAAAGTACTTGTAAACAGGAGTGTTGCCGCTGTAACCGCCGCCGCTGTGTGCCGCCGCCCTCACTCCACGGGTCTCCAGCCAGCAGCCTGCACCATCACCGATCAGTGAGCCAGCCTGAGCCGCCTGCGCTCCGCCGAGTCCTGCAGCTGGAGCTGCATCATCTGTGGGAAACAGGCAGCGGGGTGGGGCCGAGCACAGCCGAGCATAGCCCGCCAAGCTCCTGCTGCACTCACAGTCCCTGTGGATAGCGTATAGCGGCAGGCAAGCAGGAAGCGGGGAAAGCGGCTTGCAGTGTGCAGAGCGCAAAGCAGGAAAGACCCGGCAAAGCAGGAAAGACCCGGTGAGGCGAGGAGGGGGCCAGGGGAGAGCTCAGTCTCTCAGCCTGGACCCAATTTGGGACAGGTGCAATCAGCCTCAGTTCCTCTTAACCTTCTCAATCTCCTTAATTTCCCACGCCAGCGCCAGCTGGCCGGGGTGGGGGGGGACAAAAAAAGAAAGAAGAACAATCATAATTTTTAACGCAACGTGGCTTTTCTTCATCCATTCTTCGTCTCCCTGTCCATTAGCTTAGTCTGTTTAGCAGCAAGTGACCGGCCGGAGGGGACTGCAACGAGTATGAAGGGGACGTGCCTTTGCTTCATCTTGAACTCTGCTGCGGGGGACTCCAAGCCCCAGAGTGCTACACTCCCAGGAGAGAGGAGCTACCATCATCCTAGCGCTCAAAACGCGCCACCGGTAACCGCGGCGCGGGACGCGCCTTTGCTTCATTTTGAACTCTGCTGCAGGGGACTCCAAGCACCAGAGTGCTACACTCCCAGGAGGGAGGAGCTACCATCATCCTAGCGCTCAAAACGCGCCACCGGTCCTGCGCCCGTCAACGCCAGGAGAAGGCAGGGCAGTGCTACCCCCCTAATATTCCTAATGTGGCATCGGTCGGATCCATGTGATATTTCCTAAGGTACTGTGTTGATCCGGACTGCTTAGTGATACCAGACTCTTAAGATACTTAGAATTGATTTTCGGGTCAGTTTCAGCAGTGATATCGTGCTGTTAAACATCGCCTCATAGGCTCTTGTTCTATTTAATGCTTTAGCATTTAACCAGTTAATGTTAGAGTAATTATGGGTAAAAGGAAAGCAATGGAAAGTTTGGGGGGGGGCATATGGAGCAATTAGTGGGGTGGGTAAGGTCAAAAAGGCTAGGAAAACTGTCAAACGCATTGTTAATAATTGTGTGATCAACAGAATCGAGTCCCTAATCACAGAATGTGAAGGGATTCTCGAAACCGAATTGCCTGTGGCCACCGGTGCGGAGAAATCCCCATTAGGGAGTACTCGGGAGCAATCCCGTCGTACTATAACCCCGTCTATGTTCTTGAAACCTAGTGGCGAGAACGATCATACTGCGCTAGCACAGGGGGGGATTGCCTCCACACAGTGCGAGAATAGTCAATTGTCAAGAGATCCCACTCCCAACCCAGAGGCTCTTGCCATCCCCTGCTCTAATCGGTTTGCGGTGTTGGCTGAGGCCCCTGATTTGTGGGAGGAACCAGCACAACATTCTCAAATCTGAGGTTCTAATATCCTTGCAGATTTGCCCAAGCCAGGAGGATCTGTTGCCCTAGCACTTGAAGACCCATTGCAGATTGTCAATGAGCTTAGGCTAGAAATTGGTGCAATGAGGGTGATGATTGAGGAGTTAGTGGCAGTAGTTAAATTAATAGCCCAAAGTGACATCTCTCGCAAGTTGGTTGCAAATAAAACATCTATCCCATACCCCCATAGGGCACATACAAATGTACAAAATGAACAACTTCCTGTACCTCATGGCTCTCTTCCCTCCCTTAAACCACCTGCTACTAAACCCCCCTATCACCAACAGACAGCTCCTTCTCAAATCCGCTTGTTTACTGGTCAGGTAGCACATTTGCCTCTCCAATCTATTATGACAAATGCTAGATCTTCTCATACACCAGCAGATCCCTGCCAGAGCCTTAAAAACTATCAGCAATCAGAAAACGTGTTGAACCACCATTCTGGACAGACACGTACAGTTTATATGGTCAATGTCCCGAAGCTCACTTCATGCAATGATCGTGAAAACTCCCTAAAAAAACAAGACTAGTCATTGGATCCGCCACGTCAGAGGCTGTTGGTCGCTGATACGGGATGATATAGTCAGGGCTCGGCGATATACAATTCATAACCGCTCCCTTGACTATATCGAACTTACCTTGATAAAGCCTGACCTGGCGGCAAATCTGTTGGCACTAGAATTTCGAACATTTCCTCCAGGGTCCTCAGTCACCCAATTTAGAAACTCTCCAATGTCCACTGATATAGGGGCCAAGGGCAAAGTAGCAGAGAAGAGTGTTGAGGGAGGATCTATATTGGAGGTCTATGACTGACTGAGAACAGCCCCTATCCCTCACTTTGAGCCTATAGAGACCTGTCATAATAGCAATTCAAAAACTTTCTGCACATACCCCTTAAGTACTCTTGGTCATTTGTCGACAAATTTTTCTAATAACATTAATATTGACTGTAATATCGACAATTTGAGGAACCAACCTACAGAACCAAACAGGGTAACCACTGTTGCTGTTAGGTCTGACCCATTATTGCAACCTCAAGCGATACCTTCATGTGAGGTGGCCCTTGTGATTCCACACCCACAGCTCAAGATTATCTCCTGGAATATAGCTGGTCTTGGTAATAAGCTGCTTTTACCCAACTGGAACAGGCTAATAGAAGACCAAGACATCTGCCTCTTCCAGGAAACCTGGAGCTTAGTTCCCCTCAATAAATCTGGGTATACTTGCTTCTTCCTGCCAGCTGTCTCCCTGGGGAAAGGCTCCCCCTCAGGAGGCCTGATGGCCCGGGTTAATATCGCTCTGGGTTAAAGAATCATTGATCATAATTGTGCAAGCCCAGACATAATGAGACTTACTATAAGTGGGAAGGAAGGAGCTATACCCCTTGAATTGTTTAATGTGTATGTGAGAGAGACAAAGGGGGGTACCTCTTCACCTATTGTATCTTTCTTGGAGCAAGAACTGTCTAAATGCCATCCTGATTCGCTCCTTATGATAGTGGGTGGCCTTAATTGCCACGTTCGAACCCCTTAGCTCGGGAGACATGATGGGGTTGGAGGAGGATGATACCAGGTGGGGTATTTCCCCCCTAAGTATTCCCCCATCAAAAAATGGTCACGGGTTGCAAAACAGCTGAATGCACTTGTCTTGGAATATGGGCTTAGGGCTGCAAATGGTAGAACAATATCAGATTCTGGCGGGGCTTGCACGTACAATAGAATTAGTTGCCCATCCCGTATTGACTATATTTTAATAGATATACAACTGTGGAGAAATATAATTGATATAGAAGTTGTCCCATCTATCGACAGCGACCACAATCCTCTTTGTTTGAGTACTAAACTCCTCTGGTCCTCTCCTGGCCCAGTTTCTGAGGCAATTAATAACCTAATGACCAAGGAAATAGTTCCCTCAAACAGTAGGAGACATCTTAAGTGGTCTAAAATAGTCGTCAACGAAGCCAAGATGGCCGAAATTAATCGCCTACTGGTCAAAAATTTAATAGACCTACAAGAAGCATCCATTAACCTTGGTGCCCCACAGAAAGTGCTGGATGTCTACACAAGAACGGGTGAACAGCTGGGATCCTCGTTTATGACTGCTGCTAACCACAGATCTGCAAAAGCTTGCCCAAAAAGCAGTCACGCCTGGTTTTCAAAAATTTGCAGACAGAAAAGGAAGGCTTTATCATAGCTATTAAAAGTAAAAACATCTCCCGTGTCCAACGTGCTAGGAAGGAGTATAAGGCGACGCTGCGACGTGCTAAACTAGATTGGGATGAATTGCATTGGCAGAACCTAAAAGACGCGAGTCTGGAAAACAATGCCTACTCTTTCTGGAATCTTGTTAAGGGGGCTAATAAGAATGATCCAGATGTAATTCCCAACCATATATCTAGCCAAGCCTGGTTTGATCACTTTAGGAATTTATACACTGGGACAGTCACGACACATAAGGGTGGAGCCTGTGTTAAGTTAATTACTCGCCTAACTCCTAATATCACAGATTATTTTAACTTAAATGAAGTGACAGCAGCAATTAATAAAATAACACCTTTAAAAGCCCCAGGACCGGATGGTCTTCCAGGGGACTTATTCCGTGCAAGTCTTAGTAACTGGGCGAAGTACATCATGCTCCTAATTAACTCTATTGCTAATCGCTGCCCCATACCTGAGTCCTGGAAGGGAGCTGAAGTGGTGCCTATCTTCAAGAAGGGGGCCAGGGAGGACCCTGCCAACTATCGACCAATTAGCCTGATAGATGCTATTCAAAAAGTAGTTGGCAGGGTATTACTCCAGAGGATTCATTCTTGAGCCGACGATGAGACCATTCTCTCCCAATTTCAGGCGGGCTTTAGGTCCAAAACTGGAACAATGGACCAGGTGTTTAGGCTCCTTCTTATTTACTGGAAGGTAGTCGTGATAGGTGGAGGCATCCTCTATCTTGCCTTCATTGATCTAAAGACAGCCTTCGACTTGGTCCCACGGGACCAACTATGGGAAGTCTTGGCCGAAATGGGTATGCCTGTGTTTATTTTGAATCTGCTTGTCCGACTGCATGAGGACAATTATGCCCAAGTGAGATGGGGGTCACAGGAACAGAAAACTCCACATCAATAAGATGCTTTTGAATCATAGGCGTGTGACTGGGGCAATAGGTAGGGAACATCATCGCTCATGTAGCAGACCTGTTGCCACAGCGCTCACGATCTATGCAGCAAGGGCAGTAAGTTCCGCCCTGTATGGTGCGGAACTTTGGGGGTTTGACAATATGCAAGAGATCAGCAGTTCGGAACATAAGTTCTTGAGAGAGCTTGTGTCCCTCCCCTGCAATGTTCCACTCAAGCCCTTGATGAGCGATATGGGAAGACGTTCTTTTAAAGACATTGCTAGATTAAGGCCATTGCTTTTTTGGGCCCGTTTGTTACGAACCCCTGAACTTGCTTGCTATACCACCGCACTTAAGGAGGTAATTGGCCTGGATTGTAATCATAGGGTCAGCTGTCTCAACAACGTCAAAAAACTTGTGTTCACTCTGGGTCTCAGAAGATGTTGGGAAGGCCAGAACCCGCTTAGTAAGGATGAGCTCAAAAAGGCATACTGGCTTTGGGTTGATATGCAGGAATTTAGCAATCCAAATCTGGGGAGGATGGCAGATGAATTCTACCAGTTCAAACAACATATTTCCCTAGAGCCGTACCTTGATTTGATCAAAATCCCAAGAGATAGGGCACTCTATATACAATTTAGAGTAGGCTCTCTTTTGGTACGTGAGCTTACTGCAAAATGGAACCCCCCGCGCCAGACAATTGCGGACTGCCCTTGTTGCGAGGCACCAAAAGAGAGTGTGGCTCACCTCATGTTTGTGTGTCCAGCATATTCAAGAGCTAGATCAAAGTGGCTCAAACCAATTTGTAGACAACTGGGCACTACAGCTCACACCTCTGCCCTGCGGATTTTGAAATCAGACTCTAGAGCTCTCTTTGTATGTGGTGTGGCGAAGTATCTTGGTTGTATTCGGTTTATCAGATCCAAATTTCTGCGCAGGGAGGTGTAAAATGAAATTGGAAACGTGATTGTGCTCCTTATGTTGGCTTTTCCCATATTTTTATTCTTTTAAATGACATCTAATAGCTGTATATGAAGTACGTCTTTTTTATTCTCATTTTAACCAAATTTATTTATTAGAATCTGTTAAAAATTGATAAGTATATAAATGGTATTTTTCTGGGTATGAAATTGTTACTTTACTAACAAATCAATTACATCCTTTTAAACTCCTTTTGGATCCATTGTATATAATTGTTCCACTTTTATCGTCTTAATGATAATTCTGCTTTTATGATATTTGTTTATCGAAATAAACCTATTGAATACGCATACTTGTAAACTGGTAAGCAGGTGGCAACGACTCTTGGTGGTGCGGGAGCTTGGCTTTGACATGCAGCCCACACAGGCACTGCCAAAAGTCATAATCAGGCCCTAAGTCTGATGGTAAAACCTTGTGCTAAGGTGATGCTACAAACCTATGAGAGTAGTGAAGCATCTTCCACTGCCACCAAAGTACAGCTTTGTCCCGCTCGGATTCCTAGGTGCCAAGACCAATGGCTTCTGCTTGAGCTTGGAGAAGATTTACATGATCTTGAAGAACCCTTGGCTACCACAGCCTTGGACCTTGGCCCTCTGGAAGATTTTGACTTTTAATTCAGAGACTATGCCTGAAGGTAAAATGTTGACTAGGATGACCAGTTTCTCTCTATTGCTGTTAGTCTGAAATTGTGTCCAGGTCCTGGTCAATTTTCGTCTGTTGTTTTTCAAGGTGCTTTATACTTTGTATGTGCATTTGCCTTCAAACTTTAAAACGTCATAACTTGGTTGCGCTTATCCATTTTTGATGATCTTGGAGCCTTTATTGCTTAGTAAATTATTTTATATTTTGCTAAATTGGTTTGGAATTCAAATAGTATTGGGATCTTTACTTTACAGTTAGTTGTACTGCTTGAACTCAAAATGCTCTTTGCAGGGGATGTTTTGCTCCTTGTGCCCCAGCCACTAGGAGTTTAGCAGATATTCTCCCAGAACCCTATTTTGGTCTAATCAGATTGTGTTTATTAGGTTGGTGAGGTAACTCCCTCCCAGATGAAAATCCCATTTTCTTACATGGGCTCAAGAACGTAAAGCAGGCTTCTAGTGACTTATTTATAGTAGAAGTAGGTCTCCTTTTTCTGATGCTCAGTCCATGCCCCTTCCCCTTCTCTCTCTTTTGTCCTCGTTATTTTAATCCAATTTACAGCACACATTCCCTCTACCTGGGACTTAAAGAAGTACAATAAAAGTGTTAACCATGAATTTCTTACGCAGACCACCGTATCTTTCCTACTGAAAACGTTGGTTTCGAAAATATTAGTTGGTGTTAACAAGGAGTACAGAAATTACTTTTCTTGGCAGCATGCTCCCCGTGTGTACATCCAGCTAATACATGCAAAGTATATCCACTCTGTAAGGATAAAAGCTGAGGCGAAATAGTGCTGACAACGATTGTGTCTGCAGCAAGCATGGTGTGAAGTGGGATAAAGCACCCAGATTCGGCAGGAAATAGAGGGCCAACATTGTTTATCACACATCCTGTACCGTTAAATAGCAATTTACATTAAAAGAGACAATTAACCGCCATGAAAGCAAAATTAATTTTTAATGCAGTGGAAGTTTTCTTGTCTTTACATGATGAAGCTAATTGAAAAACGTATAAAGCAAAATTACGTTTTTTTTCCTTCCTGAGCATCTGGGAGGTCACTGAAGTTCTCTCTCTGTTGTTATGGTAATAACAAAAGTGGTAGCTTGTGCTAAGCCATTGCATGCCCAGTGAGTCAATCTATTGGGTGTCTTTGAATTCCGTTGTAGGTACAAGGATAATACTAGATAAGGGACCCAGTGATTCTCACCCAGGGACTCAAGCTGCTTGAAGCAATCAGAATCTGAAGGTGAAAGTGAAACAGAAGACGAGAATAAGGAAGAAGCAGGAGAGTCTTACCCAGATTTACTGATTCCCCAGGAAATACCTCCTTTCTTAGATTAAATGCACAGTTCCCCCTATAATTCGGTACTTTATCGGGTCTACTACTTCTGGTAAATCTGGGAATGCCTCAAAATCCAATGATGTTGCAGGGGAACACCCATGCAATGCCCATGGACACACCTCCTGGCGCAGAGTAATGCAACGCAGCGATTTGCACTGCGTTGCAATACTCTAGATTTATCAAGCCACTCAGAGCCACTCAAGGTGCCCTTGTGTGGCTTCAAAAGTCTCATTTTTAATTTGCGTAGCTCTTGCACCATGTTGTGACACAAAGGGGCTCATAAATATGCCCCCTGGATTGTGTAGCTCTCCAGCGCATGGGAATTTAAGTTGCACCTTCACTGCGATGCCCAGGAATTCTGTATCGCCTACTGGATTGCTCTTGCACTCATTGAGAGGAGATGTAGCCAAACAGCTTGATCTGCAATATCTTTTATGGAATGGGAAAAAGGCTCATTTGTTTTTGATTAGTTTTCATATGTAAAGTCCCAGAAAATGATGAGATGCAGCTGAGAACTTTGGGGCATATCAACAACAACCGGCGATAATTATCGCTGAGCGCACTTAGCGCTCGGATAATTATCGCCGGCTAGCGCCGATTTTTATCGCTCAGATAGCGTGCTATTAGCAGCGCTTATCTCATCGGCGATAAAAATCCTAGCGCTAACTGGCTAAAGTGAGATTGTCGCTGGAAACCCAGCGATAATCTCACGTTAGCTAGTTGATAGGGACTCACAAACTTAGCCATGATATCCACCTTCCATAGGATATCATGGCTAAGTCAGTCCTGAAGCAGGTGTTAGGAAAGTAGCGATAACAGGTGTTATCGCTACTTTTCCTGACGGTATGCTTCATAGCGTGGGGCTTGATGATAGGAGAAATGTCGCTTAGCGACATTTCTCCTATCATGTCAGGTCAGGAACGCCCACTTTGCATCTCATTAGAGATGCAAAGCTGGGCGTTAGAAATTCCCACGCTAAAGCAAGGTATCACGTGTTGATAATTTTTTATCGCCTCGCTGTAAATAAGCCCCCAAATTACAAATGCTGCAAATAGGTAGTCAGAAATGATCCCATACAATAAAATCGAATACTTCAGGTTCCCGAATTTTACAAGTTTTTGACTTTTTTAAGAAATAATGTTACATTTACAGCCTTTATCCCCTGTTAAATTGCGGTAGGTTTGACCTGAGGTAGTTTAACATAGGGTGCAAACATTAGCACACCAGGTAATTTACAGGTCTGATAAACAACACTTTATTTAAAATGGTGACCTGTGTGAAAAAAAGGTGTTTGTTCACTAATCACATTTTATGGGGACACTTGTAATTATGCCCTAAAAATAATTTCTGTGATAGTGATTTAATCAAAAAATCCATCTACCTATTTATTCATTTATTTCACACTTTTCTAAAGTGCACCTGGACCCAAACATATTAGTGCGATTTAGATTTGATTCCAGCTCAGAACAGTTCAAAAGCAACGATCCCTTTGTAATCAGGCCATAAACATAATATCAGTGATAATGGCTAAATTATTAATTCCACTCAACACCTTTTTTGATCTTATCAGCCTATACCAATATTATTAAATTTATTTATGTTGTTATTTAGGTGTTTTTTTTAGATATATATAACACTTTTATAAACTGCACCCGACTCAGAGGTGTTAGAGAGCTTTGTATGTAGTACAAGCTCAAAACATATAAACAATCATAAAATAGGTACATGTGTGAGGGACAACCTTAAGATGAAGCATGGAAGGAAATTTGCTCGATCAGAGTTATGTGATAATCTATCTAAATATGCTGAAATATATCGTAATAATATAGTGCAAAAAGAAGAAAAGCTGTTGTATTCATTTGGAACTCGATTTCCACCTGTGGTTGCACATTAAAAGCAGAAGAGAATTCACAGAATTCAGACTCTATGTAGGCTCGTAGCTAAAGGGTCCCTGGCATATGCGCTGAAAATTAACAAAACACACAGGGGCAGATTTACGAGGAAGTGCCAGAGCGCAGCAACGCAAGCCCTTTGGCTGTGCCACACTGCAGCACTTCCAAAGCACAGGAATGCGACATATTTACAATAATATGTCGCATTTCTGTGCTCTCTCCTGCGCTGGTGCACAAACAGCTGCCATGCGCCGGTGCAGGCACCCTTGCACCATGGTGCAAGGATGCCTGCGTCATGGGGAGATTGTTTTTGTGCAGGAAGGGGCACCTTCGTGCACAAAACAATCACTGCAGGCATTTTCCTCTTTCAATGCGTGCTGTAGAATGCAGCATGCATTGAAAGAGGAAAAACAAGGAGAAATGAAAACATTTCTCCTTGTTGCGCCTCCATACGCCTCCCCTGGGGAGGCGTAGCATTCACACGCATTTCCAGATTTACGATTCCTCGTGTGGAAATGTGACTTGTTCCATGGGAGTTGCCTGGGAACACCCACAGCAACACCCATGGAACGCCCCTTTCACGCAAAGTGCTGCGTGTAAAGGGGCCATATTTACAAGGACAGGAAAAGCCAAGCAGGGTGGCTTTTCCTGTCTTTGTAAATATGGGGCAGAGAAATACGCCACCAGTATGTCAAAAAAAGTGACGTACTGGTGGCACAGGGGGCTTGTAAATCTGCCCCCATTGTTTAACAGCAAAAATCCGAAGGTTTTATGCTTGTGATGTAGCAGGTAAAGCAAAATGTTGTATACCTCCTCTATTTTGCATGAAAATACTAATTACATAACTTACTTATATTATAATTTGAACTAATTGTTGGCAGTGTTATATTAATCAACTATTTGCACTTTTAGTAAACACCAATTACACGTGGGATTCATTGCTATTTGCATGGCAGAATAACCCTAATAACTAACTGTGGTACGCCTATTAACAATAGTTTGTGTGGTGAT
This sequence comes from Triturus cristatus, assembly GCF_964204655.1. Lineage (NCBI taxonomy): Eukaryota > Metazoa > Chordata > Amphibia > Caudata > Salamandridae > Triturus > Triturus cristatus. The sequence continues at coordinate 984,874,779 of NC_140592.1, read as the reverse complement.
AGAATGTTGCATGATATATGTTGCTTTTGTGATGTTTGCGTTCCCGTTTGGATCGAATGGTGAGTTTTATTGCTTTAAACGTCGCTAAAAAGCTAGTAAATTACTAATACATAAAGGGATTAGTGAGGGTTTAACATTAGAATCTTCATTTCTGTGTATTAATTACTCTTTTGTGTTTGTTTTACTTAAGTTGGCATTTGGGCCTACCAAACCATGACATCCAAAATGGAGTTCGGAACTGGCCACTGTCTCATGAGCGTGATGTCTAATGTGCAGACTCGGATGGCTCCATAGACCTCCAGGCAACCTCAAGTCAGAGCACAGTGTTCCTGGTCAAGGATAGGAACATGGAGGACTGCCAAACTTCAGTTAGAAAAAAAACCAAATTCAAGAACAATGATCATCCACAACCAGAAAGGAATACATTGTAATGTGGACACGTCCAGGACCGAGGAAGTGAATTAACATATTCCTTGGGAACCAAATGAATGTGAAAATTCGACGATGTTAAAATTTCCTTCAAATTGACCAATCAGATTGTAGTATTGGTAAAAGAATGTTTCATGTTACCCAGAAATTTATTATAAAAAGGGTAGTAGAATAGGGAGGAGTTAGATCGATCACGCACACCCCTATCGACCCCACAGGCGATGACAGATGAGCTAGATGCTTGCACGATTCCTGGTCCTTTGGAGATCTTTGGGACTGTGACGTGCTGAGCAAAGAACTTTTCTGAACTTTGAGTTTGGCCTGCTTTATTGGGACAATTGAGCAGAAAATTCGGTTTATGCAGAGCCAATTGAATTAGAAAAGCCCCGATAGCAAGAATAGGTAAATATAAAATGTCATGTGATTGTGTTGTTTGGCTAAATTTTAACTTTGATTGACTAAAAGCTAATTATATAATTGCAAATAAGATGTAGATAAACAAAATTTGATTAAAAGAAATTATGAGTTTGTGATTTTTCCAAAAAGAGATTAGAGGATTCTGAAGCTTAAATGTGTTTTAGCTGGTTCTAAATCACAATCAACCAGTCCAACAAATTGGTCTGTCGACCAAGTGGTGGAGTGCTTTGATGTTTAAGGTTAGGATCCTATAGGTGGTGATGCAAATGTATATTTTGTAAAATAACTTTTCTTCCCTATAGGAAATAAGGTACCCCCCCACATGTCCAGTGCATCCTTCCTCCTGTGTGTAGACCTGTGAGAGAGACGTATGAGTGTTGGTGTTATGGGCCCCACCAATGAATGTATGTGTGAATGAGTTGATGTGACGACGGGTCTGTGACGCAGGGAGGATTTGTAAATTTCGCCCCCCTTGGTTTTGCGCTGTATCACTTGGTGCAACTTACAAATATCATTTTATGATGTACTAAATTGGAATTAACTGTTTTCCAACAACTATACAGTAAGCTAATATTTGAGAATTATTGTTATTATTTACTTGCACGATATTTGGTAGAGAGATAGGAAATGACGTGGCTCGATGTGTGTTGTCCCTGATCTTCTGCTTGAATTTGGCACGCTCTTTGCTCCAACACAGCGGAACACCATGCAGCTTTGCTGGACAGTTGCTCTGCAGCCTATGGGCCCGATTCACAGAACTACCTTAAGACAAAATCCTAAACTTACTACCATTTTGGTATTCACAGAAGGCACTTACTCATTTTGGTATTCACAGAAGGCACTTACTCATTTCGGTATTCACAGAAGTTAGGAGTCCTAACTTTAGGACTCCTAAATGCCTTCTGTGAATACCGAAAGCCTTAAAATTAGGATTTTTCTCAGTTTAGTAGTAGTATAGTTAGGACTCCTAACTTTAGGACTCCTAAATGCCTTCTGTGAATACCGAAAGTCTTAAAATTAGGATTTTTCTCAATTTAGTAGTCCTAAGTTTAGGACTCCTAACTTTAGGACTCCTAAATGCCTTCTGTGAATACCGAAAGCCTTAAAATTAGGATTTTTCTCAGTTTAGTAGTAGTATAGTTAGGACTCCTAACTTTAGGACTCCTAAATGCCTTCTGTGAATACCGAAAGTCTTAAAATTAGGATTTTTCTCAATTTAGTAGTCCTAAGTTTAGGACTCCTAACTTTAGGACTCCTAAATGCCTTCTGTGAATACCGAAAGCCTTAAAATTAGGATTTTTCTCAGTTTAGTAGTAGTATAGTTAGGACTCCTAACTTTAGGACTCCTAAATGCCTTCTGTGAATACAGAAAGTCTTAAAATTAGGATTTTTCTCAATTTAGTAGTCCTAAATTTAGACTTAGGACTACTAAATTGAGAAAAATCCTAATTTTAAGACTTTCGGTATTCACAGAAGGCATTTAGGAGTCCTAAAGTTAGGAGTCCTAACTATACTACTACTAAACTGAGAAAAATCCTAATTTTAAGACTTTCGGTATTCACAGAAGGCATTTAGGAGTCCTAAAGTTAGGACTCCTAACTTCTGTGAATACCGAAATGAGTAAGTGCCTTCTGTGAATACCAAAATGAGTAAGTGCCTTCTGTGAATACCAAAATGGTAGTAAGTTTAGGATTTTGTCTTAAGTTAGTTCTGTGAATCGGGCCCCAAGGGTCTAGTCTGTAATCACTGTCTGTGCTAAATCAGTTTGTTCCTTGCATTGTTGATAGACATCAAACCCAAAGCAGACTGGAGCTGAACCCTGCAGTCTTTTCCATCTTCGGCGAGAGGAATAACATTGCCTGCAAAATCAGGGTAGGGCCTTTCAGCAGAAATAGCCTGGGGTATACCCAGACTAGAGGTGGGGGCAGAGCCCTTGAGTAAGTGTGACATCACAGTGGGATCGATGTCCTATAGACCTGAAAATATATTCCAAAAAACAAGGGAACCCCAGTATTATGACCCGGGGTGGTTAAGTATTTAGAAAAACAAGGGTCAGGATAAGGCCACTAAAGCCCTCATGTGGCCTCGGCCACTAAAGTATTTAGGACAGTGTTAGTCAGGTTAAAACAAAGTATAGTAGTCCAGGCAGGACTGGTAGTGCAATATATGCTGGGACACAAAGTTTTAGTGTGAACTCACATTTATTAACAGCATAAACGTTTCATAGTATAAATCTAGTAAAAGTTCAGGTGCTCACACAACAAGTGAAAAACGCATGAAGTGAGGGGTGTTAGTGACATTAAAATTTACATTGCATTGATAACAACAATATGCAAAACTCCAAGTTAGTTAATGGCAGTTATAGAGTTTTGGTTATAAGGGTCGACGGCGTTTTGATCTCGTGAATGTGAGCTCATCATCAGGACGAGACAGGTGTGAGCAAGTAGAATCAGAGTCGGCTAATTAGCCAGTGAAGGCAGGCGTCTGTGGATTCAATTTCCGGCAAGGGGAAGTGATCCGATCACTTGCAGTGGCAAATTGAGTCTTGCCCGAAGAGTGGCAGGAACGGTATAGTCAAATTGTAGGCGTATTATGGGGCCGCGGCGACCACAGCTGATAGAATCAGAAAATGATGGGCTGGGGGTGAAACTACGTCTTGATCAGTTACAGTCTAATTAATCCTTGTAATTTCTGCATGAAATGCGAAATAAGTCTGCGTTGATTGGGAGCAATTCACCCACTTTAGTGGACTTTAGTGGCCTCATCTTGACCCTTGTTTTTCTAAATACTATAGACCTGAGAAGCCACACCCACCAAAGCTGTTCATACTGAGCAACTGCTTTTCCTTTTTTCTGTTATTAGTCTAAGTCCACCAAAGAACCACTCGGTAAAGAGGATTTCTTCTTTAGCTTTTGTTATTCTCTTCTATAGCTTATTTCGTATTATATTTTTTAATATAGTAATATTTAGCGTGAATCTGTCAGCCTAAACCATGTTCCTTAGTGGAATTTCTTTCCTATTTGGGTCTACATCTCATGGAGTCACAGGCCTCTCATCTTGCTGGGCACCTACCAGATGGGTTATTTTGTTCCATCTGTGTAATCCAGATAGCCTGTCCCATCGTGTTCTCTTGGGTGTAACATTTTGCGGTCCCTTTTACTCTTGCTTGGCATCCTTGTAAAATGAAGAATTCTCTCAGAGCAGCTTCTCTGTCATTCCTGGTCATGCATCAAAATGGCCATTACAAACCTGGCTTACTATCACTAGGCTTTCTGGGAGACCCTGCAAGAGGTATTGATTCGAATGTAGCACACTTTACTTACTCAGTTAAATCTAGTTCCTCACTGAACTCAGTTGTATAATGACTCCCTGACCACAGTCTCCGTGCCCCAGGCCTCGAAAGAAGCACCTGTGGTGCCATTGTTAAAAAACCTATGGGTGACCCTAAAGTTCTATTAGACCTCAACCCAATTTCCCTTCTTCCATAGACTGCTACATTTTTGGAAAAAGGTGTGAACAACCTGCTTTCCTCTTATTTAGAAGATCACAAACTTCTCTATTCCCACAAGGTAGGATTTTTTTTCCAGTTCATAGCAACAAGGCAGCCTTGCTTGCCCACGCAGATGACATTCTCATGATTTTGGACAATGAGGGCATTGCTGCTTTCATATTGTTGGATCTCAGTTGTGGTTATGACACCATTTCCCAAGATGTCTTCATCAACCAGCTTCAGAGAATTGGAGTCTTTAGCCTTGCTCTGTGATGGTTTTTCTCCTTTCTCAGCGACTGGTTCCAGCCAGTGCATCTTAAGCAGTGTAGAGTACCTCAGGGATCAACATTAAGCCGTTCACTTGTTAACTTCTTTAGGACTTCTATCACCACATTTACTTCCAGCTTTGGCTCTGCACTAATTTGTTACTCTTATGACACCCAATTATTTTATCTTTTGCAAGCTAACCCTCAAGCATCAGTACTTGAGTTGTATGTATTCCGGTGCAAACAGAGGCACTCCCTTAAACACAATGGCTACGGCGAATCTTGGCATGCCACTTTGTTTTATCAGGCAAATCAACTCAATAAGTTCTTCTTGCTTTTACTGTCTGGGTCTACTGTGTAAGGTATTCATTCTACTTCTACCTTGGTGTCTCAAACAAATCAATCTTAATTTTTCACCACATTCATGGGCATATTCTCAAGGACTCATCGCCGATTTAGCTGCACTTTTCCGCCACAAAAGTGTCGATAGATTTATTGCCCTATTCACAAGCCTGCACTAACAGCCGACATCGTCAGTTTACCTGAGATAGCTGCTGCTAAAAACATCGCCAAGGCTGACAGCGGCAACTAACGCTAATCATATGCAGAGTAGGCGTTCCCATGCAAAAACTCACAATAAACCCACTTTGTGATATTCTCAATGACCAGCCAGATCGGCGATGACATGGCGATAAGGCACGTTAGCACCAGGGACTTAAGACCTGCTTTTTTCTGCTGTTAAGTAGGACAAAAACCTGCAGTATAAAGGGAGCTCAGCCCAGAGCCACATCTGAAGACCAACAGATGCCATGGAGCTACTAATCATGCAGCTTGGAGACCCAAAAGGGCCATAACACAAATTGCCACCACCCCCAGGACCACCCCCACTCCCATGATCAACCCCCCCGGACTACCACTGAGGCAGCACAGAACAACCTTCTGAAAACGTGCCAGCCTCAGAGACTTAATGCCAGAGGATATCATTGCCTACTACAGGCTCAAAAGGACAGCCATCCTACGCATCCTGACCCACATTGCCCACAGGCTGATGGTACCAACACAGCGGACAACCAATATTTCTCCGCAGACAAAACTGCTGGCTGTGCTGTACTTGTTGGCCTCTGGTACCTTCCAACCAACAACTGCCATAGTTGGAGGAGTGTCACAGCCAGCCCTATCAAAGTTCCTCACACCTGTCTTGGATGCCATCATCAGCTTGATACCCCAGCACCTTCACTTCCCCCACACTGCGCAGGAACAACTGGAGAAAAAGCAAGGCTTCTATGCCATAGCTGGCTTCCCGCATGTGTTGGGGGCAATTGACTGCACACATGTCCTACTTGTGCAGCCGTAGCAGCCATTCTTTCCACCTGCATCCGCTCCATGTTCTCCATGATCCTCCGCATGTGTCCCAACACCCGGCTGACATCGCTGGAGCCACTCTGACTAGACCGTTGTTCTTGTCTCAGAGTCATGATTCCAGCGATGTCAGCCATGGCTTGTTGGAGAGCATGGAGCAGACTGTGGGTGCCTTTTAGGGACTGTAAGTGGCCCCTGATGGGACTTAGACACCCATGTATGGCACCTAGTTTGGCTGCCATGAGGTCGAACCCCACCCGCACCTGATCAGCCATCTCTTTCTGGCCCTCTAACACACGGTGTTGGAATGCCATGTGTTGGTCGTGGAGGTCCTGGGAAACCGCCGTGGTGGTGGGTGCTACCTGCTGTGTGGTCGGTGCAGGGGGAGGGGTCTCTTTGATGCAGCTGGGATGCCCTGCTCCTGGGGGTGGGGTGCTGAGGGTGTCAATGAGCTGTTGGAGGGCGTTGGTGTCGATGGTGTGGAGGTCCTCTTCATCATCAGTGAAGAGCTGTACAGTCTGCTCTGCAGAAGGTGTTGATTCTCCCTCTGCATTGTAAAGGGAAGATGCAGTTTAACAGTGCATTCCATGTATCTTCACGCACTGGACAAGTTTACAAACAGACTGCATGACAATGTATATTGTGACTGTTTGGGAGGAGATGCCTACTTGATGCTGGACAGTGGACATTTCTACACCATCAGGGCTGTGAGGTTATACTTGTACATTATCATCTCACAGTTTCCTGCTATGCCAAATGTGATTGGCCAGTTTCTACACACAAGCGGCAGCAGCTGTGTCCTGTGTTCTGTTGTGAAAGTGTTGCAGTTTGTATCACATTGTTGTCAATGTTAAAGTGCTCTGATTCTTATGTGCGTGTGCTGCATTGTGGGAGAGTCACCCCTGCAGCTCTGATTTTGCTGGCCCTTATCCCTTTCAGGTGGTGTGCCTTTCGCTTCTGTGCTCATACAGTGTTGAGATGTTGCAGACTTGGGTAAATTGGGCTCTTGGTGGGAGTTGGGACTCTTGGGCAGGGTTTGTCTGCAGATGTCTTGTTGACGTCAGTGGTTGTCTGTGCATGTGGATGTGTCAGAGTGTGACCTGCTCCCTTACGGATGTGATCCACACTCACCCACCTCAGTGTCGTGGCATGCATGATGTCATGATAATTGGACTGCAGCCATGCTAATCATCATGCAGTGTTACTTGCGTTATCAGTGTGGCACATGTACCCACAGCTTTGCTGGGTTCAGTACATGTGCATGGGTTTGTTGTGAGATTAGTGATGTGTGGGGAGGGCCCCCTCTGGGCACATTGTCGATGGGGGCCTACTTGCTGTTTCTATGTGTGCTGCAGTATGCAAGGAGATCAGGGACATGATCTAGAGTCATTGTGGGTGTGCACTGTGCTATACTTAATTGTGCATGTGTCCCAGTGTGTCCATCTCCCCCGGTCCCCCCAGTCCCTGGTCGTTACTCACCCTGTTGCTGTTGGGTCAGGTCATGTTGAGCAGTGTCCGGTCCCCTAACTCCTGCCACCGTCTCCCCACTGATGACTGTGGACACCATTTCCTTCATCTTATCCAGCTCCTGCTGTGGCTCTGGACTCTCACCTCCAGTCTGCATTGCTGCTTTCCGCTTGTTAGTGAATTTCAGCTTGGTTTAGCGCTTCACATCATTACAGTGCTTCTTGCAGTCGTCCACTTTCCTTCTCTTCACCCCAACTGCATTCACCTTGGCCAAGATGGACTGCCATATTGCATTTTTAGTTGCCAATTACACGGTGGAGGTGATGAACAGTTGTTGCACGAGCAGCCACATGAATAGGTACGAAAAGGAAGGCTGGTTGAAAGGATGTAACAAGGAAGGGAAGGGTAGTAGGTCATTATTGGGTGCTTCGAAGAAAAATAGTAGTGATTCTGTAAATTGTGAATACTAATCTTCCTAAATCGGTAAACGCTTCTCTAACACTATAATACATAAGGAATGGTGATTCCCAATTTGAGATATTTGAAAACTAATCACAATTATGATTCATTATTCTGCAGGTTAGTAGTACATATAGTCTCTAGACATTTCGGCAAACAGTAAGACTTGTGTAAGTGATGATTATTCGGTAGAATTTAAAAAATCATTTCACCTACAACTTAGAGCTGTTTTGAAAAGACTAAGGGGCATATTATCAAGAAACTGCATTAAAATTATTGCCGCTTTAGCGGCAGAAAACAGCAGCTAAATCAGCGATAATGGGTTTGATAATATGCCCTTGAGAATTCCCATAGAAGTCCATGTTCTGGTGTCAACATGGGCTTCTATTGGAATTCTCACGGGCATATTATCAAGCCCATTATCGCCGCTTTAGCAGCAGTTTCCTGCCGCTAAAGCGGCGATAATTTTAACGCCGTGCTTGATAATATGCCCCACAGTAATGACATGTTGATGGTGGGTTCTATTTCAGGTACTTTTTTTGATCCAAAAATTTAAGTTGTTTGAAGAAAAACAAGAGATCTGAAGTTCCAAGTTCATATACACCAATTAATCTTTGAAACTCAGACTGCAAATTACTCACAATCATTTTGAAAAAGTCTTATTGGCGTAGTTACTCACCTATTCAGAAGTATGAGGTCCATGAGAATCCAAGGATGTCTTGACTTTCATCCAGAAATCTCGGCTGACAAAAGCTAAAATCTCGGTATGAAAATACTGGGGGAAATAGGGAATAGCTTAGAGAAGCGACCCAGAATTACAAGTTGTCCCTTAATTCCTCATACAAAGTGGCCCTCAGGATCCCAATTTTAATGGGTTTGAATGTGCTTGTAATGAGGCTGAATTTGCGGACTGCCAAAATTACTGGTATCCCCGGTATCAGTAACTCTAGGTGTGGGGAAAATCCGAACGATTTACAAGGTCTCTTATAACAAGATGTAAGAGTTTCTACTCCCATGCAACCTTAATAGGATGAACAGGATCCTTTATGAGCCAAGTGTGCGGAAGATCAAAATGGATGAACCAAGTAGTTTCTTGGGATACTTCCTTATAAGAAGGACAGTTGTTACCACGACTATCTATTTCTTTCACCAAACCCCACATTATCTTCATCAGAAGTCTACTGAAGTGCTTGGATACTGTATTGGTCTGGAATTGACAAAAAGGGATGAAATGATAGATAAACTCAAAGATGCATCAAAGCTTTACATGATGCCTCAGGATGATAAATAAACTCATTGATGTATAAAAGTTTGTACAGGATGCCTCTCATTCAATATGTTCCTCAATCTAGCATCACTTCTAGTGTGAGGCATACTAAGCAGACTACCTGTATGAAGGTATCAATCGATACCTTGTTGCTAATAAACCTGAGTGCTACCGCTTCTAGATATATCCTGGTGTATTCTTGCATTCCATTTTCACAAGAATGGTTGTCCTGCAACTGTTCATGTTGTGGTCAAGATGGGCATTTTATTCAAGGTGCTTCATAAGATCTACACTTCTATTGGCTTACCTACCATCTTTCACAAGGCCTGGGATATATGGCATGATTAGCAAACAAGTGACTTTCACCATGGGGAGTGCCTGGAAGATGGGCACTACTCAGGGTTTACCTGGATTAAGGATGAGTTATGGAGCTATCTGATGCTAAATTTGTAAAATAGTAGGTGGTGGGGCCCAAAGTGTTGCTAAGAAGACCTCGGCCAGTGCTATTAAATGTTAGAGTGACGAATATCATGTTTGCGTAGCCTTGATTCCGCCTCACTCCTCTTTAATCCACCCCCAGACAGTCTCTCTCCTTTATCTCAGTCTTGCAAGTTCTTTTTCAAGTCCACTTTCTTCATTTGTCACTGTTTTTCTGCCTTTATTGTCCTCCTTTTTTCTTACTTGTGTGTTTTTCTCTCTCTTGCTCTAGGTCAAAGTTTGATAGAGAAAATTAAGTGCTGGTCCCTGAAAATGAGTGCAGATTGCCCCTTTCTGCAGTCAATGGCTCAAAATAAGCACTGGAGCTATCCTGAGCCTCAAGTCTGTATGAAAATAGGATACAACTCTCCTTCATAGTATGAACTCAAGATTCACAGTACTTGGAGAGCCTTTCAACCTCCACAGTATGCACTTCAGAGTCTTCTCGTAATTTCAATAGAGATGAAACATATTTTCAGTTGTATGGCTTTGCCACTGTGGGCATAGGTTAGTCAAAAAACAACCCCAGCCTTTCGTTAGGGAAGACCTTCTTGCTAGCCGCAATGATGATATTGTTCATTCCATTGGAGAGTACCCTCACCTCTTTGCCTTTTACCCTCACTTGAAGATGATTTTTACGCGTGGGGACACCCAATGAGTATGATCACCGTAGGAGACACTTTTCTTTGTCTTCCACACTCAGTGTGCCCATTACACTATACTTTGTTTATGCATGCCATCTGTGGGCAATCCCTCTCGAAGTTGGCCAGACAGTAGAATGTTTAGTAAACACCCCCTTTTCATGAGAGTACTCCCTTATTTGGGTCTGAGGATTCTCCCTTTGTGTGAACTGTACACTATTTTCCCTTAAACATAATTTCCATATCTCGTGGCTCGGACGTTTCCTGCTTCTGACTGGTTTGCACTCTGCATTGCTTTGAAGCTTATTTAGTTTGGAGTGTTATAGAGACTTTTGTGATTGGCATTTGAATTTGTTCAGCTGTAGGCGGCATCCCTGCCTTCAGAATTAAAAAAATAAAGATACTACTACTATTACTACCACTACTACTACACTACTGCTACTACTACTACAGCTACTACTAATACTAATACTACAATAGGCACAATAAAATGATGCATGGCTAAAGCTCATGTCACTAATTCCCATTCTTGCCCTTTTGCTATCCTCTTACTCATTCAACATCATGTATGTGTGGGGCATGTAGCCATATAGATTACTGGGCATCTGATTACCCCCCATTTTCTGGTGCATACACACACACATCATTTCACAGCCCCTGTGGCTAGCCTAGGGTTGTGTAGCCGCCTCTATGGTTTAGTCTTAATATAGTTATACTTTGCATGTCTGTTTCTCACAGACTGTCACCCATTAAACCGTCAGGTGCTGTGTCCCATTACACAATAAAAGCATCTCTTTGGTCCTCACTCATGACATGAACAGACATGTGCTCAAAAACAACACCCTTCCAACCACACACTCGGCATGGTGTAGCTTGCGGTCTTTGGAGGTAAGTGCTTTAGTAAGTCCTACCCAAATGCTACATTTCAAAACAATACATTACAGTTTCCTGCTATCTAGAGGCTTGTGGGTGGACAGGAACCAAGGCTTTCCTCTGCGTAAAATATGGAGTTAAATCGAGCTGAAATATAGAGAGTTTCTTAGAGCAGGACTACGACATAGCAGCAAAACTGAGGGGCATATCAGCAAGGAACTGCGATGAATAACGCAAAGCGTGTTTAGTGCTTTGTTATTCATCGCCGTCTATCTCTGGAATTAATCGCCCTGGTAGCGCGTTATCAACAACGCATTGCTCCAGGGCGATAAGAATCCCAGAGATAGCGGGGTAAATCGCAGTTTTGCAGGGAACATCACTGGTTTTCCAGCGATGATCCCTGCAAAACGGCGATAACCTTGCTGATACGACCCACAGGGTCGTATCAGCATAATCCACCTCAATCTTAGGGATAGGAAAGTCTGCATTTTAGCATACGTTAGTTTTTGGAGAAAACAGCGGTTTTCTCCAAAAACTAACGTCTGCTAAAATGCTGGGGCAGCCTTGTAAATATCGCGATGTGCACATCAGCGATATTTGCAAGGCTGTACTGCCCAGTGACGCCCACTTTGCATCTCATTAGAGATGCAAAGAGAGGCGTCGGGAAAAAGGGTGCTAACATGCGATTATGCATGTTAGCACTCTCTTGTAAATAGGGCGAGATAAAGCCCTTGTTAATATGCCCCTGAATGCGCGCTCTAGTAGCCTAAAGGATTTTCTTTGTATAGCTATTAATCAAAGAGGCCATGGCGAATGTTTCCTCATTCTTTAGCAGGGTTAGTTTGTTGCATTGCTCTATTCTTTTACTGCAAGTGAACCTATTGACTTTGGGCATTGAAATCATTGCAAATGCATTTACAGCTTGGCACGTCTATGCAGTGTTTTGATAAAGTCATTACGTTAACATTGCCTTTATTTACTGCTGGGCTTCCGCCACTGAGCTCTGCATGAGATATCAACAACAGTATCACCGTCCCCTCTGGTCAGTGTTTACTGCCTATTATGGAGAATGCCAAACGTTTATTCGTGCTGATGTGACATTTTAAGAGCGGGCAATTTTAGAGAAAAGACAATATCCTCAAGATTGAATGTTTCCCTTGTCAGATAGAGCGAAACACAACACTCCTTGCTTTTTATTACTCAAATAATGTAGGGCATGCCTTTAGTTCTTCCGGCCCGGTCTAAGGGAATGTTTTTAAAAGTCTTCTATTTTGTGAAAAGCGTCCGCGTCTTTGTGATATCCAAGGAGAAAGACTACTTTGTGGTTAAAAAAAAAAGTCAGGGAGCTTTGGGAATGGGTGTAAAGAGTCACCTGCAGGAGTTCCCTCGAAGTAAAAAATACGCATGCCATTTTAAAAGTTCAATATATTTTAAATTCAATGAAGTTGAACAAATAGTGGGTAAAAAAGAGAATGTACCATCTTTGGGAGAGAAAACAAAAACTTATTTAGTTGGAGAATTCCCATTTAAAACATGTTTTTTGCAATAAAAAGTTGTGTATGAAGCTTTGTTAAGTTCACAATATTTGCATCTCCATGAGTTACACAAATTAGTGTCTATATCAAGGCAAACACCAACCACACAAAATAACTCTTCAGCATTGTCAGAGAATTCTAATGCCCATCTGCACCCAAGACCACTTTCCGCCCTTCCCAAGCTCTCTGCGTGCTGGACCACTCCCACGACAAGATAGTAGACATCTACAGCAACTTCGACCTACAGCCCACTGACCCAGCCACCTCCTGACACACTGACAACTCCCACAGCCACCTCACCAATTGGACTCCATTCACCACACCAATCACCACGCCAATCATGACCACCATTCAGTCCGGAGCACCGACAGACCCCCTGCCCCCCACCCCACCTTCAACCTGAGACAGAAGGAAATCGGCAACGCTCTCACCATCATCCTCAACTCATCCATCACCACAGCCATCTTCCCTGTTGCCTGGAAACATGCAGAGATGAAACCGCACTTGAAGAAGCCCTCTGCTGACCCCAGTGAGCTCAAGAAACTCCACCTCATCTCGCTGCTCCCTTTCCCAGCCAAGGTCCTAGAGAAAGCCGGCACCTGCCAGCTCATGGATCATCTTGAATAAAACAACCCACTTAGCACCTCCCAATCTGGCTTAGGGTCCAACCACAGCACCAGAACTGCCTTGATAGCTGTAACCGACGGCATCAGATCCTTCCTCGACCATGGCAAGAGAGCAGCCTTGATCCTCCTCAACCTTTCAATCATATCTCACCAAACCATCATCAACAGACTGCACCACATTGCCGTCAGAGGAAACACCCTCAAGTGGATCGCCTTCTTCCTTTCAGGACGCACACAGAGAATCTGCCTTCCAACATTCACCTCTGAACCCAAAATCATCATCTGTGAACTTCCCCAAGGATTGTCCCTCTGCCCATCCTCTTCAACACATACATGACTGCTTTTGGCTGACATCGCCCGCACCTAAGGACTCACCATCATCTCATACGCAGATGACACCCAACTCATTTTCTCCCTCACAGAAGACACCGCCACCACCGTCTTCCAGAACACCATGACCAACGCCGCCGACTGAATGAGATCCAACTGCCTGAAACTTAACACAGACAAGACAGAAGTTCTCATCTTCGAAAGTAACACCTCCCCATGGCATGAGGCATGGTGGCCCATTGCAACTCGGACACTCACCCACCCCCACCAACCAGGTCCGCAACCCCAGCATCATCCTGGAGAGTGATCTCTCCATAAAGCGCCAAGTCAACACAGTAGCCTCCTGCTTCCACACCCTCTGCATGCTTGGCAGGATCTTCAGGTGGATCCCTGTCAGCACCAGGAAAACCGTGATTCAAGCCCTCGTCACCAGCCAACTGGACTATGGGAACCAGAGGCACAACTAGAGCCAAATTTCGGGGGGGAGGGCTACTAAAAAGTTTGGGGGGGCTGACTCCTCCAGCAATATGCAGAGTATTGCTGCAGGGGCTCAAAAAAGGGGTGAAAAGCAACAAAGCCTCGTTAATGCGTAAATGGTCTTTTAAAGACCTGTGAAGTACTTGTGTGCAGCTGTGTGTGTGCCCGGGAAGCTGTTTCAGCCCAGGCTGCCACACACAACGGGACGGGGGGGCTGAAGCCCTTTGAGCCCAATGGGCGTTGCGCGCCTGATAGGAACACACTATACATTTAAACCACCACCCAGATCCTCAAACGACTGCTGATATTACAGAACACTGCAGCTAGAATCATACTTTATCTCCCCAAATGGGCCACCATCACACCCCACCTCAGAAGCCTCCACTGATTCCCCGTCCCGAAGACATGCCAGTTCAAACTGCTGACCCTCGCCTACAAGGCCCTCCACAATGCCGGACCTGCCTACATCACCACTGCCTGACCTTCCACCAACTGACCAGACAACTCAGATCTTCCTCCTTCGATCATGTCCCCCACATCCGGCGAAGCCGCAGTGGAGGTCTATTTTTCTCCTGCCTCATTGCCAAGTCCTGGAACCTCCTCTTCACTCACCGGCTTCAGGAAGGGACTCAGGACTTGGCTCTTCAACTGAGGCTCACCGTACCCCAGCACCTGGATACCCCTCCGGGGTGATAAGCTGTGTTTTATAAATTCTGATTGATTGATTGATTAGTGTCCACTCCTCCATTGATGTCTTGCTGATGTCAGTTACTGCTGTGCTCGTGCCTGCCCATCATAGACTGAACAGCAAGCCTGAGGTTGCTGCATCACCCAGCATCACAGTAGTTTTTATGTTTTGGAGCTGGGAGTCAGAGTACCGTTTCTCTGCATACATGGAGTAGAACGGCCCAGAGCAGCTCCAACTAGCTGCCATGCTGCCACTCTGCCTGCTCCCCCAGGTAGCATTATCAGAGCTGTATTCGGAGCCTAAGCACCTGTGAGGGGAGTTGCCAAAAAAAGGACAAGGGGACCCTACTCACTAAGGAACCTGGGTAGGTAAATTATTGTTAGAAACATTGGTTCCTGTGGAATAATAAAATCATATGTTGATAATGAGATGCACAATCGCAATGGAAGGGTTAAAATGATGTCAGAGGACGAAGAAACCACATACACCTATGGTTTAGTTTGATACAGTCGTATTTTATATTTTCCAAAGAAAATTCTATATACAATGAAAACGAAAATGTGCGTGGTGTCTCCAGTGAAAAACAGGAACCTAAAGTATTGGTGGCATTACAAGGTTTCCAAAGTTTTCAAAAAGTTGACCATTTAGCAAATCTATACACAATACACAGCAGCTATATACAATAATACGTGCTGTTAATTGTTCGCTTTCTTTTGTTGCCGACGACGTTTCGACCCTATACGTGGTTTAGGGTCTTATCAGGACCTAAGGATGTAGGCAATCTAGGAAAAGAAGAATAAAGTAAGCATATGGCCCATGTACCAGCACAAATGCGACAAACCGGATGAAAGGGCTTTAAAGAGTACCTGATGGGTAGACTATGCAGCCGCATGAGGTGTACGTGCCAACAGGGGGTGATGGTGAAAAAGAAAAGCGAGATACTCACAAGGACACCCAGCCAGGTACTGATTATGTGAGAGGAAAAATAAAGAGAAGAATATTCAGTATGGGGACGGCAAGCAAGAGAATAGAGAGGCTGGAAGGGCTGCCTGTACTTTTGATAATGCACACTGAGGAAACCTTACCCCAAGTGGGTGTGAAGGCTGGCAATCCATGGGTAGCTCAGCACTGTTACTGGATTGATGATACACAGAGACGTGTATGAAGACGGCAATGAGGAACTCTGTTGAGAATGGGAGACAATCAGGGCCTGTGCAATTCAGGTGTATTTCTATAAAATATATCCTCTGGAGACTGAATTTACCTGGAGTTGGTGTTAATCACAGGCGGTCTTGTCGCACTGACCTGTGGTTCACGAGTGTCCAATATGGTGGTCCAAACCTGAGAATGGCAGGGGTGATTGAATTACACTTAGTCCCAAATCATAAAGGCATAGCGCGGTCGAGCAATGGGGGCAAGGCCAAAGATTCTTACCTAAATGTGGTGTGAAGCCCATATAATGGAGCGAGCTTGCAGTAACCAGCGTTTGTCTGTCTGCAATATTCTTCAATGAAGATGAATCCTGTAATTAGCAGGAATCCAACGGTTAGTGAGGCAACAGGGAAATTGAAGCTACTGGAGGCCCTACGAGTGCGCAGCACTGTCAGGTTCTTACCTTCAATTAATGGAGCCCTCAAGGTGCGTGATGGTCCACTGCGCAGGCAGCACAACAGCGTTAGTCTGTCTGCTATCGGCCAAATGACAGTGAGCCTGTGCTTGCTGGGCCCTTAAATACATCGGGCCTCATTTATGAAAAGTGACGCATCACTGCGTGAAAACAGTGATGCGTCACTTTTCACTGCGCCCTCCCTGCGACTCCAATGATGCGTCATATTTACAGTATGACGCATCATGTCGCAAGGAGTCACAGATACGTCAGTATTTCTGACGTATCTGTAGGCGCAAAAGTGACGCATTGCTGGAGTGTGTCATAAAAGTGACGCAACTCCAGCAATGTGTCCTTTCACATGGGGCAAGCCCCATGTGAAAGGGCCTGCGTCAGTCTTACGCCTGCTGTGAGGCAGGCGCAAGATATTGACGCATTTGCACCCTAGAAGTGGCGCAGTGAAATCTCGTAGATTTCACTGCGTCACTTCTACGACCCTTTGTTGCGTCAAAACGCCCCCCTTGCATACATTATACCTGGCGCAGGTATAATGTGGCGCAGGGGTTTACAAAGTGACGCATCTACCTAGATGCTTCACTTTGTAAATATGGCGCAACATGGCGCATGTTTTCTGCCACTGGTGCGTCACAAAAAGTGACGCACCGGCGGCGCAAAAGTGACGCTGGGGCTCATAAATGAGCCCCATCATCTACCTGCCGAAAAATGGAGTGACCTGCAGGCATCACAGTCGAATGCCGCAGCACCGTGTCATCCGGTTTTCGGTTGAAAAAAGTCAAGAGTAAAGACAGACCGGAGAGTGAACGGTCAAGAGATGAGTAAAGAGAAGGTAATTACAAAATAAAGGATAAGATTACACGGTGGCAAAAAAACGAATGTGGCACAGAAAGGGGGCATTTTTAATAAAGAAAATGTGCCCCTTGTGAGTTTATGTGAAAAGCGATTGCAAAAGCAGTTGTAAAAGTGATTGGTTCCGCATACGTCAACACGCAATCATGTGGAGGATCGCGTTGTGAATTTATAACAAAAAAACCGTATGGGAGGACATTTCCCTGTCATAGTTGATGCGCTTTGTTTGCAACATATTTAAGGCGTGTATCTTTCAACTGACAAAATTATATGTAGTAGTTTTCCGAGATTGGGCGCAGACATAATTCCACAGTTTCTGTAACTAATAAGAATTTCATGTGCTTTTTAAAAAAAAAATCATTGATGAGCGGTTATAACAGAGACTAATAGTCTGTGATTCATTGCGTCATCATGTAAATGATCATGTTGTGATTTGTATCAAAAAATGCACGCGGGAGGGCATTACAATGTCAAGGTTGAGGCGCTATGTATATCATTGTGGCACATTCAAAGCGGATGGCTTTAAGTTGGCAAATTTTCATGAAGCAGTGTGCCCAAGGTGGTGCATACATAATTACGCATTTTCTGTTATTGATGACATCATACATTATTTAGTAGTCTCGTAATTTGTGGCCATACTAGGTCTCAACTGTGACATTGGTGAGAGAGACGCATTTTTGGCGGCATTCAAAAGGCTAACATTCAGGAAATGATCCTGTGCTGAAATATGATATAGCATAGAGGTGTGTCATTTCGCTCCTGTTTCACAATGTATACCTCTTGTAAACAAACATAGGGGAAATCAAGATAATGCTTAGTAGCTAGTACAGACATACATTGACATGTTTACATGATGCGGTAGTAGACAGTAGATCTGGTAAGCATATGACCACAACAGAGGGTTAATGTGGTCACAAAACCCGGCCATTCTTTGGCGGAGTTCAGCCCATTGTCGATAGAGTTAATTTTCGCTATCCAGCAACATTCAAGTCATTGTAAAATTTGTGAGATATCACCTCCTCTTTCAGGGACAACTGCGACGTCAATCACTTGCCACCATATGTCCTCCGCAGTATGATTTTTTTCATCAAAATGGGACATTGGCAACAGAGCGTCTATGATGTTGTCCAATGCGTGCCTTTACTGGCTGTTGTGTTTGTCCAATGTATGGTAACCCGCACGGGCACCATATGCAGCATACCACGTTTTGTGTATTGCAATTGGAAAAAAATTCCAATGTGTGCTTCAAACTTGCATGTTCAAATACGTTAGTGGTTGATGTAAAGGTGCAGGAACACAATTCCCACACTTGTGGTGTCCTTTGATTTCGGGTAGGCCCCATGTGGATTGTAATGTATTGCTTTTACGCAAAGTGACCGCTGTAGATGATCTAACTAGGTGATACTTGATGTTCTTACGGCGTTTAAAAGCAAACATTGGGTTGTCAATCTATGGGTCGATACTTTTGATTATGTCCCAATTTTTGCTTATTAGCTTCCGAATTTTGTTCGTGTGCACACCGAATGTAGTAACACAAATCAGTCTGTCTACTGTATATTTCTCTCTGGTGGTTAGCAATTTTTCCCTGGGACAGAACCAGGCACATTTCATAGATTTTCTCACTAATCTTGTGTGGTAGCCTCTTGCCACTAGTTTGGCTTTCAGTGTTTCTGACTCCAACATATAATCTTCTTTATGAGCACAATTTCTGCGCAGGCTCAGAAATTGGCCAAAGGGTAGTCCATCCCGTAGGGCACGGGGGTGGCTTCTATATGATAGGAGTGTGTTTCTCCCAGTGGGCTTTCTGTGAAGGGAAGTATATATTGTCACCTCAGTGTGTTGGGTATTGAGATCAAGAAAGGCAATGGGGACTTGTGTACTGTGGAGGTGAATGTCAAGTATGTCTGAATGCTATTCAGGTACAAGACAAAGTTGTTGAATTAAATCTCACTCCCAGACCAGATAAGAAAGATATTGTCTATGTATCTCTTCCAACATTTGATGTTGGAGCAATATATATTGGTGACACTTAGGGCAAATTTCTGTTCTATATGGTCCATGTAAATGTTAGCCAGGTTGGGCGCAAAAACGGCTCCCATGCTGGTCCCAGAGCACTGTTGATAGTAATTACCACTGGAAACAAAATATTTCGTTTGTAAGGCGATACATAGAAGTGAGATAATGAAGGAAGTCGGTACTTGAACAGGTCTAGGTCTAGTGTCTAGTAACTCCTCAATGACCTGAATGCACTTGGTTTGTGGGATGTTAGTATAAAGCGATGAAATGTCTAAAGTTGCTAGCCAATCAGAATCTATGTTGTAAGGCATACCATCAACCAGATTGATCATATACATTGTATCTCTCACTTATGTTTCCTGTAGGGGGACAAACTCTTTGATGAAATGATCTGTATATCTCCCAAGGGGCTCCAAAATGGACCCGCACCCTGACAAAATTGGTTGGCCAGGGGGATTAGTGGTACTTTTATGTATCTTGGGGAATGTGTACGGTACGGAGGTCCTTGGGTTCCATGCGTTCAAGAATTCAAATTATTTTGTATTTATGTAACCTTGATTCATTCCCTCTGTGGTGACTTGCAGTATCTCCTTCCTAACATCAGCTAACGGGTTACTGGGCAATTTCTTATAGTGCCTTTCTTCCCCTATTTGTTTCAGGATATCAGTATCGTAGTCTTTGCGGTCCTGGACCACAATCCCACCCCCTTTGTCAGCAGGTTTGAGAATTATTGTTTTGTCATTTTTGAGTGTGTTTAAAGCTTGGCGTTCTTGTAATGTAATGTTATAAGGTACGTATTGCTTGTTGTTTTTTATGCTGTCCAGGCCCACTAGGACTAGTTTGAGGGTAGTTGCATCAGCCTCTGCTCTCCCAATGTTGCCCATCCAGCCAGCCTGACAGTCTGCCTTCATTACTGCTTCTACTATTATGGGCAGTCAGTAGTTGAGAGGTCACATGGTTGGCGTGTATTCGCTGTAAAAGCATCCCTGGGTGAGGGGTTACCCCTGGAGCAGAATGAGTATATTGACAGAGTAGCCTCATAGTAGAAAGGTCATTTATGAGACCTCAATGACAGCCATGATCCAGAGCTGTGAAGGTCAGGAAAGGTCCATACCCCCCTAGGCCTACCCTCCACGGTCCAGTGCTGAGAGGCCTAGAGGAGGATGGACCTTTCAAGACCTTCGTATCTCTGGATCATGGTGGTGTTGTGCATGAAAGAAGGGACCAGTGGCATGGTAATGTAGCCATGGGCTGTGATGCATGAAAATGATGTTGGATTGTAAAACACAGCCATAATCTGGGTGCATTGGATCTAGAACATTCATGAGACCCAGTGCCACTGCATCTGCTGCACTACTGATAGCTACACCCCTGAGAGAGACTCCCAATGAGCCTCATAGCCATACTGTTCTGGTGCTCACAGCACTGTTCCATGACTGCAAGGCCCAGGGCAAGGGGCCCCTCTAAAGGGCGTACCTATTAATAGTGTAGAAAAGGCCCCTATGCAGGGCATAGCTATCAAAGGTGTAGCAAAGGACCCTCTGAAGGGCATAGATATTAATAGTGTAGTTAGAGCAGTGGGACAGAGGACACCTCCGTTTAGACCCAGCCATATGCAAATCAGTCTTTACTCTGCTCCAATGGGAACAGTCCAAACCAAACTACCAGGCCAGGTCTTCCCCGACCCAGAATACAAGCAACCCAGGAGAGGTGTCACCTTAGTTGGGAAACATTAACCAGATATAGCTTGGTTTGAAGGCCACAGTGTGCACAGGACCCACGTCTGTGCATACCTGTCTCACTTAGGGCAACACACTAAAGTATACAAAAAAGTGAAGGATGGAAAGCTCGAATTAATCTCAGTCACTGCTGAGGCTGATGCTCCCCTATGATAAATTGAAATCCACCAGGGGTGCCTCGCCCCAATTTGAAGACCTCTGCTTACACCATTTGTCTTTATATTTTGTGCTCCTCCAATATGAGAGATTTTACTTAATTGATGAGGCACGAATATTTTGTTCTATATTCTATCTCTAGAAGTTCTATAGAGATTTTTTGCGTTTTTGCTCTGTTTAGACAAGAAAGTACTATCCATGATGGTAAAATACTGACCAGAATCAACTCTCTTACATGGGCATGGCAGTCATAGTCTAGCATTATGAGGCTCAAGGAAATGGGCCAGTTAAGGGGTCTAGCCCACAGCATCATTTAATTGCAATTAAACGCATGCTTTACTGGTTTTGTTTAAAATTAGGAGAAACCAAATGAGAGGAGCTTTATCTTAAATCTGTTAACTGAATCTGCAGCATGCTCATTTACAAAATGAAATGCACTTTGGAACCATGTAAGTGTATACTAATTATTAATATCAGAACATTTAAAGGCTTCAGAGGATGTTGATACGGGTGTGGTAGCCATGGCTCATTGCACATGACATTAAAACCTTTTAGCCTGCATATGATTGCATTCTGGTAGTTTCTGATATTTTTCAGTGACTGTGGTGATACCTTCAATAAAAGGCAAGCTGTTTTTAATTACTTGTTTGTTTTCATTTCTTTTTTGTTCATATCCTATCTTGCACTGGGTATCTGGGAAACTATCTTGGAATTTTAATCCACACGGACCTCTTGAAGGGCATTCTACATGCTGCAGCTCACCTCACTAGGGCATGAAGAAATATGACGACCTCATAACACAGTGATGGAACTCCACAGGTCCTCCTTGCCAGCTCGCCCCATCTTGAAGCTCAGCTACATTATCTCCAAAGCTATCACAATGGGATAATAGTCCACAAACCATCTACCTTTCCCATGACTCCTTGAGTTTATGCTTGTCATTGACCCAGTACAGTGCTCTGCTTCTCTTGGCTAAGTTTTCAGTATACGACTGACACTCCTGCCTTGTTGGATACAAAGATTGTCATCTCCAGTGGCTCTCCACACAACCTCCACAAGGACACCTTCAGAGGAAGAAGATGAAGTGGCAAAAAGAAGAAAAAAAATGTCCTTTCCCATCTATGCCCCAAGGATCTGGAATGTTATTCTCATATCCCCCCAGACAGCCTGATGTCAGCCCCAATTTACAAAACAGCGAATACTCAACTTTTGAACAAAAAGAAATCATGTTGCAGTCACAGTCCCCAAACCATCTACTTCTCCTATCACATGTTGACTGGATCTTTGACCCTGTACAGTGCTTCGCCATGTTTTGGCTTGGTTTGCGCCATATAAATTCTGCATACACATATATGTATGTAATTTGGGCAGATAATCTGGCCTAACAGCTAGGGCGGTCGACCTCGGAGCTGGGGAACTGGGTTTGAGTCTTGGCAGGGACGCTCAATGTTCTGTGATTCCAGGCAAATCACTTAATCTCCGCGTGCCTGACATAAA
Organism: Triturus cristatus; assembly: GCF_964204655.1. Taxonomy (NCBI): domain Eukaryota; kingdom Metazoa; phylum Chordata; class Amphibia; order Caudata; family Salamandridae; genus Triturus; species Triturus cristatus. The sequence goes on along the minus strand of NC_140592.1, from coordinate 984,852,097 downwards.
TGAATGTGTCCATCTGTAATGTAACTGATGCTAATGTAAAGCGCCCTGATACCTTCGGGTCTAGTTCCCGCTATATAAAACTCCACAAAAAAAACAAATTTACTAATTTGTAAATAAATTGCCAACATTTGATTGAACTTATAAGTTTTGGAGAGACCTATGCCAAACCTTCCCATTAAGTGTGACAAATGTAATGTATTTCCAGTCAATTGAAATTTAAAATATATGAGCTTTTTTATTAGTGTTAATATTTATCTTTTTATTTTACTGATATCCATACCAAGAAAGTTGCTTCTGGCAAAGTCGCTGAACAATAGGCAATTGATGCTGATTCTTATGTTGTCATTTTATGTGATTTCACGTAGTATGCAGATTACGTGGGCCTCACACATTCCCTTTTGGCCTGCATCCCCAAATGTCCCAGGATTGTCCCTAGATGTAGGTTAAAGTATAGATCAACCGAATAGTTCTGGGGACCCTATTTCATCAATGATGTCCTCCATTCACTCTGTTCTATCCGCAGTTTTAAAATTAAAAGATAAACAACTCATGGTTCAGGAGAAATCATTGTCAACGTTCTCGCTTCTTCTGAAGGCTCTCACATTGGATGAGGGAGGATGTAAGTCCCCAAAAATAAATTGGTATGGGGACAATATTCCTTTCTAAACAGTCATGGAAAAAAGGACCAAGTTGAAAGTCAGGTATGATGCAGATGTGCACACCTGCCCTGAATGCCCAGTTGCATGGATATTTGGTTACCTGATGCTGATTTGTGGCCATGAGCGAACACAGATCACAAGTGTATGCCAGGGCCTAGGCCTGTCTCATGATAATGTGGTCTTGTTAGAGTGGGAGGGGCGCACCAAGCTAGAGGGCCAAGGCCCTTGCCAGGAGTTAAGTACCATGAGCAAAGCAAATATATCACTGGAGTGGTGCCTACCAGCCCGTTCCTATAAAGTTCCACTGCTGTGCACTTAACTCACCTGGGGCCTACATGGCGACTGTGTGTAGCACTAGGCAGAAGGTGATACTGGTCTGTACATGCTGAAATGTGTGTGTGCCTGTGCGTGGTACATAACACGAAAGCCAGGGGGTCTAATTATGAAGCCCAGGGCCTTGAAAGGCTAGTGTGGATGAGGACTGCTACCGCCAGGCATGAGATGGGAATTGCTGACATTCCAGAGGGCTCGTTGTGAACACACACAATGGTGGCAGGGGAGCAGAGTAACATTTGTGCACATCAAAGATCTGGCTTATTCCCAAAAATGTTACTGGTCAGTGGAGCATGAGCTCATTGTAAAGAAAGACAAATGTTTTGAAATATTTGGCACTGTCTAGATACAGGAGAAAGGGTAGTTTTTTAAACCTTTGTAAGCACATTTAAATGGCCCCACTTATTTCTTTGGCATGTGTAGTGGATAAATCAAAATTGGAGCTGTTCCAGCTCTGACAGACTGTCCCTTTGACAGAGAACAGGGCAGAGGAAAGGGCATTTCAAGGAAGTCAAAAAACCATAACAGGAATATCAAAGGACCAGATACTATGGGCTCAATTTATATCTTGGCAGTCCGTCCATCCACCGTGATGGAGGTTCAATTCCGCCCTCTGGTTTACACAGTACATTCCACCGGATTTATATATAGAGTGGGAAAACCACCACCTGTTGTGTAGGAGGGAGGTCTGTCATTCTAGTAGGACTACCACACACATGGCAAACAGTCCTCTGCCATCGGATAACATTTGATTGGCACTGGTGTAGCAGGATTCAGCCTGCAAAATGTATATATTACCGTCAGAGTGGCAGGATCACTGCGGTGTACCATTGGAGGAAATACATCATGGAACTGGATTTCTGTGATATGGCATTGCATCTGAATGAAGGACGCTGAAGTTACACACCTGGTAGTAATGTCCTAAGTAATCACACCTGTTGAGTACACTATAAAGCACAACCCATGCTATAGCATCATCCTTTGTCTTTGCTCATTAGCAGCCAGCAGCGGATAGTCATTTTGGTGACAGAACTTTAGAACCCCCTTTTGCTATTTTTGTGACATTTTTCCCTTGACATCATATATTCTCTTCCCTTTTTTAAACTACAATGTTTTTACTTCTTTACAGCCATGGCTGTGAGAAGCAACCCCAGATTTAAAGACACAGAATTGACCATCATGGTGGATGAAATCATAGGGTGGACCCAACTTGTTTGGATCACTTATTCAATCTACAACTATTTCTCAGAAAAGGCAAATGTGGGATAGAATTGTCTCAAGACCAAATGCTGTGTCAAACACCAGGTGGCCACAGGAGGGAAATTAGGAAGTGCTGGAATGATCTGCGGGGTAGAGACATATCTCAGACCACCAAAGCCAACCTAGCAGTCAAACAGACTGGTGGTGGTTCTCACAGGCCTATGCATCTTTTGCCCTGGGAGGAAAAGGTGTTTTGGATACTGCACACTAAGGAGTAGATTTACAAGAACGCGTGATAACTACCGCAAGAGTAGCTTAACGCAACTCTCAACATCGCAGCCTATCGCGGGAAAATGACGCCGTGCCAAACAAGTATTCACAACGCGGCAGTAGCATGCGATAGTCACCAGATAACACGTCAAATGTCAGCGTGAAAATCAACACCATGCTGCAAAAATGTGAAACACGAACGCAAAAAATCATGCGATGAGGCCAATTGCGGTATAAAAATCAGCGAAAACTAGCCAAAGGCCTGCAAATCCCACGCGTCAGGCGGGAAAGTGCACTATAAAAGAAATAAAAACCACCAATTCAAACTGCGTAGCACCATGGATGCACCCGTACCGAGTGCAGAGCACAAGCCGAACTCCACAAGCCCCACGGAGGACCAGCCAGGAAACCGGTGTTTGGGGGAAGAGCAAGGAGAAGAGGAAGACGGGATGGTAATTACTGTGTGAGGAAGGAGGCAGTAGCATCCATCACCTCCAAATGGCCTCTCCCTGCCTGGTTCTGCCCTTTGCATCATGCCCCGGGGCAATACCTCCCACTGAACCCCAAAACACTCTGCGACATTCACCCGGACCCCGACAGGGACTGCCATATCTTCACTGCTGGAGAATTACACAGCAATCCTGCTGCGGACTGCACTCCCCCTCTTCCTAATCACGTTTCAATCCCCAAAGGACTCTGGTTGGCCCACCACTGAGCTTCCATGTAATGTGGGCTTGGATGGCCATGTACAGCTCCAGCTCCATCAATTCCCTGAATGTGAATAAAACATTCTAAATCACACAGATGTGTCATGATGTAGGGACAATGATTAACATGAACGTACACCCTGGTAACTGACATCAATGTGCATGTGTATCCCTGAGACACATGACCAATTGGATGACCATGAAGGTGAGTACTAGCTGTGTCCCCATTGCATATCCACAACGTAGGCACACATCCATGTATTGAATAGGGCTGTGTGTAAGAATGACCAAATTGGTAGCAGGCCAGGAGTGGTGTCCTACATCACTTGTGACAACAGAACTTCACGTTGCATACCTACTCACACACATCTGTGTGGACACATTCTGTTATGATATATGACATTGCTCCACATGGTCAGAGGTTGGACACCATACTCACATTGCTGAAGTCATGTAAGTGCACAGGTTGGCCAGCACATATCCCAAAACAATGTCTGGCTCACAGAGGTGGAGCTTGCAAAAGGGACCCACCCCCATTGCACATGTGTCAATCAGTTTCTCCCTGTGTAGGGACGATGCTCATTGTGGCACACGAGTGGACAATCTAATCAACACACATCACAGTTAGACACCAGTGGAGTGGCATAGACTTTATTGACATGTGCGTGTCAGTACAGATGAGGTAAAAGCCACAACAGGCAGGGACATGCGTAAGACACTTACATGCAGCATGGGTACATGTCGAGGTTCAGAAAATGGTGAGGCAAAAATGGACAACAATCATCATGGATGGCAACGGTCTCAGCCCACCTTGCCATGCTGGATGAGCCATGTGTTGTTTTGCGTCTGCCCATTGCCCTGTGTGAGGGGGCACGATGCACTGCCCATGGGATCTGCATAGTGCACTGCCACCAGAGTGCGCCGATTGTCTGCTCTGCTAACAGTGTTCAGGTGAAAGAGTCTCCCCCCAACAGTGTGTCCGAATTGGCAACATTGCCAAACGACGCTGTGTTGCTCCGACCATGGACCTGCATCACCTTGCGCAGGTGTGTGTACACACGCGTAGTTCCACGCACATGCATCCAGAGTCCTGACAAAGGCAGACATGTCCTCTGTTGTGGTGGGATATGTGAGCATTCCCCACGATGCAACAAGTTGTTGGTACCTGTGCTGTGGGTAACAATCGAATGTGGCTGCAGGAACATAGTTACTCGTCCATGAATGCCCGTGCAGCTTCATGTGCGAAGTGGTCCAATAGTACGTTGTTGTCGTGTTCAAGGAACACCAGGATGAGCCATTCCATTAACTCGTCTGGGCAGGTGTGCTCAACACATGCCGTTTCACCAATCCGCAACACAGCCCAATAGGGGAGCGCCTTGATGTGGTCAATGCACATGAGAAATTGTGCAATCTCCCATTCACAACTGCCAATACATACGCAGTATGTCAAGGCATCCCATGCATGTTTTTGGTTACACTCCTGTTCGTAATCCAACAGGGGGCGCAGACACAAGTCATAGTCCAATTCATCTACGGTTGTGTTGGATAGGCAGACATCCATGGGACACTCGAATGTGCATGTTCGGCAGTGGTACCAGGGATGGAAGCAGGTGACGTAGGTAAGGTGGAAGCTCAGCCGGTAACTGATCCACAGCACTGCCAGTGGCAGTGCGCCCCGTAAATGCAGCATATGTGCACTGTACTGTTCCACGTGACGGGGGTTGTGCATGTGTCCGGGAGGGCCTGCCATTGCGTTGGTGCGTCTCGTGGAACCGGCACTCTTCTGAACTGTGGCAGTTGTGTGGAGGACATGCCACAGCTCTGAGCAATGATTCAAATGTGTGTGCCACGTTGGGGAGAATGGGTTGCTGTTTCCGTGAGTGTCAAGGGCATCCCATGTGGGGGTACCTCAGGCAGATGCTTCTGTGTGTGGTGTATGGATAAGTCGGATAGTTCATTTGTGCAATGCGTGGTGTGGGAGTCGTCCCCATCTGCCATGGCATCTCTCTCAGGGTGTTCCAGCCATGTTCTGGACCAAGGTCAGAGGTGCAGGCGTCCTCCCACCTTCTGTATTGGAACAATGGAGCTTTCATCCCTGATGTTTGTCTGACTACTACTTGTGTTTTCGGAATGTGATGTGGCTTTGATGCTGATATTGGGACAAGGCCTTGGGCTCATGGTGTATGGATGGCGATACACACACACATGTTGGCATGTGGAGCCAGGTGCCCGAGAGGCCTTGCGCTGCTTGTGCAGTCTAACTCCATCTCTCTTCCTCGCTCTCTCCTCCCTCTCTCCCTCTCTCTTTCCTTTGTTGGGCGCTTGGCACACCTTCTTCTCTTGGATATTGTCTTCCAGGCTGTTTCCTACAGATTGTCCCGTGAGGACCCGCTAGGACTCATCCGAATGCTTGTGTTGGCTTTTGTTTGAATGGCGTTTTGTGTTGGTGATTGCATTGCTGTATGATTGATTCTCCATTTTCTGGCCACGCATGTATGTTGATTTTCCTGCTTGTGGGACATCAGGCAAAATATTTGTTTGGGGATTTGTGGTGTTGGTGTGCAGTTTCTTTGTCGGGGGTTGGGGGTGGGCCCGGGGGGGTGTTGTGGGCCTGGGTGTGATGTTGGTGGGTGTTGTGGCCCTCTTGGGTGTCCACGCTGCATGTTCAGTTGCTCAGGGGCATCTGTTGTTCTTCATGTGTGGCTATGGGCTTTGCTCCCTTGTCTGGGGCAGGTTGTGGCCCGACTTTGCACCAGGTCTGAGCAGGTGTTAATTTCCTTCTGCTAACGCGCCTTATTGCCTGTTTTGTGTTCTTATCACAGATCTGGGTGGTCTTTGAGAATGTTGTGGAGTGATGTTGTCATTGCTTTTTGCTCAGTAATGCCTACTCTGCATCTCATAAGCGATAGTTGCCGGGGTCATCCGTGGCGATCTTTGTTGTGGATGCTAACGCCAGAAAAGTGGCGCTGTAGGCTGTTTGCACCAGCTTGGGAATGGGGAGGTAAATTTATCACGAATTTGGCTGCGCTAAAGTGCCGTTAAATCGGAGATAGCTCCTTGAGAATATGGCCCTAAAGGTTTTGCAGGAATCCCAGGTGGAGTGGAGACAGGTAAGTAAAAGCACACTAAAGTCCAAAGCAAAAAATGTGTTAATTGTAAATCCCCTTGAAATCAATTTCAATTGTGTGTTTGTAACATGAAAGTTACGAATTAAACACAGAAATTGTCAAAAAATTGCATAGATATACTAGTGTTAGCACACTGGGAGGACCACTCTATTATTAAACTGTAATGTTGGTATGAAAACAAACCGAATATTTTTGTTTTTTTAAATGGAGTACATAGTGGCATAATTATGTACCTTATGTGTAATGTTTTAGAAATTTGTCTGACAAGTGTCCATTGAATAGAGCCTGGTATTTAATATGAACATACACAAACTACGGTAAAGATGATTCACTTCCTTCTACATGCCTGCTACACATTATAACTGCCTTGAAGAACAATATTACATTTCTCTATCAAAGAAAGTTAGTAAATCCTGATATAACTGTTGTAGTCTAATCTTTATTAACAGTCCCTCACACTGTTTTAACTTCTTCATCTAGTCCACTAAATCTAGTATGGATAGGCCCTTCTGAACAAGAAAACCATTCCATTGCTACTCAAGTCTTGAGTGCTTGTGTATTTTTCTATAAACATGGTGAAAATACCTATGACCTAATTTGAACAAACAGTGTGCCTCCAAACATGTTTTGGCCCACCCTAAATGTCTGTAGGTGTGCTCTCAATTTACATTACAATTTAAGCAAAATAAAAAAAAACTCGTGAAGTCATCCATTGGTGCAGTAACCAACAACAGTTACACCCTTAGTGGCCAATGACAACAACTCCCATAAAGTATTGTAAGAGCCAACATACCTTCATGCCATATCTCACTATCATCATAGCTTAATTGTGACTCAAGATATATAAACTAACAAGTAATTATCTTTAAATAATGCATGCTCATAATAGGGGTGGGTGGAACATCGTGAAACGTGGACATGCACGTTCACTACTGACAGAGTTGATGAGAACTGCCAAATCGAGGGGAAGCAAGAGGGCTGAGATAATGCTTACATGAGAACTCCTGCCACTAAAGATAAAGTATACGAGAAGTCAGGGAAGGTTCCTGTGTTTCAGGCAGACACTGGTCACATCCAGCGAGGCTGTGCGAGGACTGGCTATGCCAGACCCAAACACACCCTGCCTGCAGGAATCCACTAATATTAGCCAGTAACTGAAGAATGGAACTGCAGCTCACAAACTAGCCATGACTGAGAGGAACCGGAACGGAAAGGAAATTACTAGCACACTGCAGCATTGCTTGTGTGCAGTTAGTAATATACTGACATGGCACATAGGCACCGTGCAGCTAGGGAGAACACACACAGACGCTCAGCGATCAAACTCTTACACAATGTCTACTTTGCAGCCAGAGTATGCATTGCTACACTATAGGCAGGGTAAATACCTGGATTCAGGTGCTCCTCCCATTCTAGATTATAGGTACAACTGCTAATCATAAATCCTTAGAATTACACCACTGTAAAAGACCCCAACTCACCGACAAGAACCAGTGGCTGAGGGACTGCTGTGGCACAGAAAACACTGCAGAGTGCATGTCTGATCCTTTTCTTTTACTGCAGTATGAAATTACTAAGTCAATCCCAGCTTTTGCCATTGTTCATTCCCTTGGTTTGAATTAGAGAAATTACTGCCTGGGTCTCAGTTATAGGTTGGAATCCGAAACAGCCAATTGGATCACGGCATATTGGAAGCAAACCGAATTGTGCTGATCTCGGGTGACAAAGACATCTGTCAATACTACTAATTATAATATCTGCACTTCGATAACTGGTTTCTTTTTAATATGCATATATAGCATTCTGGAGAAGGGATTGGGTTCTGTGAAAAATACACGTTCATTTCTATGTGAAACAAAACTGTGCTTGTAGCTCGAATGTTTTAACGATGGCTGCTGCGTGGGAGGGGATTCCTAAAGAATCCCAGGTCGAGAGTCTCTTAATTTAGGGGTGGAAGCCGGTAAGATCCGCCACGTGGCAGTTGGTGGAGTGCTTGTGGAACCTCATGCTCCAAATGGAGCACAGAGTGGCAAAGTTCTGTGAACTCCGCCAGCAGAGCGGAGTTTACTGCCCACCCCTAGTTCATACTCTGTAGCACATTGACACATTCTTGTGGGTAACTGTTTTATGGCGTTACACTCAAAATCTTTGAGCTTTGACAACTGTATGCCTACAAGGGGGGCTATAGTGCATATAACTTTGCAATCATGTACAAGTGTTTCCTTTGCTGTGCAATTTTGGTCTCATGCATTGTTAAAGGATATGGACTTACCTGTATGATGTACATAATAGGACAAAAAAATCTAATTTTGGTCAGAAACAGCTCTCAAAATGTGAAAGCTCTTCGTATCACTGATTGGACATGACACATACTTGTGATGTTGTACAAAAATACATTTAATTTCTTAATACACATATATAGAATATTAGACTGAAACTCAGCAGCAGTAACTGGGGGAGCAGGACTCCAGCCCCCACTCACCATCGCGGCAGTGATATGCTGATGTCATGCCTGGAGGCGCTAAAACACGCCCAGGGCTCCTGCAGCGCAGGAGACCGAAACTGAGCAGCAGTAACTGGGGGTGCAGGACTCCAGCCCCCACTCACCAACACGGCAGCGACGACGCCGATGCAACGCCAGGAGGTGCTAAAACACGCCCATAGCTTTTGCAGCATGGGACGTGTGAGTATGCGCCCATGCCCCCCTGGGCAAGGTCCAGGCCAAGGGCAGGTCCGTCTGCACCTGTCATATCCCGGAGGAGGCAAGGCTGGGCTGGGCCACCTCTCTGTGATCTGCCACTGGAGAAATCTGGCTATAAATTCAAACCATCGCTCGATCCAAGGTTAGTGTTTCTCCCTTCAGGTGAGCGCTCACACTGCTATTAAGACTCTTTTGCCACCCTTTTTCTTTTTCTGTGGCCGATCTAAATTTTGTTAAACTTTGGCCTCTGCTATCCCTTACTCCAATCTGGCTTCCTTTCCATATCTGCAGCGAGTGGAAAGGCAGCACAAGAGTGCCAGATGCAAGCAGAACCCATACACCTTAAAGTGCTGCATTTGAATCTAACAATGAGGAAGTAAACCTGTGTTAAAAAAAGCAAGCACCCCTCCTGAACCCCTCTTTATCACTCCATCCAACCTCTATTGACAGGATGTTCCAGAGGGCTATCGGCGTGGTGGCCGCTGGAATCGAACTGACCGAAAGGCAGTTGTCCTTAACCCCAGATCTAGAAATTACTTTGACAGGGCCGATGCCCTATATACTTCACTTGCCTCGGCCAATAATTCTGAGGGGATGTGAATCGGCTCACGAAGCATCCAACGTCGACCCGCACCAGGGGGGCTGTTTGTGTCAGGCCCTGCTAAAAAAGGGAAATCTAAACCAGTACTGAAGTCTGGGGTGAAACGGAAAAAGTGTGCAGATGTGTCACTGGTCACTGGAGACATTGGGGAGGGGGGATTGGATGGTTGTTTACCCATAGCTACAGACTACCCAGCATGGGTCGCAAACTTGGTGGTGGATCTTCAGGTCCAAGTTAGGGCTATTGTGAAGGATGAGCTCAGCTCCTTGATAGCACGGGTGGATAAGATGGCAACGCTGTTAGAGGCAAGGGCAGCCAACCCAGAAGTAACTATAAGTGGGGACAAGAAGGCCAGTTGTCAGGCAGCACAGGCTGCTCCCCTAGAACAAGATCGGACCCCCCTTCTGCACAAAAATTGACATTCACTACTGCCCCAAATCAGGCTAATCATGAAACTATAAACAAAAGCAGAGCTCACCTCGATATGCCGATAGAGCAAGACTATATGCATTGCCAGGGGCTTAGCTACCTGGAGGGGAAGGGTCCTGTCCCATGCACAGAAGCTATCAAAGAGAGGGCAGCATTGCCATGTAATAATCTACCCCCAGCCTCAAACCCGTATTTCATTGTTCTAACAGGTGTACCTGAACTCCAAAAGAGGCAAAGAGAACCACACCACGAAATAAAGAATAATGTATGCAATTCTCCTATAAAGATGCAAGCGAGATATTTTTGACTCGCAGGGTCGGCTGGGTAGGCTATAGACTGAAAGACATGCAAGGGGACTGTATTGTGATCAATTTTAGGAATCCATCGGTTGCCCAAGTTCTTCTAGACAGGAACCACCATAGGCAGGAAGGGGGCATAAGATCTCTTCCATTGGGATATTTTCATTCTCCAGGCCGAGCTCTGCAAACTGGAGAGCAAAATAGACGGGAGATGGGGATATGGAAGCAGAATTGTCAACCTACAAGCTTGTCTCAGGAACAGCCTAGATCTTTATTTTTTAACGTCCCAATAGCAAATAGATATGGGGCCCTAGAGACAGTGATTGACTCAAACCCCGGGGCAGCAGATAGAGAAACTCCATTGTCAGAGGGAGCCCCAGGGGACAGACATGCAATTGAGGGTGAGCCTTCAGTGGGGTGTGCTACCTAGGATAGAGGGGGTCGGCTGGAGGAAGCATCCTTATGTAATGGAGGATGGAGCCAGCAGGGATCAAGGGCAGAAGGCTATAACAAGCCCACTTCCATCAAACCCGTTCCATGAGATAGCACAGGCCATTGATCTATCCTTACTGGTGGCTTCATAATCCCCACTCCTCGCACCTGGTAACTCCCAGCAGGAAGAAGGTCCACTGAAGACACTGAAGTGGCATTTATATAGCACATGGCTACTCGGGAGCATCCCAGTGCTGAGACCGTAACTAGAGGACCAATACCCTAAGGGAAAATCCAGGTCTTTAGTTGTTTTCGTAACATCAGGTGATCTGGTTCACTACGGAGGTTCAGCGGAAGGGCATTCCAAAGTCTGGAGGCATTGAATGAAAAAATCCGACCGCTACTTCTGGCTTTGTTAATGCTGGGGACCACAGCAAGGTGAAGTTCATCTGAGCGAAGTTTCCTGTTTGCCCTATAGGGGCGAATCATGGCTTTGTTAATGGAGGGTCCACGCCCGTCCAACGACTTATGGGCTATGCAGAGAGCCTTAAAGTTGATTCTCTCTTGCACCAGGAGCCAGTGGAGAGAGCATAGTGCGGGCCTTGCTGAGCATCGAAAGGGGGTCTCAGTAAGTAGTCTCGCTGCACAATTTTGTACGACCTGTAGTTTTGCAGTCATTGTGTTCGGTGCGCCCAGATAAAGGGCATTTCCGTAGTCTATCCTTGACAAAATTAGTGCCTGGATCAGTAATTTTTTTGCTTGGAAGGGTAGGAGAGGAAGGATTTTGTGGATCATTCTCAGCAGGCCATAGCATGGAGCAACAGTCTTCCTAGCCTGTACCATAAAGGTAAGGTCCTGGTCTAGTCAGATTCCCAGACTTTTAATCTCTGTCTTGGGAATCGGCACAGGACCCATGGAGGGAAGCCCTATGGTGCTTGGAGGCAGACTTCGAGAATTACCGAGGATCATGAGCTCGGTCTTTTCCCAATTAAGTTTCAAGTGGGAAAGACTCATCCACTTGACGACTTCCCCAAGGCAGGAATGGAGGTCATTGGTCTGCTGGTTGGGATCGCTCAGCGCTACGACCAGCTGTGCGTCATTGGCGTATGTCACCATATGAATCCCAAACGGGGCTATAACAACCACCAGCGGAGCCATGTGAACATCAAACAGAGTAGAACTCAACGAAGAGCCCTGCGGGACTCCGCACTGTAGGGGGATGGGTTATGATTTGGTGCAGCAGGTTTGTGTGGCTGTCCAGGCCCACCCATGTTGTGGGTACTATTTTGGAATGTTGCTGGACTCACGGCTAAACTGGATAACCCTGACTGCGGGGTATTTATAGACAGGCACGTGATTTGCATGTTTCAGGAAACATGGGCTAGGGTGGACCCGCATAGGTTGGGATATGCGTCATTGAGTGCAGTCGCCACCTTTGGGGGAAAAGTACGGACTTCAGGGGGGCTTTGTATCTGGGTTGGTTCGCACCTGGGTTGCACAGCAAAACAGATGGAGACATCTTCCAATGACATTTTAAGTATCTTTCTTACCTTTCCATTTAGGGTCAGAATTGCCCTGGTCAATGTTTACCCTCGGCCAGTTGGTTTTAGTCAAGAGTCAGCGACACTTGATCAGTTGACCACTTTTTTATCCACTATCCCCAACAACTTTTTTGTGATTATTGGTGGTGATTTCAACTGCCAGTTCGAGCCCTTGAATGGACTGAAGGAAGGCAACCCCAGTGAAGAGGATCTATACTGGGCCATCCCGAAGCCTAATATTCCATTTACTAGGGCTTGGACTCCATTGGTGCTTCAGATAAATTCCCTCACCCTGAAACATTCACTAAGGGCATGCAATGGCCGAACTAAATCACCAGGGAACCACACTTTTAATAGAATAGGACACACCTATTTATTTATTTATTTTTGTTGTTTTATATAGCACGAACTTGACCCTAGTAGGGTATCAGAGCGCTTTACATTCACATAATTTTCTGCTTAAAACAACATGAACACCTTGCAGTGTCAGTAACCCTGATCAGTATACAGTAAGTTACTAGCAACAGTTAAGCTACAAAGTCAAAAATTAAGTTAGTTGTGCATTGCAAAGTGGGAGAAATATTTGTGCGAGACATTCAAATCTGCAAAATCAAAAAAGACGTTATTGGTCACTGTGTGGTAGCGTGTGTATTAAACATGAAGGTCCTCTGCTAATGTCAAGACGGCTGGAGTTATGGCAGGAATTTGGTCATGAGAACGTTTTGGCTGCGTTTTTAAAAGCCGCGATGGATGCGATTTTTTTAATGTTAGGGGAGAGAGCCTTCCACATTCTTGGTACTGCGCCGGAGAAAGCTCTGTCATATGTTCTTCTCTTTCGGAAGAGGGCCGGTTTCAGTAATAGCATTCCACGATTCCGGGAAGCCTGGCATCCTCCTGATAGAGTGATTTTCGGAGCTAATTATCTAGGGGTATTGTAATGTATCGCTTTGTGAGTGAAACATGCCATTTTTAGCTGTATTCTTGCTTCTTAGGGCAGCCGGTTGAGCGCTTTCAGATGATGGGTGATGTGGTTGCATTTTCTGGATCCAGTTATAAGTCTTGAAGCCGCACTGAGACAGGCTTTAAGTGGTGCTGTTGAAATCTTAGGAAGACCGGCTATTGTTGCGCAACCGTACTCGATCCTTGAAATGACTAGTACCTGGACTGTAATTTTGAGGTCTAATTTATGTATGAAGTTTTCAGTTTTCTGAGGTAGTTTAAATGGAAGTGGGCGTTTTTTGCCATTCTGTTGATATGGGCAAGCATGTTCAGGTTTTTGTCTAGCATAATGGCCAAGGATTTGGTTGAATCCACAATCCTTGGAGTACAGTTTAGTGCTGTGAATAATTTGGTTCATTCTGCGATATTCATGGCACTTTTCGGGGGGGAAATCAAGAGGAATTCAGTTTTCTGTGGGTTAAGCTTGAGGTGATTACTAGATAGCCAATGAACGGTTTTCTTCGATGCCTGGTTCATGATACCAATCTCTTCTATCAATGTGATCTTGATGTAAAGCTGTGTATGGTCAGCGTACACGTGGAAGGAGATGTTTGCCTGCTGTAAAATTTCTGTGAGTGGCTCTACGTAAAAGTTAAATAAAGCAGGGGATAATGTTGAGCCCTGTGGTACTCCGATAACATTTCTGGATGAAGCAGATAAAGATTGGCTCACTATTAATTTTTGCAATCTGTTTTCTAAGTACGAACTGAACCACTTTTGGACTATACCCTCTAAGCCCATCCTTTTTTCCAGGCGATCCAGTATTTTGGTATGGTTTACCGTCTCAAATGCCGCAGAAAGGTCAAGCAGGATTAGGAGACAAGTTTATTTGCTGTCGAGGGCAAGTAGAGCATCATTCACGATGTGCAGAATTGCTGTTTCAGTGCTATGGTTCGGTCTAAATACTGATTGGAAGCTATTCAGCAGTTTGAGTTCAGTGATGTGTTGGCTCAGTTGTTGTTGTACACATTTTTCCAGGACTTTGGCTAGCATGGGAATGTTTGTTACTTGTATGTAATTGTTCAGGTCTGCGGGGTTCACTGTTGCTTTTTGTTAAATTGGAGTGACTTGCCCTGTTTTTAGGCAGTCCAATAGTGAGCCTTGCGCTAGTGAGGCATTAATAATCTTTGTCCAAGAGGGCATGAGCAGATGGTTTATAGATGACCAACACTTTGCAGGTAGAGGATCGTTGAAATGATTGTTTGGTTTTATGGTCGAGATAATCTTTGCGATATCTGTGTCAGAGACAGGCTTGAATTTTGACAATAAAGCATTATTTTTAGGCCTTTCCAGCATTGGTTGAACTAGAGGCTTGGCTGGGGTGTTCTCTTTGATTGAAAGGCAATCCGCTGCCTTTTTGAGATCCACCTCCATTGAGATGGCTTTGGCTGTAAAGAAGGAGGAGAATTATTCGCTGTTTATGTTAGATTTTGTAGCTGTTAATGCAGATTTGACCGTTTAATTGGATTGGTCTTTTAGCATTTCGAAGAGTTTCCTCAGTCCGTTTTTTGCGTTATCCAGTTCTTTTCTAAAGAAGTATTTTTTGAATTTAGAATGCTTTCATTGTAGGCCTTTCTGGCCTGTGTTAGTTGGATTAAATGTGGTGAGGAGTGGTGTTGTCGCGATTTCCACTCTGTGAGTCTGAGTGATCGTCTTTCTTCATTGAGGGATCCGTCAAACCAAGGGTTTTTATCTATGTCTGGGACCCTTTTAAGTTTTAATCAGGCTATGTTCTCAATTATGCTCGTCATCATAATATTGTAGTAATCCGTGAGGTCCTTGACGCCTTTCAGGTTATTGGGAGGTTGCAGTTCTTTCATACAGCGTGTTGTGAGGAGATTTTCTTTGTTATGTGGGGTATTTGGAGGGTAATGATATGATGATCAGACCAGTCGCAAGGGGTGATCTCGATTTTATCGACATCTTTTTCTTTAGAGATGATCTAATCTAATGTAGAGCCTTTCAAATGAGTTGGTAGGTGGCATTCTTGAACCAGTGATTGCTCTACTAGGAAGGTTTTGAGTAGGTTCATCTGATTGTCAGTGTGATCCTCCCAGTGAAGATTGAAGCCGCTTAGGAAAATATCATTAGAATGGGGAGTCGTGTTTGCTGTGATAATTTCAATCAGCTGGTCTATGAACATGGTGTTTTTACCGGGAGGGTGGTAAAATGCATGAAGTTTGCAAATTTGATTAGTTAAGGATCCTAATATCAGCCCCAGCTATTCACACGACTCTAAGGGGTCTGATTGTATTTTCGTAATGGCTATGTCAGATCTATGTATACAGGCTATACCACCGTCCTTTTTATTTGGTCTGTCTAGTCTCACAATACAATAGTTCGGGGGGACTAATAGATCTAGGCATGGGGAGGATGAATCAGAGAGCCATGACTCCATTAGGATGGTTACGGCTATTTCCTGGTTTAAAATGAGGTCAGCTATGTCAGCTGCATGTTTCTTTGCTGACCGACAGTTGAGTAGTAGATACAAAATAGGTTTCTGTGGTTTGATCAGTAACGGCTCTTGCTTTTTGGGAATTAGTATCAAATTTTTTAGGTTATTGAAGTTTGGCTTTCTGAGGCTAGTCTTTGCAGTTCTGCTTGCGTTCATTGGAATGGACTGAATGCGATGTTCATCTAACTTGGTGGGAGGATTGGGGGAAGGTTCATATGACAGCACAAGGGTTTGTAACTCAATGTCTGTCAGATATCTGAATTGATTGTGAGAGCAGCATAGTCTGTTTGTCATTGCCATTGGGATAGACTTTAATGTATTATGGGTATCACGATCTGATTTCTGTAGGTGCTCTAGTTTTGAAAGAGATTTTTCTCATAAGAGTAGTAAGTTCTTCATATCCCTGATAGCTAGTTGTATGGCTTTGCAGGTCTTGCTCAATTGGGAGCTGAGGTTATCATCATATTCCATACTGGGATGAGGAGAACTGAGGTTATCAGGCTCCATGCTAGGTTGCTGAGCTACCGGAGGTAGTCTGGGTGACTCTGTTGGTATGTTGGGATGGGTTGTTTCTTGACGGTTTGGGCTAGTCGGGTTTATCTTTGCATATTTCCTTATGTCTTGTTGCTGTTTCGCATTTCGTAGAGCCTTACCTCCTAATACATGTCAAGTTATCCTGGTCAGTGCTTGCTAACTCCATCCTAACGACTTTATACAATATAGAGTTGGGACCTGTGTTAGAGCTTGCTTCAGAGCTATGTGCTTAGTGTTTAGTAGGGGATAAATTGGATTTAGGTAATTGTGGGCTGTTACTCTTAGCCACAAAGCTTCTGGGTTCCATTTTCGATTGTTGTAGCTGATGTGTTCTGATGTGTTCTGTCCTTGCAGATTGAAACCTGTGCTGGGAGGTGGCTTGCAAATTATTATGTGGCAGGTTTCTTGGGTGAGGGCAGTTAAGGACGTATTCATTCAAGGTTGAGAAATATTCGTCAAAACGTTCCAGATCTTTGTTGGCGGCTTGTATGAGAACCGTGCCGTTCTAGTACCATGTTATATTCAGTGTAGCTCTTCGTTTTCGAGAGAGTGATGTTAGCATCTTCATGCCGTAAGGAATGTTTCTTACTTCCTATACCATCAGCACGTTATTAAGGGTGTTGTGCCATTTAGCCATTTTAGTAGTGAGGAATAATAGATCATTAATAATGGCGCCTTTTTTATGTTGAAGGAGGGGTCTGAGATTAAGGTTTCTGGGTTTATTCGAAGTAGTTTGTGTTTAAAGGATTTGGTGGCATTTTGGAGAGATTGGGGGATATGAGATTGTGTAGCAGCTCCTTCCTTCTGATTTCAGATAGTTCCCCGTCATGATTACGATTAACAATTACAGTCTTTATTATTCTTGAGACCTCAGTATTATGTCTGTTTTGTAGCGGTAGGAAGAATATAAAGATATATTCGATTAAAAGTTTCCTCGGTTGTTTAGTTTTCTGTGAAGTAGGATATCCAATGACATCTGATGTCTCCTTGAATGAGAGCTAATCCAACGTGTTGTTTTAATCTTCATTGGTTATGTTAGATCCCTCCAGGACATACCTGGTTCAAAATTGTCTGGATTCCTAAAGGCAAGTATATTCTATATTAATTGGTCCATTGAGGAGTGTGGTTGCTCTAATGTGAGGGAAATTGAATAGCACTGACCGATCCAAGATGGCTGCCTTCCAAGTCAGAGGATTGCATCCTATTTCTATCTCAATGGATAGAGAGGTGATGACCAATCCAAGATGGCTGCCATCCTTGGGAGAAGGTTGCTCCCTATTTCTATTTCCGTGGCTACTGTGGTGAAGGACCAGTGAAGAGGGCACTGGTCACCTTTTCTATTTCTAGTGGAGCTTGACTCCCAAATCGACGCCTCTCCCTTGCACACAACTCCCCTTCATGTCACATGTGCAAAAAGTGTTTAGCCTTATCGCAACCCCGCTGCCCACGGCTCCTTTAATCCATTGGGCAGGCAGGGGGGGATGGCTCTGCTGCAGTGGTGCGGAAGGTCAGAGCGGTGGCAGCACCCTGCAGGAGGGATCCGCTGGCCGGTAGCGTGCAGCCTCTATCTCCTTGGGCCAGAGCTGCTCCATCATTTCGACTCAGTCCACCCTGCCACTCCTCTATCCTAGACTGTATCCTGGTAGGCACAAGTATTTGGTATAGGTTGATTGATTTTAGCATTGTGCCCTGTCATGATAGCAACCACAATGCTTTGATTTTAGAGGCGGCTTTGCCAAGTGCTGCAAGTGTACCAGATTCAAACTCTTCACCTGATGATAGATTAACACTCACTAACTGTAGGAAGAGAGTCCGATGGACGGACATTCACCAATCTCAGTATGAGCTGTCCTCTTTATATCAAACTATCCTTCCATTTCTAATGGCTGCGCAGCATTCTATTTCAGTTGTTGGCACAACTATCTCCCTTATGCAAGTAGCTGAAAATCACAAAGCACTAATGACTACAATGGCCAATATCTTCTACCGCAACATAAGAATAAGGGAGCATAAAAAACCCAAACACTCATGGTTTAGCGATGGCTTCCGTATGGCCAAGCTAGCTCTTATCTCTGCCATCAAAGCTATGGATAGGCCTTAAATTATAGAAAATAGGGTGGCCTAAAAAAGCACCATGATCAAGGCCAAAAAAGGTGGCAATGTGACAAGTGGGATTCAGGTTACTCTGAAGGAAAACAGGCTACAAACCTAATATAGGGGCGGATGCATGGAAGATGCACTTTGAGACCCTCTATTTATGGGCAGAGGGTGAGGGTAGCATGATAGCTAATGAGTCCCCCCCCACAGACTAACTGCATCGAGGCCCCCATGATAACCCTCAAGGAGATAACTGATGCCCTGAGTAAACTAGCACCATTGAAAGCTCCAGGGTTAGACAAGAAACCCAGGGACCTCTTTCGCATTAAACCTACAATCTGCGACCCCTATTTTTGGAACCTTTTTAACGCCATCTTACAAGGTATGGTGATTCCTGCTACTTGGGCTGGCGCAGAAATCCTTCCAATCTATAAAAAGGGTTTGCCACTCCTCCCTATAAATTATGTGTCATCGATGTTAGCCAAAAAAAATATGCCAGAGTACTGTTTGGACGACTCCAGAGTTGGATGGAGGAGCACAATCTTCTTGGTCCATTTCAAGCCGGCTGTAGGGAGAAGATGTCCACAACAGACCAAATCTTCAGGCTCCAACTTTTGCATTGGAAAACAGAGTCTATAGAGGGTGGCAGCCTCTATTTAATTTCCGTGGACCTAAAATCTGCATTTGATCGGGTGCCAAGAGACAAACTGTGGGCAACTTTAAGGGACCTGGGGGCCCCAGCTTACCTTTGCCACCAGTTGAAATAGTTACATGAAGAAAACTTTGCCCAAATCAGGTTTGGCAAACCTGAAGAGCTCACTGCCCCCATACCTGTAGACAGAGGTGTCCCACTAGGCTGTGTCCTTGCCCTCACCCTTTTTAGTCTTTTTATAAATGGACTTGTTGGGGTAAGTCCAATTGCAGATGAAGTTGCCCTTAGACCCCTTACATTCTGGCATCGCATATGGGCTGAATACAGGGCAGAACTGAGAGAGGTGTTGAGCCTCCAGGGTGCGGGAAACCTAACATGGCTTCCTTTGTCAGGGACTCACTAGTGGCCATGGGAAGGATCAACCTATGGTATAACGAAGAAGTAACCTGCCCTATATTATCCAGGAAGGACTTGATAGGGAGCTATGGAGAGTAAACTGACCTCCCTCCAGGGGAGTTCTACTACCAGCATGCTCACCACAGTGTTTTTGGAAATCAACGATCACTATAGTCTAGAGTCTGTACTGGATGATATCCAACAGGCCCTTGCCAGGAAGCTATAACTGCAGTTTAGGCATTTGGTACTCTCGCTGTGTGCTTTTACAAACAAATGGGTGGGCTCACCCCATTTGGGCTGTCCAGCCAGTAGCAATGCAGCATAGACAGAATATCATGTAATTTGTTTCCTTCCAGGCTATAAGAATGCTCGATTTCGATGGTCGATCCAGCTATGCAGAAACCTGTGAACCAAGTGTTGTGTAGAGGTTTTTAGGATACTGAAATATGACACCCATCTGCCCATTGTATTTTCAGGATCACGCTTTCTATATTCCATGTGGTGTGTACGTAGAGCATCCTGAAGACTAGTCCTTAGGCATTCCGGGCCTCATGTAGGTAGCCAAATACCGGTCGGTAACGGCCGATTTTCGGTAAAAATGCCGTTACCGACCGGTATTCAGACAAGTGAGATGTAGGAGTCCAAAAACCACTTTTCGGTAAATATGAGGCGGTAAATACCGAATCACATTTACCGAATTCTAAAATACCGCTTCATATTTACCGAAGACATAATTAACGATTCGGTAAACATGAAGTGGTAAATATGAAGCGGTAAAATTTAAAATGACATGTAGGAGCACTCGGTAATTAAGAAATCCAGTAAAATCGTTAAATAAGAGTCGGTAATTAACACGGATTAAAAGCAGGTGGTAACCATCAACAATGGATAAAAGCAAACCCAAAATGCAACAGCGTGGACAACATGGCCGCTATGTACGTCATTGCAAGGCGCCTACGTCTACAGGCAGCAGGACTGAGGGTGTGGCGACGGGAGGAACAAATCTACAGACAGCGCATCACACTATTCCAGCTGACTGATGCAGAGATACATGAGAGGTACAGGCTAGACCCCGAAACCATCATGGACTTAATCAGGGACCTACACCCACTCCTGAACCATCCAATAAGAAGGGCGCACGCCATACCCCCACATGTGCAGGTGCTCTGCAGCCTACATCTGTTGGCATCCGGCAGTTATCAGGTGGTGATAGCTGCGGTGGGTGGGGTATCCCAGAGTTGCCTGTCCCGTTTCTTCAGGAAGTTCCTGGATGCCATGATGCAGAGAATGCACCACTACATCAGCTTCCCGAACACACAGGCTGCACTTCAGAAAACAAAAACTGACTTTTATCACATGGCACAGTTCCCCCATGTCATCGGCTGTATTGATGGTACACACATCCCAATCTGTCCACCAGCTGATACAGAGCACATCTACAGGAACAGGAAGTCCACCCACTCCATCAATGTGCAGGTGATCTGTGATGCAGGGAACATCATCACAGATATTGTTGCAAAGTTTCCTGGGAGCACCCACGACTCTTACATCTTCCAGAATAGTGGGATATACACACAACTGAGTGCCGGAGAATTCGGAGAGGGATACCTGCTAGGTAAGTAACAGTGACGCCCCTTGAAACCTGCAAATCATAGTGTCATGAGGCATGTTACTGATGGTTCCCTTTTACTCATCCAGGCGACAGTGCATATGCATGCCGGTCATTCATCCTCACTCCCTACCTACACCCAGCAACCCAGAGTGAGAGACGGTACAACGTGGCACACAAAACAACACGCAATGTGGTGGAGCGCACGTTTGGACTACTGAAGAGCAGGTTCCGCTGCCTGCACAAGAGCGGAGGCGCACGCCAGTACAAACCCATCACCTGCTGCAAGATTATTGCCACTTGTGCAATGCTGCACAACCTTGCCACGAAAAAAGGTACAGATGTGGAACTAACATATTTTGAGGACAACGAGGATGAGTCAGGCCAGCCAGAGGGCAACGCAGCTAGAGTGCCAACTGCAATCGATGGGAGAGAGAGACGGGCAGAGATCACATCCAACTATTTCTGAGTAAGTAAGGGGACACAGCGAGTTGTGAGAAGTCCTGACGTAGTTTTAATGTGGCACCACGCCATGAACACATGAACAGGCCAATCTGGCAATATACCATCTATAGTATGTCCAGGGTTACGTCACCCATTGGGAAGTGGCTAAGCAGGGCTACATCAATGTTTGCGCATACGCGCTGCAGTGGTGGATTGCACGGCCTGTGCATCCTCACTAGAGCCAACCCCAAGCCGCCTGCTGCTCCTGCGTGCTTCTGGGACGGGGGGTGTGATGCTGCTGCTGGTGTCGATGCTCTCCGCAGCATCCCCTGCAGCAGTTGTCGACGCCTGACTAGTCAATAGCACCCCTAGTGCACTTGTCACCTGCACCATCCCCCGAGACAGGTCGCTGCAGCACTGTGTTAGGCCCTCCTGCATCGTCACAGAGCGCCGGCACAGTAGAGAAGTGGCAGTTGCCAGACGGTTGAGTGCCCTGCTGGTAGTGTCCCTTCTCTGGCGTTCCCGGCACCGTGCTTCGATGTCAGCATCTAATTTGCTGCACAACTGCTGGATAGACTGGGACATGTCCCGAATGCCTGCAGCCATGCCGCTAATGTTAGTGTCCATGTTGACTAATGTTGTCTTCATCACCCGCATGTGCCTCTGGACTGACATGACTGCCTTTGATTGCAGGCGCTGTTGCTTTAACATTTGGCCCTCGAGCCCCAAGAAGACACCATGGCCGTCAGTGAGTGCTGGTGGACTCTGGACACGCGACCTGCGGCGCCCTCTTGCTTCCGTCTGTGCTGCCTGTGAGGTGTGGGGCACAGTGGCATGGCTCCCTTCCTGGGGCCCGGTGCGGTCTTCTTGGCCCATGCTGTCGTCTGACGAGGTGTCTAAGGCTCGTAGCCTGGCTGCTGGACGCCTCCTCATTCTCACGCCTGCAAGCGGAGATGTGGCCGGTGATTCGAACATGAGTGGCGATGCTGGCTCTGGTGGTGGTGATGCTGGCTCTCGGTGAGGTGATGCTGGCTCTGTGTGCGGCGAGGCTGGCTGTGTTGGTGGTGCGGCTGCCAGTGGGCCTGCTCCCTGGTCTGAACTTGTGCTGGCTAGAGGTGATTTATGTGGCCGGTGTGCCGTCTCTCCTGCAGCATGCCCTGTCCTGCATGATGTCACATCTGTGGACAGAAATACAACATTGGCTCAGTGTCCCCGAAGGGCTGCATTGCAAGCGTCACAATAAATCATTTCACATTCCAATATGTCCCCTGTCTCCTTGTGCCTCGAGTGCGTGACATGCCTTGTTGCCCTGTAACATTTACGTCATGGTTAGTGTTGCCCTGACTACATCTCCCGGAATGCATTGCCTGTCTGCACTGACACGTGTGGACTGCAGTGTGATTCTCGTTTCACAATTGGGGGATGTGGGATAGGGGTAGGGGGGGCTACATTGCTGTGCTTTCGTCTTACCTTGGTGTGTTGCGGCTCTGGCAGAGCTGTCGGTGTCCCCAAGACCCACGACGCTCTCTTGCTCGATTGTGGCCGCCACCAGCTCCTCCAGTTCGGTGAGGGCAGGTGCCCTGTTGGTTCCACCTCCGGTCTGGCTGGCCTCCTTCTGGATGTCGCCCATCTTCCTCTTGGTTACAATCCTGAGGTCATACCAGCGTTTTTTGAGGACCTCAATGTCCCTGTGGGTCACTCCCACAGCATTGACCTGCGCCTGGATGGCCAGCCATATGTTGCGCTTTTCCACCTCAGGCACTTGCAGGGATTGCCTTCCGAACAGCTTCTGGTGCTGCTTCACCACCTCCTCCACCAGCACCTGGAGTTCCTTGGGGCTAAATTTCAGCTTCCTCCTCCTTTCCCCTCTGTCTTTCTGTGTTCTCTGGCTGGACATGCTGTTCGTTTCCCCGCTCGTACATGCAACGGCTCCCTGCCTCTCCTCTGCACTCCAAGCCTCTCCAGGGTCGGCTAATTATGTACACCTGCCTGGGTGTGGCCACTTCGGCTAATTATGTACACCTGCCTGGGTGTGGGCAGTTCCTGGTTGGGTGGGCTGTCGTTGCACTGGATTAGCTGTTTCGTCAAGTCATGTGATTTTCTTTACCGAATCCGTACATACCGATTCGGTATTTTCCGATTCGGTAAATACCACCTCGGTATTTACCGATTCGGTAAATACCACCTCGGTATTTTCCGATTCGGTAAATACCACCTCGGTATTTACCGATTCGGTGAATTCCGATTCGTGATTACCGAATGTTACCGAATCGGTAACTGTTACCAAATTTTTACCTACATATAACTTACCGATTCTAATTTACCGATTCGGTACGGCTCGGTATTTAAGAACCGGTAAATTTTATTTACCTACATGAGGCCCTCACTGATTATTTGATAATATTTTTTCATTGGACTGGAATATTTTTAATCTGTTTCTAACTTTTACGATTTTTTAACATGTTTTTAATAACTATAATATGATGTGTATCTGGTTTTAGGAATGTGTCATATAGGTATATTCTTCTGAATTTGACATGGGTGCGATGGCCTCTGTGTTATTAATCCAAACCTTGGTTTATGGCTATAGGCGTATGCTTATATAGTTTGTTTACATGAAATGTTATTGTAAGACATATGCAAATTCACGAGCAACTATAACCGAGGGCCATGGGGTTTGGGCTCATGCCCACATTGACTATTTTTATGTTATTGCTATTATTTTGCGAATAACATGTATTGCACTCACTTTAATGGTCCCTGTATTGGCAAGTCAATCCCAGGTCACTGGGCCTGGGCACGTGCTATTATAGATTGTTTTTATGGAACATTAATGTGATGCATATGCACATTAACAAGCAACTTTAGCCCGCGTTCTGGTGGACTGTTTTTAAAAAAAAAATACATTTTCATGAAATATGCACGTGTACTTTTATGGTCAAAATTACTGAAATAAAGTTTTTGATGATGACTACTTGTTATTTTGTGAATCTGTGGAACAATTTAGACTTATACAGTGCGTTTTTAGACGAGCATGAAAGGAAATCACAGAACCTTTAATATTGAATAAGTGAACATGTAAAGCAAAGTCTTGATTGAAAATAGTTTGCATATAAGCCTAATTATTTTACTATCTCTGGTATTTTACATCAGTATCATAGCCAGAGCATATGCTGATAGTCCAATATGGTCACAAACATACAGCTACACTATAGCCAGGGTAAATACCTGGATTCAGGTGCTCCTCCCAGCCTAAAATAATGGTACAACTGCTAATCATAAATTCATATAATCACACCGCTGTAAAAGACCCCATCTCACCACTTTCCGACAAGAACCAGTGGTGATGGACTACTGTGGCACAGAAACCACTGCAGAGGTCATGGCTCATCCTTCTCTTATACTGCAGTATGAAATTGCCATGTCCATCCCAGCTTTTGCCATTGTTCGTTCCCACAGTTTTAATTACAGCAATTACTTCCTGGGTCCCAGTTATAGGTTGAAATCCGAAGCAGCCCGTCTGATCACTGCATATTGGAAGCAAACTGAATTGTACTGACCTCAGGTGACAAAGACATCTGTTGGCACTAGCACAAGACTGAGACAGCCATCTTGGAAGACATAAAAAATGTAAAGAAGGCAAACGTTCCAAATAGATGCGTACTTCTTATATGGTCAATACTACTAATTATATTATCTGCACTTCGATAATTGTCTTCTTTTTAATATGCATATATAGCATTCTGGAGAACGGATTGGGTTCTGTGAAAATATACTTGTTTTTCTATATGAAACTAAACTGTGCTTGTAGCTTGAACTTTTTAGCGATGGCTGCTGCGGTGGGAAGGGATTCTTAATAACCCTGGGCGTAGTGGGCGTAGTGGGGCTACGCGGAGCATCACGAAGTGGGGGCAAATCTACGCACACCCGCACACTCCACGTAGCCCCACTATGCGCCACCCGCCTCCCTCCCGCCCGCTTTTAAAATGTAGTAAGAATGATCCTAAACATTTAAAAAACAACCTTAAAGTAATTTAAATACCTTACCTGCACTGCGGCGTCCCGGGGCTCCCTCTTCCTTCTCTCGCCCGACTTCTTCCTCACAAATGTGCATGTGCGGCTACCCGCGCATGCGCATTTGTTGCGGCAACTCGCTCCGCCGTGGGTGTGCGTAGCCTGCCTGCCCTACGCCTACTTCGCGGATCGCGAAGTAGGCAAAACTACGCACACTCCGCGGCCAGACCGTAGCACTGCGCCCACCCTTAATTCTTAAAGAATCCCAGTGCGAGAGTCTACTATTTTAGGGGTGAGCGCCGGTAAGCTCCGCCACGTGGCAGTTGGCGGATTTTTTGTTGAACTTCGTGTTCCAAAAGGAGCACAGAGTGGCAAAACTCCTCGAACTCCGCCAGCGGGGCGGAGTTTACTGCCTAGTTCATACTGTACAACACAAAGAAACATTCTGCTGGGTAATTGTTTTGTGGCGTCACACTCAAAATCTTTGAACTTTGACAAC
The DNA here is from genome assembly GCF_964204655.1 of Triturus cristatus. Classification (NCBI taxonomy): domain Eukaryota; kingdom Metazoa; phylum Chordata; class Amphibia; order Caudata; family Salamandridae; genus Triturus; species Triturus cristatus. The sequence continues at coordinate 984,826,098 of NC_140592.1, read as the reverse complement.
TATATGCCTACCAGGGGGGCTATAGTGACAATCACGTACAAGTGTTTCCTTTGCTTTGCAATTTTGGATTCATGCATTGTTAAAGGATAATGGCTTACCTGTATGGCGTACATCAACATACAAAAAAATCTTATTTTGGTTCAGAAACAGCTCTCAAAATGTGAAAGCTCTTTGTATCACTGATTGGACATGACAAATACTTGTGATGTTGTACAAAAAGAAGCATGTCATTTCTTAATACTTGTTGTTATTAAATGAATCTGTGGAACAATTTTGGCTTGTATAGTGATTTTTTAAACAAGCATGAAAGGAAATCACAGAACCTTAAATATTGAATAAGTTAACATGTAAAGCAAAGTCTTGATCAAAAATAGTTTGCATAAAAGCCTAATTGCTTTACTATCTCTGGTATTTTACATCATTATCATACCATTGCAATCAGATATAATACAAGCATCATGTAATTGTGTGTTTATGACCAGCTCTGACATCAGAAGGTCCTGAAGACACTCTATCAACTCCTACCACAGTAACTACTCATGCACAAGCTTTCAATAAGGATGCTAATCCTGCTGGCCCTGAATTTGAAGAGGAGCAGCCTGGTCCCTCAGCCGTATCTGGGGAGGTAGTATGGGTGAGTCTCACTCTGCCCACAAGACCATCTAGAACCATTGTTGTGTCTACCTCTCCACAACATTCGACAGTAGTCACTTCTCACTGTGGCCCATCTATAACTTCAACTATGTCAGTGTGCACCCCAGTCCGGGCTCCTATTTTGCTGCTGACCACTAGTACAACTACATCTGCAAATGAACCAGGACCCAGTGGTATGTTAGAAACTTGTATAGGCTACAGGGAAGTATTGTTGGGGGGTCAACAGCAACACAGCAGAGTGAGGCCACTCATGCCTTTAGTTTCAGGGAAAATATGGGCCTGGATATTATTGGAGCAGCCTCCTGGCAAGAAGGTAAAAGAGATCTTAAAAAATACCAAGCAAGTACTGAGGGACATTAGGGAGATGCCGAGGGAGCCAATTATCTTCTTGAGAGACATATATCTGTAATGTGCTCCTTTCCTTCCTGTGGTGGTACAGGGACATATTTAGGGCTTTGCATGATGACAACATTACCCCTGTCTGTGGAACGAAGCCATCAGTGGCTCAGACATCAACTCCTTTCAAGGAGAGGGAGTTTCTACAAACCCAGGAATCATCTGCCATCCTTGTAAACCCTGCGACTGCTGGTCCACAGGTCACCATGAGGAGGGGACATTCATCAGGACCAGTGGCAGATGATCACAACAGAACCACCACCAAGAGGCATACATAACTGCCTCTTTTGCAGTCACAACATTGTATCTTGGGACAATCCAACCCTTACATTTAGCTTTTTAGGACTATATGTAAATTGGACACTTGAACCCAAACATTTGCAGCTGAAATTAAAAAAATCTCATGCACGATGACGATCAGTTCTGTGTTTGATATAATATTGATGATACTTGGCTTTGCAAACAAATGGTCTGTTTTGTTCACTGCTTGACCACATCGAAGAAATATATATTTTTAGGCTATCTGGTTTTAGGTTTAACCCTATAATAACTGATAAAACCCCACCGAAAGGAAAATAACCATCACCAGTGTAAACATATAAACACTGATAAAACACCTTCACAACCATAAACTAAGTTCCATACAAAGAAAGGAAAAGATGAGTGAAAGAGTAATTTAAATTTTTTCCTGAAGGGGCCAATACAATGTAACTTTGTTATCCAAGGCAGCAGCAAGAAATACTGGCCTAACATTATTCTGCTTGAGTTTAGTTGTTTAGGGATGTCACTAAAATATTGTTTCTTCTTCCTTCTGCTTTTTTCTGTGTTGTGGTCTTTGGTCTAAAGATGCAGTGTTTTCAAGCATGTTTAGGTCTTATTTAATTATTTTATAAACTGTAGAGAATGAGAAAATTACAAAATCATATTTGATATTTTGGCTACATTTGATTTCACTGATAGGTAGAATGGCTGATTTCAATAGAATCTTTCCCAATATGTATCATCACATTCATCTACAGACAGAGAATGGCTGAAATCCTTTGCTACATCATTCCCCTTTTCTAGCGAGTCAGTATTGATTGTAGGTAAATTGCCAAACAACCCAGGCTTTAAACATTCAATGCAAGGTGTACTGACAGGTATATGTGAAAAGAGTGTTGTCACCAAGCATCTGAGATAGTGGTGAAAACATGACCCCAGATATTTGGTAAACACGGAATACAGTGTCACTTAGAATGCTGCTGCAAAAAGTTCCTACCAAGTTCAATAAAGATAGAAGTGAATTTGTTTGCATTTTCAGTAATTCAGCTAGGTATATGAAAAAGTTGTATGATGACCTGTCAAAATTGATACCTGAGCTGAAGTACTTCCTTGTAAGAGATCCTTGTCACTTGCTAGATGGTATGCTGAAAGCATCTTTACAATCTTCAGAATTAAATGAAAATTGCTATTGACTTTGTAGTTCATTCTTGTGAACTACACCAAGGAGCATGTTCACAAGGAGCCATCGCCGAATCAACGGCACTTTATCACAGCCAAAGTCGTGATGAATTTACCTCCCCGTTCACAAGCCGCTGTTAACAGCCCACAGCACTAGTTTACCCGTGATAGCAGCCGCAAAAAACATCACCACAGAGGCCCCCCGCAACTATCGCTAATGAGATGCAGAGTGGGTGTTCCCGAGCCAAAAGCCGTGACAACATCACACCTCAACATTCACAACGAACAGCCATATTGGCGATAAGAACACAAAACAGGCGATAAGGCACGTTAGCAGCGGGAAATCTACACCTGCTCTGACCTGGTGTAAAGTCAGACGGCAGCCAGCACCACAAAAGGGAGCACAGCACAGGACTACTTCGAAAGGGCAACAGATGCCATGGAGCCACCCATCATGCGGCCCGGACACCCAAGAGGGCCACAACACCCACCGACACCACAACCAGGCACGCAACATCCCCCCGGGACCACCCCCAACCCCGGAGTAAGAAACTGCACACCAACACCACAAATCCCAATACAAACATTTTGCCAGATGTCGCACAAGCAGGACAATCAACAGACATGCCTGACCAGAAAATGGAGACTCAGTCTAACAGCAATGCAATCACCAACACAAGTCACCATCCAAACAATATCTGAGACAACCCTTAGGGTGAATCCTAGCGGCTCCTCACTGGACAATCCGTAGCACACAGCCTGGAAGACCAAATCCAAGAGAAGCTGGTGTGCCATGCGCCCAACAAACTAAAGAGAGGGAGAGAGCGAGGGAGAGAGATGGAGTGAGATTGCACAAGCAGGCGCAAGGCCTCTCGGGCACCTGTCTCCACATGCCAACATGTGTGTGTGTACCGCCATCTGTACACCATGAGCCCAAGGCGGTGTCTCAATCTAAGCGCCAAAGCAACATCACATGCAGAAAACGCAAGTAGTAGTCAGACAAACATTAGGGATGAAAGCTCCATTGTTCCAATGCAGAAGGCAGGAGGACACCTCTGACCTTGGTCCAGAATGCGCATGGAACACACTAAGAGAGATGCCATGGCAGACGGGGATGACTCCCACACCATGCATTCCGAAATGAACTATCTGACTCATCCACACCCCAAACACAAAAGCCCCTGCCTGTGGTCCCCGCGCATGGGATGCCCTTGACACTCATGGAAACAGCAACCCACTCTCCCCAAGGTTGCACACACATTCAAATCATTGCTCAGAGCTGTGGCATAACCTTCACACAACTGCCGCAGTTCAGAAGAGTGCAGGTTCAACGAGATGCAATGGCAGGCCATACCGGGCACATGCACAACCCCCGTCACTTGGAACAGTACTGTGCACATATGCTGTATTTACTGAGCGCACTACCACTGGCAGTGCTGCGGATCAGCTACCGGCTCAGCTTCTGCATTGCCTACGTCACCTACGTCCAACCCTGGTTCCACTGCAGAACATGCACATTCAAGTGTCCCATGTACGTCTGCCTATCCAACACAACTGTTGATGAATTGGACTATGACTTGTGTCTGCGCCCCCTGTTGGATCACGAACAGGAGTGTAACCAAGACAGCCGTGCATGGGATGCCCTGCCATACTGCGTATATATTGGTAGTTGTGCATGGGAGAATGCACAATTCCTCATTTGCAGTGACCACATCGAGGCGCTCCCCTATTGGGCTGTGTTGCGGATTGGTGAAACGGCGTGTGCTGAGCACACCTGCCCGGACAAGTTAATGGATTGGCTCACCCTGGTGTTCCTTGAACACGACAATGACGTACTATTGGAACACATTGCACATGAAGCTGCACGGGCATTCATGGACGAGTAATTACGTTCCTGCAGCCACATCCGATTGTCACCCACAGCACATGTACCAACAACTTGTTGCATCGTGGGGATTGCTCACATATCCCACCACAACAGAGGACACGTCTGCCTTCGTCTGGGCTCTGGATGCATGTGCGTGGAACAACACGTGTGTACACACACCTGTGCAAGGTGATGCAGGTTCATGCTCGGTGCAACATAGGGTCGTTTAGCAATGTTGCCAATTCGGACACACTGCTGGGGGAGAGCACACACATGGCAATGTAGCACAACATGTGAACCTGTCAGACCCTCACACCTGATCACTGTCAGCAGAGCAGACAATCGGCGCACTCCAGAGGCACAGCACTATGCAGATCCCATGGGCAGTGAGTCGTGCCCCCTCACACAGGGCAATGGGCACATGACTCATCCAGCAAGGCAAGGTTGGCTGAGAGCATTGCCATCCGTGATGAATGTTGCCCATTTTAGCCCCAACATTTTCTGAACCTCGACATGTACCCATGCTGCATGTAAGTGTCTTAAGCATGTCCCTGCCTGTTGTGGCCGTTGCCTCGTCTGTACTGACACGCACATGCCAATAAAGTCTATGCAACTCCACTGGTGTCTAACTGTGAGGTGTGTTGTTTGGATTGTCCACTCAGGTGCCACAATGAGCATCGTCCCTACACAGGGAGGAACTGACGGACGCATGTGCTATAAGGGTGTGTCCCTTTGGCAAACTCCACCTCTGTGAGCCAGACATTGTTTTTGGATAGGTGCTGGATGACGTGCACTTACGTGACCTCAGCAATGTGAGTATGGTGTCCAACCTCTGACCATGTGGAGCAATGTCATATATCACAACAGATTGTGTCCACACATATGTGTGTGAGTAGGTATGCGATGTGAACTTCTGGTGTCACATGTGGTGTAGGACACCACTCCTGGCCTGCTTTCGTTTGGGTCAGTCCTACACACAACCCTATTCAATACATGGACGTGTGCCTACGTTGGAGGTTGTGAGATTGTTGTTGATGTGCTATGGGGACACAGCTAGTACTCACCTTCACAGTCATCCAATTGGCATGTGTCTCAGGGATACACATGTGCATAGATGTCAGTTACCAGGGTGTACCTTCATGTGCAATCATTGTTCCTACATCCAGCCATACTTCCATACGTGAGTGAACATAGTGATGACACATCTGTGTGATTTAGAATGTTTTATTCACATACAGGTGAGTGACAGAGCTGGGACTGTACATGGCCATCCAAGCCCACATCACATGAAAACCCAGTGGTGTGCCAACCAGAGTCCTTTGGGGATTGCACAGTGATTGGGAAGAGGGAGAGTGCAGTCCGTAGCAGGATAGCTGTGTAATTGGCCAGCAGTGAAGAAATGGCAGTCCGCGTCGGGGTTCGGGTGAAAGTCGCAGAGTGTTCCGGGGGTCACTAGGAGGTGTTTCCCAGGCCATGATTCATAGGTCATAACCAGGCAGGGACAGGCCATACAGTGATGGCTGCTACTACCTCCTTCCTCACACAGTAGTTCACATCCCGTTCTTACTCCCCTGATACGGGTTCTGTGGTCGGTGTGTACGGTGTGTGTGGCGGGGTGATGACTGCATCACTGTGTGCCACTGACACATCAGACTGCGATGGTGATGGGGCAGCAACACTGTGTGCCACGGACACATCAGGTGTCGGAGCAGTGTGTGTCGATTTTCCTGCTGCAGTCATCTGGGAATGGCTCAGTGGCAGCAATGGTAAGATGAAGTACTGCAGAGCATTAAAGTCCCCAGCTACTACTCGCTGGTGTCCATACGTGTCAGACATCCTTCAGCATGCATCTGCTCCATGGTCTCCATTGACCTCTGGATCTGTGCCAACTCTGTGCTGTCATGGCTGGTGCCTGTCTGCCTTCACAGTTCTTGCGTATGATTCATGGCACCAGCGAGGTCAGACAAGGTCTGTGGCGGAGCATGGTGCGGACATGGGGTGTCCGATAGGGACTGTACATGGTTCCTGATGGGACTCAGACATCCACGTATGGCATCAAGTTTGGCTGCCATGAGCTCGAAACCCACCTGCAGCTGTTCAGCCAACTCCACCTGGGAAGACCACACACGTTGTATGTGCTCCATGTATTGGTCTGGGGGGTCCTGGGAGACAGCTGTGGTGGTGTGTGTTTCCTGCTGTGTAGTCTGTGCAGGTGGTGGGGTCACCTCGAGGCAGCTGGACTGCCCTGCTCCTGGGGGTGCGGGTGCAGGTGCAGTGGCTGCCCAGTATCCCTTGGAGGGCATCTTGACATATGTGCAGGTTGTCCTCTTCATCATCAATGATGGGGTTTGTGGTCTGCTCTGCAGTAAGTGTTGATTGTCCCTCTGAAATGTTAAGGGGAGATGCAAGTTAACAGAGTTTCACATGTATGTTGTTGATTTGCAGATGTTTACATTCAGACTGTATGCCAATGTACATTGTGACTGTTTTGGGGAGCTGGCTATTTGATGGCAGTCAGTATGTTTTCCGAATACATGACGTATGTGTGGTAGTACCTGTTGATTGTCATCACACTGTGTCAGGCAATGCCAGATGTGAGTGGACAGTTACTATGCATGAGCGGAACCTGTTGTGAGCTCTGTCTTGTGGTGCTGGTGTTGCACATTGTACCACATTGCCGTTGTTGCTGATGTCCTGTGATTGCTATGTGTGTGTGCTGCATTGTGGGGGAGTTGCACCTGCAGCTCTGATTTTATGTGGTCTTCTCTCTTTGAGGTGGAATGCCTTTGAATTTTGTGCTTTTCGGGGCCTGATTTGCTTTTGACTTGGGTCATATGTGCTCCCGGACAGATTTTGTGGCATGGTGCATTGTTCGTCTGCTGCGTGTATTGTACGGCATACGTTGTGTGTGCACGTGGACATGTCAGAGTGTGACCTGCTCCTTTACAAATGTGATCTGCACCGGGCTACCTCCAAGTTGATTCGTGGGCCATGTCAATTTTTTGGCTGCTGCCATGCTATCGGACATGCAGTGTTATTTGCATAGTCAGTGTGGGTCACAGAGCCGCTGCTTTGCTGGATTCAGCACATGTGCATGGGTCGGTTGTGATATTGCTGATGGGTGGACCTCTGTGCACATTGTGTATGGGGGCCTACTTGGCATTTCTATGTGTGCTGCAGTGTGCCAAGGCAATCAGGGACATGTTCCACGGTCATTGTGGGTGTGACTTTGGCACTGCAACATGCTCCATGTTAGAATTATTGCCACATGGTAAGCACAGAAATGTTGATGAGCAATTCAGCAAATTTTATTTTACAGTCTATGGGAAATGGCTTACAATGATGCATAGAAATGTCCCTTCACCAACCATGGCATTTCAAGGTAATGAAGCCACACTGAGGTACTCTGCACAAGTTCTAGATCCCTTCTGAATTTTCTTCAGACTTTTAAAAGTACTGCTTCATTTTGACTACTTCGATAACTGAGGGCATATGCGCCCAATTCAACGCATATGTTGCAGAACATGTCCTAGAAAATCACAATCTTCAGGGGCACCAGTATTGACATGGAAAGCTATGTCATTGGCCAGAGTTAGCAAATTGTGTACTGGCTTTGTTGGTGTTCCCTGTCTCAAGTGCCAATGTTGAGAGGGCCTTTTCACAGATACATGGTTACATAGGAAGGAAAGAGCGAGCTCGCATGACCAAAAAGTCACTATAAAAAGTATGATATGGTATACTACAATAAGTTTGATTCATAAAAATTGTAGTTGGACCTCATGTGCCCTGTACACATGCTGTCTATACACATGCACTATCAGTGCAGAAAGCAAGCAATAATTAAAAGCAAAACATTCCATAAACACTGGCAAAACACTGTTTCTGTTGTTTTTAATGGCCTGAAAATGTGTAACCAATGAAAACCACTGTTTTTTTAAGGTATTGAAAACACTGAAAAAACTCCACCAGAATTTACCAAAAATAGAAACTGAAAACAGGAAATCCTATATTTTTTTAATAAATCACTACAGTACATTTGATTTCTTGTCTAATTAACTCCTTTGTTTTTCAATGAAAATATGTGTTGTAAGTAAACATCTTACCTTCTCTCCTGTATCTGGATGACCATGATGCAACATTTTATGTCTATAAACATGGGCGTAGGAAGTGTGGGGGACGCAGCGGATATATCCCCCCCAGATTTTGTAGTGGGGGGACAAGGGTGGGGGGGACAAGGGGACAAAAGAATTTCCCCTCCCTGTTCTGTCAGTCGCAGGGCCATTGACACCGCAAAGCACAGTGCCTTGTGGTGCCAATGGCCCTGTAATTGACAGAAGAGAGAGGGGAAATGATTTTGTCAAAGCCTTTCACGTGCCAATGGCCCTTCCTTTTTGTTGTGCTCCAAACCTCCAGAAATGTCCTCACCTCGCCATCGACCTCCCGGCCATGGCTGCCTGCACTCTGCACTTCTAGGACAAAGGAGGAGAGGCAGTTTGTTGATTGCTATCTGCATCCTGCACCTCCTCAGGCCCAACCCTACCTTATTTTGACTGTTTCTTACTGCGCAATTCAGCCGCTCAAAGGCTAATGTTTGGTGAAATGCTTATTTTGAGCCAGGAACATAAAAACAATTGTATCAGCCACTATCTGAGCACAGTTCTGTTGTGTGTAAGATGTGTTGGTCTGTCCTAATATTTACACAAACAACAATTTAGATACCACTATTTTGTCTGATTTCTTTTATAGCGCTACTCAACCCAATCCAGGGTGTTGGAGCGCCTTACATCACAAATGTACATTGACAATAAATCATATGTTTGTAAATCAATTTACTGGATGTGTTACATAAGACAGGGTTGCAAGGTTTAGGTGTCACGTGTCTTTCCTTCATAGTTCACTGTACTCTATTAGAAGGATTACAATGTATTAGCTGCAAGTAACTAAAGGATCTCTGAGATGAAAGCAATAACCCACTTACCCATCCACATAAAATAAAAATCTGTCATCTGTGTGTCACATGATGTTCTTTGTGGGAGACACATTAATCCTCCATGCTACTTTGACAAAATTGGGACTAGACAAAACACCTGTCTCTCCAGCAAGTGCATCAACCTCCAGAGTTATCTTACCATTATTATTATTCCCTCAGATTTACTTGGTACATAAAGATCTATGCAGCAGGCACCTTAACCCCATAAGATATTTTTAAATGTAGACTTTGCAAGCAAATAAGCAGAACAGATATAATGACACGTTTCTCCTTATTGCCAATTTCTTTCTGGCAGAGTTTTAATAAATAAATGTGTAATCTGAGGCCTAGATCTTGCGCTGGGGTTGCAACACTTTTTTGGCACAACTCCGACGCAAGATCTAATATGGTAAATATTGTAATATGCTCAAGTGTACTCATGACAAACCTGCTTAACATACATGAGGGCTTAAAATCTGACATCATTTATTGTGATATCACTTCCTGTGAGGTCATGGGTTGTGATGTCACGTGCTGTGATGTCACGTACATACTGCCTAACTTGGTTAGTGCCCCACTTCTTTTTTTATGACTTGTACCCTGGTGGGAGAAGTACAATGGACAACTGGTGTTGGTGGTTGTAGGTGGCTGTCTTAGTATATAGTGTATACTCAGAAGTGATGCACCTTGCACTAATCCAGACAACCCTTATGGTGATTTTAGTAGTCTTTGATAACCATACAAAGCTCTCAAAGTGGTAGCTGTGTTGAGCAGCCTTCAGGCTTATCTTGAAGGAGTGTAAAGCCGCTTGTTTTACCACATTTAATCAACAGTGTAGATTAGATGAAAAAGAACCACATAGTGTTTATAAAAATAGGTCTATTTATTATGCAACACAATCACTAACACATTGGCATATCTCCTACCTGGAGATATCAACAATACACTCAAGAACACTTCAAAATAATCAAGTAAGTAGCACAAATATACACTGGTCTCCAGGGGTAGACCAACCCATATACTAAGAAAGTGGAATGTGAACTGCAAAGGACAACAGGACTTGGACTTGGACACAAGTAACCACCCAAGGTAAGTACTCATGAACCCCACGGAGGCTGTGTACAGATTGGAAACACAGCCACGTGCTCAATGGAAGTCAATGGAGAGGTCCCGGTTGCAGTTTTAAAAAAGAAGGACCTTTCCCAGAGGACTCCGAAGAAACCCTCTGGAAGATGGAAGGTTGGAGAACCACCCCACCTGTGAATGTCCCAAGAATCAGGTTACTAGCACTAGGAAAGCCAGGTGCATAGAGTGAAGTGACGTCGGAACCTACAGTAGATGACAATAGAAGACTTTGAAAAAGATGCCTCTGGAGAAGCCTGTGAAGGAGTCTGGTGTAATCCAAGAGTAGACCCTTCAAGAGGAGAACCTGCAAGCAGAGGGGACAGAGTCTATGCCCCTCGGAAGTGACTAGGAGGCACGGAAGCACAATGCCCACTTATGTCTGGAGGTTCAGCAGTGAAGACAATGACCTTGTCCCTGCAGCTGTGAGGACCAGGCACGCCTAAGGCAAGACCGTTTGCGCCCGTCCGCACCTGGACCGTGCCCAGCGCCAGGACCCCTGGCCCCCGCGAACGCCATGACACCCACCTCTGCTATGACTCCAGCACTCTCCACGCACTCAATGCCGGACGATCACGCACCTCCTGCGTGGCTGCCCCGAAGCGCACCCAAGGACCCTTCTCCTGCCAGAACTGCAGCTTCACCAGCATCCGGCCCACCAACCCACCTACAGAAGAACCCAACTTCCTCAGATGCATCCCGCTCAACACCCGCTCCGCCTGCAAACATGCCGTCGAACTCTGGGACCTACTCGACACCAACGCCCCAGGCGTCGCCTTCCTGACAGAGACCTGGCTGACACCCTCCTCGGCACCTGACATCGCCATAGCCATCCCGGAAGGCTACAAGTTCACCTGCAAGGACCGCACCAATGGAGTAGGAGGAGGAATTGCCATCGTCCACAGGAACACTCTCAAAATCTCGACAGACACCGACGACACCCTCAGCACCGCCGAACACCTGCACTTCCAGATCCACACCGACCCCAACACCACCCTCAGAGGTACCCTCATCTACAGACCCCCCGGACCCCGACCGCAGTTCAGCGACTCTATCGCCGACCTCATCAGCACATGCCCTCGCCTCCACGGACTACATCCTCCTCGGGGAACTGAACTTCCACCTCGAGAACAACAACGACTCCAACTCTTCCACCCTGATCGCCAACCTCGGACTCAGACAACTCGTCACAACACCCACCCACTCCGCCGGCCACACACTCGACCCCATCTTCTCAGCAAGCTCCCACGTCTTCTTCAACCGCACCACCAAACTCCACTGGACCGACCACCGCTGCATCCACTTCACCTTCCGGAAAGCCACCACACACCACTGCACCCAGCAGACGCCTCGCCGCCACTGGAGGAAAGTCACCGATGACCAGCTAGCCACCACCCACGCCCAGAGCCCACCCGCAGACCCGACCGACAACGACGCCGCAGCCCAAGTCCCCCAGACAGTGGATCAACGACTGCGCCAACACCCTCGCCCTGCTCAAGAAGCCCTCCAACACCCACACCAGCAAGAGAGCCAGCTGGTTCGCTGTACGCCTCCAGGCCTCCAAGCGATCCTGCCGAAAACTAAAAAAAAACTGGATCCGTGAACGAACACCGGAAAGCTACACAGCCCACAAGAACGCCACCCGCAGACACCACCACCTCATCAGATCCACCAAAAGGACCTCCTTCAAAGATCGCCTAGACAACAACGCACACAACAGCAAAGAGCTCTTCAACATCGTGAAGGAACTCTCCAACCCCAGCTCCAACACCAACGACATCCCATCGTCACATCACCTGTGCGACTCACTGGCCACCTTCTTCCATCACAAGATTGCAGAAATCCACGAAAGCTTCAACGCCATCCCCACCCCAGCAACCGCTGAGACCCCCGCTCCCACGACCACCACCCGCACCAACTGACTGCTCACCTGGACCAACATCAACGACGACAACACCATCAAGATCATGAACACCGTCCACTCCAGATCCCCGAAAGACCCCTGCCCACACCACATCTTCGAACAAAGCCAGCAGCACCATCGCACCCCATCTCCGGAAAACCATCAACATCTCCTTCGAGACAGCGACCTTCCCGGAGAGCTGGAAGCACACAGAGATCAACGCCTTACTCAAGAAACCCAAGGCGGGCCCCAAGGACCTCAAGAACTTCCGACCCATCTCCCTGCTCCTGTTCCTGGCGAAGGTCATCGAAAAGGCCATCAACAAACAACTGACCAGCTTCCTCGAGGAGAACAGCATCCTAGACCCGTCCCAGTCCGGGTTCTGCAGCAACCACAGCACCAAAACTGCCCTCATCACCGCCACCGATGACATCAGGACCCTGCTTGACAACGGAGAAACCGTGGCCCTCATCCTCCTGGACCTGTCAGCCGCCTTCGACGCCGCACGCTACGAACACGCCTCTACGACGCCAGAATCCAAGAGAAGGCCCTGGACTGAACCACCTCCTTCCTCTCCACCAGAACACAGAGCATCTGCCTCCCCCCCTTCTTCTCCGAAGCCACCAAGATCATCTGCAGCATACCCCAAGGCTCATCCCTCAGCCCAACGTTGTTCAACATCTACATGGCACAGCTCGCCCACGTCACACGACGGCACGACCGCTAATCATCTCCTATGCCGATGTCACCCAGCTGATCCTCTCCCTCACCAAAGCCCCCACACCACCAAAACCAACCTCCACGAAGGAATGAAGGCCGTCACCAACTGGATGAGAAAAAGCCGACTGAAGCTGAACTCGGACAAGACGGAGGTACTCATCCTTGGATCCACCCCCTCGGCCTGGGATGACTCTTGGTGGCCGACTGCACTGGGAGCACCCCCTACACCCACTGACCACACACGCAACCTAGGGGTCATCCTAGACCCCACCCTTTACGTGACGAAGCAGGTCAATGCTGTCTCCTCCTCCTGCTTCAACACCCTCCGCATGCTTCGCAAGATCTTCAAGTGGATCCCCATCAAAACAAGAAGGATGGTCACCCAGGCCCTTGTCAACAGTAGACTGGACTATAGAAACTCTATGCAGGAGCCCCGGCCATACTCCTGAAATGGCTCCAACACATCCAGAACGCCTCCGCACGCCTGATCCTCGACATCCCTCGCCGCAGCCAAATCACACCTCACTTGAGAGACCTGCACTGGCTCCCCATCAACAAGAGGATAACCTTCAAACTCCTCACCCACGCACACAAGGCACTCCACAACACCGGGCCAGTGTACCGCAACAGCCGACTCAGCCTATACACCCCCACCCGCAAGCTCCGCTCCGCAGACCATGCCCTCGCCACTGTCCCCCACATCCGAAGAGTGACCGCCACTGGCAGATCATTCTCCCACCTTGCCGCCAAGACATGCAACACCCTCCCCATCCACCTGCGGCAAACCGAAGACCTTCTAACCTTCAGGAGACTTCTCAAGACCTGACTCTTCTAACAGTAGCAGCTTCCCCCCCAGCGCCTTTAGACCCTCACGGGTATGTAGTGTGCTCTATAAATGCTATGATTTATTGATTGATTGATTGATTGATTGATTGATTGATTGATTGATGCTGAGGAAGACCAGCAGCCGTGCATGAGCTGGCCCACATCAGGTGTCCTTGTCCAGGTGTCTGGTGTCTGGCGGGAGCAGCAACAAGCCTTGGTATCCACAACTGGCGTAGAAAGTGAAAAGATGCAAACGTTGGGGCCAGCAAGGTCCAAGGGACTCACCACCAGCAGGAGAATCAGAGCAGGCCCTGAGCAAGCAGGGGAGCCCACAGCAGCAAAGGAAGACCCTTGAGAGGACCCACATGCCGAAGGCGCAGGAGTCGCAAGAGGACCTCAGGCAGCTCACCAAAGATGGAGACCCATGGTTCAGAGGATGCAATGAGGATGCTGACCTTCCACGGATGAGGTACTGGAGGTTTGAGCTTCTTGTAGCCTTAAGATCTTTGGAACAACAAGCATTGGCAATAGCAAGTAGATGCGGTGCACAGGGGTTCAGTCCCAGCAGCTCCGACGAGGGATACTGTCCTCAAAGTTGGAGAGAAGACAGGTCAAGCCTCTAGGGAGCTGCAGAACCCCCACCTGTGTTGCTGGGCTTCAGGAAGCCCGTAGGACAACAGAAGCATCAGACCAGTAAGCTTCGTTGTGGTCCCTGCATATGCAAGGGAGTGACTCCTTCACACCAAGGGAGAATACTTAAGATGTCCTTGATGCCCACAGGCCTTCTGGAGAACCTGGATGAAGCACAGACATAGACAACTCAGAAGACTTGAAGAACAGCAAGACCAGCAGCAGCAGGACTCTTCAGTTCCAGTCGAAGCCCAACGAAGTTCAAGTGTCCAGACGGCCAAAGAGGGTTGTCTTGGTTTCAGAGGTGAGTCTTGTTCCACGATGAATCTGAGGACCCACCCACAGGGGAACCCTTATGTACTCTATGGAAAGAGTTGGAACGACACCAGGGTCCCTCCCAGAGGAGGGGCTTGACAGAGGGGAGGATACTTCCCTGTCCTTTGTCCAGTTTCTCGTTAGAGCGTGAACCAAGGATTCCGGAACTGGCTCAAACTGGAGTATGCAAAGAGGGCATCAAGTGTGCCCTTTATAACAGTCTCGTGGTCAGGAAGGCGACCCCACCCCAGCCCAATACACTTAAATCCTGTCTGGGAGGGGGTCACAACTCCAGTGACAGGAAATTGTTCTACCTTCCCCTGCTTGAGCTCAGTTCAGCAGCAGGAGGGCAGAATCGTGTTCGTGGTTGGCAGCAGCACTAGCTTGCTGGTAGACCATAAAAGGCTGTTACCAGGAGTACATCGGGGGTCCCCTAAGGAGCCCCCCAGTACATGGGATCATACTTCTAGCACTGGAATCAGGACATTGCAGATTTGGAGCAGAGCACATAGCTTGCTTTAGGTCATCAAATGCCTTCTGACAGCTAACTCTCCACTGAACTTTCTTAGGCATTCTTTTGGAGGTGAGATCATTAAGGGGTGTCGCTATGGATGCATAGCCCTTAACAAACCCCCGTCATACTCACTCCGGCCCAGGAAAGCTCTGACCTGAGTCTGAGTGGTGGGAGTCACCCAGTCCATGATGGTCTGAATTTTTCTCTCCAATGTTTGAAGTTGGCCTCCAACTACAGGGTGGCCTGAGTACACAACTTTACTCTGCCTTATCCAGCACATTGTGATCTTGATAGTGAGGCCTGCCTTTTGCAGTGCCTCGAGTACATTTCTGAGGTGGACCAGGTGATCCTCCCAGGTGGAGCTAAATACAGCTATATCATCTATATATGCTGCACTATTGATATCCAGACCTGTTAAGACTTTATTCACCAACCTCTGAAACGTGGCAGGTGCATTTTTCAAACCAAAACGCATCACAATAAATTGAGAATGCCCACTGGGGTTTGGAAATGCTGTTTTTGATTTGGCATCCTCATAGAATCTAATTTGCCAATAACCAGCAGTGAGGTCAAATGTACTGACATATTTGGCAGAGGCAAAAGTATCAATCAGTTCATCTGCCCTGGGAATTGGATGGGCATCAGTCCTGGTGACTGCATTGAGGCCTCTATAGTCAACACAAAACCTAATCTCTCTCTCAACATCCTCGGTATGAGGTTGTGGTACAACGGCTACAGAACTAGCCTAAGGTCTGTCTGAAGACTCAATGAACCCACCAACTCCAGCATCTTTTGGGCCTCTTTTCTGATGCGATCTCTGACATGGTCAGACTGTCTGTAAATGTTGCTCTTCAGTGGCAGACTGTCACCTGTGTCCACTTCATGGGTACACCAGGTGGTTTGACTGGATGTCAAAGAAAGAGACCAGGAAACTGATTGAGAACATGTCTGCAATCAGCTTGCTGTTGATCAGTGAGTCTGCTTGCCAAGACTACTCCTTCAACTGATCCATCAATAGGGTCCTGAGAGAAGAGATCAGGGTGATGGTCACTCTCTTCCTCCTGTCCCTCATCAGAGGCCATGAGCAACCTCATGTCAGCCCAGTCAACAAAAGGTTTCAGGTGATTCAAATGAAGTACCCTGTGGGGACTTCTTAGAGTACCTAGGTCAACTAAGTAGGTGACCTCACCTTTCTTTTCCAGTATAGTGTGGGGGCCACTCCACTTGTCTGAAAATCTGCTGGGGCCACAGGCTCCAACACCTGCACTTTCGGTCCTGGCTGGTAAAGTCAGTACAGGCTTTTGGTCATGCCAAGCATTCTGAAGCTCTTGGCTGGTCTCAAGGTTTTTGCTGGCCTTCTTCATGCACTCAGACATGTGAGAAGGCAGGCCGAGTACATAATCTACTATGTCCTGTTTAGGAGACTTGAGAGGTTGCTCCCATTCTTCTTTGACTAGACATAATGGACCCCTAACTCGATGTCCAAACAGAAGTCCAAATGGACTGTAGGCCACCCCCTTCTGAGGAACCTCTCTGTGGGCAAAGAGAAGGCAAGTTACTTAGACATCCCATTTTTGTGTCAGCTTTTCTGGGAGTACCATGATCATACCTTTGAGGATCTTGCTGAACCTTTCAACAAGCCCATTGCCCTGTAGATGGTAGAGTGTGGTAAAGTTTATACCACACTCTTTCTACATAGCAGTGATGTAGCTAGGCATGACATGTGTATCTCTGTCTGACAAGACCTTCTTAGGGAACCCAACTCTGGAAAAGATTTGAAGGTGGGCCCTGGCCACTACAGGAGCTGTAGTGGTCCTAAGGAAAATAACCTCTGGACACCTAGTGGCATGGTCCACCACCACTAAGATAAATCCAGATGCTGTTGGAGGGTTTGAGGGACCTACGATGTTTATCCCTATCCTCTCAAAGGGAACCCCAAACACTAGTAGTGGGATTAAGGGGGCCTTTATAGTGCCACCTGACTTACCACTGCCTTCGCAGGTAACACAGGAGCAAAAAAACTCCTTGGTGTTTTCATACATGTGGGGCTAGTGAAAGTGAGGGACAACCTGTCCCAAGTCTTGCTTTGCCCAAGATGTCCTGCCAGGGTCAAGAGGAAACCTCTTAATGTCTGAGGTATGACCAACCTCCTGGTGGCACCAGACTTGGGGTCTCTACTTTAAGAAAACATGAGCCCATCTTCCCAATAAGTCCTGTGGGAACGACTGACATTCCCTGCTTCCTCAGCAGCAGCTTGCAGTCTGAGATGTTCAAGAGAGGGGCAGGCCTTCTGCTCCAGACTCAAGTCTTTCCTGGAAGGTCCCCTTGCCCCCAGGAGCTCTGTCTTGTAAGGCCCAAGCTCCTTTGGGAGGATGATTCTCACTGGGAGTCTGAGGGAAGGGTACATCTTTACCCTACCTGCACCTTCTCTTGGAGCTGGCTGGTCCATTTTGTCATGATCCAGGTCTCCCTCAGTGCCTAACTTCTTGGCAAATAGCACCAAGGTTTCTTGTTAGAGGAGGAAGAAGATCGGGACCCACCCCCAGACCAAAATGTTTGGGGCCATTCAGAAGACTCTTTCTTTTCTTTAGATTTCTCCCTACCTTTCTGTTGGGCCTTAGAATCAATCAATCAATCAATCAATCAATCAATCAATCAATCAAAGACATTTATAGAGCGCACTACTCACCCAGAGGGTCTCAAGGCGCTTGGGGGGGGGGTGCCGCTACTGCTCGAACAGCCAGGTCTTGAGCTTCTTCCTGAAGGAGAGGTGGTCTTGGGTCAGGCGCAGGTCGGTCAGGAGGGAGTTCCAGGTCTTGGCGGCCAGGTAGGAGAAGGACCTTCCTCCTGTTTTCACTCTTCGGATGCGGGGGACGGCGGCGAGGGCGTGGCTGGTTGATCGGAGATGGCGTTTGGGAGCGTAGAAGTTGAGGCGGTTGTTGAGGTAGCTCGGGCCTTGGTCATGTAGGGCTTTGTGTGCGTGGGTGAGGAGACGGAAGGTGATTCTCTTGTTGACGGGGAGCCAGTGCAGGTCTCTCAGATGTCCGGAGATGTGGCTGCTTCGGGGGATGTCGAGGATGAGTCTGGCTGAGGCGTTCTGTATCTGCTGGAGTCTCTTCTGGAGCTTGGCGGTGGTTCCGGCGTAGAGGGCGTTGCCGTAGTCCAGTCGGCTGGTGACGAGGGCCTGGGTGACCGTCTTCCTGGTCTCGGTGGGGATCTACCGGAAGATCTTCCGTAGCATGCACAGGATGTTGAAACAGGACGAGGAGACGGCGTTGACTTGTCTGGTCATGGAGAGGGAGGAGTCCAGGATGAAGCCCAGGTTTCGTGCGTGGTCTGTCGGTTTGGGTGCGGTGCCCAGGGCGGGGGGCCACCAGGAGTCGTCCCAGGCGGAGGGCGAGAAGCCCAGGATGAGAATCTTGCTTCTTCTGGTCACCACCACCATGAGACTTTTGTTTCCGCCTGGTGCGGACCCGCTTGTCTGCCTTTATTCCTAATTCTTGGGGAGAGGTCAGATCCGAGCCCACCAGGTACTGATGCAGTTGCTGATTCTAACAGTTAAGGATGTTCTCCCTCACAAGTAAATTGTGCAGTCCTTCATAATCATGCACATTACTTCCATAAAGCCAGCTTTCCAGAGCCTTAATAGCACTATCTACAAAATCTACCCAGTCTTGAGTGTGTGCCTTCTATATGTCCATAAATGTAAACCTATATTGCTCAGTGGTTAACCCAAACTCATCTATGAGGGCACTCTTTAAGACTTTGTAATTGTCTGCATCTTATTCCTCTACAGTCAAGAGTTTGTCTCTACCTTTGTTAGCAAAGTAGAGCCACAGGATAGCTGCCCACTGCCCCTGAGGAATCTTATGAACTTTACAGGCCCTCTCTAAAGCAGTAATCCATTTATGGATGTCATCACCCTCCTGCTAAGGAGGGACTATCCTGCTCCAGTTCCTAGTGTCAAAGGGATCTTCCCTAACTCTAGGTTCACTAATCCTGCCACCATGGGATTATAATACCAAATTCTTCCTAGCCCTCAGGACTTCTAGGGTGTCCTTATCCAGGGCTAACTGTTCCGTCTTGATTCTGAGATTGGCTCTCTCAAGTTTGAGCGGGTGGTATTCCCTTTCTAATGAATTTTCCCCTTCCTGCTAGAGATGGAGGTCTCTATTGAAGTGGCAGAGGAGGCTGAATTAACTGAGGAGGACCTGGACATCCCCTGATCATGTTGTACCCTCCCAGGAGGAATAAAGGGGGTCATACCTCTAGGGCCTCCCTCTGTGTCACTAGAACTATTCACTAGGGGACTAGAGTTCTCCAGTAAGGGGTCTTCAGACTCCTCCTGGATATGCTCTGAAGCAGAGTTTGGCTCCTCTTCTGGAGCATCACCATCCATATTCAAGTTATCCTGCTCATCTGAACTTTTTTCTTGGTAGCAATAACTGTTCCTCAAAGATTACTTCACTGTTGATACGCAACTCCCCCAAATGTCACTTGTAAATAAATCGTCATAGTCTTGAGCAAGGCCTCCACATGAGGCATATTTGCTAGTTTGAGCATTTTTATAGTTTTTGTGGACCTCTCATATAACAAAGTTTTTGCGCTTTAGTGCATCCCACTCACTAATTATTTGTAACCTTCCACTCACTGTATTCATTTGTAAGCTTCACACACAAACACTGTTTCTGGTGTTTATCACTAACATCTCATATCTGAGCTTTGTCACACACCTCATTCTGCATATCTCACTACACCTATCTTCTGTGAGTATCTCATATGTGCCTTGCACAGCAGGCTTTTTTTTACATTGGTAAGCATCTTCTTCCACACAAAATCTGTTCATCTCATTTTTGTGAACATCCCACACAGGGATAATTCTTATTGCAAATTTATCTCATAGGGTGTCTTATATTCTTGTGCAAGATAATGTGGTTTGAGGGTACTCTACACTTCTATTATCCATCTTCAATAGTGCTTTTCATAGATTAGACAACAAAAGTTTTTGTATTGTGTTGTATACTTTGCGATGCATTGAGGTTTTCTCCACCCTCCAGCCTCAGGAATGCAGGTGATAAACTTACAGTGTTTGAGAAACTATTCTTGCTCTCCTTCTTGTGCCCTGCTAAACCAGGGGCTTCCAAAAGGGATCCAACTGACTTCAATACTCAAACAGACATACAGAATCCTATACCATACTGTTAGAGCTGTCTGCCTTAGGACGGTCTTCCCCAAACATTTTTTGTGATTCATTTTGGTGGCCTTAGGACTCTGAGCACGTTACCACTGCTGACCAGGGCTAAAGTGCATTTGCTTCTCCCTTAAAAATTGTAACATTGGTGTATACACAATTGGCCTTTTTAATTTACTTGTAAATACCATGTACAGTGGTACACCATATACCCAGGGCCTGTAAATGAGGTGCTACAGCACTGATTGTGCCACCCACACAAGTAGCCCCTTAACCCCTTCGCTGCTAGGCCTTTTCCCCTCCTGTGCTAAGCCTTTTTTGGGCTATTTGGGGTAGTGCGCGCTTAGGACCCTGTAACTTTTTGACCACATTAGGTATCCACGCCAAATGTGCGTCCTTTTCTTCCAACATCATGCGGATTCTAAAGGTACCCAGGGTTTGTGGATTCTCCTAGAGGGTTCCCAGAAATTAGTCAAAATACAGCAACATTTTGTTTTTTTGTGAAAAATGGGGAAATGTCGCTGCAAATGAAAGCATCTGGGTTTTGCTCTGCAAATGATATCAAAAAAGGATTTGTGGGGCTGAAATCACCATTTCTCCAGCTTTTAGGGAATGACAGATTTTTGTCAGAAATCCAACATTTTTTACACAGTTTTGACATTTTTCTGAGACATACCCTATTTTTGCAATTTTTTGTGCTTTCAACCTCCTTCCAGATAATGGTAGAAATGGGTAGAAAAGCAATAATGTATCCTGGAAAGCTATACATTTTTGAAAAGTAGACAAAATTCTGAATTCAGCAAGGGGTCATTTGTGTAGATCCATCAAGGTTTCTTTATAGAAACTAACAGTTAAATATAGGAAAAATTAAACATTTGTTGAAAAAAGCAGCCTTTTGTGTCAACGTTTTCACCTGTAACTTCTTCTAATTATGACATCTCTTTGAAAGCAATGTACCGTTACATTCGCTGGACCTTCCTGGTTGTGGGGATATATAGGACTTGTAGGTTCACCAAGAGCCCATTGAACCCAGAGTAAAAAACAGAGCAGCATGTTATAATGGTTTTTTTTTTGTTCCGGGTATATAGCAATTATTGTGTGAAAATGTATACATGGAGAAATTGGTATGAAAGACACCTATGTATTTCTGAAATGGGAACAAATTACAGAGTTTAGAAACAGAGCGTATTTGCACATTTTCGAAATTGGGAATACTCATACTTGCATGACAATTATTGGTCATTTTTCAAAATGGCTTTTTTTTTTTACACAATGTCTTTCATTTGGAAGGGAGAAATGCATCAAAAATCAATAGGTAATAACAGTTGCTTTACAAATCTGAACTACCCTAAGTCTCCCGATAAAAATGGTACCTCACTTGTGTGGGTAGGCATAGTGCCCATGACAGGAAGTGGCTCAAAACCTAAGGTGAACACACCACATTTTCACACTGAAAATTTACACATTTTTTGCGAAGAGTCTAGCTGTAGTTTTTGAACCCTAGCTCTGCCGGCACCTAGGGAAACCTAGCAAACCTATACATTTTTTAAAACTAGACACCCAAGGGAATCCAGGATGGGGTGACTTGACTGCCTCCCACCATGATCTGTTACCCAGAATCCCTTGCAAACCAAAATATTGACAAAAAAAACACTTTTTCCCCATATTTCTGTGGTGGAAAGTTCTGGAATCTGCGTGGATCCATAAATATCCACCCACCCCGCGTTCCCCAAAGTCCTTCGAGAAAAATGGTACCTCACTTGTGGGGGTCGGCCTAGTGTCCGCGGCAGGAAACGGCACAAAATGCAACGTGGTCACACCTCAATTTTGCAGTGAAAAATGACCCTTTTTTGGTAAAGTGCCTAGCTGTAGTTTTTGAACCCTAGCCCTGCTGGCACCTAGATAAACCTAGAAAACCTATATATTTTTGAAAACTAGACACCCAGGGAAATCCAGGATGGGGTGACTTGACTGCCTTCCACCATGGTCTGTTACCCAGAATTCCTTGCAAACGTAAAAAATTGACAAAAAAAACACATTTTCCCCACATTTCTGTGATGGAAAGTTCTGGAATCTGCATGGATCCACAAATTTCCACCCACCCTGCGTTCCCCAAAGTCCTACGAGAAAAATGGTACCTCACTTGTGTGGGTCGGCCTAGTGCCCGCGACAGGAAACGGCGCTAAACGCAACGTGGTCACACCTCAATTTTGCAGTGAAAAATTACCCTTTTTTTGCAAAGTGCCTAGCTGTAGTTTTTGAACCCTAGCCCTGCCGGCACCTAGGGAAACCTAGCAAACCTATATATTTTTGAAAACTAGACACCCAGGGGAATCCAGGATGGGGTGACTTGACTGCCTCCCACCATGGTCTGTTACCCAGAATCCCTTGCAAACGTAAATAATTGTCAAAAAAACACATTTTCCCCACATTTCTGTGATGGAAAGTTCTGGAATGTGCGTGGATCCACAAATTTCCACCCACCCCGCGTTCCCCAAAGTCCTACAAGAAAAATGGTACTTCACTTATGCGGGTCGGCCTAGTGCCCGTGACAGGAAACGGCGCAAAACGCAACGTGGTCACACCTCAATTTTGCAGTGAAAAATGACCCTTTTTTGGCAAAGTGCCTAGCTGTAGTTTTTGAACCCTAGCCCTGCCGGCACCTAGGGAAACCTGGCAAACCTATATATTGCTTGCCGCGGGTACTTGGGCCTCCCACACAAGTGAGGCACCATTTTTACCGGGAGACCTGGGGGAACGCTGGGTGGTGGAAAATTTGTGTGTGCCCGGTGATGCCACAACTTTCCCACACCAAAATATGTGAAAAAAGTGATTTTTTCAGCTAAAATTGAGGTTTGCAGGGGATTCTGGGTAAGGAAACGTTGGGGAATCCACGCAAGCCATACCTCCGTGGAAGCCGCCGGGTGTCTAGTTTTCAGAAATGTATGGGTTTGGTAGGTTTCCCTAGATGGCCGGGCCAAAAACCCAAGTGACCCCCCTTGCAAAACCAGATTGCTGATCCATAATTATTGGTTTGTTTCTACAGTGTGAGAATTTTGGAACAATATTGCAATGAAAATGTGGCAGACATTTTGAGGTTTGCAGGACATTGGGGATAAAAAAACTTTTTGAATTCACAAGAGAGACATCACCATGAACTCCCATGGGTTTTCGACAATATCTATAGTTGGTGGGTTATTCTTACATGGAAAGTACACCTTGGCAGAGAAACTAAAGACAAAACACACACACATACTGGTTGGATTTGGCACGAGGGCAAGTCATGGTTCAGTGTATTAAATTTTATTAACAAGAGATTTCACAAAAATGAAATGCACTGTCAATAATTAAATGCACAAAAAACCAAACCGATGACTCACAGCTCGTGAGCTGTAAAGCCACGTCAAGGCACCAATCACTTTACAGGCCATTCACACACCTTTCATACGTGATACAAACAAGACCATTCACACCACCAGGCACAAAAGCAACACATTACAAAATTCACAAAAAGGGACAAGGTACACCCTGCTTCAGAAAGACAAATATTACTGCACAGCCATCTAATCCTCAAGCACACACACATGCTGGTTGGATTTGGCACGAGGGTGAGTGATGGTTCAGTATAAACAATTGTATTAGCAAGAGATTTCACAAAAATGAAATGCACTGTTAATAATTGAAAGGGCGAGAAACTGAACCATTGAATCACAGCGCGTGAGCTGTAAAGCCACGACAAGGCACCAACCTCTTTACAGGCCATTCATACACCTTTCATACGTGTGAGACATACAAAACCATTCACACCGCCAGCTGCGGGCCCATCACATAACAAAACTCACACCAGCACACAGCGCCATTCAAGGGCCCATCACTTTCACACACCCACATTCCTGACACAGCAACTACACAGGCTGATGGATTGCGTGGAGTGGCACTCAGCTAGCAGTGTGTGTAGTGACCTGTAGATAGTCACTACTCACACACAGCCAGCCGAGCGCCAGTCCACACACACCGCTTGCAGAGTGCCAGTCCACGCACACTGCTAGCTAAACACCAGTCCACGCACACCGCTAGCCAAGCGCCAGTCCAGGCACACCGCCAGCCAATCGCCAGTCCAGGCACACCGGCAGCCAATCGCCAATCCACGCACACCGCCAGCCAAGCTCCAGTCCACGGACACCACCAGCCAAGCACCAGTCTGCACACACCACCAGTCCACGCACACCGCCAACCAAGACTAGTCCACGCACACCGCCAGCCAAGCACCATTCCACGCACACCGCCAGTCAAGCTCCAGTCCACGCACACCACCAGCCAAGCACCAGTCTATGCACACCGCCAGTCCACGCACACCGCCAGCCAAGTACCAGTCCACGCACACTGCCAGCCAAGCACCATTCCACGCACACCACCAACCAAGTGCCAGTCCACACACACCAACAGCCACGCGCCAGCCTACACACACCGCCATCACATTTAGGTTTTTTTTAGAAAAAAATAAAAACACAAGCAAATCGCAAATAGATACAAATCTACAAACACAAAATCAGCAACTAAATGCACTGCACTAACGCCAACCTTGAAACAGAATCAAATTTTCCAAAGAATACAGAACAGGCAGTTCACTTTACCACTCATGAATGCTCCCAAAAATTCTTTTGCGTGTGAGGTTTAGAAGGACAGCCGGGGCAGTACATACAAATCTCCTTCCGCATACCTCTTCGCCAACAGACTCTTCATCTCCTACTGGGAAAATCTTTTGAGGGTGTGGGAGGAATGTGATCAGGAAAGTGGCGATCTCACAATCTAGCAACATCCTCCACCACTCCTACTCTAGGAACACTTGCCTTTTCCATTACAACAAGGCAGCCTATTACAGACTCCTGAAACTTAGCAAAAGTCATCTTTGACTCAGGGCAAGAATCCTGGAACACAACAAAAGCATTAAAGATTGCCAAGTGGAAAAGATGGATAGCCAACTTCTTGTACCAAATGTAAGCCTTACGAAGAGCAGCGTAAGGTTCCAACCTCTGATCTACTCTGTCAACACCACCCATGTTCCTAATATAGTCTAAAATGCACACAGGTTTGCGCGCTTCAGCGACCTGACCCCAAACAGTCATAGGTGCAGTGCTTTCATCATGGATGGTAGTCAGCATGTAGACATCTCTCCTGTCTGAAAACTTCACAGCAAGAAGCTCCTCGCAACGCAACGCACTGCACTGTCCCCGCACAAGCTTTTGACAAACAAGTTCTTTTGGGAAACCTTTACGGTTAGAGCGGATTGTGCCACAAGCAACAGTGTCCACTTTGGCCAATTCCCTGAACAACCGCACACCAGTGTAGAAGTTATCTACATATAAATGGTGGCCTTTGTTAAAAAATCCTCTACCAAGATCCCAAACAATTTTCTCAGTCACTCCAAAAGTGGACGGACAACCAGGGGGGTTAATCCTGGATTCCTTACCGGTGTACACCCTGAAATTAGAGACATATCCAGTCCTACTGTCACACAGCATATACAGCTTAATTCCATAGTGTGCCCTCTTACTAGGAATGTATTGCCTAAAAACCAAGCAGCCCTTGAACAACACCAAAGACTCATCCACTGCAATTTCTTTCCCAGGAGCATAGATCTCAGAAAATCGATCAACAAAGTGATCAAGGACAGGCATAATCTTAAAAAGACGGTCACACTCAGGGTGATCTCGTGGCAACGCTAAACCATTATCAACAAAATGCATCATCCGAAGCAGAAGTAAATACCTGTCACGAGTCATGACTGCCGGAAAAATAGCAGTTGCCATCAAGGGACTAGTAGACCAATATGAAGACATTGATGGCTATCTTAGCAAGCCCATCAACAAAGTTAAACCCAAGAACTTCTTCATCTCTTCAAGATTTGTGGGAGTCCACCGGGTAGCTCTAGAGTATGGCTTAAGACTGGCACTGTTGTCCCTCAAAAACTGTTCGGCATACAAATTAGTCTGCTCGACAATCTCTGCCAAAAACACATCGTCCATAAACAACTGAAAAGAATTTATCGGCAAAAAGTTTTCAGTATTCACTCTACACCCTGGAACACCAGTAAAGTCTGGCAATGCCGGCTGCACCATGCCAGGGGCAACCCAGAGGTCATCACTTTCAAAGGGAAGCCTTGCAGCCCCAGCCTGCAGCCCAGATGCCTCTTGCCGCACTACACCAACGGGAAACCTTGCAGCCGCAGGCTGCAGCCCAGAAGCCTCTTGCCGCACTACACCAACGGGAAGCCTTGCAGCCCAGATGCCTCTTGCCGCACTATCGGCACATCAGTCTCCTCCTCTAACACAGGCACTTCATCCGCACTAAGAGTATCTTCGTCATCCGATGACTCCATATGGAGAGAAAACTCGCTGCCAGAATCGTCCCCTGCCTCCTCTGCCTCAAATGCAGAGTCAGTCTCTGAACCATGGTCAGAGGAAGACTCAAAAAGCAAACCAACAACCTGCTGAGCAGTAATCCTGCGGCTAGCCATTATACTTACTAAGATAGAGGACTGCACAAACAAGTCAACAACAACCAACAATGTGCAAACCAAGTAAGTAAAGAAATGTGTACCTTTATCACAAAGATCAATGTACTAAAAAACTATAGAATTCAATTACAAGAGACAGCTACACTCACCAGAACCTACTCTGCAGTGACACAGCAAAAACCAACGATATCCAACTAGAAAGAAGAAAAAAAAACAAATTACTCACAAGACAACAAAATACACATCGAGCACAAATGCAAACAGTTTTTGACACTCAAAAACCAAACATACTGCTATTATTACACCATTTGCAAAAAAACTTCATGCAGAGAAAACAAACACATTTACATTGTACAAAAAAAAGTCTCTTACCAAACTACACAAACAGCAGAACCACCAGTAACGAAACGGCAAACTGGAAAGAGCAAAAGCCTTCACCTAGAACAAAAAAGTAAAAAAAAAAACATTGCAATTGCAAATCACAAAAAATATAACAATAAACATTATAACATGCTATGTTACTACCCAAATGGTCAATCGGGTTGTGTGCCAGGTGGGGCAGAAAACAGCAGTTAAAAAAAAAAGGCTACTTTGTCCCGGGGCGGGTGGGCCAAATACATATTATAAAAAATTGCACCCTGGAAGCAACCCTTGCCCAAGGGGTCACTTCCATTTTTATTTAAACTAATTCCCTGGTGTCTAGTGGGCTTTTCTGCTCCCCCCTGGGACCAAAAACGGCTACACAAAAGACCGATCTGCCCCCAGGGGGGGCAAAAAAGTCTTAATAAAAATTTGGGCCCCCAGGAAGCAACCCTTGCCCAAGGGGTCGCTTCCTTTAGGCAAAAAAATAACATCCCTGGTGTCTAGTGGGCTCTTCTGGCCCCCCTGGGACCAGAAACGGCTACACAAAAGACCGATCTGCCCCCGGGGGCGCAGAAAAGTCTTGAAAATATTTGGGCCCCCAGGAAGCGACCCTTGCCCAAGGGGCTGCTTCCTTTACTCAAAAAAACACATCCCTGGTGTCTAGTGGGCTTTTCTGCCCACCCTGGGAGCAGAAACCGCTACAAAAAAGACCGATCTGCCCCCAGGGGGGGCAGAAAAGTCTTAATAACATTATTTGGCCCCTGGAAGCGACCCTTGCCCAAGGGGTCGCTTCCTTCATGCAACAAAGACATCCCTGGTGTCTAATGGGCTTTTCTGCCCCCCCTGGGAGCGGAAACGGCAACAATATCAAACCGATCTGCCCCCAGGGGGGGCAGAAAAGTCTTGAAAACTATTTGGGCCCCCAGGAAGCGACCCTTGCCCAAGGGGCCGCTTCCTTTACTAAAAAAAAACACATCCCTGGTGTCTAGTGGGCTTTTCTGCCCACCCTGGGAGCGAAAAAGGCTACAAAAAAGACCGATCTGCCCCCGGGGGGGGGGGGGGGGGGGGGGGGCAGAAAAGTCTTTCAACGAAAATGGGGCCCCAGGAAGCGACCCTTGCCCAAGGGGTCACTTCCTACCACAACAAAGACATCCCTGGTGTCTAGTGGGGGCATCCCTGCTCCACGATCGCGACGCTGTGCGCGATCGTGAAGCAGGAATGCCCAGCATTGAGACATCAGGGGAGAGGAAATACTCTTTCCTCTCCCCCGATGCCTCAATCGCTAACACAATCCCCCCTGCGGCCCCACCAGCCAGCAAAACTTACCTCCTTCTTGCTGGACGCCTGGAAGCAAATGGCTTCCAGGCGTCCCAGTGCTTCCTGATGACGTCGGCGCTCGCTGTGCGCGCTGACGTCGTGGGGAAGCGTGGGGGGGCTCGGGGGTGGCAGCGGAAACTCTTCCGCTGCCATCCCCCTCTGTGGGGGCAGGATCGATGCCCCAGGGGGGGAGCGCCAGCGCTTCCCCCAGGGGCTGTGCTCATGACGGAGCGGTTCCGTCATAAGCACAGCCCAACCGATGCTCATGACGGAACCGCTCCGTCATGAGCATCGGAGGGGTTAAACATGTCTCAGGCCTGCCACTGTGTGTGTAGTTTTACTGCCATGTTGACTTGGTATTAAAAGCCCCTTGCCAAGTCTGAAACTTCCTTTTATTACACATATGTCACCCCTAAGGTAGGCCCTATGTAGCCCATGGAGAAGGGTGCTATGTTGTTAAAAGGTAGGACATGTAATTTTATGTTTGTATGTCCTTGCAGTGAAAACCACCTACATTCGTTTTTTACTAATGCGAGGCCTAATCTTCTCATAGATTGACATCGGGAATTCCTTAAAACACTCTTTTAAGGTGTAATTCCTGGTTGGAAAGGAGTAGCTGTAGCATGTTTTATAACTTTGGAATGGCAATGATAAATCCTCTTTACTGGTAAGGTTGGATTGCACATTACTATTTTAGATATGACACTTTTAGAAAGTAGACATTTATCTGCTCTTACAGCTCTGTGTGCATGCAGCCTGTCTCCAGTACACTCCAAATTTGGTCCAATTGTATTTTGAGTTTTAGAAATGTCACTAAGAGCATTCAGTTTATTCTTCCTTTTTTTCGTCCCACCTTTGTTTGCTTGGTGCATGAAGGTGTAAGATTCAAAAACATGTTTTTTCACATTTGGTCTAATTTTTTGTAAATGTAAGTAACAATTAAAGCATATTTGCAAACTGTGACTACATGTCTTCCTTTATCAATTTACACTACAATACTATGCAATTGTATTTGTTTAACAAATTGTACGGCTCTCAAACAATGACCGATTTGTATAGGGTCATTAGAAATTCCAAAAGTTTGTCCCTGACCCAACCCGAATTTTAGTGTCTCCTACGCCCCTGATACAAAACATTTAACAAACAGCATTACATTAATAATTAATTGGAACAGGCAAACAATTTTTCAGGTTTAAATAGTTAGAAGTAATGTTAGTCACATAAAACTGGAGATCTTGAAAATTCGTGTAAGCGGAGTGCTAAATTTTCACAAAACATAATTTACCTACATACGAGTAACAGTCATTCCTACTGACAACCAGTGGTATGGTATAAAGGCACTTGTTATCTGTCAGTGCTTCTACATATAAAACTGAGTAGGCACCAGGAAAAACATTCAGATGCTTAGAACATCTACATTAACAAAGTACGCTACTTTTCCCATTTCCATGGTCACCAATGATACGTTTGTACTACAGAAAATGAGAGTGTATGTTTCTCTATGGTAAACACAAGAATGTCAATAACAATGTTAGTCTTTTCAACAGTACCTACATGCAAAATTACACTTTGTGACTGTATATTATCTTCAGTTACACAATCTCCTCCTGTGTTTAATCAATAGTTGATGAGATCAGTTTCTAGGGTAACAATTCAGCCATTTACTAATGCCAGTCATAAACAATACTATTACCCTGATCCTATGAACTACAGCCTAAGCTGTAAAAATCACATGAAATTTAGGAGTCTACAGCTTGTAGATCTAGCTAGTAATTCTGCACACATCAGGCCTTGAAAAACCCTAAACATGTTACTAGACCTCAAGGTCTAGTAACTTGAATTTTCTACTAGACCTAACTATAATGTACCAGACCCCTGAACTGTTCTCAAAATGTGGGATCCTAGGCAAATATTTCATTTTACAGCGCCGCCTTTTTCTTCATTCGCTCATGAGTGCCCCTCTAAATATGTGAGTTCAGCATTTCTGCTGTACAAAAGAAACCTTTCATGATTAAATAGACTAAGGGCCTCATGTAGGTAAATAAATTTTACCGGTTCTAAAATACCGAGCCGTACCGAATCGGTAAATTAGAATCGGTAAGTTATATGTAGGTAAAAATTCGGTAACAGTTACCGATTCGGTAACATTCGGTAATCACGAATCGGAATTCACCGAATCGGTAAATACCGAGGTGGTATTTACCGAATCGGAAAATACCGAGGTGGTATTTACCGAATCGGAAAATACCGAGGTGGTATTTACCGAATCGGGAAATACCGAATCGGTATGTACGGATTCGGTAAATAAAATCACATGACTTGACGAAACAGCTAATCCAGTGCAACGACAGCCCACCCAACCAGGAAGTGCCCACACCCAGGCAGGTGTACATAATTAGCCGAAGTGGCCACACCCAGGCAGGTGTACATAATTAGCCGACCCTGGAGAGGCTTGGAGTGCAGAGGAGAGGCAGGGAGCCGTTGCATGTGCGAGCGGGTAAACGAACAGCATGTCCAGCCAGAGAACACAGAGAGACGGAGGGGAAAGGAGGAGGAAGCTGAAATTTAGCCCCAAGGAACTCCAGGTGCTGGTGGAGGAGGTGGTGAAGCAGCACCAGAAGCTGTTTGGAAGGCAATCCCTGCAAGTGCCTGAGGCTGAAAAGCGCAACATATGGCTGGCCATCCAGGCGCAGGTCAATGCTGTGGGAGTGACCCACAGGGACATTGAGGTCCTCAAAAAGCGCTGGTATGACCTGAGGATTGTAACCAAGAGGAAGATGGGCGACATCCAGAAGGAGGCCAGCCAGACTGGAGGTGGAACCAACAGGGCACCTGCCCTCACCGAACTGGAGGAGCTGGTGGCGGCCACAATCGAGCAGGAGAGCGTCGTGGGTCTTGGGGACGCCGACAGCTCGGCCAGAGCCGCAACACACCAAGGTAAGACGAAAGCACAGCAATGTAGCCCCCCCTACCCCTATCCCACATCCCCCATTGTGAAACGATAATCACACTGCAGTCCACACGTGTCAGTGCAGACAGGCAATGCATTCCGGGAGATGTAGTCAGGGCAACACTAACCATGACGTAAATGTTACAGGGCAACAAGGCATGTCACGCACTCGAGGCACAAGGAGACAGAGGACATATTGGAATGTGAAATGATTTATTGTGACGCTTGCAATGCAGCCCTTCAGGGACACTGAGCCAATGTTGTATTTCTGTCCACAGATGTGACATCATGCGGGACAGGGCATGCTGCAGGAGAGACGGCACACCGGCCACAAATATCACCTCTAGCCAGCACAAGTTCAGACCAGGGAGCAGGCCCACTGGCAGCCGCACCACCAACACAGCCAGCCTCGCCGCACCCAGAGCCAGCATCACCTCACCGAGAGCCAGCATCACCACAACCAGAGCCAGCATCGCCACTCATGTTCGAATCACCGGCCACATCTCCGCTTGCAGGTGTGAGAATGAGGAGGCGTCCAGCAGCCAGGCTACGAGCCTTAGACACCTCGTCAGACGACAGCATGGGCCCAGAAGACCGCACCGGGCCCCAGGAAGGGAGCCATGCCACTGTGCCCCACACCTCACAGGCAGCACAGACGGGAGCAAGAGGGCGCCGCAGGTCGCGTGTCCAGAGTCCACCAGCACCCACTGACGGCCATGGTGTCTTCTTGGGGCTCGAGGGCCAAATGTTGAAGCAACAGCGCCTGCAATCAAAGGCAGTTATGTCAGTCCAGAGGCACATGCGGGTGATGAAGACAACATTAGTCAACATGGACAATAACATTAGCGGCATGGCTGCGGGCATTCGGGACATGTCCCAGTCAATCCAGCAGTTGTGCAGCAAATTAGATGCTGACATCGAAGCACGGCGCCGGGAACGCCAGAGAAGGGACACTACCAGCAGGGCACTCAACCGTCTGGCAACTGCGACTTCTCTACTGTGCCGGCGCTCTGTGACGATGCAGGAGGGCCTAACACAGTGCTGCAGCGACCTGTCTCGGGGGATGGTGCAGGTGACAAGTGCACTAGGGGTGCTATTGACTAGTCAGGCGTCGACAACTGCTGCAGGGGATGCTGCGGAGAGCATCGACACCAGCAGCAGCATCACACCCCCCGTCCCAGAAGCACGCAGGAGCAGCAGGCGGCTTGGGGTTGGCTCTAGTGAGGATGCACAGGCCGTGCAATCCACCACTGCAGCGCGTATGCGCAAACATTGATGTAGCCCTGCTTAGCCACTTCCCATTGGGTGACGTAACCCTGGACATACTCCTTGTATAGATGGTATATTGCCAGATTGGCCTGTTCATGTGTTCATGGCGTGGTGCCACATTAAAACTACGTCATGACTTCTCACAACTCGCTGTGTCCCCTCACTTACTCAGAAATAGTTGCATGTGATCTCTGCCCGTCTCTCTCTCCCATCGATTGCAGTTGGCACTCTAGCTGCGTTGCCCTCTGGCTGGCCTGACTCATCCTCGTTGTCCTCAAAATATGTCAGTTCCACATCTGTACCTTTTTTCGTGGCAAGGTTGTGCAGCATTGCACAAGTGGCAATAATCTTGCAGCAGGTGATGGGTTTGTACTGGCGTGCGCCTCCGCTCTTGTGCAGGCAGCGGAACCTGCTCTTCAGTAGTCCAAACGTGCGCTCCACCACATTGCGTGTTGTTTTGTGTGCCACGTTGTATCGTCTCTCACTCTGGGTTGCTGGGTGTAGGTAGGGAGTGAGGATGAATGAACGGCATGCATATGCACTGTCGCCTGGATGAGTAAAAGGGAACCATCAGTAACATGCCTCTATACACTATGATTTGCAGGTTTCAAGGGGCGTCACTGTTACTTACCTAGCAGGTATCCCTCTCCGAATTCTCCGGCACTCAGTCGTGTGTAGATCCCACTATTCTGGAAGATGTAAGAGTCGTGGGTGCTCCCAGGAAACTTTGCAACAATATCTGTGATGATGTTCCCTGCATCACAGATCACCTGCACATTGATGGAGTGGGTGGACTTCCTGTTCCTGTAGATGTGCTCTGTGTCAGCTGGTGGACAGATTGGGATGTGTGTACCATCAATACAGCCGATGACATGGGGGAACTGTGCCATGTGATAAAAGTCTGTTTTTGTTTTCTGCAGTGCAGCCTGTGTGTTTGGGAAGCTTATGTAGTGGTGCATTCTCTGCATCATGGCATCCAGGAACTTCCTGAAGAAACGTGACAGGCAACTCTGGGATACCCCACCCACCGCAGCTATCACCACCTGATAACTGCCGGATGCCAACAGATGTAGGCTGCAGAGCACCTGCACATGTGGGGGTATGGCGTGCGCCCTTCTTATTGGATGGTCCAGGAGTGGGTGTAGGTCCCTGATTAAGTCCATGATGGTTTCAGGGTGTAGCCTGTACCTCTCATGTATCTCTGCATCAGTCAGCTGGAATAGTGTGATGCGCTGTCTGTAGATTTGTTCCTCCCGTCGCCCACCCTCAGTCCTGCTGCCTGTAGACGTAGGCGCCTTGCAATGACGTACATAGCGGCCATGTTGTCCACGCTGTTGCATTTTGGGATTGCTTATCTGCACTGTTGATGGTTACCACCTGCTTTCAATCCGTGTTAATTACCGACTCTTATTTACCGATTTTCCTGGATTTCTTAATTACCGAGTGCTCCTACATGTCATTTTAATTTTTACCACTTCATATTTACCACTTCATGTTTACCGAATCGTTAATTATGTATTCGGTAAATCTGATTCGGTATTTTGGAATTCGGTAAATATGAATCGGTATTTACCGCCTCATATTTACCGAAAAGTGGTTTTTGGACTCCTACATCTCACTTGTCTGAATACCGGTCGGTAACGGCATATTTACCGAAAATCGGCCGTTACCGACCGGTATTTGGCTACCTACATGAGGCCCTAAATGTTTGCCCCATTCATAATTGGAATCTAGCCCATAAACAGGGTCCACATAATTCCTGACTTGCCTCTTAATTTACTAAAAGCATTGCTGTCAGGGCAGGGTTCCCTATCCAACAGGTCTCATGGTGAGATCTTATCGGCTGACACCACTTTAACAAAAAAGTGGTAACAGCCATCTTGGGAATGGGTACTCAAGAAAAAAAACACCTCAAGGGGGCAGGGTAGGAATACCCTGATCCGCTAGGCCTGATGTGGGGCCAAAACAATCATTTTTTGCCACAAGTTTGTGGCAAACAATAAAAATAAAAAAATAAGGGCAGTCTCCACTGGGCCAAGTTTAGCACCGGGGTCCGGTTGTACTAGTAATGAGGAGGGGAGTCCACGCGGCCCCCCTCCACCGCCGTCATAACAAATGGGAGAGTTATCTCAAGCATTTGAAAATTTCACTAGAGGACGCCAAATCTTGCTCACAATCGCCAACTTACTGTTGACGATCCGCATGTGAGAAAAAACACTGCCATGCCATGGTTGTCATAATTTGGCCGGAACTACATGTTACATGCATAAGGAGGAGTAGCCAAAACACCGACAACTCTGCCAACTCTGCCGGCAGAGCGAACTTTATTGCCCACCCATAGTGCATAGCACTGGACAACATTAATGGTGATCTTCTTTTTCTTTGCGTGGAAGGTGCTGTGATGTGATGGTTCTGGGGCATTGGGCTTCCCATCCAATCAGAGGTCTGTTGGTTGATGACATTAGCATCCATGATACTCCCTGAGCATTCCTCCTGGAGGCAGTCCTTTCTGTCCGGACTGTACTCGCTGATGCCAAGAAGGGAAGGTTGAATATTTACATCTTTACTGCCACTTGGGCTGTCTTGCCTGTCTTGTACATGGTCCTCAATTTCCATGTCCCGATTGTAATGTCTTGGTCAAAAGCTGGTAGATCAGCTTTGTGGCTTATAGGGATCTCTGGCTTCAAGCACAAGTTTTCATAGGTCTCCGTGAAGGATAGTCCTCTCTCCCCAAGGCCAAGATATTTCTTGGTCGATGTTTCTATAGCTAGGATATTTTTTACATGGCAGGGTAGCTAGCTCCAGCCATAACACTCTTCCATTTGCAGCTGGATTGGGCTCCGGCCATGGTGGAGTTAATGTACCGATCAGTGCAATGGTCATTATGTTCAAATTTTGTGTACCATAGTAATCTTTTGATTGACAGATGGGAAGTAATATCTGTTACTTAATTGTTTTATACTTGCAAACAGAGCTGTACTTTGACACCTGTAAGTATGCAATAGGGAATTATAAGAAGTTGTGCAATATCCTGGAAGGCTTTTACTTTAGTATGATTGAGATTGATGTTTAATATATATCTTTCATGAGGGCATATTTAAATGCAACAGGATTCCACTCTTTTCATACATATTGGTTTGCACATAATGTTAGCTAACATGAGTTGGACTAGAGGCACAAATACAATGTATGTCATCCCTATCTTCATCATATGTGCAAATTAATAAAAACTATTGTGTGCAAGCCACAAGAAAGATTTCTTGACAATTTGTGTGGCCAACACTATAGTTATGTTGCAGCACTTTAGTATAATTTTACTGTTTATATGGTGGGCCAAAATATGTTTCCTTAATGTATGGGAAACATATAGTGAAATTTCAAGTTTAAGCACATACCCATCCAGGATGGACATTTGACTCATATCCATAAAGCATTAACCTCTACTTCATGTATATAATGAAGATATATGTGCTATCCTACTGTTATGTGTCATCTGTTATAGGACAAGACCTGCAGGTAACAAATAGGTATGCCTCACTTGTCGTTATGGTTGTGCTACACAAGACCAATGTTAGGCCTGGGCAGAGTTTGCGGAGTTGTGCTACGCGCAACTGTTACGCCTGCTGCTCAGCCAGTGTGACTGTGATGATGGAATGTTGGTCTGTGAGGTGGCAGTGGAATGTTGGTGAGTGAGAGTTAGTTGGTGGGTGGGCTGAGCAGCAGGAAGGGTGCTCCTGGTGGGGCTTCTCTTGTAACATTCTTACCTTGAATAAACCAATGTTAATCTACTTTTAACTGGACCTTCATTCTTCTACTAAATATTTTGGCAACAAGGATAGGATACGAATCCATGCATGCATGGAACTGGACCTTCATTCTTCTACTACAGAAACTCTGTGAAGTGCCTCAAAAAATGTGTCGCACTATGCTGAGTTCCATGAGTGGGCGGAGCTACCCACCGTGCCTGTTCATATAACATATTATCATTTCTTGCGCACAAAGTGCATTCTCGCACTGGAAATCACGCGCAAATGGCACCACGCGGTTCGCATGGGCGTGGCCAGCTTGTTTTGGTCTGTTTATGGTGCTGGGTCTATTTTTTTTATCCCTCTTTAATCTCTTTCATCCACCCCTTATCAAACTTATCTACCCCTCATTTTTATTATTATATTGTAAATTGTTTAGTTTTTTTGTGACTTCCGTACATTTTTCATTTTTTGCTTAGCTTCCCCTTTTTTCCCCTTCCTTCCTTTCTTTTCCTGCTTCTCCTCTTCCCCCCACATAGCGCCATGGCAGAAGAGGGGAGTGGCAGTGCCAGGCCTTCCTGAACCACACATAGCACCTGCTGCCTACCTTGCTGCTGGCAGCGCCGCAAATTGGTGCAGCCCATGCTATTTTTTCAGTTTGAGGTGGCTGCGCTAATTTTTTATGTGCATCGCCAACTCCCCTCCACCCTGGCAGCATGCGGCAGGCCTGGCAGAGGGTATGTCCTCCGGGAGTGTCAGTTGTGGTAGGAGAGGGTGTGCCGGGTCATGCACCACAGCTCTGGATTCTGGCACACCCAATAACAACTGAACCACTGGTATGCTTAATAAGGAACAGACAGACCCATCAAATTACGTTGAGAGATTGAGCATGAGATGAGAAGCAAAGATCATTTGTTGCAATTTATTAGTATTTACAAAATGAAGTTTAGGAAATTTGGAATAGGGTTAGATTTAGGAAATTAGGAATAGGTCCACGATAGATACCAGCACTATAGGCGATCTGATTTAGAAAAGTTCAGTGTTACTGCATTTGCTTTTGCCTGTCAAAATATTTTTGGGGAAATTATAAACTGTACCACTAATCTTTTTTATTTTATCTTTTTTATTTCTTACATCAACATCCAGGGGCAAGCAGCTGGCTTGAACTACAGAGGCGGGTGAGGGAGCTGGGGGTGCCCCAGTAAGTCCTCTTGTTAATATTATTATTTCCCTAAATGTTGCCGCACCACATTTAGAATTATTTTTCCTTTCGATTTTCTTACTATGCCTGTCTCCTAATGTTTTTCCAGCTCCTCTTCATTCTATCGAATGTTTGCGAAATTTTTCTTATACCTGCATTATCATCATCATCATCAAAGCTTTATTTCGATAAAAATTGTATCATAAAAGCAACAACATACATACATAAGAAATACAATTTATCGATTGGGAGAGAATATTTAAAAGTTAAATAAATACATTTGATACAAAATATTTACATTCAAATAAAAAGGAATTAAATTTCCTTATATGTCCCAAAGCTTTTGATTTGATAGAAAACAAGCTAAAAAGGTAAAAAAGATTTTTAAAAAGGCTAAGAAATCGTATCAGGGCAAAGATTCTTGACCCTAATTATCCAAGACCACCCAAGAAATGTGGCCACACCACAAACCAGTACTGCGCTGGTATATGATTGCAAAATCCTGAGGGCTACACGATAGTTCGATGTGCCCAGCTGTCTGCAGACTGGGCTTAGCCATCTGCCTCTTGGGTTTTTGTAAGCCGGGCACTCGAACATAAGGTGTGCCATGCTTTCAACTTTCTCACTACAGCTCGGACAAAGTGCCGTGGTCTGGAGGGGAGGCTTCCATTTATTAGTATACTCTCGGGTAGGTAATGTGGCCAATCTAAATTGAATATAAAGTGTTCTGTCTCTTGGTTTCTGGATAAGATCAAGATAGGGCTCAAGGCTGACAATTTGTTTGTGTGAATAAAAGGCTTCTGTTAATCTACCTTGGTTAGGTTTGCTAATCTCTTGGGTATCAATCCATGCCCAGTAAACTCTTTTGAGATCAATCTTGTTTATTGGTTTGCCGGACTCCCAGGCTTCTCTAAATCCTAACTGTAGAAGAAGCTTTTTGATATTACACAACCAGCCAACTCTATGTGAGCCCGGAGTGTTTATCACTTCTCTAAGGCCCTCTACGTACTTTGATAACTCGGGGGTTCGCCATAAGCGGGCCCAAAAAAGCAGGGGATGCAGTCTTGCCAAATCCTTAATTGCTCGCCTACCCAAGTCACAAAATAAAGGTTTAAGGGGAGTACACCTTAGAACTGAGACCAATTCCCTCAAGAATTTGTTTTCTGACCCAGAAATTTCTTTGACATCATCGAAGCCCCAAAGCTCAGCACCATACAGAGCGGAGCTGACAGCTTTTGCTTTGTAAATCACTAAAGCGGGTGAGATGTGTCTGCTCTGTGAGGAGCGGTGTTCTTTGATGATGGACCCCGCAACCCGCTTGTGATTAAGAAGCATCTTATCTAAATGGGGTCTCCAACTAATGTTATCAGAGATTCTAATGCCAAGATAATCAAAAGTTTTCACAAATTCGAGAGGAACTCCATCTAACTTGAGAATACATTTAGATGGTCTACGTAAATTAAACGAAAGAAGTTTGGTCTTTGCGGTGTTTATGATCAATCCTCTTAAATTGCAAAACAGGTGAAATCTGTCCAAGAGCTTCAGCAACCCTGCCGGGGTCTTAGAAATTAGCAGGGTGTCATCTGCAAAGAGGAGGGCGGGAACCTTATCGCCTGCCAGGGCCGGAGCATCTGCTGGAA
Source organism: Triturus cristatus (assembly GCF_964204655.1). NCBI lineage: Eukaryota > Metazoa > Chordata > Amphibia > Caudata > Salamandridae > Triturus > Triturus cristatus. Next base: position 984,786,549 of record NC_140592.1, on the reverse strand, counting down.
TATCTTGTAAAAATTTTACCACCCCATTCACAAATAAGGAAAATAGGGTGGGTGCCAAAACGCAGCCCTGGCAAACTCCCCTATTAACAGGGATTTTTGCTGTTTTTTGATTCTGGGTTCCCCATCTAATCTGGGCAAAATTGCCCTCATGCAGGCGAATCAGAAGGTCAAGGATTGGCGTGGGCACACCCATTTCCCTCATGACTGACCACAAGCGGTCATGTGGGACCAGGTCAAAGGCAGTCTTCAAATCTATAAAAGCTAGATGAAGACTGCCTTTGCCAATCGTGACCACCTTCCAGTGCAAGAGGAGGAGTCTAAAGGCCTGGTCGATTGTGCCTGTATTTGATCTAAATCCTGCCTGGTAATGAGACAGAATATTATTCTCATTGACCCATAGCAGGATTCTCTCCAGCAGAGCTCTGCCAACCACCTTCTGACCAGCATCAATGAGGCTGATAGGTCGGTAGTTTGCAGGGTCCCCCCTAGAGCCCTTTTTGAATATTGGGACCACCTCAGCTCCTTTCCATGAGTCCGGGACAGATGATCCATTAATGAGGGCATTGAGCAAAAGAGTAAAATACTTTGCCCAATTTCGAGAATCAGCTCGAAACAAGTCACCAGGGAGACCATCTGGGCCAGGAGCCTTAGCAGGGACTATTTTGTTAATGGCGATCAAAACCTCAGACTCAACAAAAGGATCACATGTATCCACAGTGGAGGTGGTTACTATTGGATGATGTAAAAGTCTAGGGCTTTGTGCATCCTCCCCAGAATAAAGTTTTTTTAAATGTGTAAAACACTCTTGACTAGAAATATGATTAGGTATGATGTCAAAATCCGAACCTGAGGACATTCTACACAATTTCCAAAAAGAATTTCCGTCCTTAGCCAGACTAGCGGCTTTGAGATCCTGCCAATGGGATTCCTCCCATACACGTTTTGCTTGCGTCACTGCCTTTCTGTACTCTTTTCTAGCTCTTTGCACTAGGCAAGAGTCAGAGGTTTTAACGGCGGATATTAGTATAGTCTTTTTTTGCCTGCACTCTGGACTATACCATGAGCCTGATGCGTTATGAGATTTGTTAGAAATTCTCAAAGGACAGAATATCGAAAAGAGTGAACCTATCTTTGTGACTGTGTCGTTATGAATGGTCCCCACCCTTAGACACCCATCTGGATCCCTACATGCTTTTTGCAGTTCCATGATGTTGGCTAGCAGGACCTCCTTTACGGCTATCATTTTCTGCTCATTACAAATAATTTTAGGCCAATTGAGGTATCTCCTGCAATTTGATGGAACTCCTTCTTTGGATAGAATAATAGGACCAACACCAAAGCCTGATGTGACAAAAGACCATGGACTCTTCAGAGTTAAGCACAGAGGGTTATGGTCACTTTCGATAGATGGAACTATGGCCATATCCATTGCGTTTTTCCATAGTCGTCGGTCAATCAAGATGTAATCAATTCGCGATGGGCAAGACATTTTATTGAATGTATTAGCACCGTGGAGATCGGATGGGAAACGTCCATTAGCTGGTCTTAGGCCAAATTCTAGTGTTATAGCATTTAGTTGGATTGCTACTGGTGTCCATTTTTTAATTGGAGGTAGTGTTAGAGGTGGTATAAACCACCTGGCATCCTCATTCTCCACCTCAAGAAAATCTTCTGTAGCCAAGGGTTCGAACGTACAGCTCATGTCACCTGCCACCAAAATAAAAGAATCAGGTGAACACAAAGAGAGTTTGTCTCCCAAATCTGTTACTATCGATGATTTAGAGCCACCACTTGTTCCTCTGATGTAGACACTAAAAAGCTCAATGACAGGGCCGCCCCTAGACCCTCTCAACGTCAATCTCATTATATAAGGGGAAATGCTGAAAAAAACGCAAGCCTCAAGATTGAGGGCGATGCTCACCCAGACTATAAGTCCTCCCGAAGGGCGTCCTCGCCCCTTCGAGATTGCTGGAACACAAAAACAGGCATAGCCATGTTTATGTAATGGAACAAGGCTCCAGGTCTCTTGGAAGATGCATATATCATGGCCTGCAATCAACTCAATCCAATCTGGAAGAGAAAGTTTGGTTCGCAGGCCAGCAATGTTCCATGAGATTATTTTAAGGTTTGGGAGAGGGGGCGGTGAGATGTCAGTAGCGTTATCATGGGATAGATGCAATTGGGGTGTATTCGCTCCACCTACATCGATAGCATTGATATTATGAGTCGTAACAGAAGATTTTTGGGGTTGGACCATTTGCATATCATAACCAGAAGAAGAACCTAGATTAATCGACAAAATCACATCAGGAATTAGTCAGTCAATATTATCAAGCACAGAGTGGTTTGCCTCTTTTAGGTCCTGTTCTACAGCCCTTCTCCTATTAAGTTTGACGGGGGGGTATCGCCTAAATTGGATGGTAGATGAATCAGAGGAAGAAGTTCTGAACTCTAAAGCTAAGAGGCCTTCAGCCAGGGAGTGGTTAGCCAGTGTAAGTTCAAAAGTTTCTGTGAGGCTATCCTCAGATCTATGTCTTTGTGCTCGAATAATATCATCCCTTATTAGGGATCGACAACCTCTGACATAACGTATCCAATGGGTGACCTTATTTTTTATTGATCCTTCATATTCTCTACCTCTTGCTAGCGGAACCCCAACCATATAGACCATGGGCTTATTAGGGGCTAGAGATGTTTTGGCTAAATTGGAGGGCATAGGTGGACAAAAATCAAAATTCCTACGCAATTGGTTGGTCTGACTAGGATGGTTGGGTAGGGTGGGGATCAAATGGGACTTTTTAGGAAGGTTAACAGAGTTAGGGCCTACTCTGTGCGCTGCCTTTGGTTCTATTCTGCTACATTCAGATAAAATGGCAGAGGAAGTGTGAGTTTCAGTATATCTTAAGGTGGCAGGCTGAGTTGGGATACAAGATGCAGAATATGGGGATTTGTCAGTAGGGGTTAATACAAATTGTGGGACAGATTTTTTAATAATCGACATCAGTTCAGAGATTAGTATTTTCATTTTACCAATTTCCTGTCTTAGCAAATCAACAGTTTGCCTGACGTCTAATGCCCCCCCACCCGTTCGATCTTGGGGCTCACATTCCTTTGTCATATTAGTCATAAATCGTTGATCGGGCTCTAGGTCAGATTTAGGTAGTGCAGCCAAATCAGGATTATCAGTTAAGGCCGCATAGCACACAATCACTACAGGGTCAAGGGGTACTGGGATTACATCAATTGTCATAAAATCTAGTCCAGGATTGGCCACCAAAGCGCTTCCCTCATCGCTTCCTCTCTCCTCATTTTAAGGTGCTGGATGACGAGGGGGTATTTTGCTGCACATTTGAGGGATGGACTTAGTGCCAGATCGGTTTCTTCTCGATGTGAGAAGTTCTGTACCGGGTGTGGATATTGCATCCGGGGCAACTTGTAATATCAGTTCCCAGTCCTCAACCAATGATTCAATGCGATCCATTGCGGTAGGGCCATTCGATAGGGATTTCTTGCAAGACTTCTTAGCTTTTTCCCGTTTGGCTGCCCCACCTATATTCGCTTGGGTCACTCCAGTAACATCTAGCAACTTCCTCTTGCCCATAACGAACAATGTTAGTGTCAGAAAATCGTAATAGGTGACCAAACCAGGAGGAGAAGACAAGGACAAAAGGAGAAGTGCAACACAGATAGATATCCCCGTAATGGTTGGAACATTACCTTTGGCAGGGCGCCGAGGGACCAAATGTACCTCAGAGGGTAGGCCCAGCCCAGCCTCGTACAGCCCCGGACGGCCACAGACGGCCCGGCCTTTGCCTGGGCTTAGCCTGGCGCTGCCCGCGCGTGTCCTGTGACGCGGAGGGAGCCCCTCGTATTTGGCGCCTCAAGGGCGGAAGTGGTAGTGTGTGGGGGCGTTAGCGCTGCCGGGAATCCTGGGAAGCGTAGTTCTTGACTCCGCTTGTCGACCATTGCAAGCAAGCACCACCAGCAGCGGCAGTGCGCGGGAGAGCGTCCGCCTCGATACCCTGTCCAGCAGCAGCTGGTTCCCCCAACACAGGTCCCCAGGTAAAATCGCTCCGTAGTTCTGCCCACAAAAGTGTCTCCCACTCCACCGAGGGAGCCACTCGTATTTGGCGCCTCAAGGGCGGAAGTGGTAGTGTGTGGGGGCGTTAGCGCTGCCGGGAATCCTGGGAAGCGTAGTTCTTGACTCCGCTTGTCGACCGTTGCAAGCAAGCACCACCAGCAGCGGCAGTGCGCGGGAGAGCGTCCGCCTCGATACCCTGTCCAGCAGCAGCTGATTCCCCCAACACAGGTCCCCAGGTAAAATCGCTCCGTAGTTCTGCCCACAAAAGTGTCTCCCATCCATTTACTTATTTTCCATATGTCCAGTTTCTGTACTAGTCCGTCTGCAGCTTCCTTTCTTCTGCTTTGACAGTAAACTTTCCCTCTACCTTTATATATCTTGTGGACTGCTATTGTAAGACTCAGAAAACTTATTTTAGGTCAAGTACTCTACTGTGAAGTTGTCATGCCCTAGTAAGTTATTCTACACATGTTTTTTGAGAAGGCTTTCTTTTTCTTGCTCATGGTCAAAACAGTAAAACACAAGAGTGGCCATGGTCATGGTGGATCCACCATTGTTGTGTATCTATTATAATCATAGTATACCAGCAGTTGATGACAGTGCAACATGGCTGGAAGTATGAGGAGAGCCCCATTGCGTTTGCCAACCAATATGTCCTTCTGTGACCAATCATTTCACCCCTTCATTGCACTTTAATGACTCAGATTCATCATAGTTCTCCCCCTCCATTACAAAAAGCTTTTGGCTGCAAACCAACAAAAAGAACAACATGATATTTTGATAGAAGATACTGCAACCAAACTGTAGTGATGTATTGTGGTTGTATTATGTTAAAAAAAATTATAGAGGAGGTGTATCTGGCACCTAAAATGTGTAATGTTTTTTCAATCCACACAGATCACCAGTGCCAGGGCCGGCAGTGAGAACGCCAGTTGATGCAGAGGTCCATAAAACGAGAGTCCCAGTGGCAACAGGGAAGGGCGGTGGTAAGTCACATTGCTTCATTATTGACAATTAGTAATATACTCACTGGAAGGGCGTTGACTCCTGATCACCCCACTTAAGCAAATGCAGCGGGGTTGAGTAGTCAACGGCCTCGTCTTTCTGCAGTTCAGCATACACAGGTTCATAATGACCTTTAACAATGATGGGTTTATAGAAAAGGGTAAAAAGGATGGAAGAAGAAAGGATGGGTGAAATGTAATATGAGTGAAAGTATGCTTATAGGTGCGTTACAATATGAAGCAAGGGTGGGTGAAGGATGGATGAACGGGTATATGGGTGAAAGGATGCCTGCCTGGGTGGGTGAAAGGACATAGGGCTAAACAGATTCCTGCCTGGGGCAGTGAAAGGAATGCTCAAATGTGTTAAAGCAGGATGGATTAATGGGTGAAAGGATGCATGGGTGGGTAAATGGATGTTGGTAAAAGGTTTGTTGAGAGTTGTGTTTAGATGGATGGATGGATATATATGGATGGATGGTTTTCAATGGTGAAAGTCTAGATAACAGAATGTAAAGCTTCACTGGTGTGTATCGAAGCCAAGGGTGAAGACTAGAACAATTAAATCATGACTGGAAAATTGCTTGGATGAAGAAACAAGGAAGCTCTTTTGGATAGTGGCATGCTCACCTACTTTACTTTCTTGGGATAGTTTTATCAAAGCTTTGATTTAAATAGTTGGAGTGGCATTTCTATCTACTTCCTTGACTCAGTATTTTTTTAAGGGGGGCAGATATTATGTATCCCAGCCATCTTCAATCATCACCTCCCTCCCAAAACATGGCCTTTCACCAGTGCCACCCATGATGACCTAACTGCTGCATGGTTCAATTTGGCACTGTGTTAATGGCTGTGAAATGTGTGTCTGCTTCAGTTAATGTAGCAACGTTATAAAATGCATCGCAATTTGAAAACAAGGTGTGTTGTTTTGCTTTCCTCCCAGTGCCCACTCAGTCACTTCCTAGTACTACACTCCTTTAATCTTTCCTACGTTCTGTCCCAGCCTTTCCAAAAATTAGAAAAATGCATGCACCACATTTTTTTGCCCAAGTGATATGTCATCATGTTTTCCATAACAGATTTAAGCCTATTCAAAATGTTCCCTTTCAACATTTGTCAACCACAATGACTCACTCTCTAGCCAAAGCTTAGGCACATGATGATGATCAGTGACAGCCCTTCTATTCTGTAGTATAACATCTACTTACCCGGCCTAATCCCTCTAACTTACCCTGCAGTAGAGTAAGTTAAGTTTCCTTTTCTTACTGCCAAGGAAATGTATTTATTGGAAAAAGTAATTATAAAGTGTGGTGGAGGGTGAGGTCAGGGAGTAAAGTAGGACTAAGTGCCTTGACTTTTGCTGATGGGATAGTCTATGATGAATGTGACAAATACACATGCACTGCAGTACATCGCTTTTATACGTGGCATGTATCATTCATTATTATTCATCTGCCTTGTAGTCAGGGTAAAATTGAAAGTGATTTTGGAGAAGAGCAGGGCAATTGGGATAAGATATTTGTCCATTACAGCTGCCCTAGCTGCAGACTGCAGAGAATAGCAAAGTACTCTTAAAAAGTACAAATAGGAGAACCAGCTAGCATGCCTTCATTAAAGTAGCACAAAAATAGAAAGAATACTTGTACTCCATAGTGCATATTGCCTTACTCATTGATAAGAGGTAGTCTATTCAGATTTTTTTCACACAAAGGGCCTCATGTAGGAAGCCCAATACCGGTCGGTAACGGACGATTTTCGGTAAATATACCGTTACCGACCGGTATTTGGGCTTTTGAGATGTAGGGGGCTCATTTCATGAATCGGTATGTACCGAATCGGTAAAATTACCGATTCGGTAATTTTACCGATTCGGTAAATACCGAATCATGAAATGAGATGTAGGGGGAGTGTGTCGTGGGTGTGGGGATTCGTTATTTACCACCAACTAAAGGTTGGTGGTAAATGACGAATAGGTGAAAAAAAGCATTTTTGTGCACGTTTAAGTGTGCAATGTGGCAGACATACATGCCCTCAGGGCATGTATGTGTGCCACATGTGCACACATGCAGGAATCAGGGGTGCAACAGGGTGTCAATGTGACACCCTGCCACCCTTGAATGTGCTCCATCCATTACCGAATCGGTAAATACCGATTCGGTAATTACCGAATTTTTCCGAATCGGTAATATTTACCGACTTTTTACCTACATTGGATTTACCACTTCATAAATACCGAATCGGTATGATTCGGTATTTATGAAGTGGTAAATGTAATTTACCTACATGAGGCCCAAAGTGTCTGTTTAGTTTTTACTAGGAAATCTGTCAAAAGAAAACCCAAATAACTGTTTTTTAAACTGGTGTGCTGTTTATTCTGCCTTAATTTAATCCTGACAGTTTGTGCATTTGCCATTTGCTTTTATTTGAGACATGTGCGGATAATGGCTGTGCCTCTAATCACATCAAAATCGAGTGACCTTATCGCACCAGCGATGTACTGCTACTGTGCAACGACATAATCTTTAACAGGTGTCTTGCAGAGAGCATTGTTTACAATTTGTCTTTTTTCTTTCTTTACATAGCTACTCCTACTGGTGCATCTCAGCAGGATATAGCTACCTGGCTTTGGCAGCAGAAGTTGGAGGCCATACCGGCAGAGTACCAGCAGCTGGTGGCCCAGGAGGAAGATGAGGAGGCAGCTGCCCAGGGCTCCAGCCAGAAGTCAGTCCCTCCAGCCTCTCAGCAACAACGACGGTGCTGCAGTCTGCTGGCAGCCACCTGTCGTACCATCACTGCTGCCCCCCTCAAAGACGAACCGCATTTTCCATCACCACGTCCTGCTGATACTGGTGTGCATTGAAGCCAGGCAAGCACAAATGGAGGGGCTCCTCAAGAAGGTTCTGTACCACCGTGTCTAGTAGTGTCCTCTTCTTTACCCCCTTTATCAATATTTGTTTTGGTGGATGGTATTTGTTGTGGGTGGAGAGGCTGGGAATTATGGAAGTTGGGACTGGACCCTTTGTTTGGACTTTAGTTTTTTTCTTGTTGGACATTTCAGACATTGGTTGGGGACGGGAAGATTTGCTTGGGAAGAGAGGTTGGTGAGCTGTGGGTGGAAGGGGTGGGCATTATATTGTTAAAAAGGGAAATAAATATTTATTTTACATAATTTATGCCTTAAACCTTTTTTGGGGTGGTTTCTTTACACTGCTGCCGTTTAGCACAGCCTGTTTTTAAAATCTCCTTAGTGTTTAAAAATGAGTTATAGGGTACCATGGGCCTTGTCCTACTACTCTCCTAGTCTCTCAAGTCTGCAACTATATTGACCAATAGCGGGGGTGCCATTGCCTACATTGCCTACAACACCACTCCATAATTATCTTACCTGAATAGATGAAGCGAGGGCTGCATGATTTCCCAGGGTGCCATCTTATGGTGGTGGTGGTAGTAGCGGGATAATGCACTAACAGGGAAGGAGTCAGAACAGAAGCAAGGTGCCACTCCCACCTAGATGAACTCCAACTGTAGGATTAAATGGAAGGATTATTCATTGCAGGGAACTAAATTGAAATAAAAACTCTGAGTTAGCGGGTTATATATTATATCATAGCTTTGCAAAGAATTGCGGTCAGACTACTACACAACAAAGAATAGTAGAATACCCTAGAGTTAAAAGTTATTAAGGAAAATAGCAATAGTAAATTCTTATGAGCAATAGTGAGCTAGTATTTTAATTAAAACTAAAGTTACTAGGGGCATATTATCAAGGACGGCGTTAAAATTATTCGGCTTAGCGGCAGAAAACTGCCGCTAAAGCGGTGATAATGGGCTTGATAATATGCCCTGGAGAATTCCAATAGAAGCCCATGTTCACACCAGAACATGGACTTCTATTGGAATTCTCAAGGGCATATTATCAAGCCCATTATCGCCGCTTTAGCTGCAGTTTTCTGCCACTAAACCGATGATAATTTTTAACGCTGTCCTTGCTAATATGCCCCCTGGTCATGTGAAGTTGACTCAAAGTCTGGAGTGGACAAGGTTATGCGTTTACGCAACACAATGCCTGATTGATGACGCTGACAAAAGCTGTTCTTCTATATCTAAAATATAGATCACTCTTCATGTGTGGGTGGGTAAATGCGGCCAGTGTGGGTTATTGTTTAGGTAATAGAACTGAAGCTCCTGCACTGAGTTGGTGTTGCTTTTGCCACATCTGCCCCACCAAGTGTGTGATCAATTTATGATCTAAATTAAGCCACACTTCAATAAATCACACAGGCTGGGGAAAGAGGTTTAAGCTTTTGATGAATGGATGGGAAAGGGGATTAGGTGAAAGGTGTGACAAAGACAAACACTACACAAAGACAATATTAATCTGAGCGATGAGCAGACATCGTTCATCAATCTGTTGTGGAAGGAAGTGAGGGAATGAGTATGACACAGTTAGGTTAAATGCATTGCAAACAGTCCGCCAGCCACAGAGACCCAAGTAATTATAATATTGTTAGACCTGGTATCATTCGTGTGGGTTTCCCCTGTATTTTTGCCCTTGTTGCCTGTTATTTTGCTTTGTGTTGGTCTTCGTTTTTGCTGGTCTAGATGCTTTGGGCACGTTGCCACTGCTGTTCAGTGCCAAAGTGCATGTGCTCCCTTTGCAAATTATTGTTATGGATTGGTGTTTCCATAATTGGCTTATTTGATGTATTAGTCAGTCCCTAGTACAGTGCAATGTTTGTGCCTGGGGCCCGTAAATCAAATGCAGCTAGTGGGCCTGCAGCACTGATTGTGTCACCCACCTAAGCAGCCTGTAAATGTAACTCAGATCTGCCACTGCAGTATCAGTGTGCAGTCAAGTACTGCTATGTCAACTTGACAAGTGCATGCACTTGCCAGGCCCTATCCTTCCCTTTTCTCACATGTTAGTCACCCCTAAGGTAGGCTCAAGGTACCCCTGTGGGCAGGGTGCAGTGTGTATGAATGGTAGGACATGCCCTGGTATGTGTGGCATGTTCTGATAGTGAATTACTGCCAATTTCATTTTTCACTATTGCAAGGCGACCTGTTCCCATAGGATAGGATTGGGAGTTTGCTTATAATATCTTCTAAACATAACTACCCCTGGGAACAAGGTAGGAAAGGAAAATTTAGTATGCCTGAACTCAGATGCTAAAATGCATCTTTTAGTGAGGGTGATTTTTTCATTCTGTGTTTGAAAATTCCACTTTTAGGAAGTAGGTATTTTCTTGCTTAGCCATCCAGCGCACCTCTGCTAGGATGTGCATTGACTGCCTGGCTTTGGAGGGCAGGGTCTGGGGATGTGCAGTGGATCCAGAGAGTCTGGATGAGTCAGGGCTGGGCTGAATAGACCTGGGCTGCATTTAGAGTAGGGGGAGGAGATTTCCTTTCACCTGAATGGTCCTGGTCTGCTTTCCACACTGCTGTCACCACCTCCTGCCAGGAAGCTGCACCAGAGAAGACATAACTGGTTTTGACTGAGCACAGGGCTTGTATGCCACCAGAGAACACATGATTTTGCTGTATAAATACTGGGGCCCAGACCCCAGAACTTTAGATCCTTTTTGGGACTTTAAGATGAACCTCTGCCAACGAGAAGAGCTGGAGAAACTGGAGGAGGAGTACTGTCCCTTTGCTGTGTGCCGTCTGGGGTTGGCCTTCAGTGGCTCTTTCTGCCAAGGAGAGGAACTGTGGGTACATCCTGCTTGAGAAAGTATCTCTAAGGGCTTGAAGTGGAGCTTGCCCCCTGTTCAAGAGGTCTCACAAATAGCAAATACCTCAGCATCCTTCTGGGCATCATCTCTGGTTCCGCTGGTTCCAGTCGCCGCAAAAGAAAAGAGCAGCTGACTCTGTCACCGAGTCCGTCGCAGACTCTGCGTCCTGGAGACTCTGTAGAGAGCACCGCCTTGTTTCACAGCACAATCCTTATCTCAGCAACTCCGTCAACGAGCCGCTGCTTGCACCACATCCTATGGGCACCACACTCCGCACCGCTTCGCTACACGCTGCACAGATGTCACCAACGCCATCGCTGCCCGAATCAACCATCAACCACCGGCTCTGTCGTCGTACCATGACCTGCCAGCACCGCATCGAGCACCGTCTCACCCTCCAATGCAAGCCTTGGCCTCACCGACTCCGTCAACAAGCCGCTGCCTGCACCGAGCCATGAGGACATGGCATGCTGCAACGTTTCCATCTCACATTGCAACCACAACAGTTGGCCTGACCGACTCGCATCGGCGTGTTGGCGGCAACAAGAAAGGTACTGTCTCTGAGTCTGTCGATGCTTTAGTTAACCTGTACCAACGTTGTTGGCTAGAATTGTTAGACTCGTTCAGTATCGCGGTAGCCCCAAAAGGAGCTACTGAGTGGGAGGAACTGTTTTTCAAAGTTATTCCTGCAATTTAAAGGTTATTTTTGCACAGTAACTATTTTACAGTATTGTATGTTGGATTTTTGTTGTTTTTGGTCTTGTGTGATTTAGATAAAGTTTGACTTATTTTTCTAAACTGGTGTAGTGTCCATTTATAGTGTTTCACTGTGTTACTGTATGCATGCACAAATGATTTATACACCGCCTCTGAGATAAGCCTGTCTGCTCGTGCCAAGCTACCAAGGTGGTGAGCAGGGGTTATTTTAGAAGTGTATCCCCCTTACCCTGATTAGGAAGAAGGGTCCCTACTTGGACTAAGGTACCTACCTCTGCCAACTAGAGACTCCCATTTCTAACAATAATTATATATCTAAATGTTGTGTCACCTAGGTTTGAAAAAGTAACGAATGCAAATTATGGAGGAGGGAGTGAACCTAATCAGTTCTAAAAAAAATATTCTGAAATGAAAACTGATAGTGTATTGATAAATTGGGTGGTGCATCTACATTTCAGTTGGATTATCCGCCAATCTTGGGTGCGTGGCTGAAGCAGTCCAGTAAGGTAAGCATGAGTGTTATGGTGCCTTTGTCATTTGTGCAGGAGAAGAGAAGGCCTGCAGATTGTAAAACAGAAATCATTTTGTGGAGTAAAAGAGAAGGGCAGAAAGTAATCTTCATGAGGAGGGTACCAAGAAGGCTCTGATGCAGAGCAAGAGCAATGTAAGAGCAAATTCTTTTATGACTCATATGCGATCAATTAACTGAGAGCAATAACAACAACCAGCAATCACAGACAAGTGGCTGCACATACCGGGCTGATCAAACTTGCAACTGTCATGGTCAAAGCAACCAGTCCTGCCGGCAGCCCATCTGACTCCTGTAAACCACAAATCTTCAAGAGAGCTCTTCTAACAACCTCTCCTGCCACACCAGTAAGAAGAATCCTCAACAATCCCTTAAATACCTGAATATTTCCAGAAGAACTAAAAAAGTCATACATATGCCCATTACTGAAGAAAACAAACCTGGACCCGCTGAACCCTGACAAGTACAGACGGATTACACAAATGGACCTTTCCAGGGCAAACTGATAGAGACAGCAGCCTTTGCCCAGATGTCCCAATTCATTGAAGATAATGACATACTTTGAGACTTCCAAACGGGATTCTGTCCAAAAAGAGGCACAGAATCGTTGCCATCTGGGACGACCTTAAGAACACAATGGACGGGAATGGGGCTACCGCGCTGCTTCTCTTGGACCTCGCAGCTGCCTTTGACATGGTTGACTGTGATACTCCGATACAAAGACTCTACGATGCCAACATAAAGGGGACTGCTGTAGACTGTATTACATTCTACCTTCACAACAGAACTAATGTCATTCATACTCCCCCTTTCTTGTCCAAACCATAATTAACAAAAACAGGGCCCTTCAAGGATCTATCATCTCACCCATGCTTTTCAACATCTACATGAAGTCATTATCAGCACTGATCAAGCATTTTCACCTCACTTGTCATAACACACAAATGTTCTCCTTCAACTGAAATGTCCCAAAAACATTGGAAACTCACCAATTTTCAATTGTCTCAGAGCCATGAATCAATGGATGACATGGAGCATTCTCAAAATGTATGCTTTCAACACGGAAATACTCATGTATGGCGATTGGAAAAATTATGACCTACTCGCCTCTTGACATGATGATCTGGGAACACCACCTAAAGTATAAAAGGAAGTAAGAAACCTCAGAATGACCATGGACTGCAAACTATCAAAGAATGCCCAAATGGACAGACTAACAAGATCAAGCCTTGTTACTATAAAAACTCTGCAACACATCTTACCCTATCTGGTAATTCTACACAAGGTCCAGGCTACCATCTCTCTTGTTCTGTCTAAACTCGATTAGCCAATAGCCTCTAACACCGATCACCTTTAACAACTATGTAAAGACTACAACGGATTCAGAACTCTGCTGCCAGACTACTCTTACTTATAAAGCCATGAGCCCACATCTCCCCTGCCTTGAAAGCCCTACATTGGTTACCGGTTGCCAGAAGATCCACATGAAAGCTGCTTTCTATCACCCACAAAATGATACATGGAGCGGATGCACTTCATCAGGAATAAAATCACCAAATGCATTAAACAAAGGAACCTCCACTGTAGAGTGCCCCTCGCTTCAAAATCCCACTGTGCAAGAAAAAAACCAAGGGTGGCCCATCCGTCTCTGTTCAAGCAACCAAACTATTGAACTCCTTACCCCCAAACATAAGATCCACGGATAACTACCTTATCTTCAGAAGACTACTCAAGATTTGTCTGTTCCCATAACCAACATGCAGATCAGGCTGTAGTACAGTTCTGACGGCAGATGGACAGACTGTTGATATTTAAAGGCCTGTGCGCATTTGCCAAGATACAAATTGGGCCCTAAATCACATCTGTGTCTGGATTTGGGGAGGAGAATGAGTTCCATAAGTTGCTCAACAATACTGGTCAACAGAAGAGAAGATTATCAAAACTTCTAACTTCTAAAACCAGCACTACGGATCAAGGTCTCCTAGACTCCTTGGTGGTTGAGGGGCCATCGCCAAGGATACCAGTTGCACTCAGCCTGGAGCACCAGCCTTCTACTTTCCTACCAAGACCAGCAGACCCTGTGAAGAGGAGGAGAGCACTTGAGGGAGGCCAGTGGGGTTGCTATCAAGTGAATTGTGAGAGACCCAAAACGGTCAGCATTGCTTCAAGAGTGAGGGCCGAGCTCCTGATCTTGAGCAGTCATCAACCTTTGTGTGACAGGAGGGAGCCACTGTGAAACTAAGGCTGTCACTCTTGTGCATGCAAATTCAGTGAACTCTGTGTGCTAGGAGGGCGGCACCATTACACTTGGGGTGTCGTCCTTGTGCAAACAAAACCGATGACCTTCATGTGTCAGGACTGGGCAACTGTGAAGGCAGAGCAGTTTTCATGGATCTTTATAAAAAAAGGCTGCTGTGAAGGACACTTGCCATGAGCATATACTGTCGCGGAGAAGTCGTCTGATATGGACTGTGGAGGATTGAGTAGGTCTCACACAGTTTGGGAATAAACCACGAGAGGTTGTGGGCCTTCAGCAGCAGATGACTGGTACCCAGAAAGATTTGTTAGAGTCCTCTGGCACTTGCAGCTGCATTCAGATCAGGTAAGACTGTTTGAGGCCATCGGGCCTGGTGGGGATCTGCACAAACGTAGCAAGTAGCACTTCTAAAGTTGTCTCTTATGGTAAAACGTAGGCTTAGTTGTATGGGGAGTAGTGTTGGCCAAATCTGAAGAGTCACTTTCACTATCTAATGGGTAATAACCAACCCCACTAGAAGGGACTCACAGATATGACCCAGGATGATGCTAGTGCATTGACCATGACAGACTGTCAGTGTTATTCAGTGTGTTGCTTCTATGCATTGTATGCTTTTGTTAAAATACAACTTTTTTCATAAAAGGAAGTATTTGACTGGACAATCAGCCTTGTGCAGTAAGTGTTGGTATTTTAAGTCTTGCGCCTGTGTATGCTTCACACCTCCCTCCCCCTCAAAGAGGCTTGACCCACTCTATTACTGAGAGTCAAGTGTTGATAGGGGAGCTATGTCACTCAGGACCCATAGTAGATCAGGCTCCACTGTTGGGCCCAGTAAACCCTGCTTCCCCATGACTCTCTGAATGGGGTTTGGCCACAAACCATGTCTTGGAATGCTCTCTTCTCAACACTTTAATGAGATTTGCTACTATTAATTTCTCCGCATTCATGTGGCAAAATCCACAGTAGCAAATGCACATACTTCTGCCAGAAATCCCTTATTTAATACCTGGTAGGTGTAACAAGGATACGTTTGATTTCATACTTGCATTTATGCCTGAATTTAGTTTTGTGAATCAGGCTCAGTATGTGGAGCTTGTTGCAGATTTCTGTACACAATTGACAAAAGGCATTTTGCCGTACGTAAAGTAGTATTCAGTAGTACTACTTCACATACTACAAAATGAAATTCACAAATATACGGTTGGGGATTGCGGCCACCAGCTCTCATATCTTTTCTGTGTGGATTTTTAAAAAAGTAATGCATGTTTTTAACAAATTTGTATTCTTAATTATTAAACTTCATCCAAGTTTATAACAAATTAATTTGAAGAAAATGTTAGCGAGGGTGGATGATATTATCTTTAACAGATTGTTTACAAATTAAGATATTAAAATTATTTGATATATTTTAATAAGTTTACAATCTAATACAAATCTATTTGAGGGCTTGGAGATTCTTAAATCCACACCTAGGTGGAACTCTCTACACAGAAATGAAGAGATGTGATGCAACAATGTAGAGATGTGGAGATTTACATGTTGGTGTAGGCGTAGATCCCATGGGCCTCATTTACAACAGCACTGCATGTCACTTTGCTGTGCTGCCCTGCATCAAAAGAAAATGCCAAGAATGTGCCATATCTATGAGATACAGCGCATTTCAGTCCTCTTCCTCTGCGCTCCTGCACACATGGCTGACTTGTGCCAACACTTTGTAGGAATGATTGTTTTTGACCAGGAAGGGCCTTCATGCACAGGATCAATGGAGGTGTTAAAAAACGGGGAGAGACAAAGTAATTTTTCCTCATTACGCCACCCCTGGGGCGTCGCATGGTTTTGACGCATTCCAAGATTTATGCTGTGTTGTAAATCTGGGAATGTGTCATTTACCATGGGCGTTGAGTGGGAACACCCAACACAATGCCCATGACATGCCTCCCTGACACACTGAGAGACAGGGCAGCGACTTGCGCTGCTTTGCCTTACATTATGGGGCAGATCTATATTGGAGATGCGCCACTTTTACGGCGCCGTTGCGTCACTTTTGTGACGCAGCGGCGGTGTAAACCCTGCGCCACGTTGCGCCATATTTACATCGGGACGCATCTATGGAGATGCATCACGATGTAAAGCCCTGCGCCACGTAAAACCTGCGTCAGGTTTCACGTGGGCGTGTCGACAGAGGGGGGGGCGTTCCATCGCAGGAACGCCCCTGAAAAGTGACTCAGTCAAATCTATAAGATTTGACTGAGTCACTTTCCCAACGCTGATGCGCCAAAACCCTGCGCCTGCTTGAAGCAGGCGTAAGGCTTGACGCACCATGTTAGGGATAGGGTAGGTTGGAACAGTGCTGGAGTTGCGTCGCGCTTGTGACGCAACTGAAGCACTGCGCCAACCTTACGCCATCGGATGCGTCACGCATCTGTTTATTCCTGCGCCATGATGCGCCGCATGCCGCATGCGAGTGAGACAGAAGGGTAGACTCGAAAAAATATAGCTCAAAGGTACTGGTTTTGAGTACACGATGAAAGATTTATGTGTATAGAGTTGCACAGGCCCCAGAGCTGCCCAGTACAAGAGGCTGTTTTCCCGGTGATTCACTTCACCCAACATACCGATCTACGCTGCGGTGTGATTTGACGGAGTAATCTAATCCTCCCTTTTGTGCTAAGTAATACACGTGATTTTCACTCCCACCCGACTGTGGAGCCTTTTATGCCCTGATGCCAAGCTGTCACTGACTAGATGCTCGTTCTTTAAACTGGTGCCTACCTTCCCCGTTCCACCATCCTCTTTGTCCTGAGGAAGACCCCACCCGTAAGGAATTAATCAACCTACCTTGGAAGAGGGGTCGAAACGTCGACATCTCACCATGCCAGTACCTTCAATAGTGCGTTGAGCACTGTGTACTTTCACTTGTATATGGCTATTTGGCAAAACATTCAATTCTGTAAATGAATGACTCTTATCTTGATTATTTGGCACGACAGTAAGGTGCCCAGCAATTGATTTGTACAATTGTTATGAACTTTTATATGTCACTTACCCTACTACCCTACCTAACTCGTCACTCCCTCCCCTTCCCCGTGGCACCCCGCACTTTTGTAAATAGTGTGATTTATCATATGCATTTATGTGCCTGTTCCAAGTGTGATTAAATAACACTATGGTTCTGCCTTACTCGTTGCAATAGTTATTTTGTTGATCTTTCTCAATTTTATGTATGTTCTGGGACCATTTCTATTCCACTGCATTGTAAATGCGGCGCATCATGTGTGGCGCAAGGGTAAACTTGCGTGACGCATCATTCCTGGCGCATCCTTGCTGATTAGCAGGGATGAGCCAGGAAACATAAATCTGCCCCTATATCTATAAGGCCATGAAAAGCAAGGCAGGGTGGCTTTTTGTGGCTTTGTAGATATGGCTCTGCACTCTGCGCCGCCAGAACGTAAAGAAAAGTGATGTTCCTACAGCACGCGGGGATTGAAAATAAGAAACATATGTTCTATTGAAAGATTTGACATAGTAAATAATTGCCATGGGGCATGTTATTAAAACAATACATCAGTTTTGTCTTCACTGTTTGTACATGAAGCTTCATTATGACGGTGCAAGTAACAAGCAGTAGCCCACTGGTACTCTAAAAATAGTTACTACAAAACGGCATTTAATAAAGTCAACAATTTGAAATCGCAATAATGAAAGTTTAGATTTGTCAAAAACACTTTTATAAAATATTACAGAAACAAAACCATATTTTTGACACCGTTGGACATGACATACTAATATATTCCTGTTCGGCACAATGTGTGATCTTGCTTCTGGTGGAGTAAAAGGTTTGTCCATAACATCATTATAACATTTTGTATGCATCGCATGCTGTCGATGTTTTTGTTTTCACACGAGACTTTGCATTCAGGCGTTAGTTCTACCAAATACATGACTTCGAATTGTATTCAGCTTGATCTATATCGACCCAGTTACAGTTCCGCCCTGGGAGGTTGAAGATACACATGGATTTCAGAATAAACACATATCACTGAACTAAATTAAAGGCGAGATATAGAGGTTGGTGGTTTTAGGTAATCCTCCAATCTCTGGGAGAAATGCTAAATGTGTAGGAGAATCCACCACTGGCAGTTCCTCCTCCAAAATCAATGGTATAGTGGAGGGAATTGCACTATAATTCAATTAAATACAGCTCTTTGCTGCCACCTTAATTCTCCAACAGATGGCAGGGCTTCAATGTCTAATCTCTCTTAGCATCTTTATTATTAAATTCCCCTTCTCTTCTTAATTTCTTGTTCTGTCTTTCTGGCTTCTAGCGCCATGTGACATATAGGTGACATATGCGCTTAACAAATATATCATAACTAACATAACATAGCAAACGAATGCTCTTTTATACTTGTGGTGACAATAGGTCTGTTATAGATTGTTTGACAAGAGAACAGTAAGTCCACTGAAAGTACTCTCTTGGCTGTTTTAAAAAATGCACACACACACACATATATAATAAAGGCCATTTAAGAAATTAAGCGCACAGTGAGCTACTTCCTAAAGATATATTTTCGCCAGATGGTGTTTAGATTATCAAGTAATAGCTTTTTATGAAATAACCCAATTAAATCTCTATGTAGCATGACAGTATACAATTACACAGGCCATGTGTATTTCACAGCTATACCATTTCTGCAGCATTGCGTCCAACAGAAACAAGGCCGAATACGTAAAACCTTTCTGGAGCAAATAAAATATGGTCTAAGGGGTAATTGTTTTTCCATTTCTACGGATTATTTTAAAAGTGTGTCAGGAAATAATGCATACTAAGGGTTTTAAGCAATTATCTGCTTTTGCTCTGTGGTCCATCCAGCCCACGGTTCTGATATTGGTAGTGAGGCTGCAAGTGTGTATTAACATCTTACAGGCTGAGATTTAGTTCAGCTATAAATTTATAGGATGCAATTTACTAGTCTCAAAGAGCCCTTTCAAAACATCTTTATGAGCTAAACTTCAGTGCAGCTGACACAGCAAGCGTTGCCAAAGTCAACAGGTCTGGCGTCATCCGACAGCCTTTTGGAAATTCTTTTATTTTGTTTTGTCATGGCTTTTTCAAAACGTTATTGTTTGGGAAATTGCAGAGAGTTTGTCAATCTAACAAAATAACAATTGACTAAAGGCAAACGATGTTTGTCTCTAAAAAGCATACATTACCATGGCACTCCCTGGCACTGAAGGGAGCTACTGTGTGTGTGGATGTGCTCCTTGTGAAAGGGCAGCATAATATAACTCATAGTGAAGTCAGCCAATGGCTGAAGTGGGTGACGCATTGACCCTTGACGCATGCTCGAGTGGATTGGAGAAAAATGTGAATGACAAAACAATCCGTGTAAGTAACTATGTCAATCGTCGTGCCCTTGGCAGCCTGCCTCTTGCCTTTGAGAAAGAAAGAAAAATAGAAAGAAAGCAGGAAAGAAAGAAAATTAAGTAAAAAAGGAAAGAAAGAATACTCAAATTATTATACATTTGAAGAGTATGTTTTCTATTATGGGCAGTGCACAGTTACTTCTGCACCATTGTGCGAGTCTGTGCATAACACACATCAGCATGTGTGTTGGCAAAATATGCACAGCCACAGCAAGCCAATCTTAATAGATATAGCTCTGTGCTGTGTTGTGTTTTCCTTTTCGTGCAAAACAGCACAGCATATTTGGATTCGAAGCTATAGTGTGTAAAAACCTAATACATTTGGGCCGCAATTCTGAATGGTGATAATAAATATACTGAATAGCACTCCAGCAAATGTAAGAGGTATAGAAACAAGGTGCATGGGGATGAGAGTTCATGGCTCCCAATTTTTAAGCCACTTGGCTGTTCCAGCAGCCCTAATTCAAGTTGCGATTTGGACTAAGAATTCAAGGTTTCCCCTGAAAATCTTTAGGCTGATGCTGAGAATCAGGTATTGCCTAAAATGTATTCCTAAATAGTAAACCTATATTCCAGCATGCGTGGAGGATATTGTTTGGTGGCCTTTTTTAGATATAACATATATTACAATCCAGGAAAAGCCCTTAACACGTTTTCCTCCATGTCTGAGTGTATGGGCACGTGTGATTTTGAGTGAATGTGAATTTCTGTGAAATTAAATTTACAAAACCACGTGAATTTGATGGCCAAAAAATAAAGTTTAAAGTCAATGAAACCTAATATCCCATAAGTCCGACCGCCATCGTAATAACCTCATTAGTTTTCAAATTGAATTGCTATGTTCGTCTAAATACATAATGTTTGAGTTGCTGTGATTGGCCCTGCAAAAAACTCAAAGGAGAAAATCTTGGCGAGAAACACATAAAATGGCCAAAAGCTCCATAAGAAAGATTAAATAAAATGGCTAAAACCATGAATATTTTATTTAGATAGTGGAAGATATTGCAACCTCAGTGAGGTATAAATGTATCAAAAATCGTCATATTTTGGGTATAAAAACTTATCCATTGCTATGGTGTTCAGGGATTAATTAAACTTCATAATTCAAACATTATTTTACATCACACAAAACCCAGTGGAGACATTGACTGCTAAATCATTACCTCTCACCACAAAACTGTGATTTGACTAAAATTTGCCTGGAACAAGTCACTTGTCAGACTGGAAAACATACAAGTCAAGAATTGTGAGTATGAGACTGTTAGAAGGCCGCCTCAGAGGGGCCCGGAGGGGGCCCTGACTGCCCTGAGACCCACCCTCGAGGTATCGTAGCCGGGCACTGGCAGGAGACTCCTCAGGGGAGGAACCTCGTATCTAGGATCGCACACTCGGCACCACACGACAGAGAGACACCACACGCGGAGTTCTTAAGAGCAAATCTTTATCAGATCGAAGTGGTAGGATCCTTATGATCAGCCAGGCAAATATATACAAGCAGAGCGTGGGCTCACAGAGTCTTGGAGGGGGTTAGGAGGTAGCGGGACAGTCTTTGGGGATATGGATCAAATGCAGGAGCGTACCCGGCGCACAGCTCACAATCCTCGAGCTGGGGGATACGCTTGTCGTCGTGGGGTCCGGAGGAACCAAGAGAGTCGGTGGGAGCCGCGAGTCACTCAGCAGGGATCGGTTACAAGTTCGGTGGTTTTACGATCTTCGAGGAGCCGCGAGTCACTCAGCAGGGCTCAGTTACAAGTTTGGTGGTCTTACGATCTTCGAGGAGCCGCGAGTCACTCAGCAGGGCTCAAGCACAAGTTCGGAGGTCTTACGATCTTCAGGGAGCCGCGAGTCACTCAACAGGGCTCAAGCACAAGTTCGGAGGTCTTACGATCTTCAGGGAGCCGCGAGTCACTCAGCAGGGCTCAGGTGTTCCAAGGCGAATCTGCCGGACAGTCCCAGAGCACCCCTTGTTATAGGGCGACTCCTCTTTGATGTCCGGAGTCTGTGCAGGCAGGGGTCTTGTCACCTGGGGGTCGCTTGTTGGGGTTTCCTGCCATTGTCTTTTGATCCTTTCAGGGCTGGGTCGGGAGGAGTCCCAGACACCCAGCAGGCGTGGAGCCAGCCCTCGGGGAGGCCGGCAGGTCGATCGAAACCCACCGTCCCAGGGAAGCGCAGAGGTGTGATAGAAACTGCTCCTCCCTCTCTCATCCCAAGGGGAGCGTGGTGTCCTCCAGCCGGAGTGGCGCCCCTAGGCCAGGGTCGCGCTGGGGCCGGGCGGCCATCTTGATGCATGAAGTGGGCACGCGGGCCCGGTGTGGCCGAAGGGAGGAAGGCCACGGACGGGGAAGTCCGGGTGTGAGTTCTGGTGGGAAGGATCGGCTAGGCCGGGGGTTTGGGGGCTGGTG
The DNA here is from genome assembly GCF_964204655.1 of Triturus cristatus. Lineage (NCBI taxonomy): Eukaryota > Metazoa > Chordata > Amphibia > Caudata > Salamandridae > Triturus > Triturus cristatus. The sequence goes on along the minus strand of NC_140592.1, from coordinate 984,764,403 downwards.
TGAGGTCTAGCTATGTTACGAGGGCCGGGTCTAACACACGTCCCCCCAGCTAAAAGCCGGAGAGAACTACCCATCTTCTTGGGGGTTCTCTTCGCTGAGGCAGAAGAACCGGGAGAGGCCATCAGCGTTGGCGTGGTCAGCCCCAGGGCGATGCTCCACGGTGAAATCCATCCCCTGGAGGGAGATTGACCACCGCAGTAGCTTGGGGTTTTCCCCTCGCATCTGCATGAGCCACCGCAAGGGGCGATGGTCGGTTTGGACCTTGAAATGGGTGCCGAACAGGTAAGGGCGTAGTTTCTTGAGGGCCCAGACTACGGCAAATGCCTCTCGCTCGATGGTGCTCCATCTCTGTTCCCTGGGTAATAGTCTTCGGCTGAGGAAGGCTACGGGCTGGTCTAGGCCTTGGTCATTTACCTGGGAGAGGACTGCCCCGATGCCATGCTCGGAAGCATCAGTCTGTACCACAAACTCTTTGGAGTAGTCGGGGGCCTGGAGGACGGGGGCAGTACACATGGCCGCTTTCAGGGCCTCGAACGCCTCTTGGCAGGCAGGGGACCATTGCACCTTCTTGGGCTGCTTTTTGGACGTGAGTCCCGTGAGGGGACCGACCAGGCTGCCGTAATTCCGGATGAATCTCCGGTAGTAGCCCGTGAGGCCCAGAAAGGCTCGGACCTCCGTTTGGGTAGTGGGGGGTTCCCAGGCTAGGATGGCGTCGATTTTGGGCTGTAGAGGGGCGACCTGCCCGCTTCCGACCTGGTGCCCCAGGTAGGTTACCGAACCTTGCCCAATCTGGCACTTACTGGCTTTCACGGTGAGGCCTGCCTGGCGCAGGGCGGTCAGCACCCTCAGAAGGTGCTGGAGGTGCTCACTCCACTCGGAGCTAAAAACTGCGATATCGTCGAGATATGCGGCACTGAATTTTTCCAGCCCGGCCAGGACTCTATTTACCAGTCGCTGGAAGGTGGCCGGGGCATTTCATCCCGAAGGGCATTACGCGAAAGCGATAGTGCCCATCCGGGGTGGAGAAGGCGGACCGCTCCTTGGCTCCTTCTGTGAGCGCAATTTGCCAGTAGCCGCAGGTGAGATCGAAGGTGCTGAGGAACCGAGCAGCCCCGAGCCGGTCAATGAGCTCGTCGGCTCGGGGAATGGGGTGGGCATCGGCTCGGGTGACTTCATTGAGTCCCCGGTAGTCCACGCAGAAGCGGAGTTCTGGTGCGACCCCGGGGGCAGCTGCTTTCGGGACCAGGACCACGGGGCTGGCCCAGGGGTTGTCTGAGGGTTCGATCACGCCTAGGGTCAACATTTTCGAGACTTCGGCTTGGATGCAGGACCGGACCCGATCAGGGACTCGGTAGGCCCGGTGTCACTGGCGGACTGTCCCCGGTATCCACGTCATGGACACACCAGTCGGTGACCTTAGGGACCAGGGAGAAGAGGTCCGAAAACTGCCCTAGGAGCTGGCGGCAATCTTCACGTTGCTGGGGAGTGAGAGACGGGGAGAGGTTCACTCCTTCTACGGAGCCGTCCTTCTCTTTGGTGCACAGGAGATCCGGGAGAGGATCTGACTCCTCCTCGGACCCATCATCCGTGGCCAGTAGGAGGCTCAGCTCCGTTCGCACAAAGTGGGGTTGAGGCGGTTCACGTGGAGGACCCGGAGGGGGTCCCGGGGGGACTGGACGTCCACCAAGTACGTGACCTGGCTCTTCCGCTCAACCACCTTGAAGGGCCCGGTCCATTTATCCTGGAGGGCGCAGGGTTTCACGGGGGCCATGACCCATACCTGCTGGCCCGGCTGAAACTCGACCAGAGTGGCGTTCTGGTCGTACCAGCGCTTCATCTCCTCCTGACTCGCCTCCAGGTTGGCCTCGGCCATCTCTCGGAACCTTCTAGTCTGGTTTCGGAGGGTCAGGACGTAACGGAACACATCTTGGGGGGGGCCTCGGGGCGCCGCCTCCCAACCTTCCTTGACCAGGCTGAGGGGCCCCCTGACGGGGTGCCCGTAGAGTAACTCAAAGGGGCTGAACCCCAAGGATTTCTGGGGAACTTCGCGGTATGCGAATAGGAGGCAGGGGAGCAGGATGTCCCACTTACGCCGGAGGGGCTCTTCCAGGCCCGCGATCATCCCCTTCAGAGTCCGGTTAAACCGCTCTACCAGGCCGTTTCCTTGGGGGTGGTACGGGGTGGTGAACTTATAGGACACCCTGCATTGTTGCCATAAGGACTTCATGTATCGGGAGATAAAGTTGGTACCGCGGTCGCTCACGACCTCGCGGGGGAAACCCATGCGGGAGAAGATTCCCATCAATGCCCGGCCCACCACGGGGGCCGTGACGGTGCGCAGGGGAATGGCCTCAGGGTAACGGGTGGCATGGTCCACCAGGACGAGGATGAACCGGTGCCCTTGGGAAGTTGGGGGGTCCAGGGGCCCTACAATGTCGATCCCGACCCGCTCAAAAGGGGTACTGACGACAGGGAAGGGTTGGAGGGGAGCCTTGCTCTTCCCTCCGCTCTTCCCACTGGCCTGGCACGTGGGACAGGACTTGCAGTGGGCTCCTACATCTGCTTTCATTCTGGGCCAGTTGAAGTGGGTCACGAGGCGACTGTATGTTTTGTCCTGGCCCAAGTGGCCTGCGAGGGGAACATCGTGGGCCAAGCCCAGGAGGAGGTTTCGGAAGCGTAGGGGTACCACCAGCACCCGGCCGGACCCTAGCTCCACCGACTTCTGTTCGCTGTACAGAAGGTCATTCTCCCAATACACCCGGTGCGTCCCCGTCTGGTCGCCTGCGGCCTGGGCCTCTGCCTGTTGCCGGGGCCCGACCAGGGAGGGACAGGTAGCCTTTTCTCGGCAGAACTCTTCTCGGGAGGGGCCCCCCTCATGGCGCCAATGGGCTAATTCGGGCAGGTCGCCTACCTCGGTGACTGGGGTGGAGTCGGAAGGCGGGGGTTCATCACTGGCGATCGGCTCTTCTGGTGGGGGAATGGGGGGACCCTCGGCTGGGACCATCCTATCTTCAGGGTTCGGGGCGTCGTCGACTTCACTCAGGGGGGTCAGTCGAGCCGCCATGGATCGAGTGGTGGCGCACACCCACTCAGGGAGGCCCATCATCCCTAGGTGGGTCTTACGCTCAACTTGTCCCCAGTGGGAACTTTCCAGGTCGTTCCCCAGGAGACAGTCGACGGGCTGGGAGGTTCTCACTGCAACCTTTAGTTTACCGACCACCCCTCCCCACTCAAAGGGCACCAGGGCTACCTTACATAGGCTTTCTGTGTTGTCAGCTGAAATGACAGGGCAAAAGACGTTGGGGAGGACCTGGTCTTTTCGTGTACTAAATGGCTGAGGACACCAGTGATGCTGGCCCCGGTGTCACGGAGGGCTTCTACTTGGTGGCCATTGATCTTTACGAGCTGCCCATATTTCTTTGTGTTAGAGGGCAGGAGGCTCCCAGGGACCATCTCCCTATCTCCTAAGGATACTAGGGCCATAGCTGCGGGTTCCCACTCCTCGGCCTACTCAACCTCCTCCCCCAGGGCTACATTGGCTATCTGTCTAGCAAGGAGTGCTGGCTGGGTGGTGCGTGGGGCCATGGGGCATTCAGGGTCGTTGGCGTAATGCCCGGGCTTCTGGCAACGGAAACAAGTGATGGTTACCCGGTGCCCCCGTCTAAGGGGGGGGCCGGATACAGCTGGTGGGGGTGCCTGGAAAGGTGGAGGTTGGGACTTCGGTGGACTAGCTTTGGACTCTCTCTGCCATCCCTGGTTTCCCCCCCCTCTCTGGCGGGGTGGTCCCTGACTGGCTCGGGGGTACTCTCCTACAGGGCCCCGGGAGACCCGGGTGTTGGTCCAGCGATCCGCCTCGACAGCCAGCTTTCTTGGGTCCGTGAGCTTGCTGTCGAGCAGATGCTGGCATAGTTCCACAAAGCAGTTGGCCGCCAGGTGTTCCCACAACATAAGGTCGGTTAGTTCTTCCATGGTGGTTACCTTGCTGCCCTTGATCCACCCATCGAAGGCGCGGCTGAAGAAATTCACATATTCCACCCAGGTGGTACTCGGGATCTTCCTGCAGTCCCGGAACCGCTGGCGGTACATCTCCGGGGTGAGGCCGTACCTTGTGAGGAGGGCCGCTTTCATGTGTTCATAGGAGGTTTGCATGGAGGTGGGTAGGTCGAGCAGGGTGTCTCTTCCTTCGCTCAGGAATCGTCCCCATAACCCAGCCCCCCAATCCTTCTGCGGGACCCGATGGGAGGTCATGGCGACCTCGTAGGCCCGGAACCACTGCTGAATGTCATCATTTTTGTAATATTCTTTGACCACATCCTTGGGGATGTGGACCTTCTGCTCCATCGGGGCGGCCGCCTCCCGGTTCCCCGGGGGCCGCGTTTCTTCGCTTCTTGCTTTCAATTATATTTCCTTCAGGCTGCGTTCATGTTCCAGTTGAAGTCTCCTTCCTCGTGTTCTCGTTGGAGTTTCTTCTCTTCTAGTTCTCCTTGTACTCGCAACTGTTCTACTGCTAGAATTTTCTTGGCTAATTTCAACTCGCCCTCAATTTTGAGTTTGGCTAATTCGAGCTCGTGATGGCGACTTTTTTCTCTGTCGGCGAGTTCCTCCGGGGATAGGCCCCCATCTGGTACGAAGCCTCGCACCTGGTTACTGCTGCGTTCTCCTTGGGAGGGTCCCGCTTCGTCGTGGGGCTCCCCCGCTCCTTCTGGGCGGGAGGCTCCAGAATCCACCCAAGTTTTCAGTGCCTTTTGCATATCTTCTTTGGTGTTGAGACCAGTGGTAGCGATTCTGAGTTCCTTACAGAATTGTTTTAGTTCCTTGTGAGTGTACTCTTCCAGCTGTTCCACCTGGAACACGGTACTGGCGTTGTTTTCTATGAGAACCACGGCGTTTCCTTCTGCCATCTTTGTCGGTAGTGCGTCAGCCGTTCACGGTACGATCTCTAGATTATGGGCCCGAATTCCGTCGCTTGCCACCAATGTTAGAAGGCCGCCTCAGAGGGGCCCGGAGGGGGCCCTGACTGCCCTGAGACCCACCCTCGAGGTATCGTAGCTGGGCACTGGCGGGAGACTCCTCAGGGGAGGAACCTCGTATCTAGGATCGCACACTCGGCACCACACGACAGAGAGACACCACAAGCGGAGTTCTTAAGAGCAAATCTTTATCAGATCGAACTGGTAGGATCTTTATGATCAGCCAGTGTTGGAGCCGGCCTTGTGGCGTGGTCCTGTTTCCTCTCGCTCAGCTGCACGAGGTCCCATGCACCTCGGGCCCCTCCATCTTGGATTACACGTCACCCCACGTGACCACCTCGGTGACCCTGCTCTACCCGGCCTCGGTCCCAGCGAGGCCCGACATCGAGGCGCCCACCCCTGGCCCGGGGGATACTGGTGCAGATTGGGGTGTACCAAATCTCCCTACTTCCACGGATAGAGTAATTTCACAGTTACACGCACATACACTCATCATACGCTTGGGCCAATTTCACTAACATACGCTCAAATACCCTACCATCACTGAACCTGTGGAAGAAGAAAACTCCTAAACACCCTGCATCTACACTGAGGTCGATAGGACCTAGTTATTGTAACTGTCCTGAGTCATGATCTAAACAATCTATACAACAATAATCAAAATAGAGTACTCAATAATTGACAAGAAATAACCACTGACACTGTAATTAAAAATGATGGTACTTTATCTAAAATTAGTCAGAGTAAATCAATCAGAGTAAATCATCATTCCCATAATTACCTATTCTAGCTAAATGTCAGAATGGGTCAGGACAGGTCTCTCAGTAGAAGTCTCCCGAGTCGCCGTCCTCACAGCATCGATCCTCACCAACGCAGATTTGGGAAGAAGTGGCAAAGTGGCAAAAACCCTCTCTAGGCTAACAATATTTATAATAATTCTAACAAAAGAAAGCAACATAAAATGTTTTAGATATCCGCTGAGCCGCTGAGCAGAGCGAGCAGGAAAGGATGTAGCATCGCTACATTTGGAAAAACCTCCGCTCAGAAAAATCACAAAAATAAAAAGACAGAACAGGAACCAAAAATTAAAAAGTATCTTTCGACAACCACATTTCCTCGGAACTAACATGATGAGCTCAGAGTTCATTCATTATGGCACCTTTGTCCTCCAAGGCTATTCGGATGCATCTGGAGACTAGCCCAGAACTGCTGCTGTCCTCACGGAAAATTTTAACCAGACGAAGACTGTGGTCAGATGACTCTCGACCATATTCAGCAAGGCCTTCTCATCACAAATCTCTCACTCGAGGCCAGGCTGCAAACGGCGGCCATTTTTTTCTAGGCCAAAATAGACCATCTTAAATAAAAGAGACAAAAACAACGTTACCACAGCATAGTGATTAAACAGTGTTAACCCCACTAATACCCTTATGTGTATGTAATTATCTAGCCTTCGCAACACAGAAAAGCATTAATCCAAAAGCGTTTTGTGCTTTAAAATAAACAGCACACAGCAACGTTTATTTAATAAAACATGCACATTATCAATAAGCAAACAAAAGCATTCCCACGTGTCGTTTTTCTTCTCATTAGTACGTGTTGATAAGTTTAAACATTTACACAAAACAAATAATTAGTAATTAATAATTAATAATTTTAATTATGACAAATAGACAAACCAGAGCTTAAAACCCAATAGATTTTCATCAGAAAACTCTGCTCCAGCAATCCCCCCTTTGGTGATTTTATCACCAAATGAACAACCCCAAAAAAACAATTAGTGAAATTTTAGTCCCATTTTAGGAGAAATTGGAAATGTCTTTTTCTCCTTACACAACACTACACATCAGACACCCTTTCATCATCCCTCTTTGTCTCCAAGTAAGCACTATCCCTCAATTCTTCTAATTCTATTTCTTGTGGTTCTCTTTTCAACCTTTTATTTCTCTTTTCATTATTTCTTTTAATTAATTTCTTTTTCCCTCCCCTGTTTTTACAACACAAACACACTAATCTTAGTTTCAATAAAGCAAGAATTATACAAGTCAAAAGAAACAATATTTTACCTATAATAGTACTACCTATTTTTGCAATAAAACTCTTAACAGCTATCACCTTATTAGCTAATTTAGTCCAAATACTCTCAGCTTCAAGTGGTACTAATTCTTCATGCAAATCAGTAATATTTTTGATATAGACCTTCAGGTCTCTGCTTTCGTCTGGAATGTAAGTGCAACAATGTTTAACTTTCAGCATTCCACAAACTCCACCCTCCTTGGCTAATAGAATATCAAGGGCGTGTCGATTTTGCATTGACATGGCACGTACGGCAATCAATTCCGTATTCACTAACAGAAACCCTCCAGCGGTATTTGTCGATAAGCGATCCACCACTGTTGACAGTTTCCGAATTCCATAAGCATTCAAAGAAATTCCCACTGCAGGAATTAAAGCTCCAAAAATGTCACCCACTATTTCAGACCAAGTTTCTCTCTTAAAACGCGTTAGTAAATTAATATGTTCTACATCCTCTATTCTATCTATGTGAAAGATCTTTGGAAAGACCAGACCCACATAACACGTGCCATACCAATGGTCAGGCAACCTGTAATAAGCCTTGTTCCCACAAACATAATATACTCCTGGAAAAATTGTATCTTCTCCTCCCTTGAAACCCCATCCTGTCGCAATGAAGTATGTATCATGACACTCACTAGTCCCAACAAAATATGTATCATATTGGGATTTCCTTCTTGTAATGCACAGCTTACCCTTCTGTGGTGCATCTAGAGCTAAAGTTGGACTAGCCCCATTTCTCAACTCTTTTCCCATCTCAATGTCCCAAATTGTCTCACTCACTTTATATTTCCCTGCTTTCTCATGCATGCTCAATCTCCTTTCCTCCACCATATTTAGGAAAGCTTTCTCCTCTTCTTTCAGACTGCAAGTTAAATTGTTCTTAAAAATGTAATCTAATGTTAATTCTTCTTTCTCAATAAAAATCTCACCAAAAATGTTAGCATCTTTAGCTGGATTCAGCTCTTTGTTCATTGGCAATTGCCCAAAAATGTTATCTTTGTTGGACATTTCATAATCTATTTTCCCTAACAAATAAAAAACACTACTTAACACACTACAAGAAATTCCATATGTAGCTGGTAAATGGTGATAAGTAACACCCTCTGAAACGGATGCAGGTAATTGCATACAAACGTAGCAATCCCTAACTTCCATTGTCTTCACATATTCGTATAACAGCTTTGAAAAAACATTACTAGAAAAATCAGTAATTGACCTATCTTTATGTACGTAAGTGTTGCTAATTCTAGTCGGAACTACTTTTTGTGAACTCTTCTCTGCAAAAGTCACATTCTCAGTGTGTATTCCTAAAGTGTCTAATGTAACCCTAAAGGTAACTAATAAAGCTAAAACACCCCATAATAGCATCAATAATCCAGTACAGCAGCAGCACATTTTACACCATCTTTTCAAGAAGGCACATCTACTTTGGTTATTCTCTATGTTAGCCATTTTACTACTTTGACCGTGTCTTTTGGCTTAGCCTCTACTACTCCACTACTTGAGTTTCTGGAACTCTAAGTTACTTCAAACAGCTAATTTTCAGTCTTTCTTCTTTTCACTTTCTCCAAGTGATTTCTTCTGTTCACTCAGTTTGGATACTCATCATTCTTCACTCCAACTTCTTCGACATCAAATTGTATTAGATCTCCAACAATATCCTCAGTATCCGACTTTTCGTCAATGTCAGTCAAGATAACTTTCCGGATTTCACCTGTATCTTCTTCAACCACTTCTCGTACGGTCTCCTCTGGATTTCCTTGACTTTCTGCCTCTTCACTTTCAGACAGTGCCACATACGTCCATTCCGGCGACCTATACTTCTGGTTAGGTTTTCTGATTCTCTTGATCCCCTCTGGTTCCTGTCCTTTTGACTCTTTTCTCTTTTCACCTTTTACTTGATTCTGACTCGACACCTCATTCACTTGTTCAGCTTTCGAGGTATTTGCTCTTATCAGTCTATATCTCAGCCTCTTTACTCTGTTGTTAGGCCAAAGATCTCCTCTTACAACCTTTTTCGGTCTTGTTTCTGTATTATTTCTCTCTCCAATCCAAGTTCTCTTTCTCAGAACTCGACCCTCTGATTTTTCATTCTCACTTTCATCCGATTCTGTCTCAAATGCCTCTTGTTCTTCAGCAGCTTTCTTTTGCTCCACAGTCTTTTTCACCACTGTTTGAGACTTCCCTAACTCTTTCCCTCCTCGGGTCTCCGACACGCAATCTTCTTGCTGTCTATTTGTCCCTTTACCTAGCTTATCAGGAATGTTCCCTACACCTCCTCGGGGGTCTTCCGCAATCTGTACCTCTCTATCTTCTTCTGACCCTGCTTCTTCAGGTACAATCTCAAGTGGTTCTTCAATCTCTTCTTCTGATTCAGGAGTCTCTGTGGAATTGCTCTTTTCTCTTCTTTTCCCTTCACTGCTTTTCGGAACTTCAGGCTCTTTTGCAGAATCTGATCTTTTTCCCAAGACCTTCAACGGTTCTCTTGAAGTCTTCTCTGACTCTTTTACTGGTTCTGTTTCTTCATCATCACTGGAATCTGACTCTTCAAAATACTCCTTACCAGTTCCGTCTTTTGGGTTTGGAACTCTCAGAGTATGACTCGCATGCACCCAGTTTTTCACACCAGCACACTTTACTGCAGTTGTCGTAGTCAGAATAACTTGTCTCGGCCTTCCCCACCTTGGAACCAAGCAATTTCTTCTTCTGTGCACTTTAATCCTCACCCAGTCCCCTGGACTCAGATCATGAGCTTGCTTCTTCTCAAGTGTGGTAGCTTCTTCTCCAACCTGGTGAAACACAGAATGAACTGCGTCTGCCAGGCCTTTACAGTAATCCAAAATCATGTCATCAGTTATTGTCATCAACTTATTGACAGGCACATATGCATGTCGCATTGCACGTCCCATCAAGATTTCATGCGGACTTAAACCAGTAGTTCTATCTGGAGTAGATCTAATAGTCATTAGCACTAGAGGCAAGACATCGGGCCATTTCATACCAGTGGCTAAACACATCTTACCAATCCTGTTCTTGATTGTGCCGTTTATCTGCTCAACCACACCAGAAGCTTCTGGTCTGTATGCACAATGTAGCTTCTGCTGTATGCTTAATGCTTCACAAATCAAACTCATGAGTTCATTATAGAAGTGTCCACCTCTATCAGACTCAATCGTTACTGGAAATCCGTACCTAGGAATCAACTCTCTTAACAGTAACATTGCAACTGTTATTCCATCATTTCTCCTAGTCGGATAGGCCTCCACCCATCTTGAGAACAAGCAGACTACCACTAGAACATACCTCAGTCTGTTCACTTGGGGCATTTCAATGAAATCAATCTGCATTCTCGTGAAAGGACCTCCTTCTCTGCCTACTGTTCCTAGACTCACCACTGTCTTTTTCCCAGTGTTAAATTGCTGGCAAATCAAACATCTTTGACAGATGCTCTCTGCAATTGTCCTGAACTTTGCATTGTACCACGTTTGCTTAAAAGACCTGATCATCGCATCCCTTCCCAAATGTCCCTGGCCATGATACATCCTTGCCATTGTCGACAGCATGGAGTTCGGCATGACTGGTCTGCCATCTCTATAGACCCAAACATGGTCTGTTTCTCTTGGGGCACAACCTGCCTTGATCCAGTCTTTCTTTTCTTCCTTTCCTGCCTCATCCTGCAACTGTTTCACTTCATCCCACGTTTCTAGGACATTAGTAAACATCACGGAACAAAAAGACATTTCACTTTCTCGTTCCCGATTAATTGACTGGTTGTTTTTAGCGCAATATTGAGCAATGTCATTTGCGTATCTATTGCCAACTGTCACAAAATCATCTCCTTGTCCATGAGCAGCACATTTCACAACTGCTAATTCTTTAGGCAACTGTATCGCCTCAAGTAATTTTCCAATCACTTCAGCATTCTTTATTGGAGTCCCACTCGACGTCAAGAAACCTCTTTGTAGCCAAAGCTGGCCAAAATCACGCACAACTCCAAATCCATACTGACTATCAGTCATCACAGTCGTTCTCAAATCTTTCCCAATTTCACAAGCTTTTGTCAATGCCACTAATTCCGCAACTTGTGCAGATTTCACTCCTTTCAATGGTGATGCTTCCATAACCTCTGAAACCTTGCACACTGCATATGCTGCACACAGCACACCCTCATCATTCCTTAGACATGATCCATCCACAAACAACACATGATCACTTTCATGCAAGGGAAGATCCCTTATGTCTGGTCTCGGTTTTGTACAGTAATCAAGCACATCCAAACAATTGTGATCATCTTCTGTCTTCACACCCACATTTTCAACATCCGGCAACAATGTCGCTGGATTCACATTCACACATCTCTCAAGAGTCACATTTGATGCTCCCAGAATGACTTTCTCATATTTAGTCAGCCGACTATGTGACATGTACTGGGTTCTGCTTCTTGTCAAAAGAATTGCCACATTATGAGGTACAAATACCCTTACAGGATACCCCATTATGATTCCTTCACTTTGTTCCAGGCTTCTGCATGTTGCAGCCACAGATTTCAAACAACCTGGCAAACCTACAGCTACAGGGTCAAGTGTCGATGAGAAGTACGCAATAGGCCTTCTCAGTAATCCATGCTTCTGAATTAACACTGAAAGTGCACATCCATTTCTCTCACTGCAGTACAACTCAAACTCCTTTTCATAGTCTGGCATACCCAAAGCAGGGGCTTCACACATCCTGTTTTTCAGCTCCTCAAATGCTGCCATTTGTTCTCCATCTAGTTCCAATGGGTCTGTCATCTCACTTTTTGTCAGCTTAATCAGTGGCTTTGCTATCAGAGAAAAATTAATTATCCACTGACGACAATAACCCACCATACCCAGGAACATTCTCACTTCCCTCTGGGTCTTTGGGGCCTTCATTCCCCTGATGATTTTGATCCTGTCATCAGTCACTTTTCTCAGACCTTTTTCAATATTGTGTCCAAGATAATGCACCTCTTTCTTGCAGAATTGCAATGTGGCTGGAGACACCTTTAACCCTCCATCTGCCAGATGATTCAGTAAAGCTATGGTATCTACTTCACAAGCTTCACGTGTCTTTGATGCCACAAGCAGGTCATCAATATACTGCACTAGTACTGAGTTTTCGGGCATGATCAAGCTCTCCAATGACTTTTTCAATAACTGATTGAATATCGAAGGACTCTCTGTATACCCCTGTGGGATACAACACCATGCTAAAATACGCTGGCCAAACCTAAATGCAAAAATCGGCTGGCTGTCATGATCCAATGGAATTGAAAAGAAAGCATGACACAAATCAATCACTGTGTACCACTCAGCATCATGTGGAATCTGATACAAAATCACTGACGGATTTGGCACAATAGGACAACATGCCACCACAATTTGGTTAACTTTTCTCAAATCTTATACAATCCTGAACTTCCCATTAGGCTTCTTTAGCCCCATTATCGGTGAATTACACGGGCTACTCAGTAATTCTCTCAGAACTCCCTGCTGAATCATTTTCTCAATTATAGGAGTTATTCCTTCAATTATTTCTGGTGTCATTTTATACTGAGGAATGTTAGGATAAGTAATTCCCTCTTTCACTGAAGTTTTCACAGGATCTACATTATTCATCAATCCCACATCCTCTCCAGTAAAATCCCAAACTGTTCTTTTCACTGTGTCTCTCAGCTCTTGAGGCAAATCCTCCGGATTAAACACAGCAAATGCACCAACCATTTCACTCTCTCTATTTCCTAGAGTCATTCGGTACAAAACATCCTCATCTGGTGTTTCAAAAGCTATTCCATCCGGTGTACAGAAAATTGTACAATTCATTGTACATAACAAATCCCTACCTAACAGGTTCACTGGACTAGTGTCACAGACGATAAATCTGTGCATTTGTATGGTTCACTAAGACGTGTCTTGATTTGTGTATTGGCTACACCAACTACTTGGATTGCTTCATCCGAGAGAGGAAGATTTCTAATATCTGTTGACCTGACAGTTGATCTTGTTGCACCTGTGTCTACTAAAAAAGTAACACTTTCTTCATTTATTTTCCCATCTACAAATGGTCCTGCCTGGTCTATTTCTAGAGTTGCACCAAGTATGCACTCTTCCTCCTCTCTTCGGCACCGTCAAAAATCACCTTCAGACTCACTCCCTTCATTCTTTAACAAGTACTGTTGTACCTGGTTAGAACGCCTTGGTTTGTTTACCTGCTCATCATTGTAGAATCCTGAATCCTGATTGTACTTTTGTGACCCTCTATTCTGCGGCAAGGGCGGTTTTGGCTCTTGACTCTGCTGTCTCACAACTTTCTGTTGTTGCTGCTGTTGATTATTTCCCTCGTTCTGCACCTGTTGATTTAAGGGTTTTCCTTCATTATTCACTAATGGTGGATTGGTACACTCAGATCTCCAATGTCCCAGTTGGCCACAGTTGTGACATGGGAACTTCTTTTTGGCTTCCTCAAGATTCCCCTTTCCTTTCCCCACATACCTGGGCCTATTCCCTGCATTATTTCCTGCACTATTCGCCTGTTCCACCAACTGTGCTTCTTGTCTTTCCGCAACTTTCACTTGTGCCCACATTGCTTTCTCTTTCAGCTTTCTCTGTTTTGCTTCAATTTCATCACTGAAATATTTTGCATGTCTCAGAATCTCATCTATTTTCTTACTCTGCCAGTCCACTGTGTGTTCACGAATTCTCTCACTAATCTCAGGTCCCAGGCCATATACAAATCTGTATACAATATGACTCAAATCTTTGTCACCCAGGTGTTCATCTCCACTGAATTGTTTAAACGCCAGTATCAGCCTCTCGTAAAAAGCATGAACTGATTCCTTTGCTTCCTGTTGTGTTCGATCTATTTTAACCCAGTCTGTCTCTTTTGGAGGTACCTTACTCTTCAGGTATACCATCACCTGTTCATACTTTCTCATTACCTCTGGATCTGGTGCTCCTGTTCTCTGATCTCTTGGATATTCCTCAGTAGGTCAACTCACAACTATTTTACACTCAGTCCACAAGTCTGCTGGAACAATTATATCAAACAGACTATTCAGGTCAATCCACAGCACTTTTGACAATTTCACAAACCTGTCTACCTGCCTATACCACTCGACGGGCTTTTCTCTCAATCGAGGGAAATCATTCGTAAATGATAAAATATCCTGTCTGGTCCATGGAACATGTACATATCCTCCTCCAGGTATTTCTCTCATAGGATATGTATCCACTGGATTCTCCTTTTCTCTCACAGGAAATGCTGAATAAGTTCTATCCTCTGATTCTTCTCTTTTCTTGTACCACCTATCCTTCCACTTCTCTACATCATCCCATCTTCGCAATAATGCGACCATTTCTTTAATCTGTCCTGTTCTACCAGCACCATTCAGATTTTCAATGTCTTTGTCTGTGAAATCCATCCTGTAAGACTTCTGCAAAGCTTTCACCTTATCGATATCAACTCCCTGTTCATTCGCTACTGCTCTTAACCTGTCATGTGTATTTCTCGCTCTCCAGGTGATATTTTTACACATAAACAACAGCTCACCTTCATGATGATTTTTTAGAATTTCTGTAGGAACTGTCCCTGCAACAAGCTCTTCTAGTTCTACACGTAACCTAGCCACATCAATTGCCTGTGAATCTTTATCCCTTTTCTGAAGAACTTTCATCCAATCATTCAAATCTTCAGCTGTAATTTCAGTAGTTTTTCTCACTGGAACCACTTTCTTTTGCGGTTCTAAAATCGGCATCCCTGAACAAATAGCTTCACTAGCATCCATTCTTGAATTAGACTGTACCTCTAATCCTTCACTACATGTGTCATGTCTGGATTGTCTCAGATCACTACTTTCTGTCCTTCTTTCTGAATCTCCTGAGGGACCAGCAAAACTTGTTATCTTATTCCCAACATATGGAATCACCAAACCATTTTCACCTGTCCTCTGTTTATCAAACACAAGCATAACCGGACCTATGGTTACAGGTACCGTAACAGCTTCCATATTCTTTGTTAGCTCTCTAATCTTTTCAGTCAACTCTGATGTAGTTCTTGCTAATTCTCTTGTATTCTCGTCACCACATCGATTCTCTCTCTCTCTGAAAGGATTACCACTTCTTAACTCAGGTGTCACATTTTCTGTCTCAATGATACGCACTGTATCTCTTATCGGAGAAACAACTGGTGTACTCTCGTCTGGTTCTGGTCTATATGGAGGTGGTCTCTTGTAAATCATGTCATTCAAGACCTCATCCTTATACTCATTAACTCCATATCTTCTCATTTCTGCCTCAGGAACCCTTTCTGCTCCCTTCCTTTCTTCTTCAACAGTCCTCATAGGATATAATCCCTCTGACATGCTAGCATCTCGCCATCTTTTCATTCGATCATGATGAGTTTCACGATCATGTTTCCTCCCAAACATGTACCTATAGTTTCCTCCAGACCTCTGCTTTTCTCGCTCATGTACTTCCTCTTCCCATTCCACAAAAGCCTCAAACTGTGTCGGCCTTGGTCTTGGGTCAAGACATAACATCTTTTCCCGTAAATTTCTCAACACGGCCAGATTAAATGAACCATGCTCTGGAAATGCTAGGACACCATCTTCCTTTGTATACCTAACCCAATTCTCCACCCATATACAGGTATGATACCCATATCTCGCAGCCATGAAGGATGCAGGTGTTTTCGCTGGAGGTAACAATTCACCCTCTCTTGTTTTAACATCTTTATCCTTGTCAAACCAACGCTTTATTTTTCCGAACAAAGATTTTTTCTTTTTCTCTTCTTGGTAATACATTTTAACGTTTACCAAAACTTTCTAATCCCTTCCGTATTACAACTGCACAATACGGTTTTTCAACCAATAACAGCGCGACTCACACTAACGCACCAATCCTGGAGCGCCTACGTCGCTAGAATATCTCTTCCAATCCTTGCGCGGCTCACACCAACGCACCAATCCCAGCGCGAACACTATCCTGATCCAATATCCAATCAGAGCGCGGTCTGTTTGACGTCAGCAGTCGCTGCAGTCGCTTCTGTCTCCTGTCTCCTGTCACTCGTCTACCCCTCCTTTACAAAACTCTTCAGTAGACTTCGTGTCAAATTTCTACAAAATCTATTAGTTACAACATATAAACATCTCCATTGTCTACTTCGCTAACCACAGAATAGTAAAGAAAATCTATTTCACAAGAATCCCGTTGACACAGTAGCACATTACTCTGCCCTTCTAACATGCATTCATTAACTGCTTCCTCTAGGACTTGTCCAAAGAGTCTTACAATCAATTAAATGTATATGCATTCACGCACATTCATACAAGAAAATATAGTACATACACACAGAATCCTGCTTCCCGAGAACAGCGAACAATCTGTCCCGCTACAGAATTATAACACACGTTAACCAAGCAGCTTACCTCTGCCCAATCCTTCAAACAAGCTCAGAGAATACCTATTACTTCTCCCGCGATAAGCTTTAACGGTGAACCTTACGGATCCCTGGGACTTAAGACCAGAGTTTCACAGATAACCTTCGCTACCATACGCACTCCTTTTATAACAGAAATATTTCTAATAGTAACATACGACGATGTCACTGATTCCGAACCCAGACAATGTGACGCGCAACTTCAATTGTCACACGTTTTTCCTACAATCCCGTCTTTCCCGAGAGCAGCATATACTTCCCTCTGCCCTACTACGGAACTGCTACTAGCTCCCAAGTTCCAGAAGCACTACATATAACTCAACATGACAACTCCAACATATAGTATTAGTACATATACCAACATCAATCAATAATCAATAATCAATAAGCCAATGTACAAGCAATCTAATCAGATCAAGACAATCATCAATAACCATCAAATTCTGCTACCAGGAAATTGGTGCAGATTGGGGTGTACCAAATCTCCCTACTTCCACGGATAGAGTAATTTCACAGTTACACGCACATACACTCATCATACGCTTGGGCCCATTTCACTAACATACGCTCAAATACCCTACCATCACTGAACCTGTGGAAGAAGAAAACTCCTAAACACCCTGCATCTACACTGAGGTCGATAGGACCTAGTTATTGTAACTGTCCTGAGTCATGATCTAAACAATCTATACAACAATAATCAAAATAGAGTACTCAATAATTGACAAGAAATAACCACTGACACTGTAATTAAAAATGATGGTACTTTATCTAAAATTAGTCAGAGTAAATCAATCAGAGTAAATCATCATTCCCATAATTACCTATTCTAGCTAAATGTCAGAATGGGTCAGGACAGGTCTCTCAGTAGAAGTCTCCCGAGTCGCCGTCCTCACAGCATCGATCCTCACCAACGCAGATTTGGGAAGAAGTAGCAAAGTGGCAAAAACCCTCTCTAGGCTAACAATATTTATAATAATTCTAACAAAAGAAAGCAACATAAAATGTTTTAGATATCCGCTGAGCCGCTGAGCAGAGCGAGCAGGAAAGGATGTAGCATCGCTACATTTGGAAAACCTCCGCTCAGAAAAATCACAAAAATAAAAAGACAGAACAGGAACCAAAAATTAAAAAGTATCTTTCGACAACCACATTTCCTCGGAACTAACATGATGAGCTCAGAGTTCATTCATTATGGCTCCTTTGTCCTCCAAGGCTATTCGGATGCATCTGGAGACTAGCCCAGAACTGCTGCTGTCCTCACGGAAAATTTTAACCAGGCGAAGACTGTGGTCAGATGACTCTCGACCATATTCAGCAAGGCCTTCTCATCACAAATCTCTCACTCGAGGCCCGGCTGGAAACGGCGGCCATTTTATTCTAGGCCAAAATAGACCATCTTAATTAAAAGAGACAAAAACAACGTTACCACAGCATAGTGATTAAACAGTGTTAACCCCACTAATACCCTTATGTGTATGTAATTATCTAGCCTTCGCAACACAGAAAAGCATTAATCCAAAAGCGTTTTGTGCTTTAAAATAAACAGCACACAGCAACGTTTATTTAATAAAACATGCACATTATCAATAAGCAAACAAAAGCATTCCCACGTGTCGTTTTTCTTCTCATTAGTACGTGTTGATAAGTTTAAACATTTACACAAAACAAATAATTAGTAATTAATAATTAATAATTTTAATTATGACAAATAGACAAACCAGAGCTTAAAACCCAATAGATTTTCATCAGAAAACTCTGCTCCAGCAATACCACGTGAGCCCTTCCCACTCCCGGCGGAGGGCAGTATCGATGGGACCCCCAACCGTCCTTCCACACCTAGGTGCGACCGCCCCACAGCTCTCTGGGGCCTGGCGCCTCTCCTGCTGGGCGTCTGGCCGCACCCTACCCGGCCTCTCCGCCCTCCTGGGCGCAAGGGTCCGGACATCAAAGGGCTCGAGACCTATATCTGGGGCGACCCGACAACAAGAAGTCAGTTGTATCCTAGAGTCAAGAGCCCTGCTGATCGGATCGCGGCTGACCCTCGGAGAAGAGACTCTTCCTGAAACTACCTGCTGAGCCCTGCTGACGACGTCGCGGCTCCCTCGTGCTTACAAAGACCTTCACAAACTTTGGGGCCCTGCTGACGCCGTCGCGGCCCGACCTTGTTGTAACCGACCATCAGAGCCCAGCTGACCTCGTCGCGGCTCGACCGAAGCGGACCTACAACCGGAGCCCTGTTGACTGTGTCGCGGCTCGACCCAAGCGGAACTACCACCCGAGCCCTGCTGACGCCGTCGCGGCTCCCCACGTCCGAGCCGCTCTGAGACCAGCATCCAAGGTCTGGCGCAGAGCCCTCCCGTACCTGGTTGGTACTAAGACTGTCCCGCTACCCTATTCCCTCAAGGACATTGACACTCTTGCTGGATCTCTCGATCCCACTGTACATATTGAACGTGCTCCTTTTTGATATATAAAGAACCAAGTTAAGCAACTGATACGGAGTCCTGTGTGGTGGTGTTACTGGGCCTAGTACGATTATAGGAGAAGGACCTCTCCTAGGAGGCTTCTCAGCGGCGCTCGGCTATAACTTGGCGGTAGGAAGGTGCCGGAGTAGTCCCTCCGACTCCCCGGTGGTCCTCCCTCCAACATTTGGTGGCCAGCGACGGGATCCGAGCCAGACGCAATCGTACAAAGCAAGTAACGCACCCACTACCTAACCAGATGGAAAAGAAGAAGGGAACCATGGACGGCCAAGAAGCAACCGTGGCCGCAACCTTCCAGCTGGAAAAACTGGAAGAATATTCCCACAAAAAACTAAAACAATTCTGCAAAGACAAAGGGATCCCAACCACGGGATTGGGCACCAAGGAGGAAATGCAGAAAGCCCTGAAAGCCTGGGCCGAAACCGAGGCCACTCCACCCCACACCGAAGGGACCTCGGCCCGGGGTGAAAACCTGCCGATCACAACCCCGACAGATGGGGGGCCAGGCATCCCCGAAGCCCGCCTGTCCCACGAAGAAATACGAGAACGGGAGAGGGTCCGGGCACACGAAATGGACCTTGCACGACTCCGGCTGGACGGTGAGCTCCAGCTAGCGGAGAAGAAAATAGCCCTGGAGCAACTACGGCTGCAGGAGGAAATTGAGGAAAAGAAACGGCATTGGGAGCTCGAAGAGAGACGGCTAACCCTCGAGCACGAGAGGAGCCTCAAAGAACTCGAACTGAAATCCAAAACGGGGGAGACCAGCACCCCCGGGGGCCGGGACGCCCTACCACTGACCGAGCCAAAGGTTCATATCCCCAAGGATGTCGTCAAAGAGTACTACAAGAACGACGACATCCAGCAGTGGTTCCGAGCCTACGAGGTAGCCATGACCTCCCATCGGGTACCCCGGAAGGATTGGGGTGCCGGCCTATGGGGGAGGTTCCTCAGCGAGGGCCGTGATACCCTGCTGCAACTCCCTGATGCAGTGATGATCTCCTATGATCACATGAAGGAAGCCCTACTCACCCGCTACGGGCTATCGGCCGAGATGTACCGGCAGCGCTTCCGGGACTGCAAGAAGCTCCCCGGTACCACCTGGGTCGAGTACGTGGACTTCTTCAGATGGGCTTTGGAAGGGTGGATAAAAGGGAGCAAGGTCACCTCGTACAATGAACTGTTCGACCTCATTGTCTGGGAGCACCTCGCCAACAACTGCTTTGTAGAACTAAGGCAACACCTCCTGGACAGTAAGTTGACCGAGCCCCGGAAGCTCGCCGCCGAAGCCGACCGATGGGTCAACACAAGGGTCCCCCGGAACCCCGTGGGGGACTACCAACGGAGTACCACGGGACCCCCTCGCCAGCGGGGCGGAGGAGGGGGGTCCCACCGCAGCCGAGACTTCCCGACCGGACCACCCAGAAGCCCGCCACGAGGCCAAGCCGCCAACCACACGTCCCCGACCCTGGGCCGAAGGGGGACCCCCATCGCCCGACCGGGACCCCGACCACCAGTGACCTGCTTCGGCTGCCAGCAGACCGGCCACTATGCGAGCGACCCGGCCTGCCCTGTGAACCGACGAAACGGGCCCGCTGGGCCCCCTCCCCGACAAATAGCCACCGCTGCCCTGGGGGAAGGAGAAGAAGAGGAGGAAAACCACGAGGATGGGTCCCCCGAGTGGGAACCAGCTGCCATGTCGCTCATCTGCCTGGGCTCCCGAGAAATGGTGCCCCGAGCGGCCATCCCAAGCAACACACAGAAGTACCAGCAGTGGGTCACCATCAATGGACGACGGGCCGAAGCCCTCCGGGACACTGGGGCTAGCGTGACCGCTGTCCGCTGCCACCTGGTGACCCCCGAACAAATCCTGCCACATGTCCTATGCCCAGTCCGGACCGCGGACAATACCGAAAGCATGTGCCGGATGGCCAGGATCCCCTTCGAGTGGGGAGGAGTGTCCGGCACCCTAAAAGTGACTGTCCGCGATGATGCCCCCGTGGACTGCCTCCTGGGGAATGAACTAGAGAGCTCCCCCTGGGCCCAGGTGGAGCGCCGAGAGCATCTGGGGATGCTAGGGCTGCCTGAGTGGGCCTGCGCCACCACCCGGTCCATGACCGCCCAACCCGCCGCTGCCGCGGCCACCGACAAGCCTACGGGCCCAGAACTATCCTCCTCCTCCGGCACGGAGGAACCCGACGATGAGGCAGAGCCGTGCGAACTGTCTCCCGACCAGGCCGCCTCCCTCAGCGAGATCCCCGAGCTGGCTCAGTGGCGCCACGATGGGGGCCCCACCCGCGAACAGTTCCAGCAGGAACAGAAGGCCTGCCCGTCCCTCGAGGGGGCCCGACAGCAAGCGGCCGCCCAGGCCTCGGGGGACCCCACTGGAACTCACTGGGTCTATTGGGACAAGGACTTACTATACAGCGAGCAGAAAGTCGCCGAGCTGGGAGCCGGACGGGTGTTGGTGGTTCCCCTCCGGTTCCGGGAGTTCCTCCTGAACCTGGCACATGACGTGCCTCTCGCCGGACACCTCGGGCGGGACAAGACTTACAGCCGTCTAGTGACCCATTTCTATTGGCCCCGAATGAGGAGAGACGTGGACCACCACTGCCGGTCCTGCCAGACCTGCCAGGCTAGCGGGAAGACTGGGGGTCGAGTTAAAGCCCCCCTCAAGCCATTTCCAGCCGTCCACACCCCGTTCGAACGAGTGGGGATCGACATCGTGGGGCCCCTCGACCCCCGAACCGCCCTAGGACACCGCTTCATCCTGGTACTGGTCGACCACGCCACCCGATACCCGGAGGCCATCCCACTCCGCACTGTGACAGCTCCAGTGGTGGGCCGGGCCCTGATGGGCATCTTCTCCAGGGTGGGGTTCCCCCGAGAAGTGGTGAGCGACAGGGGTACGAACTTTATTTCGAAGTACATGAAATCTCTCTGGCAACAATGTGGGGTCACCTACAGATTCACTACCCCTTACCACCCCCAGGGGAACGGACTGGTCGAGCGGTTCAACAGAACCTTGAAAGGGATGATCCAGGGTCTGGAAGAGCCCCTGCGGAGGAGGTGGGATGTCCTGCTGCCCTGCCTCCTGTTGCCCCTGCCCGACCTCCTGGGGTCCTCGGGCCAAGACGGTTCCTTGGAGGGAGTCCGCCTCTCCGACACACTGACCCCCGAACAGCGCCATGACTGCCGGAAGCTGCTGCAACCCTTCGCTGCCCTCTTCTCTCTCACGCCCGGGGTGACCCCATGGTGCGTACACGACGTGGATACCGGGGACAGCCCCCCTGTGCGACATCGCGCATACAGAGTACCTGACCGAGTCCGGGCCTGCATACAGACCGAGGTCACCAAGATGCTCGCCCTCGGAGTCATTGAGCCCTCCGTCAGCCCGTGGGCCAGCCCGGTGGTCTTGGTGCCGAAGGCCGCCACCCCCGGTACTTCTCCGGAACTCCGATTCTGTGTAGACTACCGGGGCCTGAACGCAGTCACCAGGACCGACGCCCACCCCCTGCCCCGGGCAGACGAGCTGATCGATCGGTTAGGGGCCGCCCGCTACCTAAGCACCTTTGATCTCACCGCTGGGTACTGGCAGATCAAGCTCACTCCCGGCGCCCAGGAACGATCCGCCTTTTCCACCCCCGATGGGCACTACCACTTTCGGGTAATGCCCTTCGGTATGAAGAACGCTCCAGCGACCTTTCAGCGGCTGGTAAACAAGGTCCTGGCCGGGCTAGAAACCTTCAGCGCGGCCTACCTCGACGACATTGCAGTCTTCAGGGACCATTGGGCCGCACACTTGGGACATCTCGGCGAGGTCCTGGCCGCTCTCCAAAGGGCCGGGCTCACAATTAAGGCCAGCAAATGCCAGATCGGTCAAGGATCTGTGACCTATCTGGGCCACCAGGTGGGGAGTGGCCAGGTAGCGCCCCTCCAGTTGAAGGTCGACGCCATCCAGGCGTGGGAGCCACCAGCAACCCAGACCGCTGTCCGGGCCTTCTTAGGCCTCACAGGCTACTACCGGCGATTCATTAAAGATTATGGCAGCATTGTGGGCCCCCTTACGGAGCTCACTTCCAAGAAACAGCCCAAGGTGGTGCACTGGACGCCCCGCTGCCAGACCGCTTTTGAAGCCCTCAAGGCGGCCATGTGTGCTGCCCCTGTGCTACAGGCCCCTGACTACAGCAAGGAATTTGTGGTGCAGACCGACGCATCCGAGTACGGGGTCGGGGCGGTCCTCTCCCAGATGGACGCCGAGGGCCTCGACCGACCTGTGGCCTTTATCAGCCGCCGACTGCTGCCACGAGAACAGAGGTGGAGCACCATCGAGCGGGAGGCCTTCGCTGTGGTATGGGCTCTCAAGAAACTCCGGCCCTACCTGTTCGGCACCCACTTCAGGGTCCAGACTGACCACCGGCCCTTGCGGTGGCTTATGCAAATGCGGGGCGAGAACCCCAAGCTGTTGCAATGGTCCATCTCGTTGCAAGGGATGGACTTCACCGTGGAACACCGGCCCGGCAACGACCACGCCAACGCTGACGGCCTGTCCAGGTTCTTCCGCCTCGGCGAGGAGAACCCCCAAGAAGATGGGTGACTCTCCCTGCCTTCAGCTGGGGGGGACGCGTGTTGGAGCCGGCCTCGTGGCGTGGTCCTGTTCCCTCTCGCTCAGCTGCACGAGGTCCCATGCACCTCGGGGCCCCTCCATCTTGGATTACACGTCACCCCACGTGACCACCTCGGTGACCCTGCTCTACCCGGCCTCGGTCCCAGCGAGGCCCGACATCGAGGCGCCCACCCCTGGCCCGGGGGATACCACGTGAGCCCTTCCCACTCCCGGCGGAGGGCAGTATCGATGGGACCCCCAACCGTCCTTCCACACCTAGGTGCGACCGCCCCACAGCTCTCTGGGGCCTGGCGCCTCTCCTGCTGGGCGTCTGGCCGCACCCTACCCGGCCTCTCCGCCCTCCTGGGCGCAAGGGTCCGGACATCAAAGGGCTCGAGACCTATATCTGGGGCGACCCGACAACAAGAAGTCAGTTGTATCCTGGAGTCAAGAGCCCTGCTGATCGGATCGCGGCTGACCCTACGGAGAAGAGACTCTTCCTGAAACTACCTGCTGAGCCCTGCTGACGACGTCGCGGCTCCCTCATGCTTACAAAGACCTTCACGAACTTTGGAGCCCTGCTGACGCCGTCGCGGCCCGACCTTGTTGTAACCGACCATCAGAGCCCAGCTGACCTCGTCGCGGCTCGACCGAAGCGGACCTACCACCGGAGCCCTGCTGACTGTGTCGCGGCTCGACCCAAGCGGAACTACCACCCGAGCCCTGCTGACGCCGTTGCGGCTCCCCACGTCCGAGCCGCTCTGAGACGAGCATCCAAGGTCTGGCGCAGAGCCCTCCCGTACCTGGTTGGTATTAAGACTGTCCCGCTACCCTTTTCCCTCAAGGACATTGACACTCTTGCTGGATCTCTCGATCCCACTGTACATATTGAACGTGCTCCTTTTTGATATATAAAGAACCAAGTTAAGCAACTGATACGGAGTCCTCTGTGGTGGTGTTACTGGGCCTAGTACGATTATAGGAGAAGGACCTCTCCTAGGAGGCTTCTCAGCGGCGCTCGGCTATAACTTGGCGGTAGGAAGGTGCCGGAGTAGTCCCTCCGACTCCCCGGTGGTCCTCCCTCCAACAGCCAGGCAAATATATACAAGCAGAGCGTGGGCTCACAGAGTCTTGGAGGGGGTTAGGAGGTAGCGGGACAGTCTTTGGGGATATGGATCAAATGCAGGAGGGTACCCGGCGCACAGCTCACAATCCTCGAGCTGGGGGATACGCTTGTCGTCGTGGGGTCCGGCGGGACCAAGAGAGTCGGTGGGAGCCGCGAGTCACTCAGCAGGGCTCGGTTACAAGTTCGGTGGTTTTACGATCTTCGAGGAGCCGCGAATCACTCAGCAGGGCTCAGTTACAAGTTCGGTGGTCTTACGATCTTCGAGGAGCCGCGAGTCACTCAGCAGGGCTCAAGCACAAGTTCGGAGGTCTTACGATCTTCAGGGAGCCGCGAGACACTCAGCAGGGCTCAAGCACAAGTTCGGAGGTCTTACGATCTTCAGGGAGCCGTGAGTCACTCAGCAGGGCTCAGGTGTTCCAAGGCGAATCTGCCGGACAGTCCCAGAGCACCCCTTAGGTAGCGGGCGACTCCTCTTTGATGTCCGGAGTCTGTGCAGGCAGGGGTCTTGTCACCTGGGGGTCGCTTGTTGGGGTTTCCTGCCATTGTCTTTCGATCCTTTCAGGGCTGGGTCAGGAGGAGTCCCAGACACCCAGCAGGCGTGGAGCCAGCCCTCGGGGAGGCCGGCAGGTCAATCGAAACCCACCGTCCCAGGGAAGCGCAGAGGTGTGATAGAAACTGCTCCTCCCTCTCTCATCCCAAGGGGAGCGTGGTGTCCTCCAGCCGGAGTGGCGCCCCTAGGCCAGGGTCGCGCTGGGGCCGGGCGGCCATCTTGATGCATGAAGTGGGCACGCGGGCCCGGTGTGGCCGAAGGGAGGAAGGCCACGGACTGGGAAGTCCGGGTTGGGTGCGTGTGAGTTCTGGTGGGAAGGATCGGCTAGGCCGGGGGTTTGGGGGCTGGTGTGAGGTGCAGGGGCCAGGTCTAGCTATGTTACGAGGGCCGGGTCTAACAGAGACTGTCAAGTGTCTCATATAATCATTGAATAGAATAATTCATATACCACTAAGGCGCCGATCACGATCCTGTAAAAACCGGGTACGAACCGTCGGACGGAGCATATTCTCCGTCCGACGCGTACCCGGTCGTCAAAATCTACCAACATGGAATTACGATTCGCACGGAAACACCATTTCCGTACGAATCGTACAAAACCCCGACCGACGAAAATAAACATACAAATGCGATCGGGGAAAGCGCCGACCTGACGTCGGGACGCACGCAGCCTGCCAGTCACGAACCAGGAATTACGATTCGCACCGACGTCATCCCGCACGGTGAATATTTTCCGGCAGCCAAAAACTGCTGGGAAATCAGGACGACGCGAACAAGGAGTACCAGTACGCGACGGACAGACAGGACGACGCGAACAAGGAGTACCCGTAGGCGATGGACAGACATGGACCCGAACCTACGTGTCATCCAGGCCCTCATAGCAGTCCACCTCCTCTACAGGTTACGAAGCAGACGCCGCAGAAGGTCAGAACAACAAAGGGAGGGGGGAAAAGGGGGGGGCAGGACCAGGGGCAGGCCACAAAACTCCCACCATAGTCACACAGCACACATGCCCTGGACATACCTGACCCTCAGGCCCTGGTCACTACGAGGGGGTGGGGGCGTGTCCAGCTGAGCCAGCGACCGCCACAACGGAAGTTCTTGACGACGCGAACCGGCAACACAACCAGACAGGTACGTCCCGTACCCACGCCTTAAGAGCGTGGGTACGAGTCGTACCACGCCCACACCTACGTCACCCCAACAATGGCGGGACGGCTCGTACCCACGTGGCAAAGGCCTGGGTACGGGCCGAACAAGCATCACATAGCGTGGGGACGGATATGTACGGACCGTACCCCCACCCCGTATGCATGGAGCGTACCCCCAACCCCAACAGTGTGAGTACGACACGTACCCCCACCCGCGTATGCAAGGAGCGTACCCCCCATGCCAACAGTGTAAGTACGAAACGTACCCCCACCCGCGTATGCAAGGAGCGTACCCCCCACCCCAACAGTGTAAGTACGACCCGTACCCCCACCCGCGTATGCATGGAACGTACCCCCCATGCCAACAGTGTAAGTACAACACGTACCTCCACCCGCGTATGCATGGAGCGTACCCCCCATGCCAACAGTGTAAGTACGACACGTACCTCCACCCGCGTATGCATGGAGCGTACCCCCATGCCAACAGTGTAAGTACGACACGTACCCCCACCCGCGTATGCAAGGAGCATACCCCCAACAGTGTAAGTACGACCCGTACCCCCACCCGCGTATGCATGGAGCGTACCCCCATGCCAACAGTGTAAGTACGACACGTACCTCCACCCGCGTATGCATGGAGCGTACCCCCATGCCAACAGTGTAAGTATGACAAGTACCTCCACCCTCGTATGCATGGAGCGTACCCCCCATGCCAACAGTGTAAGTACGACACGTACCTCCACCCGCGTATGCATGGAGCGTACCCCCCATGCCAACAGTGTAAGTACGACACGTACCTCCACCCGCGTATGCATGGAGCGTACCCCCCATGCCAACAGTGTAAGTACGACACGTACCTCCACCCGCGTATGCAAGGAGCGTACCCCCCACCCCAACAGTGTAAGTACGACCCATACCCCCACCCGCGTACGTATGGAGCGTACCCCCACCCCAACAGTGCAAGTACGACCCGTACCCTCACCCGCGGACGTATGAAGCGAACCCCCACCCCAACAGTGTATGTACGACCCGTACCCTCACCCGCGGACGTATGGAGTGTACCCCCCACACCAACAGTGTAAGTACGACCCGTACCCTCACCCGCGTACATATAAGTCTCACCCCAACAGTGTAAGTACGACCCGAACCCCCACCTCGTATGCATGGAGCGTACCCCAACCCCAACAGTGCATGTACGTACCGCACCACCACCCCAACAGTGTAAGTACGACCCGTACCCCACCCGCGTACGTATGGAGCCTACTCCCACCCCAACAGTGTAAGTACGAACCGTACCCCCATGGAGCGAACCCACACACGTGTATGTACTAAGCGTACATATTGTTAAATAGGAGTGGTGTGTGCCTATCACTCCCAGCAGTGCCCAGAGGCAGGAGGGGTGGGTGCAGAGTCCTCCCAGCAGTGCCCAGAGACAGGAGGGGTGTGTGCAGAGTCCTCCCAGCAGTGCCCACAGACAGGAGGGGTGGGTGCCTATCACTCCCAGCAGTGCCCAGAGACAGGAGGGGTGTGTGCCTATCACTCCCAGCAGTTCCCAGAGACAGGAGGGGTGGGTGTAGAGTCCTCCCAGCAGTGCCCAGAGACAGGAGGGGTGGGTGCCTATCACTCACAGCAGTGCCCAGAGACAGGAGGGGTGTGTGCCTATCACTCCCAGCAGTGTCCAGAGACAGGAGGGGTGTGTGCAGAGTCCTCCCAGCAGTGCCCAGAGACAGGAGGGGTGGGTGTAGAGTCCTCCCAGCAGTGCCCAGAGACAGGAGGGGTGGGTGTAGAGTCCTCCCAGCAGTGCCCAGAGACAGGAGGGGTGGGTGTAGAGTCCTCCCAGCAGTGCCCAGAGACAGGAGGGGTGTGTGCAGAGTCCTCCCAGCAGTGCCCAGAGACAGGAGGGGTGGGTGCAGAGTCCTCCCAGCAGTGCCCAGACACAGGAGGGGTGTGTGCCTATCACTCCCAGCAGTGCCCAGAGACAGGAGGGGTGTGTGCAGAGTCCTCCCAGCAGTGCCCAGAGACAGGAGGGGTGGGTGCCTATCACCCCCAGCAGTGGCCAGAGGCAGGAGGGGTGGGTGCAGAGTCCTCCCAGCAGTGCCCAGAGACAGGAGGGGTGTGTGCCTATCACTCCCAGCAGTGCCCAGAGACAGGAGGGGTGTGTGCAGAGTCCTCCCAGCAGTGCCCAGAGACAGGAGGGGTGGGTGCCTATCACTCCCAGCAGTGGCCAGAGGCAAGAGGGGTGGGTGCAGAGTCCTCCCAGCAGTGCCCAGAGACAGGAGGGGTGTGTGCAGAGTCCTCCCAGCAGTGCCCAGAGACAGGAGGGGTGGGTGTAGAGTCCTCCCAGCAGTGCCCAGAGACAGGAGGGGTGGGTGCCTATTACTCCCAGCAGTGCCCAGACGCAGGAGGGGTGGGTGTAGAGTCCTCCCAGCAGAGCCCAGAGTCAGGAGGGGTGTGTGCAGAGTCCTCCCAGCAGTGCCCAGACACAGGAGGGGTGTGTGCCTAACACTCACAGCAGTGCCCATGAAACGCAAAGGGTGGAGTAGCCACAGATACCATGCCCACAAATGTCAGTCAGGTGCACAAAGACCCTGCAGTACATGTACCACATGTGTGCGAGGCTGGGAGTATACGCATGCATAGCGCAGAAAAGAAAACATGTCCACATGAAGTCATGTCAGTAGTCCACACACACAAGTACTATGACTACCAAGGATGCCACGAATGATGCAGGTGGAGACATCGCTCAGCATGCATGTGCAACGTTGAAGGAGTCCGTCACACACCCAGCTGATGTAGACACAGCTCAGCACCACATATTGGGAACACCCTGCAGGGAAGATGTCAGAGTACACAGAGGAAGGAATACACCGTGGTACAATTCCACCATGCAGCAACTGCGTACATGGACAGAGAAACCTAGCTAACACCGTGTGATGGCACACAGATACCAGGGTCCCCTATGACCAGCACACTACTACATTTCCCACACACCCAACACATGATCACCACCCAAATTCATGTAGCAGCCCCACCAACAGCAATATCAGTAAAGCAGTAGTGTTCAAAGGAAACAAAAATGGCTTTAATCAGCATTATCTTAAATTGTTTGTTCGTAGAAAGTTCAATAGTAACAAAGCCCATAGGGCAGTCCAGAAGTCACAGCTGGATGGGGGACACAGTGGGATGCGTGTCCCCTAGCTTGCCTGCACAGTTACAAGCCGTCGTCTTCCACAGGGGTGAGGGCATCATGTGGGGGGGAAGGAACAGGCACCGCAGGGACAGGAGGGCGAAGGGTAGGCGACGTGGGTGCAGGGATGGAGGACTCCACCACAGGGGGTGGGGCAGGGCCAAAGGTGGATTCTAGGCGCGCGCTGCACACCTTGGCAAGGTCCTCCAGGGACTCCCCTGCACCCGAAGGAACCACAGGCCCCAAGGAGGGTGGGGGGTCAGAGGGATGGGTTGCAGTGCCACTGGGGGAGGGTGTGGACCGGGGGGGGACTCAAGCACCCTGACCGTGGACTTCCTTGACCGCTTGCGGGGTGGTGTCAATGTGGGGCTCAGGGACAGAGCGGCCATGAACGAGTCTTTGGGGGAGATGTGGCCAGGAGAGCTGAGGGGAGGGGATTTGGAGAGAGTGGATTGGGTGGAATGCGGACTCCCACTCTGGCTGCGTGTCACACGTTTGCCCCCCAACCCAGTGGGTGTGCCTACTACACCCGGTGTGTGCGTGTCAGGAGGTGTGCGGCGGACCTTCCCTGCTGGTGTGGTGCCTGTGTCTGTTGTGGTGGGTGCATGCTGACGTCTGGGTGTATGTGGGACAGGTATGGGAGTGGGAAGTGTGGAAGGGGCAGGGGTAGGGGGTGGGACGTAGCGCTGCAGGAGACCCACTGCTGCAGTCAGTGTCGAGTCTATCGACCTCAGCAAGTTGCGTTGGTCAGCCTGCGATGAATGAATGCCCTCCAAGTATGCCTGGAGGAAATTAAGGCTTTACAACAAACAAATGATGGACGGAATGCTGACAATGCAGACATTCTCCCCCAGTCAAGAGATCTGGGTTAAATCCATCGTTCTTTTGCCCACTACGCCACCCCAGTTTAGACATGGCCATATGCAAATCAGTCTTGACCCTGTGCCTCATGGGAACAGTCCAGCCCGAACTGCCAAGCCATGTCTTCCCTGGACCGAAATCAAGCATCCTAGGACCGGTTTCTGGCTATCAGCCATCATCAGCCAGGATAGCTTGACTCCAGTGGCGTAGTGAGCACGGGTCCCACGTCTGGGAATACCCATCCCACTTAGGGCGAAAAGCTTTACAACAAACAAATGATGGACGGAATGCTGGAGGAAATTAAGGATCGCAGTCTGACCAACCTGCAACTGCCGCTGGATGTCCACAGACTCGGCATTGGCGGCAGCAGTGGAGACAGGGGCAGGGGGTGCGGTGCCTGGCAGGAAGGAGACATGCGGTGACTGGGGACGCTGGGAAGGGACACGAGCACGTGGGAGGTGGCTGATGCCAATGGAGGGGGCGGTGCGAGATGTAGGGCTGCTGTCAGATGGTGGTGCAGCCACCGCCCACTCGGAGAGATCATCCTCGGACCCGTCAGCTTCATACTCTGTTGTGCCAGTCGACAGGTCCCCGGGTTCACTCTCCTCCGCCTCAGGCCCACTCGATGTGCCAGCCCCGATGTCACCGCTGGCACTGGTGCTCGGTCCCTCTGCGCTGTCTGTGTCCATGTCTCCCTCCGTGTCCCCCGACGATGCTGTGGGCAGGGTGAAGAGACAGAAATTAATCATACACCTGTATACATATGTCACATGAGTCCAATCTACTTAGGTTACAGTGCATAGCCTGAAACAAAAGAAGAGTTACAACTACTAAACAAGGTACATATGTAGGCCCTGTAAGACACAGTTGTTTGACCCACCATGCCACCGAAAAACTATGGAGAGCATGACACAATAGCAAATGAGATGACATGGAATTTTGCCTGAGGAGCAAGGCCCTGGGGACAATCCAGCACTGCATCTGCACCAAACAGCGTGGCAGGAAATAGGGATGAGCAGGGACCATAGCCAGGAACTAGAGGCACATGCAGCATAGGTAATACTGATAACATGCCCACCCTGACTGGCACACTGCACCTTGAGTGTATGTCCAGGCAAACATCACACACTGGCCAGTCCTAGCAAGGAGATTTCAGGTCTTGAAATGTCGGCCATGGCCGCACCACCCACCCCCTACATGAGACAATTCTATGGAGACACAGGAAGCACTTACATCTCTTAGTCTGGGTGAAATACACATGGGATGCAAAATGTCTATATTGCACACAAAATACCCAAGGTGCGCCTGTCCAAATAATCATGTACAAATGGGCATCATGAGATGATTGTAACAAGACACACATGCAATGGCCACCGTGAGTATGTACTGGGAAAATCAGGTCAGGCTGGACAGTGGACACTTGTACTACATTTCACGTCAATATACATGGTGCCAGGGGACAATGGCACAGAGCACAACCTATGCTGTAGACACAGAGATTGTCGACATTTTCGGATTACACACATGAGACCTAGGAAAATATGCCCCTGGGGACAGTAGTGGCCACACAACTCCATGCTCCTGAATGGGAATGACTGCAACACACGCTAATATCCCTGCACTATGCGTACCGCACACTCATGCACATCATGTCACAGGCCACCACATAGGACATGCGTGCTGGAAGGCCTCGCACTTGAGAGATTAACTCCCATGTCTGGACTCAGCATTAGTGCCAACTGACATGGAACCCACAAGTCCAGAACGGGACAGGGCACAGGCAAGGTCCCAATACCTGTTACACACCACCCCCACACATGATGCTGCAGGCATAGTACACTTTGAGAAGGTGCCAGGCTACATAACCTTGTGACGGAGTGACTACACACAGACCAGGGAACACATTGCAAGGAGGGGAAGGGAGGCAGGAGAGCACTGCAACACTGTGGGTAACAGGATCTGCACAGCACCATAAAACCCTGGCAGTGTACCCATGGAACAGTGCACGTACAAATGCTGGTGAAACACAACAAACACACATGTACCTACCCCCTTGCTGCTGCTGCATCTCCTGTAGGCGCCTGTCCAAGTCTGGAAAGACCACCGCCAGCACACGCTTGTGGATGTGGGAGAGACGGCGGCGCCCGCGGTTCTTATGGCTCTCAGGTGAGTCCCCCAGCAGGACCCGTGCGATCCTCCGCGTCCAGCACCGGATATCCTGCCAGCGTTTCCTCACCTGGGACAGGCTCCGCCTCCGACCATCCGCACCCCTCACGGCACTGACGGCGGTCAGCCAGATCTGCTTCTTGGCAGTGGCGCCTACCTGTGAGGATGAAAAAGTGACACTACATCAATACACCTGCAACATGTCACAGAGACACATATGGGAACAAATTACCTGGTTACAACAAGGCATGTCATGCAGCCAACGCATTGCACCTTTGCCATAGGGACATACTCCTCTGGGGAAGGGCAAAAGCAGCACGTGCCAGTGAAAGTACACAGGTGGAATGAGGGCAAAGACACAATCAATTATCAAGGGTCACACTGTGCATCACACCCACCCCTCCTGCCTCTGGGCACTGCTGGGACTGATAGGCACCCACCCCTCCTGTCTCTGGGCACTGCTGGGAGGACTCTGCACACACCCCTCCTGTCTCTGGGCACTGCTGGGAGGACTCTGCACCCACCCCTCCTGTGTCTGGGCACTGCTGGGAGTGATAGGCACACACCCCTCCTGTCTCTGGGCACTGCTGGGAGTGATAGGCACACACCCCTCCTGTCTCTGGGCACTGCTGGGAGTGATAGGCACCCACCCCTCCTGTCTCTGGGCACTGCTGGGAGGACTCTACACCCACCCCTCCTGTCTCTGGGCACTGCTGGGAGGACTCTACACCCACCCCTCCTGTCTCTGGGCACTGCTGGGAGTGATAGACACACACCCCTCCAGTCTCTGGGCACCGCTGGGAGGACTCTACACCCACCCCTCCTGTCTCTGTGCACTGCTGGGAGTGATAGGCACACACCCCTCCTGTCTCTGTGCACTGCTGGGAGGACTCTGCACACACCCCTCCTGTCTCTGGGCACTGCTGGGAGGACTCTACACCCACCCCTCCTGTCTCTGGGCACTGCTGGGAGGACTCTACACCCACCCCTCCTGTCTCTGGGCACTGCTGGGAGACATCAGGCATTCCCCCCCCTGGGACCCCCCCTACAGTACATAGCATGTGTGTCACACCTGGACACAATGGCAGAAGCCACAGTCACAAAAAAGGGACACAGTCTGTGCCAGTGGACACTGCACTCACCTGATAACCTGGTCGCCCATAAATCATGGGGTACTGTGGGAGGATCACATCCACCAAAGCCATGTTCTCCTCCAGGGTGAATGGCTGTGACCTCTCCACAGCCCTTGACATGGTTCCAGGGAATCAGTAGCAGCAGCTGGGTCGTGGAATACAGAGATGTGCAGGCAAGTGCTCCCTCATGGGACCTGGCTGCCTTATATCTGCCTTGCTGGCCCATTTCATTCACACGAGTGCAGAGTGATTGGTCACTCACATTTGCATCCTATGTTTCCTCCAATCCCTTCAAACCTAGCACTCAGTGGGTTCTTATTCTGTTTTTTTCGTCAGCATGATGTCAACCCCACAAACACATTGCAACAAAGTAGATTCATTCCAACTGACTTCTGCTGTGCACCTTCCAGAACAAAATCAAACTTAAAACTTGGTCTCCATGACAACCAGCATGCATGTAGGCCTTAATAATTGTCCCCCATGTGTCCCCTATGTAATTTGGAGCTTCACACACAGGTACGCTGCGTTCTGGGGCCCTAGGGCACCCCAAATGCATAGCAACGGCCCGTACACACGCCTGTACGCTCCCTATCACTATGGGTGTCCTCGCGTATGCGTACTCGTAGTGGTACGGACCGAACACACGCCTGTACGCTCACTATCACTACGAGTACGCATACGCTTGGACACCCATAGTGATAGGGAGCGTACAGGCGTGTGTACGGTCCGTACCACTACGAGTACGCATACGCTTGGACACCCATAGTGATAGGGAGCGTACAGGCATGTGTACGGTCCGTACCACTACGAGTACGCATACGCTTGGACACCCATAGTGATAGGGACCGTACAGGCGTGTGTACGGTCCATACCACTACGAGTACGCATACGCTTGGACACCCATAGTGATAGGGAGCGTAAAGGCGTGTGTACGGTCCGTACCACTACGAGTACGCATACGCGTGGACACCCATAGTGATAGGGACCGTACAGGCGTGTGTACGAGCCGTACCACTACGAGTACGCATACGCTTGGACACCCATAGTGATAGGGAGCGTACAGTCGTGTGTACGGTCCGTACCACTACGAGTACGCATACGCTTGGACACCCATAGTGATAGGGACCGTACAGGCTTGTGTACGAGCCGTACCACTACGAGTACGCATACACACCCATAGTGATAGGGAGCGTACAGGCGTGTGTACGGGCCGTACCACTATGGGTGTCCTCGCGTATGCGTACTCGTAGTGGTACGGACCGTACACACGCCTGTACGCTCCCTATCACTATGGGTGTCCAAGCGTATGTGTACTCGTAGTGGTACGGACCGTACACACGACTGTACGCTCCCTATCACTATGGGTGTCCAAGCGTATGCGTACTCGTAGTGGTACGGACCGAACACATGCCTGTACGCTCACCACCACGATGGGTACACATACGGCAGCACTCCCATAGTGATACGGGAAGGTACACAGGCCCTCTTAGCAGAAGTACGGTGTTTTTCACACATCACAGTGGTGACAGGCAGCACACAGGAAGGGATAGGGCTGACATACTTGTCCATGGATGGACATCAAGGCATTGTCTGGGCAGTACTACATGTGTGGGGCACAGGTGTGAAAGGGTGTGATGTGGCACAATACTCCTGAGTGGAGAAGGCACCAGATGTATGATGAGATGTGTACATATGTAATGTGTGACGGTGCAATGTGTGCCAGGCATGCCCTTGACTCCTTTGACATGTGTGCATGTCGTACTGCACACTTGGCATGAGCGTCACTGGCATGGCACGGACACCAACTCACGGAAGTGTCCCCTGAGGCCCGGTACAGGGGTTACCACACCTGACATGTCACTACCCACGGTGCACGATGTGACTATGTCATGTATGTGTGGGGGGGTTCACATTAGGTAGATGTTTGAGCTCCCTCAAAAGCTGCAGCCGTTGCAGCAACCAACATGTGTCTGTGTGTAGATGGCCATGGCACACTGTTACGCACACCAGGCCACATGTGGTCTCGGATGTGAGGTGCATATGTATGCATGGGATACGGATTAGCGTAACAAGGACATGTCTGCATCCTCTCTATGAATGTGTGGTGAGTCATCACATGTGCATCTTCATGGCAAGGTGTGTGGCCTGTCCTAGTGTAATGTTATGTGACCTGTGGCTCTAGTGTTCCGCTACCAGTCTCTGCAATCGACATCCTACTTCTGCAGATGTGTGGGTGTATGTCACTCCTGTCTTGCGTCTGGCTGTTCACTTGCACTGGGACACAGCTAATCCCATGCCATGGCATGTGGAGGTTCTCAATCTGCGTGTGTCGCTGGGTCTTGGTAGGAGTGTCACCTGCCAGCCATACGTGTCCAGGGCATGTGGCACATACCACACTCCGTAGGTAGCATATGTGTATAGACAGATTAACATGTGCTCAGGACAAATTATTTGTTGTTGTGGTGCACTCACTCCTCCTTGTCATTTCCAATTTCCTGCAGAGCGCCGCCTCTTCCCCGAGCAATTCCGGACTTGGCTGCCATGCGGGAGAATGATTGTATCCGGTGCTACCGCTTCCCCCAACGGTTGATTCTGAATTTGACGGCGAGACTGGCACCACACCTGCAACCGCTGCACAGGTATCCTACGGCACTGACACCCAAGCTGAAGGAAATGGCAGCCCTACATTTTCTAGCCACGGGTACCTTTCAAAATACCATAGCTCATGTTGGTGGCATGTCCCAGAGCATGTTCTGCCGTGTGCTGCATGATTTCTTAGAGGCCATGTTGATTCACCTGGATGAGTTTATCCATTTCCCAACCCCTGAAATGTTGACTGTGGTCAAGCGTGGATTCTATGCCCTGGGAGGGATGCCCCATGTCATTGGGTCCATAGATGGGACACATGTAGCTTTGGTACCACCACACGCACAGGAGGTAGCGTTCCGCAATCACAAGCACTACCACTCCATCAATGCCCTTGTGGTGTGTCTGTCCAACATGGTGATTTCACATGTCTGTTCTCGTTTCCCAGGATCAGCACATGATGCCTACATCAAGAGGCGTAGCAGGATGCCTGAAATGATGACGCAGCTGCGCAACGAACGAGCATGTGTTGTTGGTGGGTACAGTCTGTCTGTCCTGTATTTTGCGTAGACTTCCAGCACGACCGCTTCTCCTGTTCTAACGATGTCCATGTGCTTCCCATGTAGGGGACGCTGGCTATCCCAACATGCCATGGCTGATCACACCTCTCCGCAACCCCATCACGCCGGCCCAGCTCCGCTACAACACCGCCCATGGCCGGACAAGGCGAGTGATAGAGAGGTGCCTACACAAGACCGGCGGCGCACTCCCATATGCCTCGGCGAAGGTCTGCAAGATATTCATGGTCTGCTGCATGCTGCACAACATGGCAGTTGAGAAAGCTGTGCCACTCATCCTGGATCAAGATGACGAGGACCATCCACCCGTGGAGGACGAAGGGCTTGGCAATGGGGCTAGTGATGTGGAGGATGTGGAGCCGCAAGAGGACATCCGGACTCGGCTCATACGCGACTTCTTTGCTTAGTGGTGAGTACCAGTGTCTGAGTGTGCACGCATTGGTCCCCGTGTGGCATGTGTTGTGATGTGTGTCTCCACCTGCTTGTATGGCACGTGAGTCAGAGGTGTGTGTGGGTGTGTCACTGGAGTGATGGTGCCAGTGATGGTTGTATTTCCCCAGTCATAATTGTGACCTAGCATGTTGTCATCCATACATGTGTCGAGTAAATGCACATGCAAGTGGCTGTGCTTTTTGTGGCTGACTTCTTGTGTGTCTCTCTTCCCCAGGTACTTGCGCATGCCGTCTGCTGCTTGCATTGTTGTGGCACTGCTATTCCTCATGGACACGTCATTGTGTGCTGACTCAGTGTTACACGCACGGACAAGTTTGGAAGTCTCCTTAGGGTAAGGGATGCATCAGGGGTGTATTGGGTGTGGCAGTTGTTCACGATGTATGCACACTGCCCCTGTCGATGTTTGGTTCCTCTGCAGACATGTCACATCACCATGGTGCACATGACATGCAGCTGGGTACACCTGAATAGATGGTCAGACTTGTTGACAGTCATCAGTGATGGGATAGTGGATTGTGATGATGGCATCAATGTGTGTAACACTGCCCTCGGACACATACGCTTTGCATTGGGTTGACATGCTGTGGGACTTCCACATCAGCTGATCAATGGTGTATGGCAGGCTCTCCGTGAGCAGCTGTGGGTGTTTAGCTGTTAGCCGACGCTTGTGTGCCAGTTCCATGGCTATCACGTATTTGTGCTGCAGAAGGGGGGTGCCAGTGTTGGACCCACATGTTACTCCACATGAAGTGTTCATGTGTACTTCAAGTTGCCTCTGCAATCCCGAAAACATGACTAATAAAGGTGTCCCTAGGCCTCCAAGGTGCCTCTTCTCAGTCAATGCTGGTGTGTTGCCACGGTGCATCCAGCATGTCTGGCATGGTTTTCCCCGATAGTGGCTATGTGTCTATGTGTCGAGTAGCAACATGCAAGCTGTGTGTGTGGGATGTGACTGTGTATCGTGCATGATGTCCATGACTGTGTGGGTATTGTGACATGTGCCATCCCCATGCATCCAACGTTGGCCAGGCCCCCATTAGGTGCATCCACCGGACTCAAGCTTGCAGGACATTGTTCTGCCACCTGTCTACACATACCTGGGTGCCCCCCAGGACACTGGACATGATCCCTGACCTCTGCGCATGACTGTTGCTGTACTCAATATGTCTGTCAGCACGGTTGTGCGGCCACCCCCTCAGCTTGTTGGGCCCATCACGGGTGTGTATGGTGCTCCATGTCTGTCTTGCCTAATACACTGTGACCCGTGTGTCCTGTGCCAGACTCATGCCCCAGGGTGTGGATGGTTGAAGTCAAAAGAGAACTCAGGTATGGTTAGACTTTACAAGACATATGTAAGGTAATAATGCAACCAGCAGGCATCTTCTCATCATGGTGTGACTTTTTATTTTAGTGGGGGGGGGGGGGTATGACATGAGGGGCTTTCCGGGTGTTTGGAATCCAAAGTTCAGTAGGGGAGTTGGTGTCCTTGCCATTTGAAATCCTCAGAGTCCATGCCACAGTCTTTGTCAACATTGGTCAGACAGTGACCAGCAAGGCCATGTGGCAGAGAATGTCGTTTGATGCTGTGCTGCTGTTGCTCCAGTGGGCCAGGTGCCAGGCCAGGTGTCCTGGGAGATGGTGCTGTAGCGCCGACCCTCACGGTCTTTTCCGTGGATGACCCGCCCTCCTGCGGGGACCCTCAGAAGCAGGCCGTGACGACGTCTGGGATGCTCCATCAGATGTTTCCTCCTCCTCCTGATCCCTCCCTGTGGGTGGTGATGTTCTCCACCTTCTGGCACAGGGAGGGTTGCCCATGTTGTCGGCCATCCGACGGAGTGTATCGTGAATTCCCGTGTACGCCGTCACGAGCTCAGCCTGTCCGTCCTCCATCCTCCGTTGGTGTTGCAGTAGACAGGCATGTAGCTCCGCATGTTGCTGGGCCTGCTGGGTCTTGATCTCCTCGAGGACGGACACAACCTGGGACAGGCCCGTGGTGTCCTGCCGGTATGTGTCCGGGATGTTTCGGACATGGGAATATACCTGGTCTCCAGCCAACTGGTCAGGCTGGCGCCTCCGCCGTCCTCCACTC
Organism: Triturus cristatus; assembly: GCF_964204655.1. NCBI lineage: Eukaryota > Metazoa > Chordata > Amphibia > Caudata > Salamandridae > Triturus > Triturus cristatus. The sequence goes on along the minus strand of NC_140592.1, from coordinate 984,724,929 downwards.
CCACCACCCCTGCCCACTTGCACCTGGCCTGCCCTTGTGGGCACATCGGGTCTCCGGGACCCCTGAGGGGTGGCATTGGCGTTGTCGCCTGCCTCCTCCTGGGTGCCCGGGACACCGTGTCCCTCCTGGCCAGCCTGGCTGCTTTGTGGTGGTGGGGCAGGGATCCTGGGTGTCTCCTGGGATGTTGCAGGAGTGGGGGTGGTAGTTGGCCCCGTTGTACCTGACGCAGGTGCTGCAGGTCGTTGGACACCAGAGGGGCCAGGTTGGTCGGGGTCGTCCACAGAGTGGTGAGAGTCGTCGCTGCCGGTGGGATCGGCCTCCCGCAGAGCCGGGTACTGTGAGTCTTCCCCCCCAGTGTTGGGGGTGAACCACGAGGTTGACCTGTGTGTGAGAGAGACAATGTTAATTTTGGTCCATGCAACATCCATGTTTCATCAGTTTCAAAGTTGGAACATTTCCTCTGGGAATTTGGATCTGTCTGGCATTCCACTCACAGTGCACTTGTGCATGGGTGTGTCCCTTGGGCACAGGTTTGGCGCCTTTAACTATGTGTGGCACAGTCTTACTTGCTGCGTCAAGTGTGACTGCAGTCAGCAGTGGAGTGGGCAGGTGTGGCGAGCCGTGCATTGGCGCCTTCCGTGTTGCACTGTACGTGGGCACATGAAGTAGTTACACACACTTCAATGATGCAGGTAGCTGTGGTTGTGCTCGTGCACAGGTTTTGACATGGCTGGCACTGGCCACCCTTGTCTACATGCACGCAGTCCACCTGCTGACGAGCAGACATTCCCACACACCAAAGGACTGATTTGCTCTCCCTGTGTCTCCCTCCCTCTCTGTCCCCCTCTCCCTCCCTCTCTGTCCCCCTCTCCCTCCCTCTCTGTCCCCCTCACCCTCCCTCTGTGTGTCAGCCTCCTCCCTCTGTCCGTCTTCCTGTGTCTCCCTCCCTCTCTGTCCGCCTCTCCCTCCCTCTCTGTCCCCCTTTCCCTCCCTCTGTGTGTCAGCCTCCTCCCTCTGTCCGTCTTCCTGTGTCTCCCTCCCTCTCTGTCCCCCTCTCCCTCCTTCTCTGTCCCCCTTTCCCTCCCTCTGTGTGTCACCCTCTGTCACCTCAGCCCAGCTTCCTGGGCACACACTGTTAGCAGATCTTTGAATGGCCCTTGGCTTGTTGATGTGAGTTTCTTTCTGATCTCCAGGCACCCATTGGGTGTAGTGTGTGTCTCTGCGCTGCTGCTGTGGTGGTGTGTGCTGCCACTCTTTCACAATGTTGGCTGTTCATTAGCTGCTGTCATGTGCAAAACAGTGCCTTCACCCCCATGTGTTGATGCAAGGCGTCTGCCATTTGCTGGCGAGTCTTTCCTGTGTGGGGACACAGTGTTTGTCTGGATGTGACCTAGGCCATATGGGCAGAGGGCATTGTTGTCTGCTTCTGAGTTGCACTATGTGAATTTTGGGGCCCACCCTCCCACCATCCGGGTTACCGTGTCATGTGTTGGTGTCTTCTGTGGCCTGTGACTTGACATTGTCCAGCTGGGTGCATGGGGCATGGTGGCGGCAGTGGCATGTGCGTGTTCATGGAGTGTGGTTGAGTCATGCGATAGCTTGGGGTGGTTGCGTGCCTGTTTGTGATTTTGGTTGTGGATGACGTTCCCCCCATGTGAGGTGCGTTGTTTGTGTACTAACCCGGGTCTCGGAGTCCTCCTAATCCTTCGACTGCCTCCACCGGCAGTATGGCCATCACCCTCTCCTCCCAGGGATGGTAGTGTACGGGTCTGCGGGACGGCCCTCCTCCAGTGACGTTGGCCTGGTTGTGTTCATCCAGCATCTTGGCTTGGACCCTCCTCCGCAGATCGTACCACCTGGCTTGGCATTCCTGCTTGTTCCTTCTGCTGTCCGCAACAGCATTCACAGCATCGACGATGGTCTGCCACATGGCTGTTTTTTCTGACATGCTGGTCTGTCTGACCAAGGTTCCAAAGAGCTGTGGCTCGACTCTGAGGATTTCATCGACAAGGACCTCCAACTCTCGGTTACTGAACTTTGGATTCTTGTTAGTGGGCATGGTGAGGGGTGTGGGTGTGGATGGTGGGGGGGGTGTGGATGGTTGTGGGTGTGTGGGTGTGGTTGTGCAGGTGTGTGTGTGTGTGAATGTGATGAGGGTGTGTTTGAGAAGGTGGTTGTGTGAAGGTGTGCAAGTGTAAGGTGTGGTGAAGCTTCTAGTTTGGTGCTGTAGGTTGTCTGTGGGCTCTGGCAGCAGTGAGTCTGTTGCAAAGGCTCATGGTTTGTGTGTGTGGGCCCTTTTAATTGGTCCATTGGTGGGTGTGGCTGTGTTTGAACTTTGGGTGGGTGTGTTATAAAGAGTGGTGGTGTTTTGGGCCTCTATTTGTTTTTGGCTATTGCAGGTCAGTGAATGTGTTGTTTTGGTAGTTGTTGGACATGTTTTGTGGCTTTGTGCCATTCGAATGGTGTATTCTTGTGTCGTTTTGGTTTGTCCTGGTTGTGAACGTGTGTTTTTTGGCGTGTATACGGTGTGTACATGGGCCTTTTTGTTATACAGTGCTGTCCTTGTGTGTGGCTTGGTATGAGTCGTACATTCAGTTGTGATGTTGGGGCCTGGGGTGCGCTCCGTCCTTAGGATGTTGTGGTGTGTGTACGCTCCATACATACGCGGGTGGGGGTACGACTCTGACGTACACGGGTGTAGGTACACGGGGGTACGACACGTACACGGGTGGGGGTACGACTCAAACGTACTGGGGTGTACATACACGGTGGTACGACACATACAGGGGTGGGGGTACGACTCGAACGTACAGGGGTGTACATACACGGTGGTACGACACGTACAGGGGTGGGGGTACGACTCGAACGTACAGGGGTGTACATACACGGTGGTACGACACGTACAGGGGTGGGGGTACGACTCGAACGTACAGGGGTGTACATACACGGTGGTACGACATGTACACGGGTGGGGGTAGGACTCGAACGTACAGGGGTGTACATACACGGTGGTACGACATGTACACGGGTGGGGGTAGGACTCGAACGTACAGGGGTGTACATACACGGTGGTACGACACGTACAGGGGTGGGGGTACGACTCGAACGTACAGGGGTGTACATACACGGGGGTACGACATGTACAGGGGTGGGGGTACGACTCGAACGTACAGGGGTGTACATACACGGTGGTACGACATGTACACGGGTGGGGGTAGGACTCGAACGTACAGGGGTGTATATACACGGTGGTACGACACGTACAGCGGTGGGGGTATGACTCGAACGTACAGGGGTGTACATACACGGTGGTACGACACGTACAGGGGTGGCGGTACGACTCAAACGTACAGGGGTGTACATACACGGTGGTACGACATGTACAGGGGTGGGGGTACGACTCGAACATACAGGGGTGTACATACACGGGGGTATGACACATACAGGGGTGTACATACACGGGGGTACGACACGTACACGGGTGGGGGTACGACTCGAACGTACAGGGGTGTACATACACGGTGGTACGACACGTACACGGTTGGGGGTAGGACTCGAACGTACTGGGGTGTACACACAACGTGGTACGACACGTACACGGGTGGGGGTAGGACTCGAACGTACAGGGGTGTACATACACGGGTGGGGGTTCGACACGTACACAGGTGTACATACAGGGGGGGTGTACATTCACGGGGAGTACGACTCGAACGTATGGGTGCTGGGGGGAGTGTTGGGCGCGTATGCGGGCACATGTCTCCATGGTTGCAATGGGAGTTCGGTGCGGACGGTGTTTTTACCATACGGTTGTGAGATCGGGCGCACGGGTTGGATCGTGATTCCTGGGTCGGACTTCACTTTTCACATTTGTATGGTAAATCGTCCGAGGACGTGTCGGACACATTTTCCGACCCGAGGACGTGTGGGGAATAATTCCCAAGGCGGTTCATATGGACTTTTGACCATGCGAATCGTGATTGCCAGTTTGTACGGCACTTGTACGATTCGTACGGTAAAAAGACCCGATACGAGTCGTACAGGGAAATTTTTTACCGGATCGTAATTGGCACCTAAGTGTGTAATCTTCCTAGGTGAGATGCTTCATCCCATTTTATTATTCCAATATGTTTAAAATTGGCTTCCTGGTTGGCTGGGGTATAAGCTCTGGCCAGGCAGTAACCACAATCCTAGTCAGAGTAAGGCTCTAAATTAAGCTAAGCTCATCCTCTGGTAGCTTGGCACAGAGCAGTCAGGCTTAACTTAAAGGCAATGTGTAAAGTATTTATTCAACACCTCCAAGAGGTTTGCTGGATTATTAATTGTATTTTAATGTAGTGTTCCCTAAAGAGGCGTATCTTCATATTTTTCTTACTTTGAAGAAGTGTTGGGGCGGTTGTAACGGATACAAGATGTTGTTGTTCCTATTCATGAGCACCTAAATGGAGATAGTCTGTTACTTTTTTTTCCTATCTTGCACTACTTCATTTCCACTTCGACGGTGTGCTGTCACCCAGTGTAGGAAAGCTTATTAAGATATTGATCTTGTCCGCTAGATGGTCCAAGGAGTGTGGGATCAGTAGAGATGGTTTTCTAAGTGAAGCAGCTGGCCTTCACGATAGAGAGTTCTAGGAAGGGGCCTGTGGTTTCCACTAGGGATAGATTAACGTGGTTACATTTCTTCAAGTCCTCAGGTCCTTGATGAGGCATGTGCCAGGCTCTGCAGGGACATTATGATAGAAATGCCTTCACTTTCTTTAGCAGAGAGGGCTGCTATCAAGTTGTCTTGATTTTCCAGGTGATGTGTTCATTGACGGTGATGTCGGTGTTAAGGGGGAACCTCACTGACTTGGCATTTGTCGTAATTTGGATTTTGATTCATCCCATTCTAATTTCATGCAGAGCTTGTGACAGAGACAGTCCTTAGTGCCCAGTAAATATCCATGTGAGCTTCATCTGCACTGTAGAAAAGTTGATATTGTGCAGTGAGGACTTTGAGTTAAGCTTGGTGCTGAACATAAGTTATAAAGACAAGATTTTAGAATTTTTTCCATCTGCCTCTTCAGTTACCTTCATTTTGTTCCATGTATTTTTTAAATCATCCGCTGTTTTAACACTTTGACCTTTGCTTATTAAATAGGCTTATGATACAAGGCCACAAATAATAATTCAACCAAGGAGTGTGTACTAGATTTGTTGAGGTTTTTCAATGCACTTCTTGTGCTTGTTGGTTCCTCAAAACTTGGCTACTGTTAAATCCCTTATTTCTTATTTTATAGCTCCAACTATTGCCCTAAAACCTACTACTGAAGTGACTCATATGAATAGTCTTTCTAGTTGTTGTTAATAGCTGTATTATTGGGAATGCTAATCCATCAAATTGGTTATGTCAAAAGTGTTTTTTTCAAAAGCCTGAGCACCTGTTCCTGCACCAGAATCCTATGCCCACGTGCGCCCAACTAGGTTCCATGTGAACTCATATTCTCCTAAACAGAGATTTATACATCCATTGTCTGGGTGAACTAGCACATTAAACACATTCTGATGTCTTGAACTTCAATCATGACATTTGCCTCTGCAATCTATGATTCTAAGAAAGTAGGTTTTGCTTCCATTGTGCCTGCAAATCATATTATATTGGTTTGAATTAATTCCAGCATAGGTAAATGTATATTTCTAATGAAGGTATGCCCGGATTTTCCTTCCACTGCCATGTCCGTTCATCAGATTCAGAGATTGACAAAATGCTTTTTATAGCCATCTACTTGCATTACTTACACTCTATGGCATTGTCTTTGCTACCAGGGCTGTTTTGATCAGGCTGGGGAATATCCCTTGCAGAGAAGCAGAATTATTACTCAGTCTGAATTGGTAGATAATGAAAAGTTCCATTATTCCATCCATACATTCAAAATATGCATCCATTCTTAATGTTGGGTCCTATATAGATTTCACCTAGACGTGGGGAGGTGTCATATTCAATCACATTCCACTGCAGCAGCTGGGTGAGCCATGGTTACTTTGAAACTATTGTGCTCAGTACACACCTTATATGCACAGCAGATTAACTCCTAAACATAGTGGCAGCCTGGAATTTTGCCAGGGGGGTGCGGCTGGGGCACACATACACACGCATACACCTGATTCACACCCATGCATTCACACACCGGCACACAGCCATTCACAATACTCACTAACAAATACACATACATTTATACATACACACATATGCACCAAGCATAAAAAACACATAAAACGTACCTTAATTACAGATCTCCAAGAGGAAAGCCCAAGAGGTCCCAGGAGGGTTTGGACTGCTGGCTTCACTCATTGGCTGGCCCTGGGTCAGCCAATGAGGGAAGGCAGCAGTCCAAAGGCGGGTTGGGACTGCTGGCTTTTCTTATTGGCTGAGGTCAGCCAGTGAGGGGAGTCAACAGTCCCAACCTCATCACAAAGTGGGAAGGGGTGAGTGAGACTGCTAACCTCACCCCACTGAGACTAATGATCTATCACTGATTGACACTCAGCCATGGGCACTTTAGGGCTTAAAACTGAAGCAACCAGGTCAGAGGAATTCAGTGGCTCTCCCTCTCTTCACAAAGAGGAGCGCCTGGAGCCACTTTTGGAAGGCTGAGGAGGTCATGCCCATAGGGATGTGAAATCCTCAGCCTGGCAAAGTTCAGCTCAGGCAGTCCGGAGCCTGCGCATTTAGCGCATGTTTAGCTGGTGTGGGGCATGGTCCCTCAGGCTGTATGGATTGGCCGCTGTTGCCTGAACATCCATGCTATCTACCTTGCTGATCAGAAATCGTGTGTGACACCTTAAGCCAACAGAACCAGTGTGAGAATGCTAAATGTGGCAGCATCGCAGAAGGGACTCAATCAACTTCACTTTCCCCTGCACCTCGCTGAAACTGTTTCAACAATGAAAAATTCCTCCGACCTTCCCATGGTGGCATAGAGCTCCAATAAACCTCAGTCTTATTGAAAGCCCGACAAATATAGACAATGGACGAAAATCTGTATAACCCACAAGACGTAACAAGGAAGACATTCTAAGATTAATACCAGAACTTGGATCTTTCCCAGCAGTTGAAATGTTGGCCCTGATTATGTGTACGCTAGAAAATTCCTAACCCAGCACAAATCCTTGTGGTCACTGGTGTCAGAACTGCAACTTGTATGGGCTTCATAACAGACACAATAACCGGATTTGATAAGGTCCACACCTCCCAACATTTAATTCGAAAACCGGCCTGGCAAATATCAGACCATGTGGCTTTTGGTGCAGTAATTCCCATATTCCACTTTTTCCATTATTGGGTAAAACTCAGAACAATTACTGTTTATCGTACCTGACACATTTCAAACCCCAGGCTGTTGGAAATGGTCAAATGAAAACTCTCACTGATGCTGAGGCATAGAATAACAGTGATCCATGTTACTGAACTGTAATTGAACCACAAAGTTTATCCTCACAACTTATCTTTAATATGTTTTATTTCTACTTAATCTGATGATCCCGACTTGACTAGCTATAGGATGTGTGTAATATGCACCGTGCACAGTGGTGAATTATTATTTTTCTTTAGGACAAAGAGAAGATGGATAGAAAACCAAACCAAAACAATAAACAGAAAAAGTATGAACATCGAGACTATTCATCTACTATCCTTGTAACACTGTTGCCCGTATTTACAGATAAAAAAGACATGCTGAAAAATGTGTCTGTATTTATACATGGACCATGACTAAGCCACCTTTTCCTTCTGATCCATTTGCATAATCTAGTACTTGCTGGAAATAGAAGACGCATATTCATATTGACCATGATGGTTATATTGACTGTGGAGGTAAACTAACCCAGTAGCTGCCATCCCAGCAAATCCTGCATCATACTATTTCATATATTGGTCGTTGTTGATCTCTTGCCAGCCCATTGGGCAATGTATGTAACTGCTGAGTGTCCCCAGTAACCCTTTACAATGTAACTGCAACTGTAAATCTCTCTCTTACCCCAGGTTTAGGCCAATCAATGTAACTTCAATGCTTATATTTCAGAATATTGAGTATCAGATATCAAAATGCAAAAATATTGTGATCAAAATCTCAGCAATCAGAATATTTTGAAGGAAACCATACATTGATAAGTATAGACTTTTGTTGGACCTGCCCCTCTTTGCAGAGTCAGACCCCAAATTCTTTCCCTTCACCCCTCTCTGCTTCTGAACCCTTTTTCAGGACTCAGTGCACTTTACCACTGCTAACCAGTGCTAAAGTGATTTTGCTCTCTCCCTTTAACATGGTAAAATTAGCTTACACCCAACTGGCACATTTAAAGCCCCTAGTCCCTAGTAAAGCTTCCCTAGTAAAGCAGCACTGCATGTACCCCGGGCCTGTAAATTAAATGCACTAGTGAGCCTGCTGCCCTTAATGTGCCATCCTTTTGAGTAGCACTTTTAAACATGTTTAAGGTCACCATTGCAGCCAGTGTGTGCAGTTTTATACTGCCATTTCGAAATAGCAAAATAAACCTTTTGCCAGGTCAATTCCTTCTTTTTAAATACATATATATGTATCACCTAGGGCACGCCCTAAACAGCCCACATAGCAGAGTGCAGGGTATTTAAGAGGTTGGGCTTGTACTTCGAAGTTTTACATGTTCTTGTAGTGAAAAACTGTCATATTTGGTTTTCACTATTGTAAGGCCTATATCTCCCATAGGATAGCATTGGGTTACCTTATTAAATTTAATGAGTGATATCTTTTGTTTGGGACCGGGTAGGAATGCAACACGTGGTATCTCAGGAAATGTTGTTTTCCTATTCTAACCATTTGGAACCTGCAGCCTGTTTCCTGGGTCAGATGACTAGGTGTATTTGACAGTTGGCCTTTGTGTACTCCTCCCAGACAGCCACACAATAAAGGGTCTGGGTTTTGGCAGGATGAACTATATTGACTTGATTACAGGGTGGAGCTGTCACCTGTCACATTTGCACTTCAAAGGCACTGTCTGCAAACAGATACAAACCTCACCTCACACTAGTCTTTTGTGGCTGCAAAAAGACTGGGGAAATGGGCTGGGAGGCTGAAACGTCCAGACACATCTGTAGGGGGAAGGCTCCAGAGGTTTCTTCCATTTCAAAGTGGGCACCAGGTATAAAAAGAAGACCCTCGGACCCACTCTTCAGCACACTCCTGGACATGTGGCTGTTACAGAAGAAGAACTACCCTGCTGCTGAGGCTTGACCTCCTGTCTGAGAAGGAAGACTTGACCTACACCCTTCATCCCAGGCTACCTGAGTGACTCCAAGGGCTATTTAGCTTGACTCCTGTTCTCAGCTACAGGGACACAACAAGCTCCAGAAGCCTCTCCACAACTGCCCAGATGACCTGCTGCCCTGGACCTGCCTGGTCCTGAAACTGGACCTGCCTGAGCCCTGCTGGCCTCCGCTGGAGTGAGTTCCTTATCCACAAGCGCAGCCTCCCAGGATCTGGACCCTTTGTGTGGCATCCGTTGAACTCCTCATAGAAGAAAAGAAGACATCCTGCACTACCTGACGATGCTGCCCTACCCAACCCCCGTACACTAGAAATAGATTACAAGAGGGAGAGACATAATCCTGATGCTTTGAAATAGACTGTCACCATGCAAATAAGATGTGTGTGTGCATGTGAATGAATGTAGTTGGGTTTTCTTCAGCGTATGGATTTCTGTATGTTTATCTGTGCAGGGACCTGAGCATTATTGTGTGGCTATGTGTGGATGTGTGTGTTTGTAAGAATCATTAGGCATGGGATAACTATCCTTGCATACTTTCAATGTCTGTAATACTTGATACTTCCATGCTATTTGTAGCTCTCTTAAACTTATGATAGAATGTCTTGCATTTGATGGCGTAGCTTCACAAGCAGTGGGTATCACTCTTTTAGATGGGTACGTCTTGCTTTGAGATAAAATCCCTTGTAGATAGGCACCATCCTAGGCATGGGTTAATCAATAGATAGACTTTGATGGTGTATTGAGACCATCAGTTGCTTGAGATGGGATTTGTTCTATATAAAGGCACATACATATACAAATACACCCTCAGCATGCAGGACATATGCCTCACGTAGAGTGAACATCAATCCCATACACAGGGTGCACCTGTCATTTGTTGACTGTTTAGAGCTTCAGATCACTATTCCTAGCATTTGTATACATTCCTGCTATCGCATGGGGGCATCCCTGGGATACACTAACCGTCCTTGGTATGGGCAGGTACCCTCATCATGGTATCACTGTACATGGCATGTGGTGCTATTCTTAGGATATTGAGGACCTCCAGTGCATTAGATAGGCATCGTTGACATGCAGTGAGATCCTTTCTATGTAGTAGTAGTCTCTCATATGCAATGTTCAGTAGTGGCTACATTTTTAGGCTTGTGATGGGTATCTGTGGCAGAAACTATGCATTTGGTTTGACTCCTTGGTACCTGATGGACATACTTAGCATTTGATGGGAATCTAGGCCATACAGTAGCCATCCCTGCCAAGTGATGGGAAACATTGCCTGCCCGTGGGTATCCCAAAGATGCAGGAATAATTCCTTCCCAACAATGGCAAACCTGGAATACTCATGCCATTGTTGGCATACTGTGCAATCCCCTAGCTTTATGTGGCCAACCTCAGCATCTGATGGGAGACATGTGGGCGTGTGTTGTTGAATGTGGAGATATGGTAGTTATGCAAGGGGATGCAACTTGGTAGATGTTCACTTGAGGTTTGCTTGCTTGTTTTGTGCAATTCAGGGCAGCAATTATGCCCATCAGCTTGAAGGTTTCACCAGCCCTAACTGGATCAGTGTGTGACTTTGATTGCATTTAGAATTCTTCACTGAGACACAGAATAGGGCATGGATTTCTTGTGGGTGTGAATAATGTTACATTATTCTTGTCTGAAGAGCATCATCATGGCAGCATGATCAACACTCTTCAGCTGTACATTGTACTGATAATTGCAGCAAAGAAGAAAGCTGGATAAATCAGTGCCGAATCACATACTTAATACAATGCACAATTTCCTTGAGCAGTAATGTTGTTGGGGAGAGTGGACAGGTTAATATTTTAAGCACTGGGATCTTTTGCATAAGTAGGTGGTTTGTTATGGTTTGCTTTCAGTGCTGACACTGAATAAATGTGAATGTGTGTGTTGGTAAGTGGATCTCTCAACGTAGGCATGTTTTGATGGCAGAAAGCGAATTGGACCGATAAATTACAACCTTACAAAGACAATAGACCAGAATTAACGACACTGCATTCTCTGGTATGGCATATGGATAGCAGCCCTATCCCCTCACAGCTCTGCCATGTCACACAAGTTATGTGGCAGATCTAAGAAAAGGGAATGGCAGACAGAAAAAAGTTCTGATTTCATAGTTTTTAAGAAATTCTGCAGGGGAAGAAAAACATGAACGAGTTCAATCCTATATTCCATTCATTATGGGTAAAACGTTAAGGGCAAGGATTTAGTGTAAATGTCTTCCTTGTTATCAATTAGCATATTTAACCAGAGATATATTTACCTAAAAGGAGCGACTCAAAACTAAATTGGAAGCAATGCATGCATGTGCTACAGTGAGGTGCACTCAATAATGGGTAGAGCTGACACTTCAATTAGACATTATGCATGCAACTCTTCGGATATACGGCATACAAATCCAAAATCTTTGTAATTAAAAAAGATTGTTCCTCTGCAGGGAAGGGTGTGATTTATTACACAACACATATGTGTGGTAAGTGCTGTATAAAAATTATAGCACAATACAATACAGTACCACGTGGTAAAATAGTAGCCACACTAATTAAAAATATAAGGGTGGAGGAAGCAGACTGCCTCTCATACCAGTACAGTTCACCCCATTACATTCTGGAAAGTGCAGTATGCTTACTTCAAAGTTGCTGTAGTTTTTCACCAAAGTTGGTGTAGGTAGTGCTGTTCTTTCTAGACACATTGTTCTGGGTTTAGTCCTTTATCGGTAGAGAGCTGAGGTAGCAGAGAGCACAAAAACGTTATCTGGGGTTGCTGAAATGCTGCCCTTCACAGGCACACAGGTGCATCCCAGGTGAGCTCATCAGCTCGTTGGCTCAAGGGAGCTGTTTAAACACAAGGGGGAGTGAGCACACTGCCTCTGATCTCAGCACAGTTCACCTTTCACAGTTTGAAGTGTGGTGATGTGAGGCAGTGTGCTCCCATCCCTCTTTGGTTTAAAAAGGCTTTCTTGAAATACACCTGTGTGCCACTGACAGGTGCGGAGACCTGAGAGGACTGTGGCATCATTCTCAGCAACCCCTGATGAAATTCATTTTTCTGATCTCTACTGATGAAGGATAAAATCAAGAAACTCGTGTCTAGAGATGAACAGCACTACCTGCACCAACTCTAGTGAAAAACTCAGCTAATATGTAAGGAAGCACAAACATTGTAGTGCAATTACCATAATGCTGAGGGGTGAACTGTGCCGTGATGTGAGGTAGTGTGCTCCCATCCCTCTTCTAAATAAAAATATATTCAAAATGTCTCATTCTTGTAGGAGAGTAGGATCTGCTTCACATGTTTACCCCCACTTTTTGCTGGCATTCACTGTTTTTTTACTTTAGTCTGGCTGGGACCCTGCTATTCAGGGCCCCAGCCTAGCTGCTAGGATCTGCTTCACATGTTTACCCCCACCTTTTCCTGGTGTTTCACTGTTTTTCGACTTTAGTCTGGCTGGGACCCTGCTATTCAGGGCTTTAGGTACACTCCAGATTGGATTCTGGGGTACCCTTCTGAGTCCCTAGTATATGGTATACTATGTACCTAGGGCATAGGTATCCCAGAGGCCTACCAGGGCCTGAAGCATGTATTGTGCCACCCCTGGATAGCCCTTCAAAATGACACCACAGGTTAACTGCCCTTTTCTAAAGAATGACACCATTCTCGAATTAACATCACATGTAAACTGCAACACCTGGATTGACCATTTTACTAACATTTTTAACCCAGATAGGTTGGTTTTAGATTTTTTAACAAATCACAATTCTGTATGGCTATCGTCACCTTTATCCATTAGACTGGCTGAGGTTTATTTGGGGCTGTCAAAAAGTACCGGGGGTAAAGCCCCGGGTCCCGATGGTGTTCCCGTGGACTTGTACAAACAGGAGATGAATTTATGGGCACCAATCTTAACTCGTATCTTTAATGCTGCCATAGAAGGCAACCTTCCTTTGACCTGGGGACAATCTATCATTGTCCCCTTATTTAAGAAAGGGGTCCAGGTCCGAGGCACGGAACTATCGTCCGATCTCCCTCCTGGACTCATCAATTAAAATTCTGAGCAGAATCCTCCTTAATAGACTAGAAACATGGGCAGAGGAAAATACTATTTTATCACCAGTTCAGTATGGGTTCAGGAGGGGATTAGGTACAATGGAGCAGTGCCTGAACCTCCACCTCATCATAAACAAATATATTACGTTCAAAAAAGGGAACCTATTTCTATGTTTTGCTGATCTTAGCAGCGCTTTTGATTTGGTCGAACATTCAATTTTATAGCCCATACTTTTGGAGATGGGTGCACCCAAAGATATTGTACACTTCCTGGCTAGATTATATGAAATGCTTTCCTGTAAAGTACGTTTCGGGTCTAATGGGGAATCTACACCTTTTTTTAGAGTGACCAGAGGCATCAGGCAAGGATGTGTTTTGGCCCCCTTGCTATTCTCCTTATTTATTAATCAAATTGATACAACCCTTAGACAGGTTTCAGCTGATGCCCCTCGAGTAGATGGCGACCCAATTCCAATACTGCTGTATGCGGATGATGCCGTCCTCCTGTCACGTACCCAAATCGGCCTCCAACGCCTAATTGGCAGCTTCCTGAGGTTTATTGACAGCAGGAAACTGCTAATTAATAAAGAAAAAACATATGTAATGTCTTGCGGGAGGAAGAAAGGGGTTAAAAGGACTTTTTACCTGGATGAGGCTAAAATTCAAACCGTTACCAACTTTTGTTATCTCGGTGTTACATTCTCTAATGATGGGAGATGGGATAATGAATGTGAGAATGTGCGCCTCAAAATGGTAAAGAATAATAACGGTGTATTCAGATTTGCCTCCAAGCTTGGGAACAGTAGAATTAAGGATATGATTTCGATTTACAAAGCCAGATGTCTATCATCTGCTTTGTATGGGGCTGGTGTGTGGGGTCACTACACCCTTTGTGGTAACCGTATCCAACTTGACGAAAACTCATTTTTGAGGCGTCTTCTGAGTGCCCCCGCATCAGCCTCTACAGAGCTAATCCACAGAGAAGTGGGTCTAGATTACATCAAAGATCTTGTAGCTCTACGGCCATTGGCCTTATGGCGATCCATCTGGTCTAAAACTGAAACCATATTCACACAAAAAGTAATCAGAGACTGTCTAAGGTTGGACCACTGTTTGCAAATACCCTGGCTCAGACACATTCATCACTGGTACAAGCTTCTTTTTAATTTGGATCCTTTTTTAATACCGGAGGAAGCTGCCAGTATATCCAAATTAGACCTTAAGGTGTCTTTTTATGCAACTCAAGACAATCTAGAGAACTTGTCTGTGCCAAACAATGTACCTCTGTTTTTTATTGTGAAAATAACACGAGTGAAGGTTTCCAGCTATACTTAACGGAAGTCTCAAGAAGATCTCACCGTTTCGTTCTTACTCGTCTAAGGCTTGGTATAGTACACCATCTTGTGTCCTTCCCCATCATTAGGCAGCACAGTAATACTCTATGCCCCTGTGACGACTTATCCAAACAGAGTTGATGTCATTTTATGCTGTTTTGTAAATGTTATACTTTTTTAAGAAGACACTTTTTAAAACCTATCTTTTTAAAATATAATGTTCGGTCTACCAGGAATGCGATGCAGCTAATGTTTACTCTGGAAAGCGCAGTTATATGTTTTCATGTAGCTACCTATATCCTAAAATGTATGACCGCCAGAAAATCTATTGTTATCTAATCATTTAGGATTTTAGCAAGTTGCACTCGTCACTTTGTTGAGTATTGCAGAGTTTTCCCCCGCAATATTTGTACATGTCCCGACATGGGAACTGCACTTTATATTGCGTATTTTGCACATTACTCAGCACTTTAGCAACCAGCACATGTAAATTTATTGAGTCCATTTGAGCCTTCTTCTTCTGTATTTATACCGAATATTCTATTATGTTTTGGCATTATTTGTGGAGATTGTATCCCAGTTAGTATGTCTTGTACCTACTCAGTGTAATTGGTCTATATATTTTGCCCTTTTTATAATTTTATTGTATGATTGCTGTATGTTTTATATTTTATGTCTGCTATATGGTTGTGTAAACAAACCGAATAAAGCATTTTGAACTGAACTGAACTGACACCACAGGTCTGCTACTGCAGCCTGGGTAAGGTGGTGCATTCACCCCTTACTTCACTATACCTCGCCTATCACTACACATAGTAACCTATCAGTCACCCCTATGGCAGGCCTTATCAATCCTGAAGGCAGGGTGCTTGGTTATATGTGAAAGGGTGCCCAGGCATGAGCTGAGCCCCTCTGCCGTCTTCGGAATCTCTTCTCCGGGGTTGTCAGTGGTGCAGCTTGACCATATACTCTTAAGTGCATTATATCTAAAACGGTTAATGCTAACTTTGGACTGGCTGCACGGAAACATGTACTGTTTGGTGTCAAACACCTTAGAATCATACCCCCACATTAGTTTTTGATGTGAGGATATGATCCCACCCTTCTAGAGGGAGAGACATGGCAGTACTGGTATACCCGGTAGAAATCTAATAGAGCCCTGGCATCACAAAATGGATGCTGCAGCCACAGACACGGGTCTGGCCTCCTGCTGGTGACCGAAACTCCGGCAGGGGAGGCCTGGACAATAGGTTTCCTGTCACAGGGAGGTGTAACCACCTCCCAGGCAGGCTTATGGGTATTGGGGCTGGGTGGGAGCACTCTCTGAGTGCTTTGAAGTCCTGCACTAGGGGCACATTTGGTGTCTGTGTGCATAGTCCAGCTCAAACCTGTTCAGGGGCTTCCAGCCCCTGCTCTGGCACGAAACTGGACAAAGGAAATGGGTGTAGCCACCCTTCTTTCCAAACCCTCCCATAGGTGGGTCCCCAGAGCTAGTCTAACCCCTTCCTTAGGTATAAGTAAGGAACCTCTGTAACCAGAACTTTAGATATCCCTGGATGAAACTCTGAAGCTGAATCCTGGAACTTCAATGCTCTACTAAAGACTAGAGGACTGAAGAAATCTCCCTTGGGGTCAAGGAGTGACTCCCCTGCTTGGCAGGCACCAACAAAGCATTTTGCCGGTCTTCATTTACGAAGCTCCCGCTGGACTCTGAAGTATTTGCAGCCCAGGAAGAGGATTTCCAGACATCTCAGAGTCCGACCCGAGTCCCCAGCAAAGCTGAGACCCGCAACCCTCGTGAGTAGCATGGAACCAGAACTCCTGGTCACGTTGCACTTTTGCAAGTGCAATGACTTCTCAACGTCTTTTGAAGTTGTGTTTGGGGTTACTTGTAGCCCCCTACCTTGAGCAGAGGATCCACTAAAGATTGTCGGCCTAGTCAACCCGAGTGATCCGTGGGCCGCCATTTTGTGTTTCCTCTCAGGTCCCTTCACAATCCCTGGTCCGTCGAGTGGTGGGTCCCTGTGAAGGTAACTTTGATTTTCCTTGGGCTTCCCTGATTGGTCCAGACGTGCCCTGACTCCCTACCAAGTGGTGAGTCCCTCAGTCCTTGCTGGTCTGCACCGAAGCATCTTTCTCCTTTCTGCATGGGTTGCTGTTGCCAAGGCTTGTTGTGTCCAATCCGGGCACCGATGCTGCAGCACTCGACATCCTTTGTGGGACAGCTGGAATCCAGCTCCTGGTTGTCCTTGACGCCTCCTGGTCCTCGTGGCTGAAGAGTCAAGCCTCTCCTCCTTCACCTGAAATCACCTGACATAAGTGTGCATCCGCCTATTGTCCTCCTGGTCACTGGCAAGTGACCCAGACTCTGTCCCCTCTGCTTTCAGGTTCTTCTCAACTTTGATCCAGGCTTGGATCTCTTCGGACACTTCGCATCTTCCTGGCAGCAGCACTTCTTTGCCAGCTCCCATTGAAATCGACGACGTGACCCGACACCATTTGACACCTATGCACCCGGCTTCCCTGGGTGAGGCAACATGAGTACTCCGGTGCTCCCGTGGGTGTTGGCCCTAGAACTTCCTATGTCCCAAAGGGTTTGGTCCTGACTAGTTTCTAAGTGTCCCTAATCTTTAAAACTCTAACCGCGACTTTCCCCATAGAAGCTAACGGCAGCTTGCGGCTGTGTTCACACACTGCACACGACCCCCGTGGGTCACCTGTATCACTACCTTGGGTGGTTCCTTGGGGTCCTAGCGATTCTACAGGCTCTAGGCCTTGTGTCTAGTGGTGAGCAGCCAAAATATCGAAACTAAAATATCTACCTACACAAATATCGAGTTTTTAATATCGATGGGACAGAATATCGATGTCAATAATATCTATGGACAGAATATCGATCCTAAGGTAAGTATTTTAATATCGATGTTAGTAATATCGAAGTTAGTAATATCGACATCAAATATATCGATTTTACTAATACTGATGTTACTAATATCGATATTTATATTATTGTTATGTATTTTATTATGTATTTAATATGTATGTGTTATATGTTTTTAGTTAAGTGTTCTACTGGTTTTAACATATATGTATACAATTTTTATATGTTAACAATGGTTTTTTAAGTCAATTTTGTGTTTTAGTACCGTAGCGGGTTGTGGGTTTATAGGGGAATAGGGTGGGAAGTAATTTAATTATATGGTATTAATTATACATTTTTAGGAATTATAAATTAATTTTAATTATTTTTTGCGTTTAAGTTCTGTAGCGGGTTGTGGGTTTATAGGGGAATAGGGTGGGAAGTAATTTAATTATATAGAATTAATTATACATTTTTAGGAATTATAAATTGATATTGATAAATTTTTGCGTTTAAGTTCTGTAGCGGGTTGTGGGTTTATAGGGGAATAGGGTGGGAAGTAATTTAATTGTAATTAATTAATAATTTATTTTCATTTATTGGTATTGATAATTATATTATTGTTAATTAAGTATTGATTGGTAATTGATTTTTAATAATTGGCAATTAGTTTTAATTAGTTGATTAATTGATAATTATGTTAAGTGTATTATTTTATTAGTGGAGTGTGTTGTGCGTTTATAGGGGAATAGTGTTGGAAGTAATTGAAATCTAATTAAGTAATAATTAAATTAGTTGTTGGGTATTGATAATTAATTAATTGGACAATAATTATTAATTGGTAAATATTTTAAATGATAATATTTTGGTTATGAAAAATAATTAATCGTTGATTAATGATTAATTGTGAATTAAATATAATTAAATATTATGCATTGATATTTCTAATTAATATATTAATAACTAATTATTAATTGGTAATCAATGTGTAATATTTATTATTTTGGCGTATGAAAAATATTTAATAGTTCAATATTTTTTAATTGGTAATTAATGTTTCATAATTATTATTTTGCGGTATATATTTTTTTAAATCATTAAATATATTTTAATTGGTATTTACTTTTTAATAATTCATATGTTTTTGGTTATGAGAAATATTTTATCGTTTAATATTTATTATTTGGTAATTATTATTTATTAATTATTATTTATTGGTATTTATTATTAATGTATTGTTAATTAATTATTCTTTGGTAGTTATGTTTGTAATAATTATTTATTGGTATTTGTAAATAATTTTGAGTTATTTAATAATTAAATCACTAATTATTTTAAAGAATTATTTTATTTATAACTATGTTATTTTTAACTTCTACGCTATCCAACACTTTCCCTACTGTTGCACCCTCTGGAGTTGGAATAGTAAATTTTATCCCTACGCTATCCAACACGTTCCGTACTGTTGCATTCTCTGGAGTTGGAATAGTAATTTTTACCCCTACGCTATCCAACACTTTCCCTACTGTTGCACTCTCTGGAGTGGGAATAGTAATTTTTACCTTTACGCTATCCAACACTTTCCCTTCTGTTGCACTCTTTGGAGTTGGAATAGTAATTTTTACCCCGTCGCTATCCAACACTTTCCCTACTGTTGCACTCTGTGGAGTTGGAATAGTAATTTTTACCCCTACACTATCCAACACTTTCCCTACTGTTGCACTCTCTGGAGTGGGAATAGTAATTTTTACCCCTACGCTATCCAACACTTTCCCTACTGTTGCACTCTCTGGAGTTGGAATAGTAATTTTTACCCTTACGCTATCCAACACTTTCCCTACTGTTGCACTCTCTGGAGTTGGAATAGTAATTTGTACCCCTACGCTATCCAACACTTTCCCTACTGTTGCACTCTCTGGAGTTGGAATAGTAATTTGTACCCCTACGCTATCCAACACTTTCCCTACTGTTGCACTCTCTGGAGTGGGAATAGTAATTTTTTCCCCTTCGCTATCCAACATTTTCCCTACTGTTGCACTCTCTGGAGTTGGAATAGTAATTTTTACCCCTACACTATCCAACACTTTCCCTACTGTTGCACTCTCTGGAGTGGGAATAGTAATTTTTACCCCTACGCTATCCAACACTTTCCCTACTGTTGCACTCTGTGGAGTTGGAATAGTAATTTTTACCCCTACGCTATCCAACACTTTCCCTACTGTTGCACTCTCTGGAGTGGGAATAGTAATTTTTACCCCTACGCTATCCAACACTTTCCCTACTGTTGCACTCTCTGGAGTGGGAATAGTAATTTTTACCCCTACGCTATCCAACACTTTCCCTACTGTTGCACTCTGTGGAGTTGGAATAGTAATTTTTACCCCTACGCTATCCAACACTTTCCCTACTGTTGCACTCTCTGGAGTTGGAATAGTAATTTTTACCCCTCCGCTATCCAACACTTTCCCTACTGTTGCACTCTCTGGAGTGGGAATAGTAATTTTTACCCCTACGCTATCCAACACTTTCCCTATTGTTACACTCCCTGGAGTGGAAATAGTAATTTTTAGCTCTACGCTATCCAACATTTTCTTTACTGTTTTTTTTTGGAGCTGGAGTAGTAGTTTTATTGTCGGTGCTATTTAATATATTTTGTATTATTTTAGCTAATGTAATATATAATTAATTTTAACAATATTCAAATTAAATGTAATTTTTTAAATGTGTTATATATAATTATTTAATTTTTATTCATGTTATTGTTTTATGTGTATGATGTATTTGTAATTTATAATAATTTTTAACAAGTTATAAGTTATTAAAACAATTATTAAAATGTATTATTAAGTAATTATATATATTATATATTATATGTATATGTTTAATTAATGTTGTATTACATTATATATAATAATTATTAATTTTAAACATTATAACATATATTTAATTATGTTTATTTTATTTATAAGTATTATTTGGTTTATTTTACATATTTTTTTTTAACTAAAAAATACTTTATATTTTTAATAACGATATGTTTGACATTCTATATTTTATTTTCGATATTTTTGTACTTACCATGTTGTAGATAGGATCTCGATATTCTTGTCATCGATATTTTTGTGTCGATATTTTTGTAGGTCGATTTTCTGTCCGTCGATATTCTGTCAGACATTCGTGTCTAGTTAAGTCGTGGTTCTTATACCACTATTTTAGTATATGGTTTGGCTCGCCCCTAGGGCCTGACGTGTATTTGTGCTATTTTACTGTCATATTTGAAGTGTAACTTATGTGTTTTGACCTCTAGCCTCATAAAGACACTAGCAGGGTGTGTTTAGAAAAAAATACATGAATTTTATATATGTACCAGGTGTGGTTGTCTTAGCCATTCAAGTGATTATAGACTGGTGAAACAAGCTGCTTTACATTCCTTCAAGAGTTAGCCTGAGGACTGCTCTCCATAGCTACCACTAAGATAGCTTTCAATAAAGGTTGTCTTTAACCGATTACCAATAAGGGGTTGTTTGGACTGGTACAGGGTGCCCACTGTAATTACTGGACAGCATATACCAGGCCAACTTCTCACAATCCTCATAATGAAAGGAGGGGCATGCATTTCAAAGATAACACCATTTGAGGAGTGTATAGTAGCAAAATGCCAGGATCATCCGGTTTTCATTTGGTGAATTTCATGTCATGAACCTCAAACTATACCGGCAAGTGGTGCTTAATGAATTTGAATTGTCCATAACGACCAATTCTAGCATTTTCTTCTATGTTCATCTCAAAATTAATGCATAATTGCCCTGAGAGCAAGCACTGTGGAAAGTAGTGAGCCTGAAATGCAGTACCTTGGTCTTTGGAATAGTATGTGCCCTGCCTAATTCACTGTGTGCCTGCATCAGTCCACCCCTCTTTACTGTACTCTCCTTACCTGGGTATCTACAAGGGAGTAGCTTAGTGAGATTCGGGGGGTGAATCACTAGTAAAATCCCAACTGAAAAAGCCTTGGGCTGCTGGGTGGAAGGGTGAGAGGAACAAGGTTGAGGGTAGACTGTTTCCATGGGAAACAGGGTCAGTCTCATTTGAATTAGGTGGACCTCTGTCTAGAATAGCACAGTGGGCAAAAAAAGATGAGTTGAAATGCTACCCCTGCTGATTGCCACTTATTAGACTATGCTATGATCTTTTGAGTGCTTCATAGACAGTACTATGCCTTGAAACCTGAGTCTGATGCAGCATTCCAAGCCTACTACTGTCAATGATTGTGAATTCCAAAGAGTATTGAACTTGCACCCATTCAAGGAGTTATTCTTTGGCTGCAGATATACTATTTTTTGGGTAAACCGGTCACTATATATATATATATATATATATATATATATATATATATACATCCAAAAAAGGAACAAGTTAAAGCCTGTTAGTGAAATGAATTATAGAAAAGGCTAAGCACACATAACAGATTCGACTCAGGCCCCCAAACCCAACTAGCAAAACAAGAATTAATTTGATGGATGTCATCCCCAAACACCACAGCTGAAGCTTCACCCCTTCCTGTCCCACCTAGGCCTGCTAGTTCTCCCTAGAAATTCATGACTATGGTCAAGTACAACTCAATGGCATGGAGTCCTGTCCTGGAATCATTTATTTTAAATTGTTGAACTTACCATTTCTACAGGGTTATCCCCAAACAATTTGATGTCAACCTCCTATTTTCCTACTCTGTTTTTGTTCAATTGGACTCAGCACACTTTACCACTGATAACCAGTGCTAAAGTGCTTGTGCTCCCTCCTTAAAACATAGTAGAATTGACGAATATCCAATTGGCATATTTAATTTACTTGTACATCCATAGAAAAGTGACACTACCTGTGCCCAGGGACTGTAAATCAAATGCCACCCACATAAATAGCACTTTAAACATGTCTCATGCTACTAATCCAGCATGTATGTGCAAAATAAACCTTGCACCTGGCCAAAACCTTTGCTTTGAATACATGAAAGAAACACCT
The DNA here is from genome assembly GCF_964204655.1 of Triturus cristatus. NCBI lineage: Eukaryota > Metazoa > Chordata > Amphibia > Caudata > Salamandridae > Triturus > Triturus cristatus. The sequence goes on along the minus strand of NC_140592.1, from coordinate 984,702,372 downwards.
AGTGAATGCCCTAGACAGCCCTGAGGGTAGGGTGCCGTATATTTAAAAAGTTGGACACATATTTTTAAGTTTTACATGTACTGGTAATGAAAAACTCTTACATTTGTTGTTCACTATTGCAAGGCCTACCTCTCCCATAGGATAACCGTGGAGTTACCTTATTACAATAAAAGGCTGCAATTTCCAAATGGGAGCAGGTAACCAGGTCATGTTTTGTGTTTTTGGAATTGTAAGGAAAAATCTGAACTTATGGTAAAGTCATATTTTAAATTGAAATTTTGAAAATGGCACTTATAGAAAGTTGCATTTTCCTGCTTATCCATTTAGTGCCTGTAGGAAGGTGGAGTATTATGTGGTGATGCTGGGTAGGCTTCACCATGCAAAACTCTAAAAATACCATAAAGATGGACCTTGAAGTCACAATCATAAATGTTTAGCTCAGTCCTGGTACAGTGGCAAAGAGCAGTCAGGCTTTACTAGAGGAATATGTGTTAAGAATTTCATAGCACCAACATAGATGATAAGTAATTGACAAGACTTGAAAGAAATACCACCAATTTATAAAAATAAAACAGACTTTTATTTTAATTTTGAAATGAAAACAAACATGATCAGATATATATAACAGGAGTTATGGATTTTAGAAGAAAACGTAAGTTACAGCAAATCCTTACAGCAGAAATTTTGCATTGCGGTCAATGGGCAAAGTGGTAGTGACAATCAGTCACTTTTTGCTCAAATTGCATGGAACCCAAGTAGGGTAAAGGTGATACGGGTCCCAAGACCAACCCATGACAGTCAGTTCAATTTTACATGGCTCTTAGAGCTCAGATGCAGAGTTGTGCCGGGGGTCGCTGGTGCTGAACGAGAGCCTGTGGGAGAGCTGCTTGTATCACTTACACGCTTTTGCTGGGTGGTAACAAGGTGACAAATCTCAGCAATGGGGCTGCTGCTGACATTGGATGAAAGTTGTATAGAGTTCCCTCTAGATGCAGCGTCAAATGAAATGGTCTGTTGCCGAAGTGCTAACCAACAAACCTTGGCAGCAGTAACTACAGCACATGGTTACTTCAATGTCCAGACATCCTGGGGAACAAGTTAGCTGCCTGAAACTTCGTGGAGGGCAGGAATACAGTTCCCGCAATGTACTAGATCTTCTAGATTAGGGTGATCCCTTGGAGGGCCCTAATGGCCAGGGATTCTTCAGAACCGGTACGCTCTTTTACCTGTAGTGTGCAGCAAACTAGGGCTACTTGGCCAGGAGAGTCTGAGGTTGCTTCTGATTCTCACAGGGGTCCCTCTGTCTAGGGGAACCGAGCTTTAGCCTAGTATGAGTTTCAGTCATGCAGTTCTAGGAGTGTTTACACAGGTGCATAGTATGGCTGTTCTTGGCTTGTGCAAGTCCTTTTGTATCAGACTCAGGTCTCCTCTTTGTACTCTTCGATGCAAGTTGGTTCAGAAGTGAGGTTCTAGTGTCAGGGTTAGCCCTTAAATCTTAGATGTAGGGGCTTTAGGGGTGTGTTTGCAAGTGGCCAATGGGCTACTAGCCCCAGAGGCTACCTGGTCCCTGAGAAGACCGCATCTGTGGGTAGGTCACCTTTTCTATCTAGAACCCACTATTCTACCACTTATAAAAATGCCAGAAGTCTCCCTTAGGTGTACAGACCAGGTAGCCCACCCTAGAAGTGTGGCTAGCCTTCTGGGAGTGTACACTTCCTGAATACCTATTTTTTCTGCCTGTCTGGGCTCAAATGTGCCTGGGGTGCAGGGGGAGGGATGTTTCCTCCTTTGCGAGGCAGCCTGGTTGCATATCACAGGTGGTTAAGCCTTTGAACCTCACCATCTTGATGTGCTACTTCACTATCTAGCCTATCAGGGAGGCAGGTAGGACCTCCTACCTATCCTGACCATTGTTTCTGACTCCTGGGAGAGTTCACACCTCCTGGCAGATTCTTGTCTTTGTGGCAGCAAGTGCAGGCTGTCAGCCAGAGCACAGGAAAAGGCTGGAGCAACCAGGCACGTATCCTATAAGGTAGGCACCTGTGAGCATGCCACATCATCTTCGACACAAGATTCAGGTCAGGGGTGATGAAGCACATTGTTTGATACCAAACATAACATATTTCAGTGGTACCATAATGTAGCTAGCTGCCAACCTCGGTGTGCCTAGGTGCCAGCTCAAGTTATCCTATGGACAGTTTATCACTTGCAGTTACATGTCCACACCTTTAATATAATGCACCCTGCCTACTGGGCTTTAGGAGACCTTTGTTAGTGGTGACTGGCATACATAAAAATAGTGCATTGACTTTGCCACACATGGTGAGGGACAAGTGGAGTTTGAGCAGTTTACACTACTCCTACAGTCTGCAATGACAGACCTGCTGTCAGTAGTTTACTTGGGTGACACAAGGTGGTAGAAACAGTGCTTCAGGCCCTGGTAACCCCTTTAAACCCCATACCCTGGGTTAGGGGTGGGCGGCATTTGCCAAGTTGCCTTCCGCAAAATTCCACGAAACGGCTAAAAATCTGCGCAAGCATGCGTTATTTCGTGTGCTTGCGGAGATATTGCTGCGCCCGTCGAAAGTATCGCCTGTAAAGTCGCGCTACTCTGTTTGCATGAGAATAAGACCAACCTGGTCACCCTGTCTTTTTAAAATTTATTTATTTTATTTATGTGCCGCTTTGCGGCCAACGTGCCATGCTTTATTTATTTATTTATTTTTCACGTTTTCTTAAACTTTTTTTTTCGCCCTATTTATTGTGCATCGTGATGCACACGCTAATGGTTATATGTTACCATATAATTCAGGTACACATGTAAATGTATTCTCCAGCTGGGGCCCTTCAGTTTTTTCCTGCATAATTTTATGCAGAAATGACGTGGCAATGACGCATGCGCTGCAACCGAAATATTATTGTGGATATTGTTTGAAGCATTGAGATTATTCTTAAAAGCGATGCTTTGTGAATTAAAACATATTCTGAGAATGTGCAAAAGCCTGTGTTAGCCTTAGCCCATATTCGAGATATCATCCATGCAAGGCGGAAACCTAACTTGTGAACCACATATCTGCTACTTGCACGCACGTTCAATGAATCTCCCCTGTTGTGAGCACTCCGCCTTTGTAAACACCACTGCACTGCTGCATTAACCCCATCAAAACAACACCTCCTTGAAACAATCTATGAACTGGCACGTTTTGTAATTTTAAGATAGCGCTCACAATTTAGACTTGAGTCAGCAGGTTAAACCATGCAGTCCCATCCTGGTGGGCACCGTTTCCTGATTTCTATAAAGACTGGCCATCTGCCAACCAACAGCGTCTGCTGTCAAGCCAGCACGTGCCCCACTGCTGCCAGGTTTAGAGGTGCTGTGTAGAGTCTGCCAGGTGAAGGTTGGTTACCTGTGCAATCCAGACCACGTCCGAGTATTTCACTTATTGTGTCGTGAACAGCCGCACATTGTCAGGCAGTCAGGCGACTCGAGTCAGCAGCGCCTGCTGTAAATCAGTGCCTCCTGTCCTACATCTCGATGCATTGAAGTTACGCAGACTTTTTGGTAACTACGTTTTTGTTTAGATGCCATCCAGACGCTGCACTTTGAAAGAGAAAAATGAAAGAAACAGACTGCTTTTTCAGCAACAGAGTTTCATTCGATTTTGGATCCATTTCACTGGGGAACAAATGGAGGAAGTTTGCCAGCAAATCAGTAGGATCGAGATCGAGGTAGAGACGGACGGAAAGAAAGAGAGAGAGGGAGGGAGGCAGAGAAGTGGACACTCGGGCTCCTGCAAGTGCTTCCTGGTGAGGTTTAAAAATACCTCATGGCCCCCGAATTCCGTTCCGCCGTGGATCGTGGAAGTTTCGACATTTTTGTGTTCCGTGTGGAACGTGGAAAGGCCGAAATTTTGCACGTTCCGTGAGTGGAACGGAATTTGCCGCCCACCCCTACCCTGGGGACCACTTGTACCATATGCCAGGCACTTATAATGGGGTTGAAGTCCTTTGCCAAATGGGGTTACCAATTCACCCACATCAGTTTTAGAGAGAGAGAGCACTGGCACTGGGGCATGGGCAGCAGGCTCCAGTGTACATTCAGAATCATAACCTTCAGCATTGGGGTAAAAAGTGGGGGTGACCATGAAAAAAGGGCAATTTCCTGTAGCCTGTCCCTGAGTCACATGACTGGGTGTATGTGACTGTTGGACAGTTGTATGTCTCCTAGACAACCACACAGAGTCAGGAGCTTAGAGTATCTGGATGGGCCACCACTGGCAGTATGGGAGGGCGGAGCTGTGCCCAGTCCTATTTACACTTGAATAGGCTGTGTTCTGTCTCCACAAAGGACTTCATACCCCTGAAGGTTAGTCTGGAGCGAGGGCAGTGATTGCAGGATGACTTGGGACTTCAAAGGGAATTTCTAGAAGTGTCTCCCACCTTCCAGGGAAAGGGCACCAGGTATAAATATTGGACCTCAGGCACAACTCTTCAGTACACTTCTGGACCTGAGGATACTCTGCCAGACAGAAGGACTGCTGAACTGCTGAAGGGACTGCTACTCTGTTAGATTACAGCTCTAAAGTACTTCTGCCCTGCTATACTGACCTTCTGCCTCTTGCCTGGGTGAGAAGAAGTGAACCTGCATCTGTTGAACCCAGGTCTCCAAAGTGACTACAACGGCTAGTTGAACAGTCTCCTGACTTGAGCCTCAAGGACAGAAGGCTTCAACAACCTTGAACCCAGCACCTGGAGTCTGTCATATGTGAATCTACCCCCCAAAGTGGTGCCACCCCAGTCCTGGACCCTTGGAAGTGGGTATAAGTTGCTCTACCAGCCTCTGTGGATCCAGTAGAACTGACATATCTCCTCTGCTGCACTGTGCAACTCTGGGCAGAACCGATGCATTGCTGCTGCTGCATGGATCAGAACTGTTGCAAGGACTTGCATTCCATCACATTGCATCCTGTCGATTCATTGGAACCACAGCTGAACAGCGCCTCCTCGGTGCAGAACCGCGCATCCCTTATCAATGGCATATTCAGCAATGATGCCAGACTCTACACTATAGCCTTGCAGCTCCTCGGGAACAACGCATCACCATGACTGTGTAATGCATCCTCGACATTGGCAAGGCTAGCTTCAAGGAAGTGCGACTGGTGTGGCCACACTGGGTGCTGATCTGTGGAGGGCGAGCTGACCTCAGGAGGAGCGCTGTTTACCAATAACTTACGATTTAAAAACACCTTCAGCTGAGTTCCTTGTGCATCCAGTTTTCTGGCAGCATTAAAATGTCAAGATAATTCTTGGGATTAATGTTCCTGCTAGAGAGAGGGATCAGAGTTTTGTTTAGGGGCAGTTTTGATTCACCATAAATTAGTGCAGAGGGTTAATTTGCCTGCTGCAAAGAATGCATACCGTGCAGATCAAAGATCTTTTTCTTATGTAGATATCTGAGTGGATTACTGCTATTGTCACAAAGATCCTTTTGTTAATGTAGTTCATAAGATACAACCCTAATATAGAACAGTGACTGCTACGAACTGTCATTAAAGAACTGCATGCAAACTGCATAAAATAGGTTAGGATGTTCTGTTTTTAACCCCAGTCTTTCATCATCTATTCATAATGTTGCTGAAAAGTGTTTGTTTGGGTAGATCTCCATTCTTATTAGTAAAATCAGCCTTTACAAGTGATTTAAAACAAATTAAATGCATGTGAGAGAAGATCTATGTAGAGATGAGGGACACTTTTGCCTGGTGGTCATGAGGGAATCTGAGGAGGTGGTCATGGGGTAGGTGCTAAAAATGGTTGTTGCACCAGGTGGCAGCAGATCTAAAGACAGCCCTGTGACTTCGCATCACAAGCCCTCATCAACGGGATCCTTGATGACGATGTAGGACCTCGCACCGCAGCCTCGCTGCATCTCGAAACCAGTGCATTGCTTTCTCTGTGCCATGCATTTTCAATGCGAACACACGCAATGCTCCACAAACCAGGATTTAAGGTACTTTGTTCAGCAGGCCTATCTGGGTCCATGTAGCTGCCCCATGATCCATCGCGGTCGGCCTGAACTTGTAACTTTAACCCAGTCCTGTGGCGACCAGATATCCGCAATTGGTGCTTTGTGCTTTCTAGTGATATTTTTACTAACATCTTTAAATTTGAATATCTCCAGTTCTACTTATTGGAATTTGTCATCTTGGTCTTGTTTTATTTATTAAAAATCATTCTATTTTTCTAAATTGGTGTGGGATTCTTTTGTAGTGTGTTTTCATTGTGTTACTGTTTGAAGTGATGCACATTGTTCCTGAGTATTTTCTCTGCACGCACACTTCTTCATCTCTGCTCTAAGAAGCCTTGATGATAGAGTTGTCAAATTGGTGCATGTGGTAAAGGCTCAGTGTTTCGAGTCCTCACATTTTACAAATCATTTTATCACATGACTAAGAGCCCCATGCAATGACTCTGAGTCACTAATAGTGGAGGGCGCACTGGGGAAATAATAAGGTGAGCCGAGTCTGGCCAAACGATGGGTATGGTTGGGGTCTAAGAGTCAGTGTGCAAGCTGAGCAAAGAAAACTTTGGCATGCATATCAAACAACAAACATAATGAAAAAATGTTAAACAGTCTCTTCAAACACAAATTATTTGCAAGCTTTTATCATGGTGAAGTGCTTCACCTTAGTACATCAGCTTATATTGCTGCATAGACAGACATATGTTTACTGTGTGTGCTTAGAAACATTCATGGTTCGCCCTCCCTCAACGACAATGCCTTTGGTGACCTAAGAGGGACGTCAGTAGTCATGTAAATCCTAAATGTTAACTAGATTCTTATTGTAGATGGAGTAAAATTATAGTCTATTAAATCACACATAAGAGTTGCCTGTATAGCCCACATTCTGAATTCAAATATTTAAAAGTGTGCTCATGTGAGACAATAAAGAAGAAGAAGGCTCTGTGAAATAAAATATTTGCCAAGGATCACACAATTCGGAGAAGCAGGGAAGCTAATATTGATTCCAGGTCATCTGGTTTCACATTTTGAAATTCAGCCACCAGATTGGCATAACTCTCTCTCTCTCTCTCTCTCTCTCTCTCTCTCTTTCTCTCATTTGCATCGAAGGTCACTGTTTTGTGTTTTATTCTTGGCTAAAGACACAAGAAAAACAGGCACAATGATAAGCCAATAATGCATTTATTTGGGAAGTTTCAGATGCCAAACACTCCCTGCACCGAAGTTACACCCCTGAATATCTTTCCACTACCTGTCTCATCTTCATTCACACCCTCATCCTTGAGGATATGAAGCGATCTTACCTGCAGAGTGTGATCATTTGCAGGTTGTTTGTTTTATAAGGACTCTCCTGTCTACTGTATACTCTGTGGCCCAGGGAGTATCTTACCTTTGACCTCCATTTCTCTCCCAAAAAAGTACCTTTTATTCCAGAAAGCTTTATACCCACATTTTTTCCTCTTGATTCATTATAATCCTTCCTCTCATCACTTACCACCTTACTCCCTTCTCTCTATCGCACCTAGCCCCAACTCTTCCTTGGGCCTTCCATTGCTTATGTACTTCCTCATGTCTCCATCACTGTCATTTCATTTTCTAGGTTTCTGCCTCATTTTCTCATCACCTCCCTTAGCTGGATGTCTGGATTTCTAGAGTTTACTCCCACCCTCTCTTGTCTCTCCTGCACCATTTTCTTTCAATAGTGCCTTACAGTATACAACTGGTGCCCCTGTCTCTCCTACACCTTAAATTTTCCTGGCTGAAATGATCATTAGTTCTCGCCCCTTTCTTCTCTTCCCTTGTTTCCACCCTTCCCTTTCATTTGTGACTGGTTCACTATTGGTTTCCCTATCTCATCTCTAGCATTCCCTTTCCTAGAGCTTGGCCCTGCTCTCAAACTCATTCTCTCGCGTCTCTCTCTGCATGTTTTCTTTCCTTAGTGCCAAATTTACTTGCACTCTCCCTCTCTCTCTTTCCTTGAGGGTGCGTTTCGTATTCACCTGGCTTACCAATGGCCCTCTTTCTCTCCTGTAAACTTCACTTCAATGCGATTTCTGCAAGATTGAGAACTCACTTAATTCCTGCCGCACTCTTCTTGCATGCATCAACACCTGTGCTTCTCTCTACCATATGTCTGATGTTTTTTCTTGATCCACCTTCCCTCCTCTATGCCTCCTCAATTCCTATGTCTTGTTTACGATGCCATCCCTCACCTCATTCCTAATTTTTTCCTGGGTGTGTGTTCATAGCTTCTGTTTCCCTACCTCTCTCTCCCCTCTGTCCTGTACCCTTCTCTACGTTCCCATTCCTAGATATTTGCTTGGCCTCACCTTTGCTCCTCCCAGAGACTTTTCAAGGCTTTGGCAAAGTCAGGCCCGTCACCTTCCAAGGGGTCCCATGAGAAGGTGAACTTTTTATTTGACCTCGGTCTCTTCTAACACTCTTTCACAACGTCTCCCTTTCTCTGCCTGCCTTCACCCTTGACTCTTTCTCTCTGTCCTTATCCAGTGTCGCCTTAAGGATTATTGGGCTTCTGGATAAGACTGATTTCAACTGTTTTTCTGTGATCCTGTTTTGGGAATTTTCACCTATATTCAGCATTGTCTGGCATGATGTGGACTTGAGAGAGCTGGAAACCGGTAATAAATTAAAAGTTATTCTGAAAAGGGCCCCCCCAAAAAATATGTCTTGGCCAAGACCCCCGTAATCCTTAAGACAGTACTGCTCTTTCTCACCATATTGCTCCAAAAGAGTGCATGGGGTACCCAGACAGACTGCTCTCTTACATCTCAGCTGGCGCTGAAGGCTTGGCAGGATGGTGTATGAGAGCATCACTAGAGAAACTGAACAAAGGAATACTACAGCCTAGACAGCCAAGTAGGGACCGTAACTCTCTCCAGCTGTGATAGGAGCCTGGGCTTCTGTCAGCACTTGCTGGGCCAGGAGGATGTTCAGCACCCCACCACCTCAACCCAGGAGATCCAGCTTGATTTCCAGTGGACCATGAAGCAAGCCATACAGTGGGGAAATGAGCTGCTCTGAGAACACGGTGGAGTTGCTGACCCTGAGTTAAACAACCTGATTGATATAAGCACCGACAGACATATTTGTGAGGGCTTTGCATCATGCTTGCACCACGCAACGTGGTACATGCATAAAGCAAACCTCTCAGTCATATTGTGAAGCTACCCAAAGCCACATTGTGGGGATTTGAATGGCTTCATCAATATTGAGTAAAGCAACAGGATGGAATTGCTGCTTTGCCTTACTCTGCGTAAGGGAGGCATTCCATGGCTTTTGCTGTGGGCATTACCATGCAACTCCCATGGTTTTTGATGCATTCCCAGATTTACAAAGACTTGTAAACCTGAGAATGTGTCAACATCTTATGCCTCCCTTTATGAGGCATAACAAGGAAAAATACCTTTATTTCACCTCATTTTTCCTCTTTCTCTATGTGTTGCATTTACACCGAGGAAGAGGAAAACGCCTCTCTGCATTGCTTTTGTGCAGGAAGATGCCCCTTCCTGCACAAAAACAATCCTGCATGCAATGGAGTCACCCTTGCACCAAGCAGCAAGGGGTGTAATGGTACCTGCGATTGTGCCAGATTGCTAAAATGGTGCCAGCACAAATGGAAAGAACAGGAATACACTGTACTGGATAAATATGATGCATTCTGTAACATTTCATAAAATAAAGATGAGTCCTTGAGTTGCTGCATCCAGATGTAGGTTTATTCTCATTAATCAGGAATCAATGTACAGGATACAAGCAGGAATGTAAATCAGTAAAGGCCCCAGTTAAGATCCAGTTAAAACCCAGTTAAGGCTCAGTTTAAAACCCAGTTAAGCCCCACCGGAGCTGCCCTGCTGCTCAGCCTCAGATCTAACTGGCAGTAGAATCAAACATACACAAAAGGAACTCTTGGGTGACATCACAGATAGAGGCTGAGGGGCTTAGAACAAACACAGAAGAAGGACAGAAAAGAAGGAAAAGCAGGATGTAACACATTCCTGCTCTTTTTCTGTGATGCAGCAAGGGCCTGCACCACATCGCCCATAAATTTGCCCCCAAGTTTAAAAACTGCAAAAGAAGTGCAGGTTGAACCTCACCAGCATGGTGGAGACTTGATTTAATTTTACCTCCCTTGTATTGTGGTCTCTGCTATTTTATAGGATACCCAGAGTACTTGATGACAGTAGTTGTGCCATTTGTTTCCATAGATCATTACTGTCGTTGCTCGACAAGAGGGTAACATTTATTGGCAGTTTTAGAAATCGAGTCTCTAGTTGGCAGTGGTTTGCACCTTGTCCAAGTAGGTACTGGAACTTTAGTTAGGGTAAGGTGATTCCACAGCTAAAATAACCCCTGCTCGCCCCCTTGGTAGTTTGGCACAAGCAGGCAGGCTTATCTGAGAGGCAATGTGTAAAGCAATTGTACATACACACACAGTAACACAGTGAAAACACAACAAAATGAGTCCACACCAGATTAGAAAAATAGAGCAGAATATAGCTCAGCCTTATGGCACTGCAGGAGGGTTAACAGCCGGTCCGCTGGAACATGTACAGCATAGGCACTCTGTCATGGGAGGCTCATGCTGTTGTGCTGCAGATCGATTGATGCAGGCCTATCCCCAGTGCAATACTGGAGCATGCAGAGCACGACTACAGAATAGAACACTTATGTCTGTTTATGGGCCAGGTCTGCTGGAACACACAAAAGCTTATCAGTCCTGCCTGCTGTGTGTACATGCCATCCACAGGGGCTTTATGTGCTCTCAGGAAGGAGAGTCTCAGGTTGGGACTATGATGGGATCCAGGAAACAGGAATTGTGCAGCAACATTGCCTAGTGCTGAGGAAGCACTAGTGCACTATTTGAAATTATAAATTGCAAACTTCGATATGTGAAAGAAATGTATGGGACAAATGATTGTTAGTGATGCAGCAGTTCTAATATGTGGAAATATCACACTGGAACAGAGACGTCGCCCATTTGCGCACGATCCCCACCTTCCAAAGGGGCCCCTGTGAAAGTGATTTCTTTTCTCTCTCTCTCTCTCTCTCTCTCTCTCTCTCTCTCTCTCTCTCTCTCTCTCTCTCTCTCTCTCTCTCTCTCTCTCTCTCTAGTCTGTTTATTTCTGTATGTCGAGCTCTCTCCTTACTATCTACATCTGCCTGTCTCTCTCTCTCTATGTCCAATGTCATCTAATGGATTTTTGGGGCCCCTGGCACAGCACGCTTCAACTGCCTTTGATTGGTTACATTTCTGAACGTTTGTGTGGCATCATGTGGTTTTGAATTAGCAGGGAATGAGTAATAAAATGTACTTTTGTACCTAACAGGGCCCCCCCAAAATATGCTTTGCCCCTGCCATCCTTAAGATGACACTGCTTTGGGAATAATTTTGAAGTCTAAAATGAGTACTGAAGAGCAGCCTGGCAAACTCAAGAACAGAACCCGCTTAAGGGAAATAAAAGAGTTACTGTGTCATGAAACAAGTGCTAGTGACTCCCACTGTCACAAATTAACCACATCTAATTGCTTTTTAAACTTCATTAGATGTGTGTTATTTCACTGGATTGTGGCAAACAATATTGAGGCAAACAAGAGAATACCCAATCTCGTGATCTAAAAACTTCAAAAAGCTGAAAGAAGGAAAAAGTGAGGTTTGGTCATTTATCTTTTTTTAATTTTCGTAGAATGATTGGGACAAGTGTGAATTCAAAGGTGTTTCTAATCATGCTTTAGAATTGAAATTGAAACTAGGTACTAGGGAGAGGGGCAATTCGGTACTGAAATGTAAGTGCATAGTCAGAAAAAGCGAGAAGGTTGCAAAGGAAAGAGAAGACACAAAGGGCAGAAAATGGGAAGAGGAAAGAGATGGAGTAGGTATCTTGTGGGCTTCAGCTGCCTAAAAGACAGAGGAGAATCAAGACACCGGGAGAGCAATTTCCAAGCCACTGGGAGTTCTGCCTCACCTCTTCTTAAGCTGAGCTCTGACATACACCTTCTCGTATTAGCTGTCTTTAGGGGGACTATTGCTTAATGTCCCTAAACAAGAAATTGAATTGATGATCCTTTTTTTTTTTTTTAAATATAACTTTTTATTAAGGACAGAATTAGACAATCCAGACGTAATACAATCATGTACAATTGCAGTATTATACTGGCACGGGGTGAACAACAAACCTGCGAACACATGCTAATTACATACAGTTTGTTCTCGACCCATTTATGGCAGATCAATTGGATCATCGCCTCTTCTGGGTTGTGGGGGATCACACAGTCTTCCCCTATATTCATTCCATTTTTCCTAGACATGCGCCCACTTAGTAGGACACCCCCTGGATTCATATATTGCCCTCTCTGTCACCATACACCAGTCCATGTCTTTCCCCCACTCAACCAATGTTGGTGGTTCCCGCGCCCTCCATTTTCTTGCTATATTTCTTTTAGCAATCGTCAGCCCCTGAGTCACCCATATTCTCTCTTTAGTAGTCAAATCTGTTGGGCCCCAGATATTCCGGAGACCTAGGGGCCTATTAGGATGTTGGGCGGATCGCCCCCTCCGGGCGCGCCAACCCGGCGGGGGTGATCTGCCCGCCATTCTTCCATGATTGACCCTCTGCCACATTAGGATGGCTGGGGTTGCGCAGCGGACGGGAAGACCGTCTGCCGCTTTTCCGCACGATCGACTCGAAAACTACCACAACATGGTGGCGGTGTCTGTAAGACACCGCCAACCATATCTGGATGACGGTGGAGAGCAGCCTTTCCATGGCGGCATTGCCGCCATGGAAAGGCATGCGGTTATCGCTGTTGGGGCCCTGTAGCAGGCCCCCAGGATGTTGGGGGGTGGGGGTGCACATGGGGGTACCTATGGTACCCCTCTGCATTTGCATGCACATGGTGGCAGGCACCGCTCGGTGCCTGTCACGTTGTGCATGCAAATGCACTACATGCATTTTTTACATTGCGGCGGGTGCTGCTCGCCTGCCACAATGTAAAAAATGTGTGATGCGCCCGCCAGTGTGGCGGGCGCATCCTTATTTGAATGGCTGGACCACTGCACCTATAGCGGGCGGTCCCTTTTGCCGTTGCGGTGTCTGCCCGCCATCGTAATAGAGCCCTTAATTTGATGTTACAGTCGATTTTGTGCCCTATTACTCTTTCCATGCACCCCACCACTGCTGACCAGTATCTCTGGATAATTATAGACTCCCAGAGTATATGTATAAAAGTGCCCTCTTGTCCACATTTCCTAAAGCACCCGACCTCAGTGTCATATCTCATTCTTACCATCATTGGTCCAGCAAGGTATATTCTATGGAGTATCTTCAATTGCACTAGTCTGAGCCTTGAGGAGATGGCAATTTCTCTAGGAGAGGCCAGAGCCTCAAGCCATTTTTCATCTTCAAGCCCAGCGACATAATTGTCCCATTTTTTTTTCTAAGTAGGAGTAGAGGTTCGTCATATTGTTAATTTGTTTTTTATATATTAGCGATATGGCTTTTTCTGGGAGATTCCCGTCTGAGACCCTCTCTTCCAGCGAGGATAATTCTGGTGGTGTCTCCCCCTTTTTTATCACCGCTAGCAAAGCATGCCGGATTTGCAAGTACCTGAAATATTCAGTGTTAGCCAGCTCATACTCCAGTTGCAGTTGGGCGAAGGGAATCATTCCACCCACCTTCCATAAGTCTCCCACCCTCGAAATACCTATCAAGTCCCAACGGTAAAATCCACGGGTTTGTCTTAATTTGCCAAGTAGGTCAGTGTCCCAAAGTAGTGTGGCCTGCATGATCTTACCCTCCCAGCCCAAGCTCTTCGTAGCTGGCCCCCACGCTTGGACTCCATGTCCCATGGGCCCGTCAGTTTCAGCTTAGCTTGGTTTGAATATAATGCCCCTGCAAAGCCTCTCTATGGGAGGAGCCATCTAGCCATGTGGATTCCAGGGTCTCCCTGTATCCTGTATATACACTGATTTATCGCGGCAAGTTGTGTCACCCAGTAAATTGATGATCTTATTAATGAGTGGGTTTTGGAAACTTCACTGGACAAGTGTGCAGTCATGATGATGTTACAAACTAGAGGTGTCCTTCATTGCTGTCCCTGAGGACTCTTCGAGTCTCCACTTATGTGCACTGCTGCCATTGCTTATCCTCCGGGTTGTACTACCTCAATCAGGGGATGGACTTCATTTCTCATTGTGAGGACCACACATAGCTCCCAATGTGTTTTCTACTGCAATTCCAGCAATACCTTTGAATAGGGACTGATGAAATTGAAGATAATACACAGGTAAGCATTGAAGAAGACTTTAGTCAGCTTCACCACCACAAGTCCTGTCAACGGAATGTACCAACTGCCAGATTATAACACACCTCTTATGCAAGGTAAAAAAAAGAAAGGAAAGAGAAAAAGGAAGGGGAACAGGAAGAGGAGGGGAGAAGGAAGAGGTACCAGGAACAGAACAATTGAAATACAATAGCATGAATACAGACTGACACAATAGCTTTACATGAGCAAGAGTAACAAATGTGCAACATTCAGGAATCAGGTTTCAGGTTAGGCTATAGTCTTTGACCCACACCGGAAATGTCTTGTTTCTTTGGGAAATTCCTGGAACTTGTGTTACCATATTCCCTTTAGTTCCTCCTTGATCAGAATTGTCATTGCTCTTAGCTCCTTCTTGATCTGGGCTAGCGCCGGATCCTGCCCCCTCACCCCCCTTTGAGGGGACTAATTCTATCCATACTCCAGGTTTGAACATTCTCATGTTCCAGTCACATTAGGGGTTCCGCAGGATCCTCCCTCTCACCTACATTGTTTAATCCATTCATGGAGCCACTCACTGAGATTCTCGACTCATCAAATATCCACTTTCACATGTACGCAGACGACACGCAACTATACTTAAAGATACATTCTCCAGATGACGTCAAATCTCTCAATCTAACTTTACAAAATACTCAGTTATGGTTGACTGAAAACCACCTCAAACTAAACGCCCTGAAAACTGAATTCTTACTAATCAGCCCACCTAATCAACCACCAAACATACACGAATGGCTTAAACAACTTACAGCGTTCAACTGCCAACCTCCTATAATAGATTCAGCAAAGTCTCTGGGAGTAACTCTCAGATGAGCACTCTGAGAAAATTAAAACCCTTCCTCCCAGTAAACGACTTCAAGATGGCAACCCAAGCCCTAGTAGTTCCCAGACTAGAATATAGTAGTGCAACTCTCTGTGGACTCCCTAGATCTACAACTGCCCCCCTAAGAGCATCACTCAACTCAGTGGCCAGGTTCATCAGAGGCTCCAAAAGAAATAGCCACATCTCCCCTGACTTCAAAGCGCTCAATTGGCTACCCATCGAAGCAAAAATTCAAAAAAAAATTGTCTGCATGACACATAAAGCCATCCATCACAACACACAGAGTTTTCTGGCCCAGAAACGGGAGATTTTGTGTGGAAACAGATCATCCAGGAGCACCAGCAACCTTCTTCTAAAGCCTCAAAGATTTGCCAAGAAGAAAACATATAACCGCACTTTCTCTGGTATTGCTCCAAGGATTTGGAATGCACTACCCCCAGAAATCAGACTTAACCCCTCAACTGTCTACTTCAAAAAAGAAGTCAAATCTCTTCTCATGTCGAAATTTACTTAAATATTGATGCAGACTCTTAGAACAACTAGCTGGAACACAAGACTTTATTTCGAAATACTATGTTTCTCTTGTACATTGTCTCCTTTATTTAACTACCTCTCTTGTAAAGCGCTCTGATACCCGCAAGGGTCATGTTCGAGATATATAAAACCTTCAAATAAATAAATGTTGTACTACATTCCTGCCCACTTTGGTAATTTTGATGGGTTTTGAAAATCTGGAGGGCTCTCTCCTACGTGGTTTAGGAAGGTCCACCCGAACCAAAGCCCCTTCCTGAAACAAACAAGATTTGACATGCTTTGTGTGGTCATATCTGCCCTTATATTTGACCTGATGTTCATTCACTTTCCTGGATATCTCATTACGATCCACTACACACTTCATTTCATTCTTCAAGTTAGGAGGGGATAATCTAGTTTTTGGTGCTCTACCGTTTAAGGACATGACTGGGGATATTCCAGTGATGGTATTGGGGAAGAACTATATGTCCAAATTGTGTCTTGTAAAGTGGATAAAGCATATGTGCCAAGAGAGTCGGCCCTTTGTAAACACTCCTTAAATATCCGGTTCATCCGCTCTACCAGCCCATTGGTGTGATGACAATACAAGGCCGTTTTACGGTGAACAATGCCTAGATCACCCAAAAATCCTTTCAAGTTATCGGACGTGAATTGCACTCCATTGTCCGTGACCAACACATCAGGGATAACTTCTTCAAAAAATGTCCCTTTCAGAAAGGCGATAGTAGCTTATGTGTTGATTTGATGAACACACTTGAAAACTACCCATTGAGTGTGGTAATCCACCAACACTACGATGAAGCGCTCTCTGAGCATTTTGAGGTTAAGAGGACCAATAATGTCCTTTGCCAATTAGGACCATGGTTTATTAAGGACCTCTACTGGGGATAGCGAGGTTTACGAGTCAGGTGAATTTTGTCACTCTTCCCACACTCAAAACAATCCTTCACAATGTTCTCAGTCTTGGAGTCCATGCCTGGCCACCAATAATCCATGTGTATCTTGTTCTTGGTGAGGCTGCAACCTAGATGACCTACAAAAGCTAATTCAACAATTTTTTCTCTTAACTTTCCAGGAGGGAAGATCTTCTCTCCTCTACAAACCATCCCTTCTTGTATGTTTAGCTCTAGTCTCACCTCCCAGTATTTACTTAGCAAAGCAGGAACCTCGCTTTTGGTTAAAGACCAGCCCTCCCATATGTATTTTTTAAGGGACTTCATTTTTTCATCCAGTTTAATACAGGCTTACCATTCCTCCCTACTCAGACTCATTAACTGAAAGACAATCTCCCCATATTCCCCATTGTCAGATTCCTCCTCTACTTCAATCGGTGAGCAGGATAAATAGTCTGCTACAATATTTTGCGCACCAGGTACATATTTGACCTTGAAGTTGTTGCTGTCCAAACCCAAAACCCATCTAGCAATCCTGGGTGTGGTCCTGTCCGACCCCTTCGTGGTGAAAACAAACATCAGGGGTTTGTGGTCTGTTTTTACGGTAAATGGTATTCACCATAGGAAGAACTTGAAATGTCTGATGGCCCAAAAAAAGGCAAGTGCCTCTTTTTCCACCACCGAGTAATTTATTTCTCCCCCTTTGAGAGCACGAAAAGCAAATGCCACTACTTGTTCCTTGCTCTCCACACATTGAGTAAGACTGGCTTCCAACCCTTTGTTGCTGGCATCAGTACACAGAACTGTGGGTTTGGTGTGGTCAAATCTACCAAGTGATGGTGCAGTCACAATGCCTTCTTTCACTGCCATGAAAGCGTCATTACAATCACTGCTCCAAACAGGGACCCTGGACTTAAGCAAATTCAGTAATGGTTCCACAATGCTGGCCTAGTTACAAACAAATTTGGAGTAATACTCTGAAAGGCCTAGAAAGGACTTAAGGTCCTCAACACACGACAGTGCGTCAGTATTTTGAATAGCTTCTACCAGATCTAGTTTAGGTCTGATGCCATTATTTGAGATAGTGTGGCCTAGGTACTCCACTGATCCTACCCCTATGCAACACTTTTCCTTTTTCAAAGTGAGTCCAACCTTTTCCATATTGGACAACACGCTTCTCAGCCTGACGTTATACTCCCCCACATCCTTTCCATAGATGAGGATGTCATCTTGGAAGCACACTGTTCCAGGAAGTCCCTCAGCACGTGCTGCATAATGCGTTGGAAGGCTGCCGCAGCGGAGGCCAATCCAAATGGCATGTGGGTTAATAAAGGAAGTAAGGTGGCGGGAATAAGGATGGAGCTCTACCTGGTGATAAGCCGCTGACAGATCCAGGACACTGAAGCAACTAGCTCCCTTGATCAATGTGAGGTCCTCATGGATACGTGGCAGTGGGTGTCTATCCACCCAGATATTTTCATTTAGGTCCCTGAGATCTACACATAGCCTAATGTCCTTACCCGAGGCTTTAGTGTCAAGAACAAAAGGGGCCAACCATGGGAATTTTCAATGGGTTCAATCACCCCTAAGGTCAGTAAGCAATCAAGTTCAAGTCGGAGAGGGGTTTGCATAAGGTGGGGAATAGGCCTAACTTTATGTGCAACCGGCTTGACCTTGGATTTGAGTTTGATAGAACCTTGATAATTCTTTAACAGACCCAAATCCTCAGTGAAAACCTTGGGGATCCTTACAGACCTCCTTCCCTCCCACTGATGGGTCCACCAGAAAGACTTGGTCAGGGGTATTAGGGTCCAATTTGATACCCAATTCCTTCTGGTGCCTCCACCCGAGCAAACTGGAACCTTTCTGTGTAACATAAATCTTGCCAATAGTACTCCTGCCTTTGAACCCAATCTCCATAGTAGTCATCCCTAGTAAAGGTATGGGCTGCCCATTATAGCCGCCAGGCTGTATATCAGGGTATTGCAACCTGTCTTGCAAAGCAGAAAATAGTTCAGAAAATAATTTGGCATCAACTAAAGTGTAAGGGGAACAAGAGTCGGCAAATACAGATACATGTTTCTTGTCAAGTGTGATACTGCATGAAGGAAAACATGTAGTCCTACTGCCATCCTGAAGTTGGAACACAAATTTGGTGTCAGCGGGTATGTCATGATCAATAGGTAAAAGCGGTTTATTGCATTGTTCTCTACAGACACTTGCCATGTGTCCCCTTCTACCACATTTGTGACACATAACTGCTCTCACTGGGCAAGCTACAATATTCACCAAATGGGTTGGACTGCCGCACCTGTAGCATTTGAGTTTGACCGCTGAAGAGGAGGTGCTGCTGATTTTATTTTTGTTGTCCTTTCATATATCCTGATTATTAATAACATTCACATCAGTATGCTTGTCTCTACCCTCTTTCATAGCCACAATACAATCATCTGTGTGTTCAATTCCTACCCCAATATCAATTGCTTCTTTAAGGTCAGGATTGGCAACCAGAAGTCTTTCCTGGACCTTTGGATTTTTGGTACATCTGACCAATTGATCTCTGAATGAAACTCAGATGTATTCGCCAAACCCTTTAAAGCAGCAATGACTGGTTTTACTTTCTCATTTTTTCCCTGTACTCTTGAAAACAAATTGTGGTTTTCTAGCACAACCTTAATTTTCTTCCCGAAGTGCTTTTCTAACCTGTTCACTGCAGCTAGGTAGATGTTTTCCTCTTCATCGCTGTCCTCTTCGTCCTGACCGGACACTGGTAAGTTACCATAGGTTTGGCGACCTTCAACCCCCATATTATGAAGTGACGGGTAAATCTTTCTCCACCCCTAGCAATAAGATAAGATTCCAACAATCCAAACAACTGTTTCCAAGGTAATAGGAGTTCACCTACCTCGTTCGGAAAAGTAGGTGGTTGTGACATATTCACAGAAGCCATGGCTACAGAGAAAAAAGAATAGAAGGGGTAAAGTCACAACGTATATTTCAAATATTAGATAAAAACAAAGTTCTACCCATAAGCTAGGGAAAATTGACAAGCTCCTGGAATTTACTAAAAATGTATGGCTGTGCCCGTCAGCGAAAATAGCAAGCTAGGCACGGTGTCTGTAATAAATACACAAGCTGTGCCTATCAGCGAGCAGAAGAACTGTGCCTGTCATCATGGAAAATGGCAGGTAACTACTTTGCAGCCACACTGCCCCAAAGGAAGGCAGCAGGCAACTGCCATGCGGACCTTAAATCTGCCAGTTTAAGATAAGCTGTACCACTACAAAGGCACACCCCCACACACCATGCCCAGGTGCACACTGCTTGGGAAGAAAGGGGCGGCAACCAAAAAGACGTCCTGCCACAAAGGAGGAGCGAAAGGCAGCAAAGTGGAAGAATGCAGCCACAGAAAGGCAGAAACTGCGTCTCTCCACAGCGTCGACAAAACTTCCAGAATGGAAAAGGATTGCGGTCTGTGAGATGAGCCCTGCGTCCTAAATTTAGCAACGTAGAGTGCGAAAGATGTGACACTAACACAGTGTCATCACAGAGAGGACCGCCGGGGTGGCGGTGAACCGTCCCCACATGTTAAATCATCGCCAATGGTGCAATTGAAGATAATACACAGGTATGCATTGAAGAAGACTTTATTCAGCTTCACCACCACAAGTCCAGTCAGCTGTAGTCAGCCGTGGAATCTTCACAACAAGGGTAAGCATGAACCAAGTGGACAAGAGAGAGGGGGGAATGGAATGTACCAACTGCCAGATTATAACAGAGACTTTTCACATCCTGGGCGTCCCAAAGGTCAATTGACCAGATAGAACTAGTCTGATGAGCTCTTTACATGTAATTTTTACCCTGATGAGACCTGCTGACGTCTAGACACTGGGGTTGAAACGACAACAATAATCACTCCACTTGACTAAATCTATCCGGACATCTCCAATATGAAAATCGTACACAAAAACATTCACACACACATGTAGTAGCAGTAGACAGATATGTTTATTTAGACCTGTGGTCTGTAACCACTTGCAGAATAAATACAAACCTTCAAAACATGTACGATCACCATCCCACAATAAATTACTGATCTATCTGTTTAGCTTAGATTTAGCTAGGCACGTTTTGGAAACAACCTGAATTCACTTCCATTACTCATTATATGCACCTTTTTGCACTATCAGTATCTGTTTGTTCATCAAGATTGTGCTTTCACAGGATGTATATAATCATGGGATGTATATAATCATGAAAGATCAATTTCGTTAGCTCACAGATATTTTATGGGTTTCTTAACCATTCCTTGCACTACACTAAAACGTATGTGGAAGTGAGAAGTAGACTCAAAGCATATTCTTTTTATTTTTTGAACCCTTTTTATTTGTTATGAGGATGGTCTTAAAGGTAGCCTAATTTACTGGTCTTTTTTCTCTATATAGTGAATACCATGTGCCATATATTCCAACTGAGAAATATATTTTAAATTACAGCAAGGTACCTATTGTTTGATTCTATAATGTATATCCAGCTTTCTCTTTGGAATGAAGGTAGACCCTGCTCTTATTATGACCCATCAGAGGTAGAGATCAGGAATCCGAGAAGCATCATTCAGTGAACACAGCATGGAAACCGACTCATGTCTGGTTGACCAGTCTTCTGATGCCGCATGGAGATTTCTTCACATGCAGGGGCAATGCACAGCAAAAATGTCACATTCTGTATTAAGACCGCACGTTAGACAAGTGCATGTCATTCATCAGCACAGAGTCTATAGTCTGGTAATGAAGGACCCCTGCTCACAGCCCCGCATGATGTCTCACATCTTCATGGAGACTCCATGGAAGTGGTGTGCAGAGGCTCACAATGATGCCTGCTTACACGTCAACACCCACAGCCCAAAATGAGGCCCTGTGGACTGCTCCAGACGTAAATGGCACAGGAAACAAAACTAATGGCTGAAAAGGGCACGGTAATTGTCTCATTATGTGTATGTTGTTCTCTGGGTTGAACCAACATGTGAATGACTCTCCAAAAAAGCAGTGGTTGAAAGAAACTTTCTAAAAGTCCAGCTATGTATAAGAAAATGTAAGAGTATGTAGTACTTAATGTATTATTTCGTTAGTCCAGAAGCAAATACTATCATACTCATTCAATAAAGGTGGAAGTTTTTATTAAAGAAGATACCCAGTGTCAACTTACTGTTTTATAAATAAGTAACTACACATACATGAAAATACACATGCACATACAACTTTTTCGCATGCACAAACATTCACACACACATGTAGTAGTAGAAAGATATGTTTATTTTGACCGTGGTCTTTAAACACTTGCAGAACACTTGAGACCTGTCGGTATATACGCGCTATACAAGATTGAATAACAATAACAATAACAATAACTATAACAATAACAAGAATGAATACATACTTTCCACACACATATGATCACCATTTCAAAATAGAATTTCCCTAGCACGACAATATTGCACAAAGTCCCTTAAACATATTTCAATTAAAACCCTCCATTAAAATACTTTATATACTCCTTCATGGCATGTAAATATCTCCCTAATGGACACGTCACATCTAAATACCTCATATTAACTAGAAATACGTCTGTTTGCCTATGATTAGAAATACCATATTTTATCCATTTTAGCTTCACCACAGCTTTATGCACGGCAGATACCCCCAAACAATCTAATAAAATATGAAAGGCATTACATTTTACCTTCAGTCCACAATTAGAATTTCCATTGCTATCTAGAAATACCCTCTTAGGAGCAGAAGTCACTAAAACCGGATTATTACCTACTCTAGATCTCGGCAATGCAAATCTTATAGCTGCATTTGGTAAGAAATGTACATATAGAAACACCCTGTTTTGCCAAGATTGTTCCATCAACTAGGGAGAGGTTTTGCAGTTTAAGTATTTTAGGTAATGTTCTCGGCCCTGCCGTTAAATTGTTGGAATGAAGTACCTTGGTTTTATCTTTATGAACAGGTAAGTTTTCCCTTTTACAGTAGTTCAAGAATAAAACAGTTTCCTCTGCAGTCCGAATGTGGTCATATCCATAATTACCAAATCATCCGCATATAGGAGGCACGAAATATGGAACCTATTCATTTTAAGACTGAAGCAATTTGTGGAAGCCAAGACCAGTTGTGGTCCATGCAGGTAAGCGGGGTGGGGCGCAGTGGGGGCCTCAGAGGTGACGGGGTGGAAGTCGACATATGACGGGATAGTGAGCATAAAATAAATAAATAAATAAAGCCACTTACCTTGCACTCACTGCTGAGCAATGCGGCGAGTGCAAGGTAAGTGGTTTTCTTTCTTTATTTTATGCTCACTATCCCGTCATATGTCAACTTTCACCCCCTCACCTCTGCCACCCCATTCTTGAATGTCCTTCCTTGAAACCACCTTGTTCAATTGGAATGATGCTTGAATCCGCTGTCCAGTCTTTTAGTAAGCTCCAAATGATTTTCAAAAAATCTTTGCTCCCACATCTAATAAATTGATCCATATGTTTCTCGGGGTATGTCACCTCTCCCTTTTTAAAAATTGGTTTTATTATGACTCCCTTCCAATTTTGTGGAAATTTACCAGTAGTTACAATTCTTTAAAACTCAAACAGAAAAACCTAGTCCACCAATCCACCTTTGTTTTGATTATACTGGCTGGGATCTTATCAGAACCTGCTGCTCTCAGTAATTTTAGTGCAATTATGTTTTCTCTTATGTTTTCCATCAAAAACTTAGCAAATATCATATTTAAAAAGGCTTACATTGCATGCTGTCAGAGTGCCATTGGAGTAAATTTCAAATAGACCACATAAACTTCTTCTTCTATCAAGCTCCACATGTTACCCAGGCCCCTACCCATCCCTTGTTGGTCCAAATTCAAAAAAATGTTTAATATCTTTCATGGCAAATACCTCTAACGTTGTGTTCCTACACTTATCATTGGGGCTTGTTTCTTATTATTTATTAATTCTTATAACACTTACTTGCTGTACTCAATTGGGATTGAGACAGTATTCATACTTACTACTTATACTTCTTTCCCATTTCCTTATCTTAGATTTCAATCTCCTACATTTTTTTTTAAATTCGTTTTATTAACAATGCTCATGAGACCATTCAATACAAAGCAATATATAAATAGTACTTTGGGAAATATCACATGAAATGACATATTAATACTTATTGGGGAGCAGCATGGACAATCAAAAAATACCACCTTGCTCACCCCCCCACCATCCCCCGATTCTCCAAATTTCAGCCATGGCCCTCACACTTTCTTCCATTTCTTAGTATACCCCCTGCTCTTGTATACAGTTTCTTCGGCCCTTTGGCACCAGTTTAGAGCCTGCTTCCATTCCTCCCACTGCGGGGGCATCTGCGCTCCCCACCCCCTGGCAATATTTAGTTTCCCCACCCCCACTGCCAAGGCAAGCCATATCTCCACATACCTGGACCAGTCAGAGTCCCCTTTAATCATCAATAAAAGCCACTTAGGCTCCATCAAAACCGTCTCACCCACCACCTCAGACATGATGTCCAGACCGTGACCCTAGTCCAGAAGGGAATGATCTCCGGACACTCCCATATAATATGAAAGAAGGTGCCCTCCTGTTGACAGCCCTTACACATGATGCCGATTGACTCCTACCCCATGCATACAGGTGTGTGCAGGGGTAGTAGGTGTGGTGAAGTATTTTTAGCTGCACCAATCTGAACCTTGAGCAGATTGCAATGTCTCGAGGACTCTGTACGGCATCCTGCCAGTCTTCATCGTAGAGTGGTCAGGGGGTCAGGCATATTGTTTACTAATTTGTGGTAAATGGTAGATGTGGGCTTCTCCAAAATGGGGTCCAGTAACAATCTATCCTCCCATGGGGAGTATTCTGGGATTGATGTGTCACTATGCATGTGGGAGCGCAGGGCATGAAGGAGTCGCATATGATGGTATCTTTGCGACTGGTGTAGATTGTATTCCC
This sequence comes from Triturus cristatus, assembly GCF_964204655.1. Lineage (NCBI taxonomy): Eukaryota > Metazoa > Chordata > Amphibia > Caudata > Salamandridae > Triturus > Triturus cristatus. The sequence goes on along the minus strand of NC_140592.1, from coordinate 984,677,752 downwards.
TTTGGAGGTATTCAAAGGAGCTGGGAGAATCCCCTTTCCAGACCTCACCTAAGTACTCGATGCAAATTAACTTCCACCCCTTGAAGCCTGTTAGCGCAGTTACCTCTCTCAGTTGCGCGCCTAGCCACAGTGGGGTTCTCCTTGCCAGTGTGTCTGCCCATCCTAAGAGTTTATTAGCCTCTTTCCAGCACTGCAATACCACTCTGATGTGTTGAGGCCACACCGCCGGCGGCCTACGGGCAAAAAGGAGAGGTTCACAGTTACCCCAGGCATAGCCATCCTATCCCCCCCTGTATGCAGGTTCACTACTGTCTGTATATACCCAGTCATTTATTACCTGGAACTGTGAGGCCCAGAAGTATAATTTGACATCTAGGAGCGCCAATCCTCCATCATACACTCCCCTGTGAAGCTTGTGCAACGCTATTCTGGGGGACCCTCCATCCCACAACAAGGTTCGTACCACCAGTGATATCCATTTAAACACCCCCGGGGGTCAGGATATGGTGTATTCTGTAAAATGTAAAGGAGTCTCGGCAATGTAAGCATTTTATTAATGCCGCCCAGCCCATAAGGGAGAGTGGAAGAGAACGCCAATGATTCACGTCGGCACTCAGGCGAGTCAGCTGGGGTTCAAGATTTCACGCGAAAATCTCCTTCTTGTCTCTCTTGATATGGATTCCTAAATATTTAAAACCCACGGTCACCACCAGGGCAGAGCACCGAGTTGGGATCCGAGGGGGTGGGGGGCTGACAATGGGAAGATCACAGACTTTGACAAGTTAATTGTGTAGCCAGAATAGCTGCGAAACAGTTCAAAAAGATGCAGCACCTGGGCTATAGAACGGTACGGTCTCGCCAAATACAAGACAATAACATCAGCGTAGAGGGAGATACGCTCTTCCCACCCGTCCGTCGCTGCCAGTCCCCAGATCGCAGGGTCCCTCCTAATCCAGTGAGCCAGTGGTTCCAGTGCTAAAGCAAAGAGTAGGGGAGACAGGGGGCAACCCTGCCTGGTACCTCTCTGGAGGGGGAAGCCCTGGATATTCCCCCATTTACCCTCACCCGAGCCATGGGCTGCTCGTACAGGAGTCTCACCCAGCTGCAGAAGATCAGACCAAAGCCCAATTTCTGGAGAACCATAAACAGGTAGGGCCATTTGATACTATCAAATACCATCGAGGCGTCTAGCGCCATCAATGTCGTTTGGGTATCCCCAACATCCTAGGTCATGTACTGTACCCCATACAATCGCCATAGGTTGTGGCGGGTACTTAGATGGGGCATAAATCCGGATTGGTCAACGTGAACGAGTTCCGAGATAACGGATACCAGCCTATCTGCTAAAGCTTTAGCCAGGACTTTAGCCTCCGTATTTATTAAAGATATGGGGTGATACGACGAGCACTGGTCCGTCGGCTTCCCTGCCTTGTGGATCTCCACAATCAACGCTTCGCTCTGGTCAGGAGGGAGCCTCCCGGCGCACGTGCCTCAGAAAACATCCGAAGGAGGGGGGCAGCTACGATCGCCGCCTGTCTCTTGTAGATCTCCACCGGAAGTCCAGGGCGCTTTCCCACATTGTAGGGAGTTTAGTGCATTTCTGAGCTCCTCCTCCGTAAAGGCCACCTTGAGTCTTTCACTCATTTTAGTGGACAGCGTGGGCAGTGCGAAGTCTCATAAAAATTCCGCAGTCGGTTTCGGTCTTAGTGCATACTGGAGAATATACCCGTTCAAAGTGCGTGGCGAAAGCCTCTGCTGTCTGTGCTAGTCGAGCAGAGAGAACCAGACGCATCCCTTAATTCAGACACCCATGAGCGGTCTCTATCCCGGCGTTCTAATCACGCCAGTAGCTTCAAGGCCTTGTCTCCCACATCATAGATCCGGTGCTGCGTAGCCAGTGCATAGGCTCCTGCTTCTCCCTCGGCGAGGGCCCTAAGGTCTCTTTGTTTCTGCGTCATTCTGTGGCGAAGGTCCACAGGGGAGGCAGTCTCATTGTCTCTCTCCAGTTGCTCAATCTCGCTTTCTAGCTGCTTGATTTGGAGATATTCCTCCTTCTTCTGCGCCCCAATCAATGCCTGGGCCAAACCCCTTAACACCTTCTTGTATGCCTCCTACAGCGTAATTTGGGACTCTACCGATCCCTAATTTTCTTCAAAGAATAGCCTAGAACCCTCTTGAAGCTTCTCTCCTAGGGCTGGGCCACAGAAAGGGGAAGAACTGTCAGAAAGGAACTCAACTTTGAGGGGCTCATTGAGTGGAGGCCAGGTGGTATATAACAAGAACAGAACACTAAGACGCGCCCTTCCCAGTTACCTGCTGCCACCACAAGGTAGCCCGCTTCGTCTGCCCAGGTGCCTGAAATAACGATAGGCAGGGCGCTACGAACCAGAACTCCCACCCCCCGTGATCCAGAGGTAAACCCCGAATGGGCCACCATTTTATAACCAAAACGATCCAGGCCCCTACACCTATTCCCCCGCAGGTGTGACTCCTGAAGCAGGACCACATCCGGGGAATGCCACTTAAGATGCTGCAGTACTAGTGTGCGTTTAATTTTGTTACCAAGCCCGTCCACATTCCAGGTCCATACCTGTATTCCAGTTGGATTATCCATCATTGCAAAAGCACCACAATCCCCTCTGATATTCCCCAGTCCCTGCTGCGTCCCCAGGCTGAATCCCCAAACATTGATGACTATCTTGGTCTCGAACTGACCTCCCCAACCCCAAAATAAACCAATGACCCAACTCCCCCCTCCCTGCCGCCCTGCGTAGTGAGACCCCAACCTCCCACCAATCAAACATGCAGAGTGCCTGTCGCCCCAGCAATTCAAAAACAAACATTGGTGAGGAACCATGAACCCGCAGTCAGCCGGAAGAAATATATATTGATAACGAATGTTGCATGCCCACAATGCATCCCCGATACCACTCCCACTGGATTCTTCACCCCCCGTGTGTCTGGAGGAAACAATCAGCAGTGTACCCGTGCCACCTGCAGGATAGCATCCCTATCCCTAAAATTCAAGATGCGGGTGATGATGGTGCGAGGAGGGGCCCACGGTTTGGGCTTACCCCCGAATGCCCGCTCAACAGAAAAAAGGTTAGATAGGCGTTTGGGCTTCAGGTGGTTCAGCACCAGGTCCTCAATGAACCAGGCCATGGAAGGTCCCTTGAATCCCTTCGGTACCCCTACCACACGGATGTTATTACGCTGGGTACGTCCTTCCTGGTCTTCCAGCCGAGCATAGATATCTGCTTGGCTTTTCGTGAGGGTAGCAACTTGTTCTTCCAGCCGTTTAGTTTTGGACTGGAGGCTCCCGATGCCAGTCTCAGCCGCTGACACCTTCTCCGACATTTTCCTAAAATCCACTCGCAGTAGGTTGACTTCCTCTGTCACCAAGTCTAATTTAGGTTCCAGAATCCCCCGGAGATCCCTGATGGCCCTCATTATGTCCTTCAAGGAGGGGTCCGGACCACTGTCCTCGGGTTCTTCCTGAGGGCCTCCTCCCATTGCCCCCTCCTCTCTCCCCATGGCGACCGTATATTTTTCAATCTGGTTGGTCTGACCAGGGCCTGGTGGTTTAGTGCAGCCCATGCCTAAGGGTACAGGAGTGCCCTCAAACGTAGACCTACTGCTGAGGCCGGCCTGGAGTCGCAAAGTTTATGGACACTACACTGTGGTCATGCACCCAATAGCAGTCCGGAAACCTTCAGAAGCAGCAGGGGATTTTGTCACATTATATGCTGCTACATCGCTCACTTCACCCTCAGTCAGGGGGAGCTCTCAGCCGTCAAAGAGGGAAACAGAGTTCAGACAAGGCTTCCTCTTGGAGGGAACACTATCCCTGCCCCAGGTCACTGCCCTGGGTTGGCTTCAATCGAATGGGCCAGTCTTCGGCTCTGCATGCATCAAACTGTTTAGCAGCTTTGCTGTAGGCACACCACATTGCCGTCGCGTATCACCCTGACCACTCTCCAGAGCGCTCACATATCAGGGGGCGCTCGTCTTTTCCCCCCTCCGAGGAGTCAATCAGCAAGCCGAGAGCTAGCACGGCCCCCAGCGGCCCCAGGCACACAGTCCGACCTCTGCCGCCTCAAAGTCGCACTAACATCTGATGGGGGAATGATCTCACGCCCCCTCATAGCTTGCAGAGAGACGCAATGCCCCAGAAGGAAACCGCTTCCAATAACAAGGCGACCCCGTCCGTGGATGCCGGTCTCACCTCCGGTACAGCCGGAGACTCAGGTCCCACAGGTGGTCACTGTTTACCACCGGATGAGTCCACAGCCCCGTCACGGGCCACTCGTCTCTTGGGTCGCGTGCCCGCCAGCGTGGCACCACAGATGACTCCGCCGCAGTCCCACACACAGTGCCGCTCCTGGGGGCAGTCTGCTCCGGCACCTCCACTCTCAGGCCTCGATCAGAGGGGGATCGTCGGTCTCCGCTCACTGGCCTCCGGTGGGCGCCATCTTGGCTTAGTCCACTCACAGATTACACGGCTTGGGACCTGCTAAACAGCCGCCGCATGCCGCATATGTACGCCGCCACCCTCCGGTGCAGCCTGGTATCAGCGGGTGCCTTATCAAGGATCGGATGTTGCCGGATTATGGGCTTACACGCCAACTGCTAGCGCAGCTCTCTCAGCTAGCGCCATCTTCCGTGGCTGCAAGCTTTCGACCTGAAGGCAGAAAACTACCTGATTAATCATTTAATTATGCCTATTCAAAAAAGTCCTGTATCATACTTTGCTGTTGTTGGAGATTATTTAGCAGAGCTAAATGCTTTCCTGATATTTTTGTAGTTAGGCGCTTAGGGAAGTCTATTTGCAAGGCAAGTCTATTTGCAAGGCAAGGTCCTTTTCCCTTCTAAGATAATTATCTCGTTGACCACTAAATTCATGGGATAGTGATCTCTTACTTCAATTTTCATGACTTCGAATAGCTCCACCCAGCTGAAGCACATAGGGCCAGATGTATGACATAAAATTGGCAAACGGGTTTGTGACCCGTTTGCTCATGCAATTTTAGTCTGGACCATGTACATACACTATTTTGCGAGTCGCGAATAATTTGCGACTCGCAAAATAGTGTATTTTGACTCGCTATTAGGAAGGGGCGTTCCCTTCCTAATAGCAATGGCAGAGCCATGTATGAATGTTTTGCAACTGCAATTGCGGTCGCAAAACACTCGCAAATTACCGCCCTCTTCAAGAGGGTGGTAATGAAGTTGCAAATGGGAAGGGGTCCCAGGGGACCCCTTCCACTTTGTGATTGGCTCCAAAAATATTTTTTAAGGGCAGGCAGTGGTCCCAGGAAAATGTGCTGCATTTTAAAAAAAAGCTGCTTTATTTAAAAGCGATCCCAAACATGGTGGTCTGCTGAGCCCTGGGAGGGCCTGTCATTCTCAAAGGGCTCGGAAATTGCGAGAGGCTCATTGATATTAATTTGCCACCTCTTATACCAGGGGACACAAAATCAGTGCCAGGGGTTACAAGGGGCAAGCCAGGGATCACAGCTGTGACCCCTGGAGACCGTTATGTGATTTCCCCCTAATTTATTTGCAAGTTAATAATATTTTTTTGTTTTCACATCTCCTGCAATTTTTCTTGTTATTGGGATAGGGTAGATTGTTTGACAATAACTTGGAGAGTGGATTTTCTTTTAACTTTAAAAAAAGGTATAATAGAATGCTGAAAACAGAGGTACTAAGTAAGAAAATAGTGCCTATGGTTTAAAGATCCTGGTTTTAATTCCCTCTTGTATTTCATCAGGTTGGATTACACCCAGAGAGTCAGTGGGAGAAGGTAACATGTTCTATATGCTGATACAGAAACGGATTTATCACTAACCCTGGGCGTAGTTCGCGAAGTAGCACTTCGCGAAGCTACGCAAAGTGCAGTTCGCACTACGCGAGCTACGCGTAGCACTTCGCGAACTGCGTAGTACCTTGTTCGCACTGTGCCAGATGCCGTTTTCAATGATTGCACAGTGCGGACAAGCAACCGGCACTGTGCAATCATTGAAAATGGCATCTTGCACAGTGCGAGTTGTAATTTTCTGCTGCTCGAGCAGATTTTTACTCGAGCGGCATCTTTCTCAACGCGAACTGGTAGTTTCTCATCGCGAGCGGTCGCGAGCATACGCGACCACTCACAATGAGAAACCTGACCTCCTCGCGTTGGGAATCTCGCCGGGAGGTTTATTTTCCATGCTCGCGATCGCCAACTTGATGTTGCGGATCGCGAACAAGGAAAAAGTCTCGCCGGGATGTCATTTTGCTTGCTCGCGGTCGCCAACTTGACGTTGAGGACCGCGAGCAAGCAAAAAATGACCGCAGCACTACGCTACGCGTGTTCGCACTGTGCTACGTGCAGTTCGCGTAGAGCGAAGTAGCGCGAACTTCGCAAACTACGCAAGTGTAGCATAGTGCTTTGCCCAGGCTTATTTATCACCAACAGTGGTGGTCTTGGGTATGGGGACCTCGAGGAGGGTCAGTAGACAATGAAAAATGTTTATAAACAAATCTCATATATTATCTTAGTATAATTTTCAAGTTAATTCAATTAATTCAAAATGAAGGTGTTCTGTATGACTTTCATACTATCCTTGTGCTGTGACATCAGCACATGTAAGCAGTCAACTTGCTGCTTTTCCCACCTTGTTTAGTTCTCCTTAGTCACAAAAGAAACTAGGATAGGTTGGCCCCTGACCGACTGCTCCCTCCTCCAGGTCTCCAAGGAACAACAAGAGGTGGTGTAATTGCGAACTGTGCACCAACATCTACTCAGCCTACCCATGTCTCCTCAGGTCTTTGAAGTTTCAAGGGAGACTTGAGAAGAGCATGATGATTTATAATCACCCCTCTTATGCTTCTCTTTCTCTTTTGTGTCCACATGCACACACACACACACACACACACATATCACACACACCGTCATACGGATGTCTTCTTTGTATTCAGGGCAGCTCTGATAAAATAGGAGCCAGGATGGTGCCCCTTCTCCAGTTTCTCAGAGCGAAAGAGGTTAATCCTTAGGGAAGGGACACATGCAACTGGCAGAGAGAGGTAGAGATGTTGACCTGATACCAAAAAGATCTACACTGCATGGGAAGGTGGGTAGTCAGAAAGTGGAGGGAGGCCAGCAGGTTACCAGATATTTTAAGGAATATTTGGGCAAGGGTGGAGGTAGGCAAGAGGGAGGTGAGGGAAGTGATGAGAATCTCAGACATATTCAGGGCAGGAGTGGCAATCTGTCAGCGATGAAAAGGTTGAAAGATGGTCTACATTTCATAGCATGGGCTGTTTCTTTGGCTGTTTTTGGTACTGAAACGGAAAGAGGCTTCACTAGGATTAAAATTAAAAGGTACAACGCCTTAAAAGTCAGGAATATTTTTCACATATCAGTGGACAACAAAAATGACCTTAAATGTTTTTTTTTTTAAAGTTACACAAAATAATGTTTTCATTAAATAGGGAGCAATTGAAAACTATGAGGTTGGAATTCATACCAATGAATCTGACCTTAACAATTCATTTACAAACATTACATTCCTTTTTTTGTCCGGAAGAAAAAATAGATACACAGATGTTATCTACAATACAATAACCAAGAATGGGATACATAATTAATATAGAATTGCAGGCCGCTAACAAACGACATGATTTTTTAATCTATGGTTTCTGAATGACATCATTCACAAGTCAAATGCCACTCTTGTAGTCAACAATGTCACTTGGAACCCCTCAGTCAAAAACGTTAAATACCTATGGGCATATTTACAAGCCCTGTGTGTAGCTGGAGCATCACTTTTTGTGTCGTTCTGGTGGGACATAGGGCTTAGCCATATCTACAAGGCCACATAAAGCTACCCTGCATGTCTCTTCATGGCTTTGTAGATGTGGAGTAAGGCAAAGCAGCGCAAGTCGCACCTTGCCTTACTCTGCAACAAAGATTTGTTCCATGGGTGTTGCTGTGGGCGTTCCCACGCAACACCCATGGACTTTAACTCGGCCCCAGGTTTATAATATCTCGTAAACCTGGGGCTGTACCAAAACTTTGCACCTCCCTAGAGCAGGCATAATGAGGAGAAAGGTTTACATTTCTCCTCATTTTTTCCTCTTTCCCATTCTGCAGCACGAATGAACAGAGGTAAAGACCACCAAGGATTGTTTTCGTACAGGAAGGCACACAAACTATTCTGCAAGCAACACATTTGCCACAGACACCTGCTTGGGTGCACGGCTGCTAATTGTGCTCAGGCACCGGCTGAACGGACAGGAATGCACTATATTGTGTAAATACGGTGCATTCCTGCCCTTTCGAATTGGCGTACGTTAGCGCAGCACAATGACTTACGGCGCTGCCCTACACCAATTCCTTGTAAATATGCCCCCTAGAACTCTATATGTGCAACATCTATGCAGTGTTCTTTGATTTTTGACAGTGGTACCATTAAATTAGTAAAGCTGCTATTGGTGTATTTCAAGAAAGAAAACACTGTAATGGTAGTAAACCATTTATTCAGTTCAGGTGGTCTGTATCAGAATGTTTGCCATACAGATACATGTAAAAATGTATAGCTAATTTCCTTTGTTCAGGATTCCTGGTCGTCAACATTCCATCTCTTCCCCACTCACTGCTCCTTCCTGCCACAAGTGTTCTAAAGCTATATGTGTCCTGACTCCACCAACTCTGATTTACTGCTTCTGCATAGAAAACATATTTTCCAAATTGTCATCATTGCTAATTGAGAAAAAGGGGAGTTGAAATGTGCTGGGGTGCACTTCAAACCTGAAAATGTGTTTCTCATTTCAGGTTGATCACACAAATACAATGATATATAGAATTAGAAACTGTGAACATCATAGCCCCATCATGAACTATTGCACTGGCTCAGCGCAGACCCCAGCACCTGTTTTTATGCGCCTGCGCTGCCTAAAGTGCATTTATCGAACCAGATTTTTCTGCGAGTTAGTGCCTGATTTTAGACAGCAAGGCTGGAATCCGACAGAAGCGAATCGTGCTCACTGTTTCTCTTCTGTGCCATCTGAAAATCAAACATCGGTGAAATATTGTGGTTACTGAAGGCCATGAAGTAGACGACAAGACATTCACCGCCCTTGTGTGGTTTTCAAAAGTCGCTAGTACTACCTGCATTTCTTACAATCACCGCCAACAAACGTATCTCTAGAAAGTTGCTCTGTTTGTTGGTTGTGGTTACCTGGTGGCCTGAGACCTACTTTAACATCATTTACTGGGTGGCCACTTTACATTGTATTCCTTCATCCTCAATTCCTCCTTCACACGGACTTTGTGTGCAGATCACGATTATAAGATTTTCCTATGAAAATGAGATGAACTCTCTGGATATTTATCTCTTGAGCCATTTCATGCAACAACTGGAATTTCAATCTGGTTATTTATCTATGTTGATTGCACACTTCCTGGTTAGATTCACAGTAATATTATTAGGCTCTTGGTGGGCAAAGAGCGTGGTAGAACCCTTTTATTCAAAGAATAGAATCAGCAGTACGATGATGCAGCTTTCCTCAGACTCACTGCAATTTTCTTCCAGAAAAAAAGCCAGGGCTTCTGTTAAAGAATAATAATTGTATTTGGCTCATAAGTCATTCGTCAAGAAGGCGGTGAAATCATGCCAGCTTTTGGAGACTTTTTTCCTTTTACTACCCGGGTTTTCATTCATCACAGGATTAATTCATTCTCTAGTTTGGTGGCAAATCCAGGGATAAAGATCATTTTAAAAGCAAGGCAAGTCACAAAACTTAGAGACTTAGAGCCCCATTAGGATGGGGGGTGGACATCAGTCCGCTCGCCACCCTAGTGGTGCTGGGACCGGCCGCCAGGAGTGCGGCGGTCCCGCACCTCCAATTAGGATGCGACAGCCACCCTGGCGGTCGCATCCTGCATCTTTGACACCACGCGGTGCCTGCCACCTTCAGCATGGCATATGGTACCCCTCATGTGCAGCCCACCACCCCCACCCCCCTGGGGGCCCTCAACAGGCCCCCAAAGAAATTCCCTCCAGGACTTCTGCTGTCATGGAAAGGCCTGAACCGCCAGGCATCATAATATGGATGGCAGTGCCTTCCAGGCACCGCCACCATATTATGCCCGAGTTCCGCCTGGCCAGCAATCGTGACGATTGCCAACCAGCAGAAATGCGGCAGACGGACTTTCAATCCGCCGCGGTACCCCCCCGCCATGGTAATGTGGCGGGGGTAAATGTGGTTATGATGGTGGGCAGATCATAATCAACCCCATTAAGTGCAACTGATATTGTCAATACCAAAACATTTCGCAGTGTGGCAAATATAACAAGCATTAGCAATGTTTCATTTTTGTACATTCAAAAAAGCTTTGCAGTTTCAAATAGTAAACATACAAGATAGAGCAGTTCTGGGTCCAAAGAACAGTGTCTAAGGAAAGGGGAGTTTGGGAGAAAGAGCACAGAGTCCAGAGAGTGCAGCATACGGTTTGTGAAAAGAGGTGTGCAGTCCTGGGGGAAGACAACCTAGCTGTTGAATTGGAGAAGCAAACCTCGGTGAGGACTTTACGTAACAGGTAGCAGCACTACCTACTTCTTCAAAGGGACAGTCGTCCCGCATCAAAACAAGCTTATCTCCCTCACAGAACAGGCACTGATCGGACAGCAAAAGCAGTATAAGTGTCAATTACTTTTCAGAGGTTGTTCAATAAAACATCCCTCCTTCCAGCACCTATCTCGTTCACATGGGTCAATAGATATAGTGGGAGAGGCAAGAAAGCTCTAGGTTGGGAGCAGTATGCATTGCATGTAGGGAGAATCAAGATGGCTCCTGACCTAAAAAGGGAATTGACTTACCAGATTAATGCTGCGCCTCATTCTCCGAACACTCCAATACATTTGTTTATTGTATTTATAGAGCATACTAAACTCTTGATAAATGAAAACCATAAATCCTACAGGTATTGCACATTGTTTGTCCATATGTAGGCAGCCTAAATTCAAGGGTGCTAAAGTTAAGGGCGAGTGACCCATCAACCTCAGGCTTTGTATGAGTTACTTACAAGTAACATGGCTGTCCAAATACCATACATGTTGACCACTTCCTGAGCAGTCTAGGTATTGTAAAATGTTCATGGTCTTAAGATAAGTAGTAGCAGTAATCCATTTCCAATGGTATGCCTAGACCAATTACTTACTGATGCATCCCTGGCCCAAGCAGCAGTGCTGTGGAGCAATTCCTGACTTTGACCCACTATCTTTCCCCTGTAGATAGCCCTTGTCGATGCCCAGGAGAAAATCAGCAAAAAAGCAATACCCAGTGCCCGTCCAAGGTGAGGCTCAGTTCCTACATGCTACTTCCTTGTGGAGACTGGATTGTGCATGCAATATTGAGGGAAGTGGAAGAGTAGGGCAGAATGAGGCACTCAAACAGAGAAGGAAATGAGACAGAGTCACAACAATCTCTAGTCCTCTTGCCTGGGCACGAATACCTCTTTGAAACACCTCTTACAGCATCACAGCTAGTACAGCAAGTCTTTTTTTCCCTGTGGTTTTTAATGGTTTGGCTACTTCTCCATGATGGAGATGGACATGTGCATTAAGGGAATGGATGTACTATTCCATTCCATGCATTACAATGGAAGCACAACTATTTTTGCTGCTGGATGGAAATGAAAATATGTGATGGCGAATAGATAATTTGTGCGATGCATCTAAAAGCCACATCCTGACAATGTGTAACTTGTGATTGATGCTACAACTGTAGTTATTTCAAGTGCAGTTTAATAGTGCTATGTTGCTCAGGATTTGCAATCTATTTTAGTGGTTGTGAGTCAAGATATTGAGTACCAAAATATGTGGTGCCAAATATCGCTGTCTAAATGTCGACTATTTAAATATTATGAGGATAATTGTATGTAGGTAAGTATTCATTTACCATTTTAACTCCATCCCTATCTACCATGAATATACTTACATCATCAGGGGGCAAATCAGTGCTTACAAGTTGATACAGTAGCAGTATGCATTTTTGCAGTCAAAACTGTGACCTACAATCCATATGGATTTATTTTTTACTCCTCTGCACATATCCCTTTCAGTTTTGGTTATGCTTGTCCGTCCGTTCACTACTTCTCACAGCACTGCATTAGGCCGCATGTAACTACTTACCAACAAAGAGCGGCACCTGGAAAAAGGAATGAGTCGAGTGTTAGGGCAGTGGCACCTGTGGCACATGTGGAAGCTGTTTGCTGTCTGGTGGCATGCTCCACACTCAGCAGGTACACACGTGGTAACTAGCCGCAATCTGGACATACTGAGCTGGAAAACAAAGATTCAAACCTTAACTGAAGTTTCTCAAGTATCTATTTTTTTTATGTATTTATTGTTTGCAAAGAGAAGTGACGCTGCCTGATGGCTGATTCACATGCAATTTTAAAGACGCAAGAAAGGAGATCTGAGATATATAACTAGTAACAGGCAGGCAGCTGGGTTAGTAAGAATTCAGTCCTTATTTTTTTTTTTTTAAAAACTAAATTTTATTATTTTCATTTTCAACAAGCAAAAAAACAAAAAGAATAAAGCGCCATCCATTAGTAAGAGAATCACTGTACACACCCGAATCAGCATTAATACATTCGGTAATCGTTGCAAGGAAACAGAGATACAAGAATATATTCCATAAATCACTTCTTCCCCTTCCCATATCCGGCAGCAGTCTCCTCCTGTAGGCTGAGGAATACAGAGTGCTAGAGGTCACCGATTGTACTCTGTTCTTGAGTGTGTGGGTGTGTGTTATTGACTTTATGCCCCTTCTATTTCTAATCCATAGTAGCTCAGCCATGGGGCCCAAATCTTAGTGAACTTTTTGGGGCAGCCTCTGGCTGCGTATGTACGCTTCTACTCTCCCATATTATTCTTACCCTTCTTGATAGATTTTCTGTCTTTTTTGTCATTTCACTAACTCCCCTTCTTAAATGGAGGGGTCAAGAGGGCGGCAGCGTGTGTTTTGGGAGGAAATTTCATATGTGTATGCCCTATAACTTTGCACTCTTTCCACACGCATCTGTGCATGACCAGGCACAGCGAAAATCCATTGTGGCAGGCAGACCTTACGCATCTGGTCAATACACCTCCTGCAAGATGTGTTTACAGCACGCACTGGGATTCACATCTGCTAGCGGGTGCTTAAGCACAGCCATAAACATACAGGCACATTCATGGCTAATTTTGCCTTGTGTTCTCCCCATAGAGGGCCTTTTGGGTCTATTGCAGTAATTATTCATAGCCACTAGGCTGAACCGTAAAGATGGAGGCCCAGATGTATTAAGGTTTTGGGCCGCCCTTGCACCATGCAAGGGGATGCAGGCCAACACACAGCCTAGAATGAGACTTTCCAAGCCACGCAAGGCCACCTTTGCATGCTCCTGCGTGGATTGGTAAATCTGGAGTAACATAAGGCACCACATGTCGCTGCCTTGCGTTACTGTGCATGTGGGGGATGTTACTTGGGTGTAGGGAGGGTATTGCCATGCATCTACCCATGTATTCTGAACCATTCCCAGATTTTCCAACACTGGTAGACCTGGAAATGCATCAGGTGTGTGCCTTCCTGCACAGAAACAATACTGCTTGTCACACAGGCACCCTAGCTCCATGGCACAAGGGTGCCTGAGTTGGCGCGAGGCTGCAGATTGTGCACCAGCACAGCCAGATGACAGATATGCCCTTTTCACACAGCACAGTAAGTTGTCTTGCTGCGTTGCATTGTGTGAAAAAATGCTAAATATGATGCGAAGAATTACCTCACTTTATGTCAGCACAGGTGCAGCCCGGGCCCACACAAGCATCTACATGCAATGTCTAGAGTGACCCCTTGAGCCATTTCTGTAATAACAGGTAACCTCACTGTGTTTCTGCGGTCAGTAAACGTGTTTTAACAACTGCTCTCCTGTTGCTCCTAGATCTCTGCCACTGTGAGGCTCAGACTAAAGTGCATTTAACCTGACCTTGTTGGTTTCTGTTTATTACAGTGGTTGCCAATGGGCCAGGACTAAACTGTACAGGAAAACATACTGGAGGACTTTGAGACATTAATTTCTCAACGTGAAGCTTTCACGATTGCACCGAGAGTGCTCCGGAATCACAGGAAATGCTCTTCGCAGCAGCACTGCGGCGCCCAGCCACTTGCCGAGACGGTTAAAGATATTTTCTTAAGCTGAAAGCTGAAAGCAAGTCACCATGTGTGTATTCAATAAATCCTCTGAAAGAGAACTAATCTAACCCAAATAGTGGCAAATTCGAGTTCCGAAGGCGCTTGAGAGCATGGTGTTCCTTTTATTTACTTAGCGGATTGGCCGCGCCGTAATAGAATACTTCATTTCATCTGACCCAGGAAGCGCGCGCTATTGTTAATTGGCCCGTGCTCTTCAAGGACCATAAGGTTTTCGTTCAATTCAATTAAAAGTTCTTTCCCTCGCTCTCCGCCTTTAGTCTCAACTCCCACAGTATCAATCTACTGCACCTGCTGCTGAGCCAACGCTGAGCGAGAGACTTGTAATATCTGCGCACATTAAAATGAGGAAATGCCTGCCAGCGCCGCACACCTTCTGCACTCAGCACTTTACAATATCAAACCTATTGAACTGAGCGGATAGAGATTAGGGGCCCCCATTTCTCTTCCTGCATGTAAAGTATGTTTCTATCAAGGCACAAGACGAGGGCTTTTTTCTTGAGTCTCCTTCTTTTTCGGGCTGCTGATTTACATTTTTAAAGTGACAGCGCAGTCCCCTAAGTGAAGTGCCATAAGATTAAATTGTTCTGTTTTTAAAGCTATTATTGCAAGTAACCAAAGCATATGTTAAGGGATTTGAGTAATCTTGGACACCCAAGCACTCATGGAGTGGCGATTTTGATCAATATTTCTTTAATCTACATATCAGAGAAGACGGTCCTCCACTCCCACTACAAGAAAGAAGGTTATTTGTTGCAAAGGATGCAGTTCCTTCACAAGAAATGAGTCTTCAACCTCCCCTCCTCTGGATACCAATTACCCTGCTGATTCTCTCAGTGTAGAAAGGCAGAGCAAACTTTCTCTCTATTGGGTGGTCTTTACTAGCGTAGTGGCGCCAAAAGGGAAGTCCACAATATATTTGTAAAGTAATCACGAGTTCTATGCAGTGCCTAGAGGTGGAGCGCACCACCTAACTCTCCAAAATGTGGCCTAGACCACAAAGCAATATTATTACAATGTATGTATGTATGTATGTAAGGAATTTGTAAAGCGCAGGAATCACCCCCGCAGGGGTATCTCAGCGCTAACATAGAAAACAGAGCAGACTGGCATAGATTTCCATAAGAGAGACCATGAACAATTCGGTCCTCAGGAGTTTTCTGAAGCGCATGAAGCTATATCATTTTCGAAGCTCCTCTGGTAGGCAATTCCAAAATTTTGGGGCCAGGAAGGCAACTGTTTTACCTCCAGTTCGAATTTTCTTAAAACGCGGGACTACCAGCAGCCCTTTGCATTCTGATCTAAGACACCGGTTCGGGCGATAGAATTTAAACTTATCTGCCATATAACTCGGGCATTTGCCAAAAACAGCTCTATGGGCAAAGCAGCAGAGCTTAAATTTTATTCTCTGGCGAATAGGAAGCCAATGAAGCGACTTCAATAGTGGCCCGGAGGAGGTACGAGGTGGTTTGTTAAGGACTAAGCGTGCAGCCACATTTTGAACGATCTGTAATCTGCTAAGAAGGGCCTCATCGCAGATGCCAGTAGGGCATTACAATAGTCGAGGCGACCTATAATCAGAGCCTGAACTAGGGTTCTACCTACTGCGAGAGGCAACTGAATGAACACTGCGCAAAAGGCTCAGGGTGCGATAACAGGTCTCAGCGGTGGTCATTATTTGATCTTTCATTGATAGCCGTGCATCCAACTGGACTCCTAAATTTTTTGCCACCAAGGTAGGAGAGGGGGCGGGGCCAAACACCGTCGGTCACCATGCATGCGACCAGGAGGTAAGTGCAGGGCCAAACAGCAAGATTTCGGTTTTGAATGCATTTAACTGCAGGAAATTATCAGTCATCCAGTCAGCTATGGCAGACATGCCTTCAGCAAAACGCTGGTCAACTGACTCCATATCCTTATCAAAGGATAAGAGTAATTGAGTACCGTCTGCGTAAGAGAATGGCATGAAGCCATACTTGCAGATTACTTTAGCAAGGGGGGCCACATAGATATTGATAAGGTCGGGCTCAAGCAAGAGCCCTGGGGCACCCCCTTACTAAGCTTCACAGTTCATGAGCGGAGTGGGCCCAAATTGACCATTTGCGTGCGCTGGTCCAGAAAACTAACAAGCCATTTAAACGCCAGCTCTTGCAGACCGGTCTCTCTCAGTCGGAGTATCAATTTCGGATGAGAGACCGTGTCAAAGGCTGCGGTTAGGTCCAATAGGACCAGCATCACTCCTTTATTGTCATCTAAGGCCATTTTAATATAGTCCGTGACCCCAATGGGGGTTGTCTCCGTTGAGTAGTTAGATCTAAAACCGGACTGTGAAGGGTCAAGGATGCCGTTAATCTCAAAGTAATCAATTAAATGCATGTTAACATGGCTCTCCGTCATCTTACCCATTAAAGGAAGAAGCGGAATGGGGCGGTAGTTGGAGAGCACTTCAACGGACACCTGATCTTTCTTCTTAATGGGTATTACTTGAGTGGCCTTCCAGTCTAAAGGCACACTGCCTTCATATAGTGATGAGTTTAAGATCTCAGCAGTGGGGGCAGCCAGAGAAGGGGCTAAAAGGGCAAACTTATGTTCAGGCATAATATCTAAGGGAGATCCAGATTTAGCCTTTTTTAGTATGGTTTCCACTTGTGAAACATCAATATGTTTAAACTGTTTCAGACCATCTCCGTACTAATTCAGAATTGACAGGTAGCTCCTGGTCCATTTCTTGAGAAAATTGTTTATAGATCAAATTGATTTTGTCATCAAAATATGTGGCTAGATTGTCACAAAGTCCCTGCGAAGGGGTGCTCAACTGTACACATGCAGTGGGATGGGTAAGGGTTTTAAGAATTTTATTGATGTATTGCCTGCCTGGTCAAGTTTGGTTATAAAATGGTCTTTACGTGCCTTTTTTAGGTTCTTATGATAATTACTAAGGGCCAGTTTGAATCTTAATTTATCAGTCTCCAACTGGGATTTACGCCAAGTCTTTTCTAAGTTTTTGCACCTGGATTTTTCACTGCGTAATACATCAGTGTACCATTCTTCACTTTTTTTTCCTAGTATTGCCAAGCTGGTTTGACATGGGCGCCAGTGTATCTATCACCTCACTTAAGGATGTATTAAAACTCTTACGTTTTGTGGAGCTATCCATGAACTCATTAAAAACAGGGGGAGTATAAATGTTATCGAAAGATTCAGATGTAACCTTATGCCATCGTCTTTGAGGACCTTTCACAGAACATTCCATCAATAGGGGTCTGCAAGTACTCTGAATTTTAAATGGAATCATAAATGATCTGACCATATTAATAGATAAGCAGGATCAGCAACAATATGAGGGGATGTAGAGAGTATGATATCTAGTGTATGAACCGCTGAGTGTGTAGGCCCAGAATTAATTTTATATAGGCCTAAGGTGGCCATATCAGCTAGAAAACTCGACGCCTCTAAGTTTTCCTTTTCATCACTGTGGTCGTTAAAATCTCCAAGTAGCAGGAATTTCATTGATGTAATTATATAAGGACTAATTTTTTCCATTATTTTTAAATTAAAATCTTCTAATGGCCCTCGTTGGGCGGTAGACAAGAGCGCCTTTTATAGTTTCTTGGGGCGTGACCTCAATTTTAAATATACACATTTCCATTGTGTTATCTTGGAAGGAGTCAATCATTGTGACTTTTGTCGCCTCTTTATATATAATTGCAAACCCCTCCCCCCATTTTTCCTACTCTATCCAACCTAAGGATGCGGTAGTGTTGTGGGAGCGCAAGGGCAATATCGGGCATGGAGCTGGATTTGAGCCATGTTTAGGTGACAAAGCCAAGATCAAAAGAAACCGAACTCAACAAATCCCAGAGTTCGGTTGCGTGTTTAGGTAACGACCGCACATTTGCCAAAAACCCTATCCAGGAGCAGGCCTGTTTTAAGGGATAGGGCATTACAAAACTATTGACAGTCAAACCCCTCTCCATCAAATTTTTCTTCCTGGCAATGTTGCATTCTATATCCGACAGACTAGTAGTACAAGAGAAAAGACAGTGTGGGCAAGCAAAAGGACCTTCCAAATTTGCAACTTTATGAGCCAGGGGGCAAGGTGATAGGCCTTGTCTCAGCTGAAGAAGCTGCGAAGATGTAAAGAAGAGCCTAAGAGAAATAATGACTGACACACCATCCCCAGCACCCGCATGTAACAATCAATCAAAAAACAATTCAAGCATTTAATCCTTCCACTTCTTTATTGCTCTTCTTCATCACATCTTCTGTGCATAGCCAACACGTGATTCGTCGCAGTTTTCACGATATCTTCAGGGCTAAGGAACCATATGTAAATAGAGATCAGTAACGTAGCTGTAACATTTGCACTTAGTTATCAACATCTCTTGTGACAATCGTGGGGTTCTTTTCATGCAAAAAAATAGAGGCCTCACAGCCTCCAACGTGTGGTCATGGCGTGGAAAACCAATGTGTAATCATTTCTACCAATCATATTTGCACGTTACCATGCATAGATAATTGTGAACAATTTTTTATATTGCACAGCTATGTGCCATACCTAAAGCCAGTTGGCAATAATAATACATACTGTATTCGTACAATATTTCGAACACTGGTTGCCATGCACACCTTGTCCCCTTGTCATGACATGCAAATCCATGTACCACTAGTGAAAGAAAAACATTTCTATATGTGTAAAAGGTGAGAAACTGGCAAGCGTGCAATTGATTTGAGAAGAGACGCAGATCTCTTATATATGTGACAGGACCACCTGAAGAGATATATACACTGGTAAGTATAAACTACAAATCAACCTCAATTTATTTAAACGCAGCCAATCCTCTCGAGTATCTGCAAATTTGTGTTCCTATTCATCAAGGCAAGTATCAACAATATCTCAACTGGATTCAGTAGAAGTTAGTATATATGTATGTACAAGACATTACAATGAGAGAACAAAAGGGAGAGACTCTGAATTATTTGTTGAATGTGCTCATGGCATCATATATTTGGAAAAAAGTAAAACATGACAGTTATATCAGCACTGTATCGCAAAAATGCAGAGGCAACCCTAAAGGACTTAGTGCACTTTATGCTTGTGACAAGAGGGGACGGCGCAAGTGACAATTGAAGAACACAGCGCTAGGCGCGAATTGAAAAAGTGATGTAAAAAATGTACAGAATGATCGGTTCTAAACAATAATTTTCTTGAAATATTTAAATACGATTCAGAACAATTCCATGAACCAGAGAAGGATGTGCGCCATATGTTGCACTGAAAAAGAATGGTCGATGGCGTTTTGATACTCAGTAAGTCAGGATCATCATCAGGACTGAAAAGCCAAATTCATGGGTGCTGTATGGGTAAGTAAAGGAGAGGGTCCGCGCAGCTGGGGGAGGGAGATATGATGGAAAACGGAGCGGAGGGGTGAGCAATCCTGCCTACCTGTAGTGAAGGTGATCAGGATTCAGGAGTTGAATAGGTCCTTTGGAGAGGAAGCAGTGTTGTAGAACGTCTGCTATCAGTGGCGGCATATGGGTGTGTGATCCAAGGAAAGAGGAGGGTAGAATGGTCTGAGACAAAGGCCCAGGGTGAGGGTATGCCTGAGTGGGGATCGGGAAGTGACGTTGGGAAAAACAGACTCACCCGTTGGTGGCCGGAAAAAATCCTGTGCCAGATGCAGGGTCGGAGCCCCGATCCACTGCTGGAGGGAGCCGGATATGGATTCCTGGGGAGGGAGGGTGGGAGAGGGTTAGAGGTAAGGAGCGTAATCACGGGTAGCAGGCATCAGAACCCGAGACCCGGTGTATGGAGAAAAAGCAGCGACTTGCCTGGGTAAATCTAGTAGTGAGGATGGAAAATCCAGTCATGGTTTCGCATACGAGTAGAGCCGGGCCGCCACGAGCGTGTGCGGTGTCCACCGGTATCTCGTGGGTGTGTGATTGCCGGGCTCAATTAAACCATCAGTCTATTCCCAGCGAGCGTGTCACGGAAATACATGTCTGACTTCAGATAAGCTGCATGGGGGGGTGGGCGGGGCGTAGTTGGGCACGCTAGGCAGTCGTCAAGGCGACGGGTTGGAGGAAAGGGAAGAGCTACTCTAGATGTAGGGGATGTTGATACGGGAAAGGATTAGAGGGAGTGAAGTGGCTGTGTAATCGAATTCAGGGTAAAGTAGCAAGGGAGGTGAAGCAGAATCAATAAATTAAATGTTCCCCAGTAACAAGGAATTAATTACGAGGTCAATCCGGTGCAGGCCGGGTGACGGCAAGGAAGGTTGAATTACCATTCAGAGTGAATCACTTAGTATGTAGAGGCAATTGTGCACAATCCGGATGAGGGAGCAGTCTAAAATTATAAGTACACCAATCGGACGAGGACGCAGTCTAAAACAACGGATGGTAATTAATTGATAACTACATGGATACAACATAAATGTGATAACAACAATCGGTGAACTAGAGATCAAAACGAGGTATCACAGTTGGCAAGCAGGTGGGTGGCAATTGCCCAATAGCGGTGTGATGAAGGCTAACAACAGTGTCATCACCCGAATTATATCTAGTGTTTACGGGTAGCCCGGCAGGCTATGTGTAGATGTAAACATTACCAATGACTGGGGGTCATGTTTGGGCAAGGGACAACCATGTCGGATGGGAGTGGTGACAAGGTACAGAGAGGAGAAAAAAGGAGGGGGGACAGGGATCACCACTGGACGGTGCTGTTCCACTCATCTATCGTGTTCAGGCCCTGGGTCACTGAGTTACAGCGTGTGATCCATTTACATTAGTTTTTGTTCAGTAAGGTTTGCATGTTGCCCCCTCTGAGGGGAAGCAGAGGTTGGTCAATGACTTGCCAGAGGATGTTGAGTTCACTGTGATTTTCCTCAAGGTAGTGTGCCACCAGGGGGGCTGTCAGAACTTTACAGTGTATCCTGCTCTTGTGTTGTATGATTCTCTGTTTAATCATCTGGGTAGTTTGGCCAATGTATGTGAGGCTGCATGGGCAATGGATGGCATAGATTACGTTCTGGGAACGGCAGTTAGTGAAGGTTTTCAAGGCATAGAATTTGTTGTTGTTGCTGAATTCTTTTGTGTTGCAGGTAAGTTCGCAGACACTGCATGTTTGGCATCTGTAGTGGCCGATCACCGGAGGAAGACCCCAGGCGGCAGTGATCGAGTGAGGCTGGGTGGGTTTGGTTGGCCAAGTAATGGCATGAACTAGGTGGTTTGACAAGTTCTCACCTCATTGAAAAGAAAAGAGAGGTGATTCCTGAAAAGATTTGTTCGTTCTCAGTATAGTCCAGTTGCGTTTGATGATTTTTTCACGTGGTTAGTACAAGGGCTGTATTTAGTCACAAGAGGGATTCTGGAGTTCCTCTTTTTCGTTTGGGGTGTGAGGAGGAGGTTTCGATGACAATACCACGCTCTTTTGCGGGCTCGTGAGATCAGTCTTGGTGGGTAGCTCCTAGAAATGAATTTGTCACGGAGAACATCAGACTCCCTGAAGTAGTCCTTGCGCCATTTACAATTTCAGCGAATGCGCAAAAATTGACCATATGGTAGGCCATCTCTCAAACCACGTGGGTGGTAACTAGAGTAATGCAGTAGGGTGTTTTGTTCTGTCGGTTTTCGGTACAGCATGGTTCCAATTTTTCCTTCCTCCGCATGAATGGTGATGTCCAGGATTGGTAAGTCATTTGGTCTGGACTCATGGGTGAACTTCAGATGAGGTTCTGATTGATTCAGCCAGAGGACAAAGGTATTTAATGTGTCAGGGTGCCTTTCCAAAGGAGGAGGACATCATCTATGTAGCGTTGCCACAGGGAACTTTGTGTCCTGAATGGGTTGGTCGGGGTAAGTATGTAAGATTTTTCCAGGTGGTGTACAAACAGAATGGCGAAACACGGGGCAAAACATGCCCCCATAGAGACACCCTTGATTTGCAGCTAGAATGAGTCTTGGTAGAGAAAGTAATTGTTCTCAAGGGCAATGCATAATAAGTCCGTAACAGTATACACTGTAAAGTTCTGACAGCCCCCCTGGTGGCACACTACCTTGAAGAAAATCACAGTGAACTCGACATCCTCTGGCAAGTCATTGACCAACCTCTGCTTCCCCTCAGAGGGGGCAGCATGAAAACCTTACTGAACAAAAATGAATGTAAATGGATCATACGCTGTAACTCAGTGACCCGGGGCCTGAACATGATAGATAAGTGGAACAACACCATCCAGTGGTGATCCTTGTCCCCCCTCCTGTTTTCTCCTCCCTGTACCTTGTCACCACTCCCATCCGACATGGTTGTCCCTTGCCCAAACATGACCCCTAGTCATTGGTAATGTTTACATTTACACATAGCCTGCCGGGCTACCCGCAAACACTAGATATAATTCAGGTGATGACACTGTTGTTAGCCTTCATCACACGCGCCCTCTTATGTCATTGAAATGTCACCGCTATTGGGCAATTGCCTCCCACCTGCTTGCCAACTGTGATACCCCGTTTTGATCTCTAATTCACTGATTGTTGTTAACACATTTATGTTGTATCCATGTTGTTATCAATTAATTGCCATCCGTTGTTTTAGACTGCGTCCATATCCGATTGGTGTACTTATAATTTTAGACTGCTCCCTCATCCGAATTGTGTACAATTGCATCTACATACTAATTGATTCACTCTGAATGGTAATTGCAACCGTCCTTGCCATCACCTGGCCTGCACCGGATTGACCATGTAATTAATTCCTTGTTACTGAGGAACATTTAATTTATTGATTCTGCTTCACCTCGCTTGCTACTGTACCCTGAATTCGATTACACTGACGCTTCACTCCCTCTAGTCCTTGCCCATATCGACGTCCCCTACATCTAGAGTAGCTCTTCCCTTTCCTCCAACCCGTCACCTTGACGAGTGCCTAGCGTGCCCAACAACGCCCCGCCCACCCCCCCACGCAGCCTATCCGAAGTCAGTCATGTATTTCCGTGACACGCTCGCTGGAAATTGACTGACGGTTTAATTGAGCCCGGCAATCACACACCCACCAGATACCAGTGGACACCGCACATACTCGTTGTTGGCCCGGCTGTACTCGTATGTGAAACCACAACTGGATTTTTCCGTCCTCACTACTAGATTTACCCAGGTAAGCCGCTGCTTTTTCTCCATACACCGGGTCCCGGGTTCTGCTGCCTGCTACCCGCGATTACGCTCCTTACCTCTAACCCTCTCCCACCCTCCCTCCCCAGGAATCCATATCCGGCTCCCTCCAGCAGTGGATCGGGGCTCGACCCTGCATCTGGCACAGGATTCTTTCCAGCTACCAACGGGTGAGTCTGTTTTTCCCAAAGTCACTGCCCGATCCCCACTCAGGCATACCCTCACCCTGGGCCTTTGTCTCAGACCAGTCTACCCTCCTCTTTCCACAGATCACACACCCGTGTGCCGCCACTGATAGCAGACATTCTACAATGCTGCTACCTCTCCAAAGGACCTATTCAACTCCTGAATCCTGATCACCTTCACTACAGGTAGGCAGGATTGCTCACCCCTCTGCTCCGTTTGTCCATCATATCCCCCTCCCCCAGCCGCGCTGACCCTCTCCTTTACTTGCCCATACAGCACCCATGAATTTGGCTTTCCGGTCCTGATGATGATCCTGACTTACTAAGGATTGAAACGCCGTTGACCATTCTTTTCCAGTGCAACATATGGCGCACATCCTTCTCTGGTTCATGGAATTGTTCTGAATCGTGTTTAAATTATTTCAAGAAAATTAATGTTTAGAACCGATCATCCTGCACATATTTTACATAACTTTTTCACTTTGCGCCTAGCACTGTGTTCTTCACTTGTCACTTGCGCCGTCACCTGTTGTCACAAGCACAAAGTGCACTAAGTCCTTTAGGGTTGCCTCTGCATTTTTCCGATACAGTGCTGATATAACTGTCATGTTTTATTTTTTTCCAAATATATGATGCCATGAGCACATTCAACAAATAATTCAGAGTCGCTCCCTTTTGTTCTCTCATTGTAATGTCTTCTACATATATATTTAACTTCTACTGAATCCAGTTGAGATATTGTTGATACTTGCATTGAACTCACTCAGATCTCAACGTGGTCTATGGGTTACATTCCTGTGTTTTTTACCCTATTCATCAAGATCATCTCTAATAGTTGACATACAAAACAAATATATATATGACTGTCAATCATCACGGCATCACAATATGTCACAAACTGCTCTCTAAGTAGTGTGAAATAGTATCGAAAAGGCATAATAGCTCTTACCATAAATCTAAGACCGTAAGAAAACCTTGCTTGACTTCAGAAGGTCTCTCATGCCAACTATTTTTATATCCGTGCGTCAACAAGTGTCCCTCACTCCTGTAGCTAAAGAAATGACAGACGAGAGTCAGTTTCCACATCAAACTGGCGCAGTACTTAATTTTCTTCTGAAACCCTCACCCCCGGGTTGGTGCGGTCTTACCTATATATCTTGTGCCGTCTCTGCGAGTACGCCGAGCATGTAGTGTGTTTGCCATGAGAAATTAAAAGTCATCTGAAAACCTCCGTATAGGTGTGTCAGCGTAACGTGTACATAGTCATTTAAATAGGACTATGCGAACAGAATTAAAACGAGTGCCATATTGTAACGTGCATATTTCATGTTAGCTGAAAAGACCTTCTGCATTGCGAAGAGGAATATATTTTAAATGCCCTCGCTACTTTGTATATGCACCATATTTAAAGTTGCACATACACTTAGATATAGATCCTTATAACCTCTTCTGTAAGTATGGCACACCAGATCCTATGCAGTTCATCATTCTGAACATGCATATACACTTCATCATCTCCTTACTATATTGGCTGGAGTGAAGCATAAAGATCAAAAGCTTTTTTCATGCCACTGTAGATTACAACATAGTTCCAAATTTGTGTCATGTCCAACCCACGGGGGAAACCGAAAATCAACATATAATAGCCTGACACGTGAATTTAGTGTGCATGGCATTTCCTTGTTACAAATAATGTATGGTCTAAAGTATCGAATCACCCCCTTTATCAGATGACAGTACACTTCAACACAGGGTACCCTATTCACAATCTGTAATGTGATATCCGTGCTCACCATACGAAAATATTGGCTCAGTACACAATGTAGTATTGCGACAGTTCATATCCCTGAAACATAATACACCTCATGATCTCTGTTACATATCATGTTGCACACATTCATGTACCTAAACAGTAATGTATCTCACGGTCTATGTTCAGACCAAACTCGACACTCCATAGCTTCAAAATCCAAGTTGATTCCCTCCTTCTCAGCATGAGTTCCCTATGTCTCTGCACATGGTCAATACCATAAAACTTGAAACTTTTGTTCCTGCATTGTGCTGGGCAGTCTGATATGGTTTGAGAGATAGGATACCTAATATCGGCTTGCTTCACTACTCTCATATGTTCTCCTATTCTGTCTTTCAATGATTGAATTGTGCTGCCAACGTACTTCTTGCCACACCTACATTCTATAATGTACACAACAAACTTAGTGTTACAGTTAATGCAGAATTTGATAGTTTATCTTCTATTGTTCAGAACCTCGAACTCTCTTTTTTTGTCATCTGCCCATTTGCAGTTGACATAGTGTCCACACTTGTGGAAACCAAGTGTTAAGGGTGTCATCCAGTTAGTGCTCGTTCTAGTATGTAGGTAGCTGGGACACAGCAGATTGCTTAAACAAGTTCCTCTACGGTAGGTGATTTCAGGCTTGCCAGTAATAAACCTCTCCAATGTTTTATCAGCTCTAAGTACATGCCAAGGTTTTTTTAGGCTACGTATTGCTGTTCCTGATAATTTAGTATAGTCTGTCACTAAGTATACTTTATCCTGTTGTGCATCTTGTTTAGTGAATTCTCTCAATGTGTCCTGTCTGTCAATTCTCTCTATCCTGTGTCTGGCTTTGTTCAGTAACCTTTGATCATATCCTCTCCTTTTAAACCATGTGGTCATATCTTGTATGCATTCTACAAATTCCAAATCCTTGCTGCAGTTGCGTCTAGCTCTTGTAAATTCTACATAAGTGATTGCCATTATTTGGTGTTGAGTACGTGCACTTAGGGCATGTAAAATAGCATTAGATGCATTAGGTTTTCGGTACAATTTACTTTGAATCGTATTTCCTTTTATATATAGTTCTACATCCAAAAAGGTGACTCTATTTCGACTATCTTCACTTGTGAACCTGATATTTAACTGATTACTGTTCAAATATGCAACAAATCCCTGGACTTTTTCCACTGTACCTGTCGACACCTTTAAGCAATCATATATATAGCGTCTCCAAAATAAAATTGAGTCATTCCACTCCTTGCACATGTTGCCCCAGATCCACATTTCCTACAACAAACCCATAAACAGGTTGGCATATGAGGAAGAGAATCTGGAGCCCATGGCCACTCCTTGTTTTTGTCGGTAACATGTGTCTTTTAATAAAAAGACATTATTGTCTAAAATTAATTGTATCATGTTGATCAGCATTTCCATGTGATCCCACTGACTTGCACACCTTGTATTCAAGATATGTCTTATTGCATGTAACCCTGTATCGTGTTTGATGCTCGTATTTAGAGCTTATACGTCCAAAACTACCAATATCATGTTAGGTTCCCAAATCAGATCCTCAAGGATTCCCAAAATGTGTTTGGTGTCGCGAATATACGAGGGTAAATCGCCGACCAGACGTTTCAAAAAGAAATCTACATATTCTGATATTCGTGTCATGGGACCCTCATTTACAGATATGATGGGTCTGCCTGGAGGGAATGGTAGGTTTCTGTGTATTTTTGGTAGTGTGTAGATACACAGAAACCTCGGTGTATCCACTCTTAAGTACATATATTCATCATCATCGAACAACCCTTGTTCACGCTATTGTTTCAAATGTTGATTAATGGTATGAGACAAAGTCCATGTAGGATTGGCTGCAAGGGTCTCATAAATTTCTTGATCACTCAACTGTGTGAGGATCTCATGTTCATAATTACTTTTTTTCATTCCAACGATATTCCCCCCTTTGTCTGCCTCTTTAATCACTACATTCTCCTCCCCCCGTAAATGCCTCTCGCTTTCCATTGGTAAGATTGTAATTTCTGTTACAATCATGTCTGTGGTTGTCCACACATTTGTCTAGATCCCATACCACCAGCATGTGAAAAATATCAATATTTTTACCAACTTGTAATTGTGGCGTCCATTTGGACTTCTCTTTTAAACCACTGCATGCCGAGGGGTCAGTTCCTGTGCCCAGATCTCTCATGAGCATAATTGATGTGAGAACATCATCTTCACATTCCGTAATAGATAACAACATGTTAGTATCTACAACATTTTGGATTTATAATTCCCTGGAAGTGAATGCTATTTCTCTTACTTGTGATGCTTTGTCAGGGGATTGAGACAGACAAAAATGCTTCTTGATTTTTAATCGCCCTATGAATTTATATAATTCAATTTAGTTTACATGCATCACCTCTATCCTTAGGACAAAATCCCAAACCCTTCATCAGTAGATAGGTCATATATTCTGATAAGTGTTGGTCTGTCAAATTAATTAGTGCCACTTCACCTATTTCTTCCTGTCCCAAGATCTGGTTCTCATTCCCAGGAAGTCCAAGGCCTACTTAGGGGAAGGAGGTGTAGGCTAGCAAGCAACAAATATCCACAAATTCTACCATAGTACAGTCAGAACTTTTCCTTATAAAAAGCAAAAGTACTTTATGACACAAATACTACTTAACCCCTTCGATGCTCATGACGGAGCGGTTCCGTCATGAGCATCGGTTGGGCTGTGCTCATGACGGAACCGCTCCGTCATGAGCACAGCCCCTGGGGGAAGCGCTGGCGCTCCCCCCCTGGGGCATCGATCATGCCCCCACAGAGGGGGATGGCAGCGGAAGAGTTTCCGCTGCCACCCCCGAGCCCCCCACGCTTCCCAATGACGTCAGCGCGCACAGCGCGCGCCGATGTCATCAGGAAGCGTTGGACGCGCTGGAATTCATTTCTTCCAGCGCGTCTAACGGAGAAGGTGAGTGTTTCGCTTCGGTGTGGCGGGGGGGGGGGGGGAATTGGGATGCCTTGAGGCATCGGGGAGAGGAAAGAGTATTTCCTCTCCCCTGATGTCTCAATGCTGGGCATTCCTGCTTCACGATCGCGCACAGCGTCGCGATCGTGGAGCAGGGATGCCCCACTAGACCCCAGGGATGTCTTTGTGTGCAGAAAGGAAGCGACCCCTTGGGCAAGGGTCGCTTCCAGGGGCCAAATCTTAATGCCAAGACTTTTCTACCCCCCCCTGGGGGCAGATCGGTCGTGTTTCTAGCCGTTTCTGCTCCCAGGGGGGCAGAAAAGCCCACTAGACACCAGGGATGTCTGTTACTTTATTAGGAAGCGACCCCTTGGGCAAGGGTCGCTTCCTTGGGGGCCAAAATAATGTGAAGACTTTTCTGCCCCCCCCCGGGGGCAGATTGGTCGTCTTTCTGTCCGTTTCTGCTCCCAGGGGGGCAGAAAAGCCCACTAGACACCAGGGATGTCTGTTTCTGTCATTAGGAAGCGACCCCTTGGGCAAGGGTCGCTTCCTTGGGGGCAAAATAAATATTAAGACTTTTCTGCCCCCCCTGGGGGCAGATCGGTCGTGTTTGTATCCGTTTCTGCTCCCAGGGGGGTCAGAAAAGCCCACTAGACACCAGGGATGTCTGTTTCTGCATTAGGAAGCGACCCCTTTGGCAAGGGTCGCTTCCTTGGGGGCCAAAATAATGTTAAGTCTTTTCTGCCTCCCCTGGTGACAGATCGGTCGTCTTTCTGTCCGTTTCTGCTTTAATAAAGATGGAAGTGACCCCTTGGGCAAGGGTCCCTTCCAGGGGGCAATTTTTTATATTATGTATTTTGCCCCCCCGCCCCGGGACAGATTAGCCTGGTATTTTTTCCTGCTGTTTTCTGCCCCACCTGGCACACAACCTGATTTACCATTTGGGTAGTAACATAGCATGTTATAATGTTTATTGTTATATTTTTTGTGTATTGCAATTCCAATTGTGTTTTTTTTAAACTTTTTTGTTCTAGGTGAAGGCTTTTGCTCTTTTCAGTTTGCGGTTTCGTTACTGTTTGTGTAGTTTGGTAAGAGACTTTTTTGTGCAATGTAAATGTGTTTGATTTCTCTGCATGAATTTTTTTAGCAAATGGTGTAATAATAGCAGTATATTTGGTTTTTGAGTGTCAAAAACTGTGTGCATTTGTGCTCGATGTGTATTTTGTTGTCTTGTGAATAATTTTTTTTTTTCTTCTTTCTAGTTGGATATCGTTTGTTTTTGCTGTGTCACTGAAGAGTACGTTCTGGTGAGTGCAGCTGTCTCTTGTAATTGAATTGTATAGTTTTTGAGTACATTGATCTTACTTACTTGGTTTGCATATTGTTGGTTGTTGTTGACTTGTTTGTGCAGTCTTCTATCTTAGTAAGTATAATGGCTAGACGCAGGATTACTGCTCAGCAGGTTGTTGTTTTGCTGTTTGAGTCTTCCTCTGACCATGGTTCAGAGACTGACTCTGCATCTGAGGGAGAGGAGGCAGGGGACGATTCTGACAGTGAGTTTTCTCTCCGTATGGAGTCATCGGATGATGAAGATACTCTTAGTGCGGATGAAGTGCCTGTGTTAGAGGAGGAGACTGATGTGCCGATAGTGCGGCAAGAGGCATCTGGGCTGCAGCCTGGGGCTGCAAGGCTTCCCGTTGGTGTAGTGCGGCAAGAGGCTTCTGGGCTGCAGCCTGCGGCTGCAAGGCTTCCCGTTGGTGTAGTGTGGCAAGAGGCATCTGGGCTGCAGGCTGGGGCTGCAAGGCTTCCCTTTGAAAGTGATGACCTCTGAGTTGCCCCTGGCATGGTGCAGCCGGCATTGCCAGAGTTTACTGGTGTTCCAGGGTCTAGAGTGAATACTGAAAACTTTTTGCCGGTAAATTTTTTTCAGTTGTTCATGGACGATGTGTTTTTGGCAGAGATTGTTGAGCAGACTAATTTGTATGCCGAACAGTTTTTGAGGGACAACAGTGCCAGTCTTAAGCCACACTCTAGAGCTACCCGGTGGACTCCCACAAATGTTGAAGAGATGAAGAAGTTCTTGGGTTTAACTTTTTTGATGGGCTTGCTAAGGAAGCCATCAATGTCTTCATATTGGTCTAGCAGTCCCTTGATGGCAATGTCTATTTTTCCGGCAGTCATGAGTCGTGACAGGTATTTGCTTCTGCTTCGGATGATGCATTTTGTTGATAATGGTTTAGCATTGCCACAAGATCACCCTGAGTGTGACCGTCTTTTTAAAGATTAGGTCTGTCCTTGATCACTTTGTTGATCGATTTTCTGAGATTTATGCCCCTGGGAAAGAGATTGCAGTGGATAAGTCTTTGGTGTTGTTCAAGGGCCGCTTGGTTTTTAGGCAAAAATTTCCTAGTAAGAGGGCACGCTATGCAATAAAGCTGTATATGCTGTGTGACAGTAGGACTGGATATGTCTCTAATTTCAGGGTGTACACCGGTAAGGATTCTAGGATTAACCTCCCTGGTTGTCCGTCCACTTTTGGAGTGACTGAGAAAATTGTTTGGGAACTTGGTAGAGGATTTTTTAACAAAGGCCACCATTTATATGTAGATAACTTCTACACTGGTGTGCGGTTGTTCAGGGAATTGGCCAAAGTGGACACTGTTGCTTGTGGCACAATCCGCTCTAACCATAAAGGTTTCCCGAAAGAACTTGTTTGTCAAAAGCTTGTGCGGGGACAGTGCAGTGCGTTGCGTTGCCAGGAGCTTCTTGCTGTGAAGTTTTCAGACAGGAGAGATGTCTACATGCTGACTACCATCCATGATGAAAGCACTGCACCTGTGACTGTTTGGGGTCAGGTCGCTGAAGCGCGCAAACCTGTGTGCATTTTAGACTATAATAGGCACATGGGTGGTGTTGACAGAGTAGATCAGAGGTTGGAACCTTACACTGCTCTTCGTAAGGCTTACATTTGGTACAAGAAGTTGGCTATCCATCTTTTCCACTTGGCAATGTTTAATGCTTTTGTTGTGTTCCAGGATTCTTGCCCTGAGTCAAAGATGACTTTTGCTAAGTTTCAGGAGTCTGTAATAGGCAGCCTTGTTGTAGTGGAACAGGCAAGTTTTCCTAGATTTGGAGTGGTGGAGGATGTTGTTAGATTGAAAGATCGCCACTTTCCAGATCACATTCCTCCCACACCCTCAAAAGATTTTCCCAGTAGAAGATGTAGAGTCTGTTGGCGAAGAGGTACGCGGAAGGAGAGTCGTATGTACTGCCCCGACTGTCCTTCTCAACCTACACTGTGTGTCCCTGCTTGTTTTAGAGCGTACCACACGCGAAATAATTTTTGGGAGCATTCATGAGTGGCAAAGTGAACTGCCTGGTCTGTATTCTTTGGATACTTTGATTCTGTTTCAAGGTTGCTGTTAGTGCAATGTATTTAGTTGCTGATTTTGTGTTTCAAGATTTGTATCTATTTGCGATTTGTTTGTGTTTTTATTTTTTTCTAAAAAAATCCTAAATGTGATGGCAGTGTGTGTAGGCTGGCGCTTGGCTGTTGGTCTGTGTGGACTGGCACTTGGTTGGTGGTGTGCGTGGAATGGTGCTTGGCTGGCGGTGTGCGTGGACTGGCGGTGTGCATGGACTGGCGGTGTGCGTGGACTGGTGCGTGGCTCGTGGTGTGCGTGGACTGGAGCTTGGCTGGCGGTGTGCGTGGAATGGTGCTTGGCTGGCGGTGTGCGTGGACTGGTACTTGGCTGGCGGTGTGCGTGGACTGGTGGTGTGTGCAGACTGGTGCTTGGCTGGTGGTGTCCGTGGACTGGAGCTTGGCTGACGGTGTGCGTGGATTGGCGATTGGCTGCCGGTGTGCCTGGACTGGCGATTGGCTGGCGGTGTGCCTGGACTGGCGCTTGGCTAGCGGTGTGCGTGGACTGGTGTTTGGCTAGCGGTGTGCGTGGACTGGCGCTCTGCTAGAGGTGTGTGTGGACTGGCGCTCGGCTGGCTGTGTGTGAGTAGCGACTTTCTGCTGGTCACTACACACACTGCTAGCTGAGTGCCACTCCATGCAATCCATCAGCCTGTGTAGTTGCTGTGTCTGGATTGTGGGCGTGTGAAAGTGATGGGCCCTTGAATGGCGCTGTGTGCTGGTGTGAGTTTTGTTATGTGATGGGCCCGCGACTGGCGGTGTGAATGGTTTTGTATGTCTCACACGTATGAAAGGTGTATGAATGGCCTGTAAAGAGGTTGGTGCCTTGTCGTGGCTTTACAGCTCATGAGCTGTGAGTCAATGGTTCAGTTTCTCGCCCTTTCAATTATTACCAGTGCATTTCATTTTTGTGAAATCACTTGCTAATACAATTGTATCTACTGAACCATCACTCACCCTCGTGCCAAATCCAACCAGTATGTGTGTGTGCTTGTGGATTAGATGGCTGTGCAGTAATATTTGTCTTTCTGAAGCAGGGTGTACCTTGTCCCTTTTTGTGAATTTTGTAATGTGTTGCTTTTGTGCCTGGTGGTGCGAATGGTCTTGTTTGTATCACGTATGAAAGGTGTGTGAATGGCCTGTAAAGTGGTTGGTGCCTTGACGTAGCTTTACAGCTCACGAGCTGCGAGTCATTGGTTTGTTTTTTTGTGAATTTAATTATTGACAGTGCATTTCATTTTTGTGAAATCTCTTGTTAATAAAATTTAATACACTGAACCATGACTCACCCTCGTGCCAAATCCAACCAGTATGTGTGTGTGTTTGAGGAATAGAAGGTTGTGAAGGAATCTTTGTCTTTAGTTTCTCTGCCAAGGTACACTTTCCATGTAAGAATAACCCACCAACTGTAGATATTGTCGAAAACCCATGGGAGTTCATGGTGATGTCTCTCTTGTGAATTCAAAAAGTTTTTTTATCCCCAATGTCCTGCAAACCTCAAAATGTCTGCCACATTTTCTTTGCAATATTATTCCATAATTCTCACGCTGTAGGAACAATAGTTAATCTGGTTTTGCAAGGGGGGTCACTTTGGTTTTTGGCCTGGTGCTCAGCGGCCATCTAGGGAAACCTACCAAACCCACACATTTCGGAAAACTAGACACCCGGCGGCTTCCAGGGAGGTATGGCTTGCGTGGATCCCCCAACGTTTCCTTACCCAGAATCGCCTGAAAACCTCAATTTTAGCTGAAAAAATCACTTTTTTCACACATTTTGGGGTGGGAAAGTTGTGGCATCACCGGGCTCACACAAATTTACCACCACCCAGCGTTCCCCCAGGTCTCCCGGTAAAAATGGTGCCTCACTTGTGTGGGAGGCCCAAGTACCCGCAGCAGGCAAGGGCCCAAAACGTAGTGAGGCGACATCAAAATGGCCTATCTGAAAACCACCTGGTTTTGCAAGGGGGGTCACTTGGGTTTTTGGCCCGGTGCTCGGCGGCCATCTAGGGAAACCTACAAAACCCATGCATTTCTGAAAACTAGACACCCGGCGGCTTCCAGGGAGGTATGGCTTACTTGGATCCCCCAATGTTTCCTTACCCAGAATCCCCTGCAAACCTCAATTTTAGCTGAAAAAATCACTTTTTTCATACATTTTGGGGTGGGAAAGTTGTGGCATCACCGGGCTCACACAAATTTACCACCACCCAGCGTTCCCCCAGGTCTCCCGGTAAAAATGGTGCCTCACTTGTGTGGGAGGCCCAAGTACCCGCGGCAGGCAAGGGCCCAAAACGTAGTGATGCGACATCAACATTGCCTATCCCAAATGTGAGGTACCATTTTTCTCGTAGGACTTTGGGCAATGCGGGGTGGGAGGAAAATTGTGGATCCACGCAGATTACAGAACTTTCCATCACTGAAATGTGGGGAAAATGTGTTTTTTTTGTAAATTTTTTTACGTTTGCAAGGGATTCTGGGTAACAGACCATGGTGGGAGGCAGTCAAGTCACCCCATCCTGGATTCCCCTGAGTGTCTAGTTTTCAAAAATATATAGGTTTGCTAGGTTTCCCCAGGTGCCGGCAGGGCTAGGGTTCAAAAACTACAGCTAGTCACTTTGCCAAAAAAGGGTCAATTTTCACTGCAAAATTGAGGTGTGACAACGTTGCGTTTTGCGCCGTTTCCTGTCACGGGCACTAGGCCGACCCGCACAAATGAGGTACCATTTTTCTCATAGGACTTTGGGCAATGCGGGGTGGGTGCAAAATTGTGGATCCACGCAGATTCCAGAACTTTCCATCACAGACATGTGGGGAAAATGTGTTTTTTTTGTCAATTTTTTACGTTTGCAAGGGATTCTGGGTATCAGACCATGGTGGGAGGCAGTCAAGTCACCCCATTCTGGATTCCCCTGGGTGTCTAGTTTTCAAAAATATATAGGTTTTCTAGGTTTCCCTAGGTGCCGGCAGGGCTAGGGTTCAAAAACTACAGCTAGTCACTTTGCCAAAAAAGGGTCATTTTTCACTGCAAAATTGAGGTGCGACCATGTTGCATTTTGCGCCGTTTCCTGTCGCAGGCACTAGGCCGACCCCCACAAGTGAGGTACCATTTTTCTCGCAGGACTTTGGGGAACGCGGGGTGGGTGGAAATTTATGGATCCAAGTAGATTCCAGAACTTTCCACCACAGAAATGTGGGGAAAAAGTGTATTGTTTTGTAAATTTTTAGGTTTGCAAGGGATTCTGGGTAACAGATCATGGTGGGAGCCAGTCAAGTCACCCCATCCAGGATTCCCCTGGGTGTCTAGTTTTCAAAAATATATAGGTTTGCTAGGTTTCCCTAGGTGCCGGCAGGGCTAGGGTTCAAAAACCACAGCTAGTCACTTTGCCAAAAAAGCGTCATTTTTCACTGCAAAATTGAGGTGCGACCATGTTGCATTTTTCGCCGTTTCCTGTCGCAGGCACTAGGCCGACCCCCACAAGTGAGGTACCATTTTTCTCGCAGGACTTTGGGGAACGCGGGGTGGGTGGAAATTTATGGATCCAAGCAGATTCTAGAACTTTCCACCACAGAAATGTGGGGAAAAAGTGTATTTTTTTCTCATTTTTTAGGTTTGCAAGGGATTCTGGGTAACAGATCATGGTGGGAGCCAGTCCAGTCACCCCATCCTGGATTCCCCTGGGTGTCTAGTTTTCAAAAATGTATAGGTTTGCTAGCTTTCCCTAGGTGCCGGCAGAGCTTGGGTTCAAAAAGTACAGCTAGACTCTTCACAAAAAATGTGTAAATTTTCAGTGTGAAAATGTGGTGTGACACTTCCTGTCGTGGGCACTATGCCTACCCAAACAAGTGAGGTACCATTTTTATCGGGAGACTTAGGGTAGTTCAGGTTTGTAAAGCAACTGTTAATACCTATTGATTTTTGATGCATTTGTCCCTTCCAAATGAAAGACATTGTGTAAAAAACAAAGTCATTTTGAAAAATGACCAATAATTGTCATGCAAGTATGAGTATTCCCAATTTCGAAAATGTGCAAATATGCACTGTTTCTAAACTCTATAATTTGTTCCCATTTCAGAAATACATAGGTGTCTTTCATACCAATTTTTCCATGTATACATTTTCACACAATAATTGCTATATACCCGGAACAAAAAAAAAAAACATTTCAAAATGCTGCTCAGTTCTTACTCTGGGTTCGTTGGGCTCTTGGTGAACCTACAAGTCCCATATATCCCCACAACTAGGAAGGTCCAGCGGATATAACAGTACATTGCTTTCAAAGAGATGTCATAAATAGAAGAAGTTACAGGTGAAAACGTTGACACAAAAGGCTGCTTTTTTCAACAAATGTTTTATTTTTCCTATATTTAACTGTTAGTTTCTATGAAAAAACCTTCATGGATCTACACAAATGACCCCTTGCTGAATTCAGAATTCTGTCTACTTTGCAAAAATGTATAGCTTTCCAGGATCCATTATTGCTTTTCTACCCATTTCTACCATTATCTGGAAGGAGGTTGAAAGCACAAAAAATAGCAAAAATAGGGTATGTCCCAGTAAAATGTCAAAACTGTGTAAAAAATGTTGGATTTCTGACAAAACTCTGTCATTCCCTAAAAGCTGGAGAAATGGTGATTTCAGCCCCACAAACCCTTTTTGATATCATTTACAGAGAAAACCCCAGATGCTTTCATTTGCAGCCACTTTTCCCCGTTTTCGACAAAAAATAAAAAAATTCTTTATTTTGACTAATTTCTGGGAACCCTCTAGGAGAATCCACAAACCCTGGGTCCCTTTAGAATCCTCATGATGTTGGAAGAAAAGGACGCAAATTTGGCATGAATACCTAATGTGGTCAAAAAGTTACAGGGGCCTAAGCACGCACTACCCCAAATAGCCTAAAAAGGTCTTAGCACAGGAGGGGAAAAGGCCTAGCAGCGAAGGGGTTAATACTATGCATTAATTTACAAATCTAGACTTGAGGGCAGATTGAAATACCTATGGTGACACCCCACTAACTGTTGACACCTCTAGCCAGGCCTGACCTCTACAACCACTATAACCATAATAGCCCCCCACATATATTAGGCA
Organism: Triturus cristatus; assembly: GCF_964204655.1. NCBI lineage: Eukaryota > Metazoa > Chordata > Amphibia > Caudata > Salamandridae > Triturus > Triturus cristatus. The sequence continues at coordinate 984,640,907 of NC_140592.1, read as the reverse complement.
CACTAGTTTGGGATGTGATTATGAACAGGCAGGACTACTAGCTTTAGCAGAGTGTAGCCACATCATAAAAGCAGAGGTATGTCGCAATAAATCAGTGCAATACTGTTAGAACTAGGGGTGGGCGGAATTTGCGAAATTAACTTTCGCAAATTATCGCGAAAATGTTTAAAATGATCGCAAACAAGCGGAAATATCGCGAAGATGCGGAAGTTTTTTTCCGGCATGTTCGCGAGATTTTCTGCATGGTTGCGGGTCGCCAACTTACCCATGTGGTTGCTTGCGGGCGCGGCCATATTGTTTTGAGTTTTCTCGCGGTGCATGATCGCGAGAAGAAAGACGTGATCGCGCGACGCATGACGTCACTGCGGTCGCGAACTGTCGCGAGACAGCGCAAATGGCTAAAAACAATACAACATCTCATGGAGAACGCGACCGGATCAAGAAAACTTGTCGGCAAACGCAGGGATTCAGGTAAGGCGATCGCGCGCGCGCGAGAATGTATTATTTTATAGCGCGAGCAAGAAACAAATTATCGCCAAGCTGCGGAAACCGGAATTTTTTACATTTTCGCGCTCTCCGCGGAACGCGAAAATGTCAAATTATCGCAATTTCCGCGAACAGAACGAAATTTTCGCCCCGGCCTAGTTAGAACCACTAAAGATTTTACCATCTGACAATGAAATTCATAGGAGGGGTTTCTTCAGGCCCCCTGGCCTCCACATTTTGCAGTTCTTGGAGAGCCTGATGTTTAATGCTCTCACTCTTTGTTAAGAACCTGTCTCATGTTTCTATGTGAGGGCCTGGAAATGTTGTATTGAAGTGTTGTGCTATGTTCGCTTGACCAAAGGCATTAAGCATTTGGACTTTAATGTTTAACTTTCAACGTGTAAGTTTGCTCGTGTTGCAATATTTTCTTCTTCTTTGCATGTGCTTTCTTATGATCTCATAGTTAGTGAAAGGCACATTGGGTATGAGAGATAGTTAAGCTCTGGAGGAGAACTTTTGGCAAGGACAAGAAGCTCTAATGAACAAAGGGAGGACCCCAATTCATGGTATATCTAGAGATGGGAGGAATCCAAGGACTTCCTGATGTTCTGACCATGAGACAGGAGTATCGAAAAAGGCTGACAAGTTCTACTGTGAGAAAGTGGAAAATTACTGGGACACAAGATGTGGGATTCTCAAATATTCTGTAGAGTTTTAATCGATGTTCACACTTTAGCTATGGGCAGATTCATTTTAGGCTTTGAGGGGTACAGATCTCTTTGCTTTATTTCTATTGTGTAGCTTTAGTGTATGCAATACTCCAAATTTGTAGAACTTATACAGAAGTCTCCACAATGCCGATACCTTCATTCTTTATTGGATGTAATTAGGGATTTCCCATTTAATGCTACTTTGTTTAGGCTCGGCTTAGATAATTTAGATTTATTCATGATTGTGCAAGAGGGCTGGAAATCATATACTGATCACCAGATTTTGTTCCTTATTTTCTGCATTGCCATTACTAAATTCCTTGTATACTTTATGCTGTTGAGACTAAACTTTGTCAGGGGATTTGTATTGCCAGTAGTGATTCTGTATTTTGTAAAGTATTCTTGAGATTAGTATACTTCACCTTGGCTTTGAATTTGTAATAAAGATACGTATCCCCATATATCGACTTTTGGGTCCTCACTGTGTAGCCAAATGAGTTACATTGTAAATTGAACTTTGGATGATGTTAACTCCTCTTTATTTGCCAGGCATCTAAAAAGGTTTATTTCAGGGGAATTTGGATATTTGACTCAGTGCTCTGACACTATCATTTAGAGTTTGGAAGTAATAGGGCGTTTCTGTCTCTCCAATCCCAGTTCCACTTTCTTATTTAGAGCTATGGCAAGTGCTGAGTTTCTGATGAAAGAGACACCCCAGCTCAAGTGTCGTAAAAACACTTTTGCAGTACATCCTTCAACTAACATGGTTTTATAAGTGACCCTCTACCTGAGGCAGGCTTTCCAATACTGTTTACTTTCTGTCTGCAACCACATACTGGAAACCAACAAAAATGTGAATGTGCTCATTGCATTAAGATCTTAATGATCCAAAAAGTGCTCAGTTAATTTGTGTGCAGTGTTTGCTGACCATACTCTGCAAACAACATTTCATACCTCACTCATAACATATTGGCTGCAGCAGTCGCAAAAAATCAATAAGCATTTAAACTGCTATTAACACTGGTAACCAGAGACAACTTGAATGCCTAATTTTGTGTTGTCATATTTGATCTCTACTTCAGTTTCTACAGATAGTGGAGGTTACTATGCAGTTTGGATTCATCACAATTATCAAACTGTTTGAACACTGTCCTAGCCTACTCATATTTCATATTATTTTTGCTGACCATACTCTGCAAACAACATTTCATACCTCACTCATAACATATTGGCTGCAGCAGTCGCAAAAAATCAATAAGCATTTAAACTGCTATTAACACTGGTAACCAGAGACAACTTGAATGCCTAATTTTGTGTTGTCATATTTGATCTCTACTTCAGTTTCTACAGATAGTGGAGGTTACTATGCAGTTTGGATTCATCACAATTATCAAACTGTTTGAACACTGTCCTAGCCTACTCATATTTCATATTATTTTTGCTGACCATACTCTGCAAACAACATTTCATACCTCACTCATAACATATTGGCTGCAGCAGTCGCAAAAAATCAATAAGCATTTAAACTGCTATTAACACTGGTAACCAGAGACAACTTGAATGCCTAATTTTGTGTTGTCATATTTGATCTCTACTTCAGTTTCTACAAATAGTGGAGGTTACTATGCAGTTTGGATTCATCACAATTATCAAACTGTTTGAACACTGTCCTAGCCTACTCATATTTCATATTATTTTTGCTGACCATACTCTGCAAACAACATTTCATACCTCACTCATAACATATTGGCTGCAGCAGTCGCAAAATATCAATAAGCATTTAAACTGCTATTAACACTGGTAACCAGAGACAACTTGAATGCCTAATTTTGTGTTGTCATATTTGATCCCTACTTCAGTTTCTACAGATAGTGGAGGTTACTATGCAGTTTGGATTCATCACAATTATCAAACTGTTTGAACACTGTCCTAGCCTACTCATATTTCTGCATGACCACTCAAGTCATTGCATAGCTCTGAATAAGGATAAATAATGTCAATTAGTATTGACATAATTTCCCTCATAGCAGCTTTATGTAATCAGCTATCACATAATTTGATGAGATAGATGAAAAACAGATGCAACTGTATTATCACTGAATGAAGGTAAATATATTTTGGATCTAATGTTGCTAGGAGGGCTGATGATATGCCATCAAATTGCCAACATATATGCTGTTGTCATCAATACGTTAGATTAGATAAATGTTCGCCCACTTGCCCACTGTATGGCTCACATTGAACCAGGTGGCATTTCAAAGGGAATGTCATCAATGGGCATTGAAGTAGCACAATTATGACAGGAGGCAGAGAAAAGTGACTTTTGATGTTGTGAAGTAGCTATGTTGTGCAGATGAAATGATGAACAGGAAACAATCATGCAAAAAAGTTTTCCAATCACATTACAATCATATGACCAGGTAATACAAATAAATCTCTCTGCAATGGACCTGAGTTGTTTTCATCCTGGAAGAACCTCATAGTTATGGGGAGAAAATCAAAAGCATGATAGTTTATAATGTTTTGCACTCTCTATATGTTGGCACTCATAGGGGGCATAATATCCTTACCTCCACTTGATTCAGGAACATTAAAAAGACTGTACTAAAGCTTGTGCCCTCTCATAATAAAACGACCCAACCCCAATAGAATGCTTAAACCTAATTTTAGCACTTTGGACAGGATATGCGTAACCCAGTTAAATCATCTCTACAAACAGGAGCCCCTGAAGTACTTAAAAGGCTATGCAGAAAAAAAAATGTAGACTGGATTCAGCAACATTTTCAGCAAGTTGCTCAGAAATCTTCTCTGTTTGGCACAAATCCTAGAAATAGCAATGCATCTATGGAACTGAATGCACTTCTGGCCTCACTTTATTTTGTATTTTTGATTTAGAGTTGCCAGTGTGATAAAGTTGGAATACATTGAAATGTGGGATTGGTTTAGTGGATGATGAGGGAAGGCTTGGTTAGAAGGTACAATCTTTTGGAAATTGGTAGACGCCTTCTACACTGTAGATCATGGTACAGTGTTCTTAGAAAAGACGGATGAGAAGTGCCAGGTTCAGCACTTGGTTTGATCAAATCATTTATTGTAACATTCTCTATGAAAGTACAATTTGGGAATATATTCTGTTAACACTCTTGCCTCCAGTTGGGGCTTCAAGTACTATAAACTGCATCTTCATATGTGTGTGTGTTTAATACCGGATAGTTGTGCATATTGATAAAACTATCAGAGGAACTTTTCCTACTGGTCCAGACCATGTAACTGTTTAGGAGGTATTCAGGAATGGATGGTCTTCCACTCACTGACCCTCAAGAGGCCCACAGACGATGTCTTGATTTGCAAGTCATCCAAGAAGGAAAGCATTATTTACCATTGACCAAGACCTGTCCTTTATATTGCAGCCCAGTGCTTTAGTCATAGTATTTGCTTTCATCCTAATCTTGAAAAGACAGCAGTCAATATACGAAATGAAGTACAGAATATTTTTCAGATTGGAAGATTGTAATTTTCTTTACAGTAAGACACCTGAAGTAGCACAGGGAAAATTCAGGTGGATTCCCAATAAGGCAGCAATGTCCATTCTCAAAAAGTAACAGGTATCAATGCAGTAGGTGCAGCGTCATTGGATCCAGGTGTGTGAGGGGCTCAACGCCCCCCATTACAATTTTATTTTCCTTTATTAGTGGGAGTTGAAGGTCCCGTTTTCTTTGACAGTATTACACGCCACATTCAGCCACCTTCTAAAATCTTGCATTGGCTTCTGGTCAGACAGTATATCCAGTTTAAGCACACAACTGTGGTACACATGTTATCTCAAGAACTAGTACAGTGGTTTTGAACCTGTGTTCCGGGGAACCCCTGGGGTCTGCAAAGAATACTCATGAGGTCTGCGACTGCTTGGAAAATGTAATAATAAGAACAGCTTGATAAAGTGTATATAAATGAAGAAGCAAAATTGAAAATTGAAAATTTTAAAACGTTCTGTAAATGTGAATGAATTTGAAATTGGAAGCTAACAATTAAGTAGTATACTCAGGCTGATTTGTGGGAGCAGTGCAAGTGCATGAAACTGAATACAGTATTGATGATGAGTGGCCTGAATTGAATTTAGAAAAGTTTCAATCTTCCCAATAATATTAAAATGTAGATTTGTTTTATATTTGTTTGTGAATTAAATTAAATATTTCATTATTGGTGTATGTGTTTGCTGAATGCTTGTTTCTGCATTTTTTTGTATTATTTTGCAGTTCAAATAATTGGGTTGGCTGGGATCCCAGATTCCATTAATGACTCAGTGAGTGCTTTCTGATTCAAATAACGAATGATTAAGTGGGAGTTCCCAGGTTCCAGTAATGATTAAGTGGGGGTCCACAGAAGTCAAAAGATTAGGAACCACTGAACTAGTACTAATAGGGCCATTCAGTGAATGATGTCACAATAGATCTAAAACCCAAGCAGCAGTTATTGGACAAAATAACATTCTGGAGGGACTACTGTTGGTGATTGTTGAGATACTGTTTTAGGTAACAAGCGTTGTTTTCTCTATATTGAATGGCTCCTTTAAGAGTTAGAAAGTAATGTAGCTTCTGCATTTTCTGCAATTCTGATACCAATTATTCCTAATTATAGAAGAGCTGAAGGTTGGAAAGAAAACACCTGCTGTTCAGAGTTCCACCTGTTTTGATGCTTTATCAGAGGAATTAATTTTAATTATAGAACACTTTCCATTCAGAACAGAAAATATTGGAAACCTTTTTCATTCAGTCTAGCTTGTATAACATTCAAACGTATTCTTGCACGGCCTGTTTTTCATTAGGTGGAGAATAGGACTTGGGTATAGAAGACAAAAGGATCCCATAATATAGCATTACTAGTACAGGGTATACTGGTAGCCCACATCATCTGCACTAAAAGTCGTAGCATTTTATCCAACAGCCCCCTGCAATATTTGAGATTATAAGTTTAATGTTAAAAGTGGGCCTACAAATCCTGCTATAAAGGCGCTATTGGCTAAAACATGGAGGCATCACACACGATATACATGCCACTTGTACCACAAGCCACCAGGCAGCTAAACTAATAGACTAATCAATTGTATACCACAAACCTTCAGAAATTAGACTCTGTATCTTTTACTCATTCTGATGTCAAGAGCCTCTAGCACATCAGTGTAACCTCATAACCCTATGGTAGCTTGGCACAAAAGCATTCAGGCTTAACTTAGAGGCAATGTGTACAGTAATTATACTGCACTTCAAACAGTAAAAGGTGAAAACACAATACAAGTTAAATCTTGCATCAATTTATAAATATAGAGCAAAATATAATAAATTATACGAGACCACAGCAGCAAAAATCCAATCAGTAAAACTGAAGGTAATGCAATTTTAAAGATTTAGGTAAAAATAGTACCTAGAAGCACAAAGTGCCAACGATGGTTATGTGGTCGAGCCAGACTGGTTCAAGGTAATGAGTTCAGGCTGACTGCAATTTAGGCCAGCTGAACAAAGTACCTTAACTCCTGGTTGTGGGTGTTGCAAGTTCCCGCATTAAGGATGCATCACACAGAGGTGGTTCTGAAAATGCTGCAGACTGCGATGTTAGTTCTTGCATTGGAGATGCTTCGCACAATGGCGATTCCGCTGAAGTCATTGACTGGGCTTGTGATGCATTGTCATCAGTCATCGTCGGGGTTGGCTTGCAATGCAGAGTTCTGAGTCAGAGATGCTTGTCTCGCTTGTGACCGTGAAAGGGCGAAACACATGTTGGCTGTTTTAAAAAGCTCTTTCTGTTTCAATATGCAATGAATATTGGAAAAATAAACATATGTGAAACCACAACCAGGATTCAGAAAGCATTTCTTCACCCAGAATGAACTGAGAAAAGGAGGAGGAGGTACTCACTTACCCCCCGCCAATTTACTTTGTTTGATTCCCATTTTTCCCTGGACTTTCATCCAAACATTTCACCTGCTTTCTCTAGGCAATATACCTGATTATCTATCCATATGAAAAGATTTAGGCACCACAGGCTCCTTCTTACATATACTAAAATCCGAAGTGGTGCCACATTTACTATCCTCCATTGTAAGATGTTGTGATGTGCTTTGAGTAGGCCTGGGCTAAAATTTCGTTCCGTTTGGCGAATTTGCGATAATTTGACATTCTCGCGTTCCGCTGAAAGCGCGAAAATGTCAAAATATCCGCATTCCGCAGCTTAGCGATAATTTGGTTCTTGCTCGCGCTGTAAAATAATACATTCTCGCGCGCGCGCGATCGCCTTACCTGAATCCCTGCGTTCGCCGACAAGTTATCTTGATCCGGTCGCGTTCTCCATGGGTTGTTGTATTGTTTTTAGCCATTTGCGCTGTTTCGCGACAGTTCGCGCCCGCAGTGACGTCATGCGTCGCGCGATCACGTCTTTCTTCTCGCGATCATGCACCGCGAGACAACTGGAAACAAGATGGCCGCGCCCGCGAGCAACCACATGGGTAAGTTGGCGAGCCGCATCCATGCAGAAAATCTCGCGAACGTGCGGGTAAAAAACGTCCGCATCTTCGCGATATTTCCGCTTGTTTGCGATAATTTTTAACATTTTCGCAATAATTTGCGAAAGTGGATTTCGCAAATTCCGCCCACCCCTAGCTTTGAGGTCAATAACAACTCTGTGCATACACAATGCATACACGACTACACGTCAGGAGACAACTGGCAGTGACCTGGGAGGTTTATATTTTCTCGTCAAGGTCACCTGGGAAAACGTGGCTAGGGGGCTCAAAAATGGTTGTCCTACTGAGTACTTTCATTTCATCAGGCCCTATACCATTCATAGTTTTTAAGTTTAATATTTCTATTCACTGGGACCTGTAAGACTTACACTTTGACGGTAAAAGTAACACTACAAGTCGCGGCAGTCCTCATATTGATGTCTGAAAAACAAGGACTGGCTGAAAGGGCATACTCGGGATATAGGACCATTGTAAATTATGCTCTGATGCTCTATGTTTAAATCTTGCACATTTATGCTCAGTTGTACTGAAATACATTTCTAAATATTTAGAACAGCATTTAGACGAGTAACTATTACCGTTGGTTATGCAGGGTCAAAGGTAACAAAATAACCCTTAGTTGAGTTTTAAACGCCGATCTAATATGTCAATATAGCTAGTCTCTGGTATGTATTTCAAACTATATTTTCTGTCTAGCATGTTAATGCAATGTTGAAACTATACTTTATGAGACATCAAGGTACATTCTCAAGGACTCTAGTCACAGATATTTGTTTTTTCTTGATATCGCTTGCAAAGAAGGTGAAACTTTAGGGAGTTCTAGCAATATTTTGTTCCTTCTAAAAAACGAAATTAAATTTCATGGCGAACCTTAATAGAGCAATTATCGTTGAATGATTTGATTTTTTGACAAGGCTAATTCCTTAGGGAGATAGTGAGTCATTTAAAGACGTGTTCGGGGAGCTAAAGTTAGAAAGCAGAACATCAAGACAAAAACGAGATGGCAGAGAATCAATTAATTTCCCAAAAATCATGAATGCATTACACGGCCCAAAACAATTAGAACTGCACAGACTGCACCGTATCTGTGCAAGTGAACTGGGCAAGCATAGTAATAACTATTGCCCGTTTTGGTGGATGTGATAATTAAACACGCAAAAAATCCAGATGTTCCCTTCTCAGCTTCATTATCTGCAGAATGTCCTGGCACAATTCATGCCAGCGAAAAATATAATACAAATTAGGCAGAGCTCATTAATATAACAAGATAACTAGTTGAAAGCTGTTATTAAATGCAGGAAGTTTGCACTAATTCGAGAGAAGGAGCAGAGATTGGAAGGCTAGATGGGGCGTTAGTTGCTATAAAGGGTATGACATGCTATTTCATTATTGATAATCGCAACTCTTGTGATCTGCTTTGCAAACATTTTGCATGAGACAATTTTGATACCTTCCTTGATTACATACCAATAATCTCATTAATGCAATTCAAACTTCCTCGACGAGATAGAGAACTGAGGCGAGTCACCTTTCAAGAAACAGTTCCTGTACAAACAGCAATATTCAGAGCAACTAGTATTTAGGGCACTGGCAGCCGCGGTACCTGCATGTAACAGCGGTGGGCCCGGGTGGGGGGGATTCCGACCAATGGTGACGAGGGAAAATGTATTATTTATTTAATTCCCCCCCCCCCCCCCCCCATCATCCCCCGAAATCCCCCCCACCCAGCCCCACCGCTGTTACCTGCAAAAACTGTGGCTGGACCCTGGAATGTTGAGAAGTCCATTGAACACAGAGGAGTAGCTCATGGATTATCGTGGCTGGTATAAGCCTGCTGCACCAACATTCCAATGTTTGTCTTTCTGTTTCTCCCTTTTTAATTTTGAACATTCTACCCTCCGTTGGTGGATTGTTGCTAATAGCCTTGTAGCCCTTCTGTCCCGGGCTATACTAGTTGTTAAAGGCCCTCTCCTCATTATAGGCCCGAATCAGCTCTGGGCCTTTAACCCCTCTAATAACCACTATAGTCCTCAGAAGCTATCTGTAAGACTATAATAAAAACTAATTACTAGGGACACATTTGCAAGGGGATTGCCAATTTTTGGGAAGTTTGGTGGCGGAATGCCCTGCACTATAATTACAAAGTGACTTTCCACTGCAACACCAATTGCTTTTTGACAATACCCCAGATTTACAAAGATCTGTAAATCTGAGGCAGCACCAAAAACGAACTCCATGGAAAGCAGGCATTAGATTGGCAAATAATGAGAAATACTTGTATTTCTCCTCATTTTTGCTTTTTCGATGTGTGTTGCATTTTGCAGCTCACACAGAAAAAGCAAAACGCCTTCAATGATTGTTTATGTGCGGGAAGGGACACCTTCCCGCACATAAACAATAATTCCCTGCAACGCAGGCACCCTTGCGCTATGGTGCAAGGGTGTCTGTGTTGGCGCTAGGCCGCTATTTTTAGTCCCAACGCCAGGGAAAGCACAAGGGTGTGCTGTATTGTTGTAAATACAGCGCATTCCTGCGCTTTTGAAATGACGCAGCGCAACGCTGCAAAATGTGCCGCCGCACTGCCCCATTTCCTGTAGATATACCTCTAAGTGCCAGCAGAGCACTTGCACTGTCTGAGACTGATGGGTCCTGTGTATATATAATATGCCAGATAACTTATTATTTTAATAGAGGAAAGAGGCTCTTTTAAGCTTTGTTCTGTCAATCACTGGCTCTCGGTTTCTGAAGGCAACAGTTTGACACCTACTAATGTCAGTAGAGATTTTTGGGTGTTATTCTGAGTAAACAAACACCTCAGACACAAAGGAAAGGTTCATAACTAATGATGTGTTTGTTTCTCTTCTCTAAATAAATCTTTCAATGGCAGGATAACCCAATCTAGAACCTTCGGCGGTCCTGGGCTTTGAGCATGGAGGCCCAAGGGCAGTATTTCAGTAAAATTTGGAGCAGCAAGCATATATTTTTGAAGAGTGACCACTGGCATCACAAGGTGAAACTGCTTTGGCAGGGCATCGATAGAAATTGATGATGGTGGCAGCAAACATAAATGTATTCTAAGCATCTTGGAACCTGGCTGTAGCACAGCAAGTTCCTTTACAAGCAAATGTTCTGTCAATTGCTTCTTGGAACACTTGTTAATATATTAGAATGCCTTTGATGGCTGGCACAAGGTTATGAAATGTGCACTTTATTACTTCTGTAATATCATTTGATTAATTTAAAGCTAGGCTAATAACTACAAATACATTTTAGACTAGTGCCTGAGAACACCTAGAAACGTGATAATGAGCACAGCTATAATCATATTTTGTTCCTGACTTGATTACGTTATCTTTCTAAAACCAAGGATGTTTTTATAATTATCGTTTTGTTACTTTTAATCGTGCTTTAATGAAATGCACATTGATTTGTATCTATACCTGAAAATAAACTACTTGAAGCTAGAAATTAGTAAAGACAATATCTTATCACTGGATCCATCTAAAACAAAGTGAGAGGTTATGTGCTGATACGTGTGTGTTTCGTTTAAGTTGCTGTTCAGTGACACCTGCCATTATCAATTTACCCACTAGACAATTTGCGTATTTTTTTCTCACTTTGATTGGTGGATGTTAGAAATTATGTTATGCTTGGAGGGCCGTACCCCATACCAATTTATTAAGCCCACTCTGGTTGGTCAAAACACAGTTTAAAGACAATCTCTGTTCCTGCCCTGGTAGCTATGGCACAAAGAGCAGGCCATCCTCAGAGAAGTGTGCACTGAGTCTAAGCAGTACCAACAATTGTGAAGTAGCAAACACAAAACAATGAAATTCCCTAACCAATTAAGAGAAATAGACAAAAACATAAAAAACAAAGACACCAAGGTTATCAAATTAGGTTGAGGGTAATCAGAGATGTGAATTATTACATTTTAACCAATAACACTATGGAAAATGAACAATTTGCAGTAGACCGGGACCTAAGCCCAATTTTAGGCACACTGACTGTATTAGAGCAGGCCGTTCTGGTTAAAGGTTTTACTTTCAGAATTACTCTCTGCTGCAAAAGCTTCTTCCGGTCAGTCCTGAAGCCTGTACTCCTCAGGGAAGGCTTTGGGTCGCTGGGTTACTCTCCAGCCATACATCCTGCAGAGGCAAGTCTTCTTTAATCAACTGGGCCCTCTTGGACCCAGGGATCCATCTGCAATCTGTGTCCATGAACCAGGTAAACAGGAAGCCAAACACTTGACCCTTGGACAGCAGTCCCAATTCCTAGGTGCCAGCATAATTTAGTAGCCCTTAAGTCTTTGAGTTTTCTACTTCCAGCAGGAGTAAGAAGTCAAGATTCATCTTCCAGCAGGGCCTCCTTCTACAAATGGTGTCTTCTGATGTCCAGGAATGATCTCAGAAGCAGGAGTGTGCACATTTACTTTTGCATAATTACAATGAAATCACACAGAATTGAGTAATTATGTGAAACACAAATCAGCCATTTCACACCATTTTTAGCTCAAAAGACATCCTTGTATCAGTTTTTAGAGCAAGGATGCATTTAAACAAAAGCACCTCGCACAACAGCAATTTGCGTGCTGTTGCTCCTCTGCATTCATGGTAAAATGTTTTGCCATAAACTGTTGTGCCATAGAATTACAAGAAGTAGCATATTGATGAATTGTAAGGAATTCCATGTAGCAAGCGTAACGTGGAATTGCCAGAGCAGTTTACATTTCTCCCAGGTCTGCTGCGGAGGTGGTGGTTGGAGTGAAAAATATATCTTGTGTACTAGCCAGTGATTGGAGAAAATCTACCTCTCAAGCCTAAATATTGTCCTATATTCATCCACCTTCTTGTGTAGCACATCCTCTCTGCCTTACTCGAAAATTACCCAGAATCCCCTGTTTCAACATGGCAGGACCCAGCTGCCACCAAGGCGGCCTGTCTTTACCTTCTTGGTACACCCCTGCCTGACAAGGTCAAAACTGGTCTTCCCTCCTATTACGGCTAGAGCCTGTCTAGGAAGATCCTGAGAATGAATAGAAGAAACCCTCCCTGGCATATCAAAGTTAAAAGACATAGTCCTAAAGCGGCCTTTAATTCTGCTAACTGTTCCTGTCCCCTTACAGATAGCTCATTAGTGCTAAGTGGTCAGAAATTACTTCCCCTTGACTTTGCCTTTGCTGAGAGGCAAGCCATTGTCCACTGAGCCATAGTTGTTAACATTCTCAGCCATGGATGTGTATTCCAACTTATCTGGTAGCAGAACTGCCCCTTTTCTGTGACTGAAATCTGACTGTCTAAGAGGGTCCTGGGAATAATTTGGGGAAGCCCCTTCTGGCATTTCCAGGTAAAAAGAGGTTATTTCAAGGCTGCCCTATGTTCTGCCACCTGCTCCTGTATGCTCCCACATAACTAATCCCTGCTAAATTGTCAGCAGTGAACACCCATTTGCATTTCCTGGGCTCAAGGGCAAGCCATTGTTCTCTGAGCCACCGTTGTTAACTTTCCCAGTCAATGATGTGTATTCCAGTTGTAGAGGTATGATGAATGGCAGAAATAATTTTAAGCCAGGTCTGGCTCGAGTAGCCTAAAGTACATTTTTGCAAAGTTACTTTTCTGCTTCAGTAATCAAAAATCTGATTTCACCATTATGTTGTATTTTAAAAATGAGGCAGGAAATAATATTGAAACATTTTTCTAGCCCTTTCCAATATAGAGGAGTACAATTTTAATCCCATCTAAACCTGTCAGGGAAAAGTATAGCCAAGCTCACAGAGTGAAACGCTTTCAGCTTTTATTTACTATGAGGGCACACTGATCCCAATATACAGTATGCCCTATATTACTATATTAGCACATTAACCTAAGGGCTCACAAGGCACACATTAAGGGTCATTTATGAATACATAGAAGTATTATCCAACATGGCAATAGAACTGTTCCCAGCCAGTATCACTACAGTGCATTTCAACTGTCGCCTAGTCAGAGCGCAGTGGTGCTCCTGGTAGAAATATATTTTTGTCACATACAGGCTTGTTGTAAATATATACTACCCACATGATCTTTAACTTCCATGCTCTAGGTGCACTTTAAGTGCTGTTTACAGTTGGCCTGTAGGCCATAAAAGCGAGACCCAATGTATAGCACATATTTTAGAGTAGTGGCACCGTCATTTGAATACTGTTCAGCAGTGACAAAGTGCACAGAGCCCTAAAGTCAGCAAACATAGGACCCAGAAAAGGGGAAACTCTGGATAACCATGAAGAAAAGGTGGACTTACTGCAGATGAGCTAATATTACAATCTGTCAAAAGGGGCTGGGATAATGGTCACAGTCAACACTCAAATCCTGAATTAAGCTAGCCAACATGAGAGTAAATGAACAGTTATTGCAGAATTCTGGGGTAAACACAGTCGGCAGCAAGGAATCAGGGGTCAGGATCTCCCCAATCCACCAACAGCATTGAGGAGCAGTGCTGGAGAAAGTTAAGGATATAAGTGTCTGCCACAATCCTGCCTCTCAGGAATGTGACCAGAGGAGCTGAATTTTAAATTTGCAGCACAGCTGGAGAAACTTGTTAACTAATTTAAAGGCATTTCTGGTGCAAGGACAGGTGAGATGAAGTTGAAAGCGTACAAGGCACTGGAAGAAGCTACCACAAGGTTTTATTTTTAATTGATAACCTTTTGGGTGGCTTTGTTTATCGTTTTGAAGCAGGAAGAGTTCTGCATAAATGCCTGCACAGGCGTTCATGCTTGGGCCAATCACACCCTTGCATTGTAAGGAGAAAGGTTCCTGATTGTCTGCTTTTCCCGAGTCTGAGCCTTCTGTAGTCAATCAGTGTTTTGTGAATGCACATCAAATTGTGAACACTATTAAAACCTTGAAAATTATCAATGAATCCTCCTATGTATTCCTTAACACTTTTTCAGTAGCTGAATTGACAACATTTTGAATTGTGAGGTATATTTAAAAATAGTCCTTTTATTTGTTGTTGTGGACTTTCCTGAGTTTCTCTGGCATTTTTTCTTTCATTCCTATGGTAATTTGAGTTTTTTTTTTAATTTCCTGTTGCCTTTCTGACTCTTTTAGGAAGCAGGATTTTTCACATCACTCTATTACTTGTACTTTATTTCAAATTGCTGTTTACAGTTTTGTTTTTTTGTTTTTGCAATCCTCCTTCCCTAAGACTCTGTCATGCATGTGTAGTCAATTCCGTTAAAAAACCTACGTTTGTGAAAAAAAACATGCAGAAATCTAAAGAGGATGACAATAAGGCATTGATGACTTGTAGTGTTGGCCTCACCAGGGCATGAAAAACATTTTACAAGTACCAATGATATAATACAGTGGTGACAAAGGGTTATTACAGAGTAAATGCAGAAGAAATATGTTCCCTGAATTCTCTTACCATCGATGATACAACATGTACAGCAGCAGTAAGTATGCGTTATCCAGCCTGCAAGTAAAGGTCTGCAAGAGTTTGTAATGGAATGACTTAGGTCTTCTAATGGGTTAACCGAGCAGGTCATCATTTAGTAATCTGGAATGAATATATCCTGCACTCTAATGTGAGTTTGTGTATTTGCCTCAAGAACTCTTCAGTGTTAGTCTTTCCACAACATGATGCTGCTCCTGGGCTAAAAATAAAAAAAAATGAATTCCATTATTCAGCTCAGTGATCAAGCTGCGGCAAAAACACCTAGAATTTCCTCTTGGAAATGCCATCTTATTTTGACTGATGGTTTCGAAAAGATTTAGCAGGCCTGGAAGGGGTTATTTGTGTTACTCGTATTGTTTATTCTCTAGGTTCATGCGGTATTTGGATGGTTACGATTCTGCATCTTGCAATATTTAATAAATCAGCCTGCGGACACACTGAAATGTACTGCAACGGTGCACTTTCCTGTTCACACTTTCTGATCTTTCTTTTTTGGCTGAAAACATTTTACATGTGAAAGAGACCACTGACTTCAACACTGAAAAACCGCCTACTTGTCTTTAGTAAAACTATTTCCTTCCATTTGACTTTTTGAAGTGTTTCGTGCTAACAATATAACGTGCTGGCTATCTTTCCATGATGCTCACCTGAAGATAAACGGTGTGTCTAAATGCTATACTGAATTACTTCATGTACATCAGATTTTTTTTTTGATAACTGAAAACTTCCCTTCATTCCTTTGATATTCGTGGTTAAAACGCTCGTTGTAAGGACAATGAGACTTGTCAATGTCGTATTGCAATTGCCCTTTCATCATGTGACAGATGTTTATGCATTCCCTAATGTAGCAGCCACCTCACCAGAGCATAGTGATGGACCATGAAGTGCCAAACATTTAATGTGCCTCTGAGGACACACATTGAGATGGCTTAACGAGGGTCACCGTGACCATCTCTTAAGTGGAAAATGCTGATATAGACTACTTCTCCATAAAGGAGGTACTCTGACCCTTTCTAATTGGAGGCCAATTGTTCCTTTGTACAAAAACTGATACACAGTGAGTTATGAACATGGGCACTTTGCATCCCACTATCTGTGGGAGGGGACTGGAGGAGCCTATTAGGGAGGCTGCAACCGCCCTTGAGTGGTTCTAGCAAAGGCTGCTTCCGAAGGGGGCCTCGAGGGCCTGAGCCATAATGGCCACCAGAGCCCACAAAGGAACGGATCTGGTTAGCGGTGGTTTGCGCCGCCAGGAAAGGCTGCGTGGCGAAACGCACCTGAGGTCCTCTCCCCCTTCCAAGCACAAAGGGAAGAGAGGAAGGGGGGATATAAGGCGACGCTCCCCCTGGCCAGCTCACCTTCACATCAGAGAGCTGGGGGAGCAGCGCCAACGATTTTCGAGTGGGGTTGACGCCAAAGATTTCATGACCAGCTGATTGGTGTACTGGTACTCTCCCCAAGCTCCGGGGGCTGAGCTTTTCCCCACGGAGGCTATGACAGTGCTGCCTCCCATCCTCAGCGGCATCAACAAGCACTCCTCCAGGTCTGCGGAACGTCACAGGTGGCGGGTGACAAAGCCGGCTGAGCAGCCGAGCCCGCAACCAATGGTTGGCTTTGAAAAGTGGGCATTGCGTCATCCCGGAGACAAAGACGGACAAAGTTTGGAGTGACCCTGACCAGCGAGAAGGGAACAAGGCAGAAGGCAGCACAGCCCCGCCGGAGCTTGAAGACCAAGACAGAGGGGATGCTCGAGGTTGAGAGACGTGGCCAGATGGGGGGACCCAGGGGGTGCGTGGCGTGAGCCGATCACCCCCTGGGTTGTTCGCACAATGGGAGCGGCCGCACAGGTGGGACAGAGGGGTGATCAGGGAGGCGGGAGGCGTGCGAGGGGAGGTATTATATAGATGTAGGCGGGGCGGGAAAAATCACTGTGCCCCTGGGAACGGGGAGGAGGGGTTTCCTGCAAATTTTTGTCTGCGGGCGCGTTCCGTAGTTGTGGCGATGACGTCACTGTCAGAGGTGCGGGAGGCCGTCCGAGTCCTTTGCGCGGCTGCAAGAAGCGATTTGCTTCAACCGGGAGTTCCTGGACAGGCGTGGGTTGGCCTGGCCCGAGCGCCGCGCAAGTCGGCGAGAGGTGTTCGTCGAGCGGTGAAGGCGTGCATGTCCCTGCAGCCTGTGGTTGGAGTTGAGGACGCAGGAGAAGTGCCGGTGTGGTCGCAGCAGGTCGGGATTTCTGGCGCTGCTGAGCAGACGGGCTCTAGCGCAGCGGCCCCTGGAGGGGAACAGGTATATGCGCCCGCCCGTTTTGCGGTGGGCGGGCGACGCGCTAAGGTGGGAGGAAGGAGGGGGCGCTCACTAGGGTCCGCTGGGCTGCGGGGGGGCAGTACAGTCAGCCGTCTGGGTTTGTCTAGGGTGGGTTGCAGGGGAGGGAGGAGGGCAAGGAGCATGGGGGCCCAGGCTGCTTCTGGCAGAGTGGAGGAGCGCGCAAATTTACCGGCAAGGGTCCCAGCTGGTTTTCTGTTACAGGAATGTGGGCAATTGGTGCAGGTTAATGGGCAGGCTTATGTATTGAGCCCAGCACCGTCATTACCCAGAGTTTTGCCACATGTTTTTCCCAGCAAGTCACAGTTGGGGGGGCAGGGAGAGCGGATGCCTCATGACAGAGGCAGCTTTGACCACGGTGCTTTTCTGCCAGACACAGCCCCATTAGTGACAGATATGTTGGCTCCTAGTCAGGCACAGGATGGGGTGGGGGCAGTGCTGCGGCCCACTGGGTCTCAGCATTTCTGCGCTGTGGGCCCTATTGTAACACATGCAGTTGGCAGGGGTTCAGCAGTTCAACAGTGCACCGGCCCCTCGTTAGTGCTGGGGCCACAGGGACCGAGCACGAGTGGGTCCTCATCGGTGGTGGTACAGGAGCCCCGGGCGGGTCATTGGATATAGGTGGGAGCTGATGGTGCAGCTTTTAGGGCACAAGGTGGCAGATTCGGGGGCTCTGGGGGTATGACAGGCGAACAGGAACAAGGCGTCTGAGCGACTTGCGGGACACACCTCCGGTTTTATCCACACGGAGTGCGGCAGGAAAGCGCAAATTGCGGATGGAGCTCACTGCGGCTCCGTCTGGGGGCCTCTTGAGGGAGGGAGATCTGGAGTGGATTTCCTTTCCCATACGGGCCACCCCTCAGCTATGACACGGGCTAAGGGGTCATAGAGTACTGGGGGAAGTGGTGCTTTGGCAATGTCAGGGGGCAGTGGGGCACCTTCTGGTGATGATTTGTTTTTGGACATTGACAGCGAGGATTTGGAGGAAGGTGAATTGAGGGATGGGGATGGTGTTGGTGGGGACCATTTCCTGCCATCTGTGAAGGGTATGAGGGGTTTGTCGGGACAATGCAGTGTGCTTAGTTTTTTGCAGATGTCTAGTGCGGACCATGCAAAGGTGCGGGATCCTGCAGCTGTCATTCGCCCTCAGGAGGTCGGTCAAGTCGGCAATCCAAGTGCAGCTCCATTGCCTACAGGTACGGCGGGTTGGTGGTCAGTTTGGCAACAAGGGGGTCACCCTCAGAAGTTAACCAGGTCCATTGGTGTTGGGGGGGAGACATTGGGGGAAGGGGTGCCTGCTGGGGCGGTACACCAAGGTTCTTTGCTGGGGGTGGTCCGGGGGGGCTGACTCAGTTATTGATGTTACAGCACTCTCTGCCAAGGGTAAGGACTGGAGGTCACGGTGGCCATGGAGGAGGATAAGAATATTCACCAAAAATTGCCATATATGGGGATTGCTATGCCATTGGGCTCCCATTTATCAGATAGGACTAAAAGCAGAATCTGGAGGCATGAGTTTGTCGACGTTTTTAAATTATTAAGAACAACGTTGCCACCACCAATGGGTGGAATATTTTAAACCCCAGTATGCATCTTCGGAGGATGAACAGCTTATAGGGTCCATCGAATTAACATTCTTCTCCGGAGAGGTATTTACGTTAGGTGATGTAGACTCCCGGAATGGACAACATCCCAGGTGACGTGTTTGTAAATTATAAAACATCTTGGCGTCTGTATATAAGATATTTAGCAAATGCCATTGCCTGTGGGGCTCCGATTCCAGCCTCATGGAAAGGGGCCGAGATAATATGGGGTTTTTAAAAAAAGGGGATAAATCAGTTGCGGCAAATTACAGACCAATAAGTCTTATTGACTCCATCCAAAAGATCATGGGGAGACTGATCCTTCATAAGATTCAGGTATGGATGGATGAGGAACACATTCTTACCCCACTGCAAGCGGGTTTTCGTCCCTTTACAAGTACTATAGACTAGGTTTTTCGTTTTATCAACATCTATTGGAAGATAGTTGTTTTGGGAAAGGGAGCCCTATATGTGGTATTTGTAGACCTGAAGGCAGCCTTCGATCTAGTGCCACGACGAAGGATGTGGGACGTCCTTAGTAAATTAGCAATTCCTGCTGATTTGTTGTCCCTGATCATCCGCCTACATGAGGCTAATCATGCGCGAGTTAGGTGGGGCTCAAAGGGTGAGGTTACCGACTCTTTCCCCGTTGCCAGGGGTGTACGTCAGGGTTGTGTGCTTGCACCTACCCTGTTCTCGCTCTTTGTGAATGGGGTGGCTGACTTCCTCCTGGAGACCCCCACCGATGCTCCTGTGTTGGCAAATGAACGCATACCTGTCCTCATGTTTGCGGATGATAGCCTGATAGTGTCTAAAACCCCTAGCGGCTTACAAAAGGCCCTGAGTAGATTTGAGGCCTTTTGTTCATCTCGTGGTCTCATAATAAACACAGAAAAGACAAAATTCATGACATTTAATGAACACAAGTCTTTTCGGGGCAAGGTTTTTATGAACAACGTACCTCTTGAGAAAGTAGATGTCTTTACCTATTTGGGGGTTATGCTTCAGTCAGATATGAGCTGGTCTAAGCAAATCAATACAGCTACTCTGAAGCATAAGCAGCAGGCTGGGATCCTTGCAGCTAACTTTAATACCTCCTTCTCCAAGCCAATTAGCCCATTAATGGAGATATATGGTCTAAAAGTCCTAATTTCTACTCTTTATGGTGCCGAACTTTGGGGGTTTCAGAACTTATCCACCATAACCATTGCTGAAAATTTGTTCTTGCGAAAGGTTATTGGTGTCCCGCAAAGTACTCCCATGTGTCCATTATTGCTCGATATGGGTAGGAAACCTATAAGGGATTTGGCCAAACTCTGCCCTCTCTTATATTGGAGAAGATTGTGGTGCACGGCCGAACTCTCACATTATGCAAAACGTTTAAAGGATTTGATGGATTCAGATCATTACCATAGGATTAAATGGTTGGGGGAAATAAGGTCACTGTTGGTGAATCTAGGCTTGAGAGACCTTTGGGAGGACCCCCATAATGCTTCTTTTCCCTCTAAGAAGGTATTAAAAGAGTTGTATTGGGATATGACAATGGCATCAATGCGAGCTAAGGGTGCATTAAAAGATCTGTCTGGTCGGTTTCTTGAACTGAAGTCAAAGCCTGCCCTAGAAGACTACTGGGACTTCATTGAGAAACCTTTCGACAGGAAGCTATACTTTCAACTGAGGATCGGTACCCTACCAGTTAGATAATTTAATGGTAATTGGGTTGGGGTTAACATGAAAGCTTGCCCAAAATGTTCCGGTAAAGATGAAACAATTAGCCATTTACTGTTCTTTTGTCCACTATACAAAAAACTTCGTGCTAAGTGGGTCATACCTATCTGCAACATTCTGGGCTTTAGGAAACAGGAAGAGGCCTTAAGAATACTTACTACGGATCCATCGCAGCCTGTAGCAATGCCATGGCTAAGTTCCTAGGTTGGGCTTGGTCCATTAGACTAAGGGCGTTGCCTTAGATTGTTGATTATTTTGGCCCTAGTACTACTGCCAAGTTTCTTTTTTTGTCGTAATTGGATCAGGATAATTTTGATTAAATATGGTCTTTTATCAAAAAAGGGAAAGGGAAAGTTTCCTTTCTAATTTTATGTGCAATGTATTCGGCAGCTATCATGTTTAATCTGTTTTTAAATGTTTTAGAATTCAGAATATGTATTGTCTTAAAAATATTGTATGTGTGTACTTGCCTTTATGACAAAACTGTTGAATAAAGCTTTGGAAAATTGAAAATAATTACATCGTGACATCCAGGCCAAAGAAGGCTCTAAGGAGGAGGAATGGGAGTTGGCCAGACGTCCTCGGGTCCCCAAAACTATTGAGAACTGGACTTCTGCCTTTCAGATTTATGCTTCCATCTATTGTGAGAAGTATCCGGATAGGGCGGTTGCCTTGTTTAAGTATATGGACATTATAAGGAAGGCTCAGAGTTATTTTGGGGGTTATGCCTGGTTGTCCTATGATGAGGAATTCCGAACTAGGTTGAGTGTGGCCCCTGACAGACCTTGGGGTGATGTGGATTCTGAGCTGTGGTTGCAATGGATGGCGTCTTCGCAGCCCCCTGCTACTACTCATATTGCCAGTGGGTTACCGGTTTCTTATCACCCCTTTCCATCTCGTCCCGCCCAGACTGGGGCGCGGTTTGGAGGAAGGGGTAAGCCGACCAATTTTGGGGCCTGTTGGAATTTCAACAGGGGTTTCTGCAGTAGGCAGTTTTGCCGGTACAAGCATGAGTGCTCTCAATGTGAAGGCAAACATCCCCTCACACAATGTTTTGCAGGTCAGAGGTTCGGTGACCAGGGAAGAGGGCACAGGGGAAGAGGGCAGGTCTTGCAGTTTGTGGCAAAGGGCTCCTATCCCAATTAGGTTAGAGGTTTTGGGGCGCTGGCTGGAGGACTATCCGGATGTGGAGGCTGCCAACAGGCTTTTTTT
Organism: Triturus cristatus; assembly: GCF_964204655.1. Lineage (NCBI taxonomy): Eukaryota > Metazoa > Chordata > Amphibia > Caudata > Salamandridae > Triturus > Triturus cristatus. The sequence continues at coordinate 984,618,909 of NC_140592.1, read as the reverse complement.
CGGGTTTCAAGGATGGTTTTAAGATTGGCTACCAGGGTCCACGTCAGAGTAGATGGGCTGATAACTTGAAGTCAGCGAAGGAGTTCCCTCAGGTGGTTCAGCAGAAGTTGCAGTCTGAAGTGGGGGCGGGTAGAGTTGCTGGTCCCTTTGCGCAATGTCCACTGCCCAATTTGATTGTCTCCCCTCTGGGTGTTCTTCCTAAAAAGAAAGCGGGGGAGTTCCGTTTGATACACCATTTGTCGTGGCCTGAGGGTTCCTCAATTAGCGATTTTATATCGCCGGCTGACCCTTGCATGTCATACGCTGCCGTGGATGATGCTCTGCATTTGGTCAGATCGGCAGGGAGAGCTACGCAATTAGCTAAGAGCGATATCCAATCGGCATTTCGTTTGCTCCCCATTCATCCGTCGGATTTTGAGCATTTGGGAATGCAAGTGCAGGGGGCTTTTTATGTGGTTAAAATGCTTCCCATGGGGTGTTCTATATCGTGTGCCCTTTTTGAAACTTTCAGCACGTTTTTGCAGTGGCGCTTTACTTATGTTACGGGTCATGCCCTCATATGTCACTACTTAGATGATTTTTTGTTTATTGGTGAGCAGAACACAGGTCAGTGTCACTGGGCGTTGCATTCTTTCCAGCGAATGACTCACGAATTGGGGGTGCCACTGGATAAAACAGAGGGTCCTAGCACGACGTTGGTGTTTCTGGGCATTGAGATTGACACGGTGGCAATGGTAGCTCGGTTGCCGGCAGAGAAGGTGCAGGAGATTTCGACATTCTTGTCCTCTGTGATGGAGTAGTGCAAATTGGAGCTCCGGAAGGTGCAAAAACTGCTGGAATACCTCAACTTTGCATGTAGGGTGGTCCGGGCTGGGAGAACTTTCTGTAGGAGGCTTGGGTTGGCTATGTCTGGGCAATTCTCCCGCATCATAGAGTGCGCATTTCAGCGGCGACTAGGGCGGATTTGTCCATCTGGTTGACTTTTCTGGCAGATTTCAATGGAGTGTCTTTGTTTTTTGCGGACGAAGACATGATTTGGCAAGTTCAGATTTACTCGGATGCGTCTGGAGCAAAAGGTTTTGGCATATTTTGGGAGGGGCGCTGGTGCGCCGAAAGTTGGCCAAGTCATTGGCTGTTGCAGGGTCGCAGTATCGCCTTTTTTCAGTTCTTCCCTCTCTTGGTTGCTTTGTATGTTTGGGTGCCGTTTAATGTTGACAACCTAGCTGTAGTGGAATAGATCAATAAACAGAAGGCTAGAGATTTGAGAGTTTTACGTTTATTGCATGCCTTTATGCTCAAATGTTTACAGTTTAACATTGTTTTTAAGGCAAGGCACATTCCAGGAGTACATAACGGTATAGCAGACTCTCTGTCTCGTTTACAGTGGGCGAAATTTCGCAGGCTGGCACCTGGGGCGGCACCCACCAAGACCCAAATCCCACAGTGTGTTTGGGAGTGGGGGGACTGAGAATTTTCGCCTTGGTAGAGAACTCTGTAGCGGCCTCTACGAGACGGAGCTATCAGCAAGCCTGGAGCGAGTTCTTATGCTATGGTAAACTGTGTGCTGAGCATAGAAGGAGGTTGAATGATGAACAACTTTTACTGGGTTTTGTTTTACACCTGATAGACGAAGGTCTTTCCCACACTACCATTTCTGGTAAATTGGCGAGGATTTCTTTTTACAGGCAGTTGAGGTGGGGGAGGGATCCGGTGACTGGGGTACTGGTAAAGAGGGTCCTTAGCGGTTTAAGTAGGGTTCAGGCGGGGGCAAAGCCGTTGTGGCGGGCGGTGACGGTTGAGTTGTTACAAAAAATGCTTTTGGAGCTCCCCCTTTGCGGTTACAATGAGTCTGAATGTGGACTATTTAGGCTATGTTTTCTTTGGTTGTTCTTTGGGGCCTTCCATGCGGAGGTTTTTCTAGAAGATCAACGGTTGCGCATTTGGTTGCGGGTTTCAAAAACTGATCAGTTAGGCAGGGGAAAATGGGTTTTCCTAAACAGGAGTGGGGTGGGCCAATGCTGTCCTGTCAAAGAATGGGAGGTGTTCAAAGCTTCTAGTTTCTTTTCTCAGGGAACAATTTTTTGCCATGCCCAGGGGCGTCCGCTTTCAGTTGCACAGTTGTTGGCTGTAATGAGATGTGTGCTTTTTTGTTTGGGTGAGAATCCGTTTTGTTTTGGTAAGCACTCTTTCCGCATTGGGGCAGCCACAGAGGCGCCTCGCTTGTGGTGGTCCTGGGCTGACATACGGCGTATTGGGAGATGGAAGTCAAAATTTTGCGAAAAATATGTTCGGAAATAATCTTCACGGTTTTCCTCTGTTCCTTGGTTAATGTTTGTTTTTCTACCTAGGTAAGCTTTCGGGGTGTGTAAATTGGAAAAAGACAACATGGATAATAGGACATTCCTTCGTAAATTGGACCGCGGTGTATACCAAGCACCAGATTTGTGGGAGATCGCTTGGACTTCACAGTGCTAGCCATGAGGTGGTATGGCAGGGAAAAGGGGGAATGCGCTGGGGGGATTGTTCCCCTTTTGGCCAGGATGTGTACAAGGGGGAGCCCACCGAATCTGCTTATTATCCATTTGGGGGAAAATGATCTCGTTAGCTTATCTGGTCTGACTCTAATAAAGTTGATGAAACATGATCTGAAGGTCCTCACGGCTTCTTGGGAGGGCACCCAGGTAGTATGGTCAGAATTCATCAGGAGGCTGCATTGGAGAGGAGCTCGAAACCATGCGGCGATGGAGAAAGCGAGACAGAAGGTTAATCGAGCCATGAGACTGTACTGTGAGGGCAATGGCGTGAAGGTTCTGGCTCATTCTAACATACGGAGCACGGAAGGCTATCTTTTCAGGGACGATTGGGTTAATTTGTCCAAAATGGGGCAAGCGTATTATTTACTGGAATTAAGGGACTTGATTGCGCAAATTTGGAAAGAAAGTATTTGGTACGCCTGAGAAGGGTTTTTGTTGCACACATTGTTCAGGGGTGGGGCAGGAAAACTCTTTTGGTTTTCCTGGTTGGTGGGTTTTGCTGGGGGAGTGGGTAGCCTTGAGCGGGATTGTCCATCCTCCAACGGGGGAGGTGGGGGGGACTAAGTCAAGTGGACAGGAAATGAGAATGAGGGGATGCTATCTACAAAGTTCAGTCATTCGGGCTCTGATTGGGCTTTACATTGGGGGTTTATGTTTTTGTAGATAGGTTGAAATAAAATTGAGGAATTTATTGAAGTATATAATGACAAATGTTTGAAGAGAAATTGACTTGGCACCTGTCTTAATAAAGTGGCCTTTTTTGCTATGCAAAGAGTTTGTGGGGCGTGAGTTATTGTGCGAACCGAGCTCCACAGGCAGCATGGGGAGACGAAGAGGCTCGGCTCCAGCGACGATCCGGGCCGGTAAAGACATCAGTAGTGGCAAGGTAAGGCAGATATTGAAGTGGGCTAAGTGTCTGCTGCAGCGAGGCGTGAGTGAGGTGCCGGCATGGCTGTGAATCAAATCTCCAGTGAGAATGAAGGGAGGAATCATAGTCGCTTTGATTCTCTGGATCATTTTGGTACGGACATAATTCAAATGCCCTTTTTTTTGGATAGCGAATATTTATAACACCAATGTTGGATAAATCTGACGTTTGGAGAAATCAGAAAATATCAACAAAAGAAGTGGGAGGGAAGGATGTAATCTCTGTTGATGACTCTCATATATTGCTTAATATATTCGACATAAAAACCTTTACTGTCCTGGAAGGGTTTATTTTCAGCAACAGCTACAATATTTCATACTACTTCTTCAAAAGCAAATCAGTAGGAAGTGATATAGTTGCCTCACCTGCCAGGAAGACGGCTCAGAGAGCTAAATCAACTTTGCCAGCAAATGTGATGTTCTAGAGGTCATGATTCAAATCCCAGCAAGGCACATTCAGTCTCTCATGTTTCCAAAGTGGATAAAGTACCTAGTGTTGCTAACAGTAGAATCTGTTATTAACAGCTCTTGGAAACGTCACATGTGAGTTATTTGGCACGGCATTAACATGTCAGCTTAAAAAGAAAAAAATATATATATAAAGAAATAGACAAGACATTACGGTCTCAGGGTTTGGAGCGTGATGCTTGGCTCCCCGGGCTGAACGGGGTTCGATATAGCCTTGCGTGGCGGGGGGCTAGCCTAATGGCGCGTGGATGCCATCGGGCCAGCCCACACTGGGCTGAGCCGAAAAATTTTGATAGGAGTATCAGCACCACATAGAAGTGCGTGGTTTCAAGTGAGGGGGCGGCAATACAAGTATGCCCAGCCCTCCAAAAGTGATATTATGTGTCTTTGTGTAGCGCGACAGGACTTAAGTAAAGCACTCTCAAAATAAATAAAAATAAGTGCAGGGGGAGACGGTCTTTTGCGCTCCTGAACGTAACACATGCTGTGGAGCAGCTTGAATTTCAAGGCACTACAATTTCGCTCTTACTACAGTTGAATCTCTGGCCTTCTTGCGCGCCAACAGTCCTCTGCCCCTGCCCCCAGCCCACATGCAGCTAGGTTTGACCTGTAGAGCATAAGTTAGATGCAGGCTTGAGTTGAATTGTGTATTAGGCACTTCACATGGCGCTGCCAATTAAGATCTTGCGCAATACATAACAAGCATTTGCAATGCAATAGGTCTCGCATTATTAAAGTTTGAGCTATTGGCATTGCCAAATAATGCAACACCAATAGCTCAAACTTTTACTAAGCGAGACCTTTTGCATTGCAAATGCTGGTTTCCATTAGAAGTCTTTGCCCCTTCCGACCTCTAAATGCAGATCCTGGTGCTGAGCTGTGCAATTGCTCTAAGAAGGGGTGAAAAAACGACAAAGAATCATTAACATGCAAATGGTCTTTTAAAGACCTGTGAAGTACTTGGGTGCGGCTGTGTGTGTGCGCCCGGGAAGGTGTCTCAGCTGGGCTGACACACATGACGGAGAGGGAGGGGGGGGGGGTTCTGAGGAATCCTGGAGCTGACGGCTTGTCAGAGCAAGGGGTACTGCAACACTAGTTCTCTTTATTTAGACCACGCCCCTACTTAGATAGGCCACACGCCTTTGATGTTTGCTCCGCCCCTTTTAGAGCACCCCCAGTTTTTTTCCCCACTGAAAGCCCTGCCAGAAGCCATCTTGCCATGCTTAGAGGCATCTTGGTATTACAAATGGAAAACAGAGTGGTTTGTCACAGCGCCATGACTCCAACGAAAGCGCCACCTGCAGGACCTCTGCCAACATTGAGACCCTCCAGATCCACATGCAGAAGCACCAATGCCGCCTGGTTCTGCATCCCTCGCTGCCTCCTCCTATAAGAGCAGAATCATACCATACAAACAAAAATCTACCAACCGTTTATTGTGCTGATTTGGGGTGTAGCAAGTGTGAAACACAAGTTGGCCTGTTACATGTCACTGAGGAGCACAGTGACTCGTGTGAACCACCCCCTTCATTCTATCTTTATACATAAATCTCAAGGTGTCTATGGGTGCGTAGTTTTACCACTAGATGACGGGCATTTGTGCATCTTGTTTATTTCTATTTTTTTCTGAGCTAGAAGGACCTTTGACTGTTCAGACACCACGTGACCCCAGCTGATGTTTAATGTTTCCGATAGGTGACGGTCAGTCAATGTGTGGCACCCAGCGGTACGTGGCAACAGATAACCCCGTGCCATCTCTGCCTGGCTACTACCGGACCTACAAGCAGAGAGTAAACAGGGGCACCTCACTATCTATAGCAGCCTGGAAGCAATCAAAACACAACAAACAACAGTGTTTCTTCCGGGGGAATTTCTGCAGCATATTTCTCATTTGAGAACAGATCAATTGTAACCCAGTGGTATTAATAATTCAAAACATTTATCACACAAACACTAACCATAGTTGACCCACATGTTATTCAGATTATAGGTCATACTTAATAGCTTGTAAATGAAGAAGGCTGCTACAGTAGTGTGCAAAAGGGGGCGCAGTGCTCGAGTGTAGCCATGTGAAACAAGCAATGGCCGCGCGCGCGGCTGTGAAAGTGAGACGGCCGCGCGGCGCGAAAGTTTAAGGAAACCAGTGGTGCACACGCACCACAGAGGGGCGAGGGAGAGCGGCAGCGAGGCGAACGTGCACTGCTGCGCATGCTACACACGGATGGCAATCGGCAGAGCAAAGGCAGGACATGTGCCCGCCTTTGCCCAATTGCGTGCCTTTTAAAAAAACAGGAAACCCAATGGCTGCTTGCAAAAGCGAAACCACACGCACAAGCGTGTGGTCAGCTTCCAGAACCCCCTTACAATACGTCTCGCAACGCTAGGCGTGAGACCTGAAAAGGGGGGATGCCCAGGGCACAGGATGACTTTGCAAAACTAGTTTAACACTTTTTAGTGCCCAGCACTTTATAATTCTGCTCTTTAGTAATAACCTTTTTGGTTCCGATTAGCTTGGTTTTAACCTGTAAATGCATCACCAGTAATGAAATGCTATCAATTTTAGCTACTGAAGTTTTAAGTCAAAAACCTGGCGCACTGTCAAAAATGTTAGCAGATTGGCTTACGTCGAGATACACAAGCCTTAGGTTATAGTAAACATTATTTGGCATGTACATACGCGGCAAGGCCCAACTTGATTTCGGCATTCGATGATAATTCACTGTCAAATGTCTAAGCTACTTAATAGATGCAATTTAAATGAGCATGCCATGAGTCTTATCGGTTTTAAATTCTACATGAGTTACAATGCAATAGGTCTCGCAATGACATTGTTTTGAGCTATTGGTTATTGAAAATGTTATATTTTTTTCCCTTTTGTGAGGCATTAATCAAGTAATTGCATTGTAAATGACAATGCCTTTTATTTAGGTTTTAAAAACCAAAACAAAAATAAAAGGCATTGTTATTTGAATGTCAATAGCTCAATTCTTGTAAATGCGAGAGCTATTGCATTGCAAATGCTTGTTTCTTTGAGTAATTTACTCTTGCTCCAGAGACAAACGTCACTTACTCTGGGATTTTCGGACCAAGAAATACTTTTGAAAATAAATTTTAAAAGTCAAAGCCAGTGTTAACTGAGTATTCTGGTGTAAACTGCCTTGTAAAGTCAGAGCTCAAGTGACAACTGCACTGAAACTGTCGTGTGGTAACAGAATTTAGTGGAAACGCTCACTGCCCCTTAATTCTGCAAATCTTTACACCTACACTAACTAACATCACAGCATTAAACACGGACAAAAATTGTCCTCACTCCTTCCTGCACAAACTGATTCTCAGACATTTATTAATATATATACATAAAATGACAGTTCTGCGTGTGTGCACGCTTAAATTCATGTACATTGGCACTCAATGGAAATAACACACACATCTGCTGACACTCACATATATATTAATAAACATACATATGCACTAACAGAAACTTGTCCACTGGGGCGCGCACACACACCAGCTGGCACTCATATTATTTTAGGTTTTTGCATTTTTATATAGCGCCCAATTGTTTAACTTGTGAGTGCCTGCTACCCCCTTAGAAATTGGACTCCAGAGGTGTCCATAATTGTAATGGTAAGAATCCACCTTTCTTTCAAGCAGTTGGTACTGGTGCAAGAAACCTTACAATAAAGTGTTCTGTTTATGTCCCTCGCAACCCCTCGGTCTGGGGTATGAAATGGCTGGTCTGTCACCTGTGGCCGTAATGCCACGTAGTTCATGGCTACACGGCCCCCTCGTGTGCTTTATGTAATGCCGCTTTCAAACCTCGCCGGCTCCCCCGGGGCGCTGGCGCCAGCGTTCTGCCCCCATTAGTGGCAAAGAAGGCAACAACTTCATTTCTGGGCAATCCAGATCAAAGTCATTAGACTGCTATTGTCAATGTGTTTTCACACCCATAATCCGAAATCCAAATTGGTACAAAGCAGGCAGTCCTTGAGAGCAAACGGATTTAGAGGCGCTGTTATCCATCGGGCTTGACTGCTGCGTCACCCTGGGCCTGGCTACAACATAAACAGAGGTTTATGAAGGGATATGGTCAGAGGCGAAGTGGTCCGTGAGATTATGGGGGTCTGTGCTGGAGACGTGCGCCGCTAGGCAGTCACCCCCACCTCTGACTGGACCCAGACCACATGGGTCCCTGGAGACCGGTGGCGGAGCGCCGAGGCCTACACTAATCATTTGTTAATTTGGTGTATTCAAGACAAAGGCGGCCGCCCTTGTAGTCTAATAGGGTCGCCATTCTCTCGTCTGCCCGAGCAAGGGGAGGCCAAAGGTTGTCATTCATAGAACCAGATCAGACAAGCCATGCTCTCACGGGTTCTGCACTCTGGTGCATGGTTGTGGCTGGAGAGGGATTCCTTCAGCTAGTTTGTAGGTACCGGTCGCCACGGTTGTGGTGAATGGCATACAAATATTAAAAAGAAGGTGGCACTTTATGACAGAACTTACATCTTTGTATATAGCCAGGTTACATTCTGTTCACTATGCTGTCACAGCGGAGTGAGAAAGAAATATGCAGGAGTACTCCTTTAGAAACACCTGATATCTCTATGTGTAACTAAATGGTAATGGTAAAACACGTATGCTTAACACACTTCTGTAGTGTCAAGCACCTCTGAGCAGTGCCTGTCATACTGAAAGTGTGCCTGGTAGTGAACATACAAAGGACAGTGGATTAGTAAGCATTTGTGGCATGTGAGCAGAAACAGTTTTATAGTTCTTTGCCTCTGGTGCTGGTTTGTTGCGTTATTCGCAGCTCTCGTGACATGTCATAGAGTTAGTCTGGAAGTTTAAAGGGGGGAAAAATAATTGCAAAATCTATTTCAACACAAAGTCAACAACAAAATGTGGCCTAACGGCTAGAGCGGTCGACCTCAAAGCCGGGAACCGGGTTTGATCTCGGCAGGGATGCTCAATATCCTGTGATCCTGAGCAAATCACGAAATCTCCCCGTGCCTAACAAAATGAATGTGTCCGTCTGTAACGCAACTGGTGCTATGTAAAGCGCTCCGATTCCTACGGAGCGAGTTCGCGCTATATAAAACAAAAAAAAAAAAATAGGAAAAATTAAATGCCCTGCTACTACAGGCTATTGCATAGGCAATTCTGTGATGAAAGAAAATCACAAAAGTATACATCAGGTTTCAGAAGTCCCAATGAAACAAAAGCACTACGATAAAGAAGCACTTTGCTCTCAAAGCTCAATCTGACCAAAACCATGCACAAATTGCTTAAGCAAAGGAAAGCCGCTCACCTCTGTGTCCTACCTGTAAGCCATTCCACGGGACAACGTTTCTTTATTTAAAACCACCTTTTAGCGTCAGTGCTAAGTAAAATACTTTAATATTGAGAGCCACTGGACACTGCACTATTAATAATCGACCAGGTATTGCTTTCTATACATTAGAAGGAGTGGTAACTTTTGAGGAGCCACTGCACATTATTGGCTGCACCCTACAGCTGCCGGAGGAAGGAAGTAAGGGCTTTGGAAACAAGCATTGGCCGCATGCGCGCCTCGCGCTTAAAGTTAAAAAAAACAAGAGAGCTGTGTAGAGAGGCTGTTAGCAGGGTTAAGAGGTGTAGAGAAAGAGGGTTTAAGAGAGGGATAGAGAGAAAGCTGGAGAGAGAGGTTTAGAGCTAGAGGTACAGAGAGGAATAGAGTGTGAGTATAGAGAGCGATGGGTAGAGAGACAGGTATACTGTGAGCAAGAGTGTGAATTTGAGAGAGTCAGAGAGAGTTTGTGAGAGGTAGATATAGGTTGAGAGGAAGAGATACAGTTAGAGAGAGAGAGGTATAGAGGAGAGGTATAGAGAGAGTGGTAGAGCGAGATGTGATAAGAGAGAGTGAGAGGTAGAGAGCAATGGGGTTTTGGGGGTGGGGGGGATGGTTGTGGATGGTTGTGGAGGAAGGAAGGCAGCTGAGAAAAGTAGAAAAGGGCAGCTGGCCGATTGCCTTGGCACTGATGTATGCCTGTGTATATCTACCTATTCATGGCTAAAGTTTCTTTGCAGAACAAATAAAAGTAGAAAAGAATGCGTGTGTGTGAATGTGTGCGTGTGCGTGTCTGTGTGTGCAGTTGAGTGAAGTTTGCATCAATTTGGAAACTGATACCTGCCAAAGCATTAAGCATGGATTGCGAGGGGTAGAGAGAGGGTTAGAGAGAGTGGTAGAGGGAGATGTTAACCATGCCTGGATGGCTCTGCCTCCTCCATCTCTGCGAAGAGGTGGGGAGAGAAGGGAGGGGGAAGGTCAATCCGAGGAGCAGAAAGGAAACTGATTAGAAGGGAGGGGGTAGTGCGAAAAGAGCGGGGAGAGAAGGGAGGGTGTAATACAAACAAAGGAGCCAAAGCTATAGAGAAGGGAGGGGGGAGTGGGAGCAGCTGTGCATGTGATCGTGCACTCAAGGTTTAGGCCAGCCAAAACTGTGGGTAGCACTTTGAAAATCCCACATACAAAATGTCTCTTCGAGCCTTTGGCTCAGCGAGACCTAAAAAGTGGCGATATGGGGGCCTAATGTTCAGGGTCAAGCAGGGCTCAAATTTTCGAGGCCAAAAGAGTGCCAAGGAAATAGAGGCTAGTATGACATTTTTTTGTCACCCTAAATACTAAGCAAAGTAGGATGGGTTATATAATATGAAAGTAAGGACTATTTTAAATACTGAATGTCGATTTTGAGGCACTTCTGGCTGCGCTCCCAGCATATAAACCAGGTTGCAATACTTCGTGCTGAAATTGACCTTGCGGTGTATCAACAGTGACAGCTAGAGGCTCGAGTGCAAGGGGGCACAGATATCAATAATGCCCAGTGTCCCAGGTAGGGCATGTGGTCTCACGACTATTGCTGCCGACCTTGAAGCAGGAAAACCAAGTTTCGAGCCTCGGGCTAACTCCACATCCCGTGATTCGGGGCAAACCACGTAATCCCCCAATCCACCAAACCATTAGAAATGTGTCCATGCCTAACGTCAAGGGCGATCATGTGAAGCCCTCCAATAACCCCGGGTTTTCAAATCTGCAGAAATAAATAAATAAACCCACAGGAAGGGTTATTACGGTTGCTACCAGACCTTAGAGGTGACCCCATGGGTAACACAAAAACATGATGGAATCTCTTTTAAAATTCATACAACTACATGTTTAAGGAGTGGAGGAGTTCACAATAGTACATCAGATTATATCACTGCAGCGTGAGGCACTTATTAAAGAGGGGACGTTTTAAACATGAACATGGAAGCATTCCTGCCTTCCGCCCTGACGGCCATGTCTGCAGTACACAAGGTGAACAAGACAAAGAATGACAGCTCTCCTTTTCACAAGCCAACAAACTCAGAACGTTTTAAATTAGGAGTAGAAAAGTCGAGTGACTTGTTAGTAGCGCTCAGAAAGCACACATGGCGGCATTTGGCACTATAATATAACGTTATTAGGAACGGGTAAGAGCAGAATAGAACAAAAAGAAAAACTCCCTTTTCCTTCATAGCCTTGGAAGTACACATCTAACTATAAATTACATTGACAACAGCAGTGGAGGGTTGTCCTTGACACTATTGTGTCGCAAAGCTCGGCTTTCGAGCGCTGGCCCACTTGTTTTATTTAGGTCCGGGAACCACCAAGTTAGAGGCAGCCCTGAATAAGGTCAATATGCAGTAAGAAGCACGGAGACTCACCGTGGCTGTAACAGTGGAAGAGAGGGAGTGATGAACCCAACCAAAAAAAAAATGGCCGGAGTGCAGCAGACATACAGACCAAGAGATAGCCTAGGAGGCGTATGACGTGGAACTTACTGCCAGTTCATTTCGACGGCAGTTGCTCATGTTCCCACTGGCAGGAGAGAGGGGGGTTCCACTTTCAGTTGTGATGCAACATATCCTGCGGTGACGGAAGGAAACCAGGCAGATCACGGAATGGTTGAAACAGATACACTGGGCAGACTGCGTTGTTCACTAAGCCCCTCCCATGCCGTTACTTTCTGTTCAGAAGTCACAAGCCTGCCAGATAACGGTGAGCTAGGGACCAACTGTAGGGGCTGCAGGCAAACTGAAATTTCAGCTAACAATTTACAATACAGTAATGTAATAGGAGGGAAGGTTTTACTGTAAATTAATAGTCTTTACAAATACGCAGGTTATGTGCCATGCACCCCCAGGTTTTTCATCCTCCCAGAGTACAAAATAAGTACAGTGCAGTGGGTAATAGGGAAAGAGCAATGCCTAATATGAAAGTGCTACAATGAAAGTGCAATGAAGTTTGTATGCAGTAAATTGAAGAAGCTAAGGCACTACAAGAATGTTACAGGGGTAATATTTGGAAAAAAGTATATTTCATTGGGTGCACGTACGATGGTTAAGCTAAAATTTCCAACACATACATTTAATAGGAGGAAAGGAGTTACCGTAAACCAGTTGAGTAGGTCAAAGGCAACTTCTGGTAATACCCTGGTCCACGGGGACAGGGATAAGAGTGCAAAAACCCCAGATTGAGATGCCAACTCATACACCTTGTTACAGACGGGCGAATACCAATTAGGGCTACTAGGTTCGCAGGGGTACTTACCAGGGGGAGCCTGCCAGGAGCATGGGGGAAGTAGAGAATGTTATTTAAGCAATGTATTTTGTATCATGCCTCCACGAGCGTTATCTGACTGTCTCCCAAATTTTGATTTCATGTATGACCCATGGTGAGAGGAGACAGTGCTGTAAGTCTCCGAACAGGACACAAACATACCACTACATAATGGCAAGGATGGAGCGGAGCACAACATGGCGTTAGTGGGAAGATTGCCATCAGAGCTTACCAGACATCAGCCTCCCGGAGACACAGCTAGAGGTTGGAATCTTAGCGCTCAAGCGGAGCAACGGCAGGGGCAGGCTGCACAGAAAGAGCAGTGGCAAGCGCAAAGGCTCGACATAGGGTTGGGGGAGCCACAGGAAGACGGAAGCCTCCCTGGCGGCATGGCGGAAACAAAAGGTGTATTGGTTTGGGTATGGAAACACACCAACAGGGCTGTGTGTAGAAGGAGGGCCACTCACTCTGGGATGCCTCACGGCTGGGTGAGTACGCCTGACAAAAATCGGGGAAGCAAACGGAGGCCACACTCACAGCCCAGCCTCCGCCAGACGGCAGGGCACAAAAGAGACTAGCAAGGTAGTGAGTTGGGGCCTAACTCTGGGGAAAGGCTACCCAATACATGCAAAGGGGCTTGGAAAATAACAAAGAACAATCTACGAACTGTCAGGGTGATTTATGACCCTAGGAGATGCAAATGAGCAAAAAACAAACCACTGAATTATGGCCAGCCGATGATGTATGGCTGATGATTTATGATGCTCATCCAGAATAATCTAGGACAATAAAATGATGACAGATTTGCGACAGTATGATTTATGACAACCCGATGATTTATGACCATGATTTATGGCTGCTGATTTATGACAACAAAAAAATGGCCGATTGTGGCAGAATGATTTACGAAACCCGATAATTTATGACCCCTAATTTATGATGTCCATATATAACCAATTTGAAATAATGCATGATAATGATTTATGACCGCAGCCCCAAGAAGGTGTCCAGGGGAGTTGTACAAATATGACGTATATAATGAGTAATAAAACTGGGGCCAACAACCACCACAAAATACAATGAGTGTTGGCTGTGTAGTAATGCAGATACACAAGCATGGTACTGTTCCTGGAATGGGCACAGTGCGGCTATTATAGCAAAGGCCGCCCCCGAAGGGGGTCTCGAGGGCCGGCACCATAAAAGCCACCAGAGCCCACAAAGGAACGGATCTGGTTGGCGCTGGTTTGCGCCGCCAGGAAAGGCCGCGTGGCGAAACGCGCCTGAGGCCCTCTCCCTCTTCCAAGAACAAAGGGAAGAGAGGAAGGAGTGAAAGGGGGATATAAGGCGAAGCTCCCCCTGGGCAGCTCCACTTCACATCAGGGAGCTGGGGGAGCGGCGCCACCAATTTTCGAGTCCCACCCACCCTCACCTACAACAGCAGTGTTGCAGTAGTGACAGGGACAAAAGGAACTAATGGTACAATGGTTGACTATGGAGACACACCGACGGGCGGTGTGTGGGAGTAGGGCCACTCACTGGGATGCCTCACTGCTTAGTGAATTCGCCTAACAAAAGGGGGCCGCAAACGGAGATGGCACTTCCAGCCCAGCCCCCACCTGACGGCAGGGCACAAGAAAGTCTAACAAGGTAGCGAGTTGGGAGCCTAACTCTGGGGAAAGGTTATCCCCCACATGCAAAGGGGCGTGGAAAACAACAAAGAACAATCTACGAGCTGTCAGGGTGATTTACGACCCTAGGTGATGCAAATGAGCAAAAGACAAACCAGTGATTTAGGGCCAGCCGATGATTTATGGCTGATGATTTATGATGCTCATGCAGAATGATTTATGACAACAAAATTATTGACAGATTTGTGACAGAATGATTTATGACATCTCGTTGATTTATGACCATGGTTTATGGCTGCTGATTTATGATGATCAGGCAGAGTGATTTATGACAACCAAATAATGACCGATTGCGGCAGAATGATATACAATACCCGATGATTTATGACCCCTGATTTATGATGTCCAAATAACACTGAGTGATACCCAATTGGCGATAATGTATGATAATGATTTATGAGCCCGGCCCCAAGACGGTGTCCAGGGGAGTTGTACAAATATGATATATGTAATGAGTAATAAAACTGCGACCAACAACCACCAGAAAATACAATGACTGTTGTCTGTGTGTAGTAATGCAGATACTCAAATATGGTACTGTTCCTGGAATTGGCACAGTGTGGCTCTCATTCAGTGCCATGAGCACCGAAACTCGAAGTGCAGGGTCAACTGCTACACTGTGCTTCTGTTTTGCACTGGCTTGACTGCATGCAGCACATGAATGCTAACTCATTAACCCTGATTAGACAGGGCGGTGTAAATTCAGAACCCTAAGCAAACTCTGATTTCTATAGCCATTGTTATTGCGAGATTTGTGGTACACTCCACACACATGATTTTTCCCTACCAATTTTTCAAGAGGGCAAAACTGCATCCATCTAGCTCGAAAAACCATGCTGCATGTTCCAAGACACGCATGATTTGGTGCAGTAAACAGCACAGACTACATATAGTGACTTCTTTTATGATCATAAACACTCCCATTCGGAAAATGGGTTTTCCCTAGATAGAAATCCCATTTTAACAGTCATTAAACTTTTACCAGTTCCTAAATTGGGGTTTTGAAAGGTTACTCATCGCCACTTGGAAAGGGAGTACTTTGGAAGCACCTTTCAAATTGTGATTTGGCAATCTATACGAATGAATGAACGAAAGAGCATTTATAAAGCGTACAGCTACTCAGAAGAGTGTCCTGGCTCTGAAGGACTCAATCAGACCTGTTGCTGCCCCACGGGGCGGGAGACCAGGGGTTAGTTCCGGAAAAGCCACGTTTTGAGCATTTTCCTGAATATGGTTACATAGAATAGCTGCCTGAGTGTCAAAGGTAAGAGGCTCCAGACACGTGCACCCTGCACTTGGAAGGAGCGGCCGCCTGTGCGTACATGGCATATCTTAGGAATGGAAGCCAAATTCAGTGTGGAGGACCTCAAGGTTCTAGGAGGCACATAGTGTGTGACTCTTCTTCTGAATCACTGGTTTGCGGTCAAAATTCCAGTCACAAATCTTTGAAATATTACTGACTCCCAGGTTAGGGTGGAAAGCTACTTGCAAAAGGAAAAGTGTATCCTGTGGACCACTTCTCCTTTGTGAATATTAGAGAAAGTTTCTGAGAAGTGCACAGTGCTCCTGTGAATCACTGCCAACTCTCAGAGAAAAAGTTGAAAAAATGAAACTTATTTTCGAAAGCTTCTTCCTTTCTTTGATGTAAATGCGGCTGCTTTAAACAAAAGCTTTTATTCAAAAGCAATCACATATATGTTGGCATGATAGCCCTTGCGGTCCTCCATACCAGTTATTTTAGCCAGTAGCAGTGAGTCTCAATTTGCAGCCTACATAGGTGGGTGGGATTTCAACCCATTCTGATTTTTACAAACTAATCTATTAGAATATAGATTGCAACGTTTTATACTGGACTCAAAAACACTGTTTGTAAATTGCAAATTGATTTTGCAACCAGTATAATGATACATAGTGCCCCTCATTCTGCATATAATTCGTCATGATCTAGTGAAAAACTAGTCAAGGGTTATTACCCTAATGACGTAACACGTGTTGTCTGGACCCCGTGTTTTCTTTGAATAAAGACAAAGAGAACATTTCAAGAGAAATCACTCGTCTCCCTCCTTGCATCTTCAATCATTTCGAACTTATTTGTTTAACTCAACAGGGTGTGCATAGGAAATGACACCTCCTTTAAGCAGTTATCTCAAGACCACCTCAGCTACCCTCTTAAGCAAAATCTTTAGAAACCACTTAAAAGGCTTTTGTAGAGATAGTCGTTTGCTTCCTTTGATACTGCAAAAATGCATTGCAAATGTTGGTGAGTATATGTATGTGTATTACTTTTCAGTTAATTATTTTCTAGTCATTTACTTTTAAAAAGTGGTTAAACAGTTAATTTCCACTGCATTTATAAAATAAATTGCGCAACAATATAGGGACGAAGAGTGTTGCCGAATGCAAAATGAATTTCTTACATACAAACAAAAACTTAGTGAAACCGTGCAGGAAACATAGATAAGTTGATAAAGTTAAAACAGAGTAGAGCTTAAAGGTATATCTGTCATGAAAATGTAGTTAGTAGCACTATCTACGCCGTAGCTGCACAAATGAATGAGTCTATATGAAGGAAATGTTCATAGGAAATTATTTAACATTATGGCGTATATTAACAAGGACTTCATCTCCGCTTTTTTGGCTTTAAAAGCCAAAAAAGCTGAGATAAAACTATTGCCCTATTTACAAGAGGGTGCTAACATGCATAATCACATGTTAGCACCCTTTTTCCCGACGCCTCCCTTTGCATCTCTAATGAGATGCAAAGTGAACGTCACTGGGCAGTACAGCCTTGCAAATATCGCTGATGTGCACATCGCGATATTTACAAGGCTGGCCTAGCATTTTAGCAGACGTTAGTTTTGGGAGAAAACCGCTGTTTTCTCAAAAAACGAACGTCTGCTAAAATCCTGACTTATCCATCCCTAACATAGGGGGTGGATTATGCTGCTACGACCACAGGGTCGTATGAGCAAGGTTAGCGCCCTTTTGCAGGGAACATCGCTGGAAAACCAGCGATGTTCCCTGCAAAACGGCGATTTCCCCCACTATCTCTGGAATTTTTATCGCCCTGGAGCAACGCGTTGTTGATAATGTGCTACCAGGGTGATAAATTCCAGATATAGATGGCAATAAATAACAAAGCGCTAAGCGCGCTTTGCGTTATTCATCGCCGTTCGTTGCTGATATGCCCCTATGTTTGTTATGGAATCTAAAAAAGGAAGGCAGGGTAAATTATACTGTAGCATGACAAACTGGGTGGTCATCCGATGTCCTAATTGTACAGGATCTGTAAAAGAACCTTGCATGCAAATAAGTTCTCACAACCACATATGTATGCGAAACGGCCGGTGCAATGAATGTGCCACAATTGACTTTTTATGAGAACTTTTAAGAGCATATATCCTAAATTTCAGTCATTTATTATTGAGATTAACTTTATTGATACTACATATTTATAAAAATTTAAAGGGAACTGGAAACATGGACACCCTGTGATACTGTTAAATTGGCTTATGAAACAATATGTTGACCTTGGGCAGGGATCTCTGACATATAATCTGTCAAGTCCCAAACATCTAAATTAGAATAAATCATAGAATGTTGCTCCCCAGATAATTGCTGGTGTTATCAGAGGACAAACGATTTCTGTTCCTAAGGCCCTGGCCCTGGGTGATGGGTCCCCAGGGCCATGCCCTATGGTCAACCCCCCACTGCACATGGACTAAAGCCGTGCACAATTTGGAGTTGGCTATATGGAGAGGGGCTTGGCTTCAGAGCCTGGCCACTTGCCACTGGCCACTGGCCAGGACTTGCAGTCAACCCTCTGCTGAGCTCAATCATTGGATGAAATAATTGGTCATGTCATCAGTGATGTCATGTGAGATGTCACCGCTGATGTCATAAATGATGCCATAGAACATGTTATGAATGATGTCATATGGGAGGTCGTTAGCAGTGCATAGAGGGGCTGCTCACGATACCTGGTGAATTTATGTGTTTTTTTCAGTTCAAACCCTTAATTCTGTCATTCCCAAATTCATCTAACTATAATGTTTCTTTAACCTTAGTTTTTTACAGTGAATATATTGCCAGTAGATATCTATAGTTAGGACAAAAGTTTCTAATGGAAATGCATTTTTTGTTTTGCTAATAATATTGGCGCTGCTTCACAAAGTTTTCCAAAAGACTGCAGCCCGAATCGCTGAACAGAATAATACCAGGTTTGGCCGAAGGGTAGACGTTGGTCCAGAAAGCATACGTTACTCGGTGTAAATCTGTTAACTAGTTTCAGAGATTTTTAAGTTTAAAAAAAATAGATATCTGGGAGCTCAAAAGCCTACTGAGACCCTTTTGATATTTCTTTGGTTGCCAACACTACAATCAGGAAGTGATGGCAGCCGTCTTGGGACTCGATTGAACCAAGTCCCACAAGAACTGTAAAAAAAATGAAACACTCTGACCACTGGACCCCCCAGGGCCCAATCATGCATTTAAAAAAAACATTTTCGGCAGATCTGTGGATTCAGCTGAAAACAAAACCCCAAAAAACAAAGCACATACTCCTGTGCTTCGTTTATTATCAGCCCCAGGTGGGTCAGTTACTGGGGGCATTGTTTTAATAAAGAAGGGGGCGAACTGGCCCCCTTCTGGGGCTTATTATTCCCTGGGAACTGCAACCTCAATGGGGCTTCTTAATGTATTAATGCAGGGGAGGCCCGTATGGCCTCCCCTGATGCCTCAGGGACCACCACCTTCTAAAGGCTTATTTCATTTTCAAAGGGGGTCCTCTCTGACCCCCCTAACCCCCAGGGGCTTCATTGGAATTTATGCTGGGAGCAGCATGGACCACCCCGCAACACTGGGGGCCCCTACCTCCCCGGGGGATTATTTAAAAAAAGCAGGGGGGTTATGCAGCCCCCCGGCAGCCCAAGGGACCACCACCTCCCTGGGGCATAAGTTTAAATTGAATACAGGGGGCTTGCAGCACCGGGGACCACCACCTACCCAGGGCAAATTAGAAGATGAGAGAGGGCCCCCCTCCTGGAGCCCTGGATGGCCCTGGCAACCGTAACCCCCGAGGGCCAGCTCCTGCAATATCCTAGGGTGCCCACACCGGGGACATTGCTCTTTGCTATGGCTTGGCGGGGGCTTAGCTCCACTTCTAGTAAGGAAGAGCAGAAAATGCTCTCACTTACTAGAAGCAGAGCAGAATTTCTTTTACACACAGGTAGGAGGCAGGGAGCCGGCAGGGACAGCGAGGGCCTTACGTCTTCCCCTCAGTCCCATTGGTGAGTCGGTACTCTCGAGGCACCCACTTTAACTGGGCAGGCACTGGGAGATGGGGTCCTTGGGGCTCAATTTTTCATAGGGAGGGGGCCAACCAGCCCCCGTCACCTATCTGTAAAAGTGAGCATGTATTTGGCTGTGTTGGTTAGTGACTGATTGTGTCAGTGGTATATGGGAGAGTAACTGAGTATGTGAAAGACAGTATAGGTGAATGATGGAGTATGTGAGTGGCTTATGGGTGAGTGAGTGAATATGAGAGTGGCTGTATGGGTGAGTGTGTGCTTGTATCAGTTACTGTTTAGGTGATTGAGTATGTGTTAGTATCTGTATGAGTAAGTGAGTGAGTGTGTGTGCAACTGTATAGGTGAGTGAGTAGGTATGTGATTAGCTCTATGGGTGACTGAGTTAGTGCATGAGTGGCTGTATGGGTGTATGAGTGTATATGCCAGTGAGTATATTAATGGGTGAGTGGGAGTGGCTGAATGGGTGAGTGAATGGATGTGTGTGTTGATCTATGAATCAGTGAGAGGCTGTGTAAGTACTGGTGTGGGTGTGTGAATGGGTTTGAGAATTGTAGTGTGGAAGTTGGATTGGGTGTATGAAAGGTTTCATGGGGATGTGAGTGGGTGCGTCAGAGATTCTGCAGATATGATTCTTAACCTTTGCTTTTTTCAGTGAATTTCTATGTTTTTTAAAATTCCATTTCCTACCTATAAGATCCCTGTAACCCTTGGTTACTGCAGAGATTTTTTTTTTATATATATGCATGTGGATCTTTTCTGGAAAGAAAACTTTGGACATAAAATAATGGCTGGGCTCCGCCGTCTCCACATTCCGCACCGTCAGAGAGCGCTGTTTAGTGCCAACAACCGAGCCACAGCATGGCGATATATATATATATATATATATATATATATATATATATATATTATCTACTGGCGGTCGCCAGTAGATAGTTGTAGTTAGGACCTATTTTCCATAGGAAATCCGCAACATTCTATTCCCAATAAGTCTGGCGCCGGTTGATTAATCCTCGCGAAATTTTCCAAACTTTTTGCCAGCTCCGCTCCGCTCCTACCCTGAAAGTTTCGCAGTGATCCGTCAAGCGGGGACCGAGAAAAAAGGGGGGTCCCAAAACGTGTTTTCCCCACGCAATTTCCCAAAGGATCTGTTGTCGCAGCTATAGCCCGAACCGCTGAATGGAGTGACACCCAATTTGGCAAAGAGGTAGTCCTCAGTTCAGACTCGTGCCTTTTGCATAAATGGTGTGAATCTGTTCAGTAATTCCTGAGAAAATTAGGGTAAAAAGTTAGTGATATCTATGGCCGGGGAGGATCCGCGGACCCTACCCGCACCGTAAGCGCACCCTCCCCGAACCGAGCGCGCACCCTTCCGATCGCGCACTGAATGCTAATTGGCTGTCGAGTGTCTGTCTACATTCGAAACCAGGAACTGTTGGCGGCCATTTTCTGCCTCGGTAGAAGCGAGGCTGAAGAAGCAAGGGGTATAAGTGTGTAAAAACATATAAAGGGGGCAGAGTGGAAATACTCTGACCCTCTAGAGGTGCTTAGGGGGTCCCAGAAGGACCCCCTGTGGCACCCTTTTTAAAAAAAAAAAAAAAAAACGTCGAAATGCGCGCAGGGTGCACGCATTTTAGCGCGTTGGGTGCACGGATTCTCTCGCGGTGGTTGCGCGGATCCAAGGGAAACATTTTTAAAAAAGACAAGAAATCATTGGTTGTATGACAACTTTCTACACTGAAAGGTAGGGTGTATATTTCTGTTTTTTAAAGGCATGATTCTTATTGGTTAACAAAAACTGATTGTAAGGAACATTATATATGATAAGCTGATATGTTGAAAAGTCAAGCACTCTTGCTGTCTTGTTTAGCAACATTGTGTGCTGAACTTGTGACCTGTGTGCTCAGTGCAGTGTTCCATGACCTGTTTCTATGGTAACAGGCAGAAGGCAGATTGTGGGAAGGGTTGAAATGTATTTCATTTGGAAAGGGTTGAAATGTTTAACCAATAGAAATGTGTGTTTGCTTTTGAATTTATGTGTGAAGGACTGTGATTTGATGTTTACATGTATATGTGTGGAAAATGAAAGGGAAACTTTTCCATTCTTTGTTTTTGCTGAGAGGTGCACAGTGCAGAGATTCTGTAAAAGAAAATCTGGTGTGTGACTGATATACTTCTTAATCTACAAAACAACTTGAAAGGTGAGTTATTTAACCTCTTCAATGCCCATGACGAGCTGGTCTCGTCATGGGCCGCGGTTGCGCTGTGCCCATGACGAGACCAGCTCGTCATAAACCCCGCCCGCTAATACAACGGCCGGCACATGGCGGGGAAAGGGGCGGGCACTGAAGGGGTTAATTGTGAGGGGATATATGTAGACTATTTTGATTTTAATCAGACTAATGTAATTCTCCTGCTAAAGTGTAGGGAGTACTTTTTTTCTCTACAATCTTATTGACAGTGTGATAAGCATTTGTGTTTTTCATGTGTTTGTAGACAGATAACTGTGCTGTTTTTATATTTTGGTAGAATTAGAAACCAGTCATTGTTTATGAATTTGTGAAATGAGTTATGTTTCTATACTAAAATATAGTACTCCTTCTAGATGAAGAAATGTGTTTTGGTATAGTGCAAGGGATAGTGTTGTTTGTCTAAAATCACATAGTGAGTATGTGTGCATTTGGGAACCACTGTGAGAGAAGCATTTGGTAACATTGTGTATTTGCTGACAGATAACTGTTTTAAAACCTGTCATGTTGTCAAGTTTTAGTAGCATTAGAAGCCAGTCTTTGCTTATGCATTGAGAAAATGAGTCATGCTTTGACACTAATGTGCTGTACTTTAACATGTAGATTGTGTGTAGTCTCCTTACCCCTTGCACAGTAGTGAATGAGTTTTGGTAAGCTGCTAGGGATAGTGTTGCTTGTCTAGAATCACACTGTGAGTCTGTGTGCATTTGGGAACCACTGTGAGAGAAGCATTTGGTAACATTGTGTATTTGCTGACAGATAACTGTTTTAAAACCTGTCATGTTGTCAAGTTTTAGTAGCATTAGAAGCCAGTCTTTGCTTATGCATTGATAAAATGAGTCATGCTTTGACACTAATGTGCTGTACTTTAATATGTAGATTGTGTGTAGTCTCCTCACCCCTTGCACAGTAGTGAATGAGTTTTGGTAAGCTGCTAGAGATAGTGTTGCTTGTCTAGAATCACACAGTGAGTCTGTGTTCATTTGGGAACCACTGTGAGAGAAGCGTTTGGTAACATTGTGTATTTGCTGACAGATAATTGTTTTAAAACCTGTCTTGTTGTCAAGTTTTAGTAGCATTAGAAGCCAGTTTTTGCTTATGCTTTGATTAAATGAGTCAGGCTTTGACACAAAAGTGCAGTCCTGAAATATGTAGATTGTGTGCAGTTCCCTTATTACTTCCACAGTAGTGAATGATTTTTGGTAAACTCCTAGTTATAGTGGTTGTTGTCTAGAATCACACTGTGAGTCTGTGTGCATTGATTAAATAAGTCATGCTTTGACACTAATGTGCTGTACTTAAATATGTAGATTGTGTGCAGTACCCTTACCTCTTCTAGACTAGTGAATGAGTTTTGGTAAACTCCTAGGATAGTGTTGCTTGTCTAAAATCACACTGTGAGTCTGTGTGCATTTGGGTAAGGATTGTGATAGAAGCATTTGGTAACATTGTGTATTTGCTAACAGATAACTGTTTTAAAACCGGTCATGTTGTCAAGTTATAGTAGCTTTAGAAGCTATTCTTTGCTTATGCATTGATAAAATGAGTCAGGGTTTGATACTAAAGTGCAGTACCATGTACTATTCTCTTCACTGTGCCAGAACTGAAAATTTAAAAGTTTTACCCAGGCACTGTCCTAGCAGTAGTCTGATGATTTAGTCAGTTTCCAAGTACTCATGTTGTGAACCATACATTACCACATAGACTGCTTCAAATGTCTATGCAGTATGCATGCAGTCTTCTAACATACTATACACTTGTCTTTCACATCTTCAATTCCCTAGTCAGTATCCATACAGTCCAGCAAACATCCTGTCACTCCCTTTGCACTCCTCTAGTGACCCATTCAGTACCAAGTCCTGTACTGAGTGACTGTAAGTATGGGTGACTGTACAGGTGAGTGAGTGGATGTGTGTGTAGATCTAAGAGTCAATGAGTGGGCATGTAGTTATTGGTATTGGAGTATCTATGGTTTGAGAATGGACGTCTGAAATTTTGATTGAGTATATCAAAGGGTGTGAGAAGATGCACTAATTTATCACATGGATGACGTCATCAGTGATGTCATCAGTGATGTCATTTGAGATGTCATCAGTGATGTCATCAGTGATGTCACTGACCATGCCATGAGTGATGTAATATGCGACGTCATCAGCAGTGCATTGCAGGGGCGCGAGTTATAGTTAGCTGAACTAACTATAACAGGGGAATTTCTAGGGTTTTGTACGAGGGAAATGTCCAGCTAACAATAACGCCCCTGAAACCTATGGTTTTTTCAGTGAATTTCTAAGGTTTTTTAAATGCCAATTCCTAACTATAACACCCCTGAAATCTTTGGTTTTTTCAGTGAATATATATATATGCATATATATATATTTATTTATATGCATATATATATGTATATGTATACATGTGTATATTACCTACTGGCAGTCGCCAGTAGGTAGTTATAGTTAGGACCTTGTTTGTATTAAAAAAGAGATTATTCTTTTGCCAATATATTTGCCACTGTTTGACGAATCTTCGCAAAATTTTCTAAACTAATGGTTCACTCAGGTCAGCTCCTGTCTTAAAAGTTTCGGGGTGATTTGTCAGGCGGGCGCCGAGAAAAGAGGGAGTTCCAAAACACGTTTTCCCCATGTTAATTTCAATAGGAACTTTAGAAATGGCTACAGCCTGAACTGGTGAACAGAATTACACCAAATTTGGCAAAAAAGTTAGCCGTAAAAGTAAATCCGTTCAGTAGTTGCTGAGAGATTCAAAAAACAAAAATGTATGCACCGAGAAGGATTCGCGAACGCTCCCGAGCATGAGATTAATTCTGATTGCCTGCCAACACTCCTAACCAGAATGTGTTGGCAGCCATCTTGTGAGTCAGTAACCAAGTCACAAGAGAACAGTTAAAAAAAAATTAAAAAAACAAGAGAAGGGGGCACGGTACCCTGACCCCTAGGCCTGCTCAGGGGGTACCACAAGGACCCCAGGGACAAAAAACACATTTTGTGAAAAAAAATCGGTCGAATTCGTGCTGGGTTTGCAAATCCAGAAGAAAAGAAAAAATCGCAGCCTCCCGCGCTTCGGTTGTCTCAACCCCCTGGGTGGGCCAGGTCCCAGGGCAATTTCAAATTATGGTGTGGGGGCCTGTGGGGGCCCCCATAGCTCCGGGGACCGCCATCTCCACAGGGCTTTCCTCATAATGTGTGGGGGACACACGGCCCGCTGCAGCTCCGGGGACCACTACCTCCCAGTGCTTTATTCTAAAAAAGGGGGGCTCCTGCTGCCGACGTTGCCCCAGGGACCACCACCTCCGTGGGGCTTTGCTTTATTAGGGGCGGGGGTCCTGGTGGGCCCCCCCAAGCCCCAGGTACCGCCACCGCCCCGGGGCTCCAATTAAATTAGAGAAGAGTGGGGAGGGGCTTTTGCCCCTCCCCACACTGCCCCTGTGACCATCACCTCCCTGGGGCACAAATTATGTTCATATGGGGGTCTGTTATGGCCCCCCCGGCACCGGGGACCACCACTTCCCCAGGGCTATATTAAATGTTAGGAGGGGTCTGCGCAGCCCCCCTCCTGGAACCCTTGATTGCCCTGGAGACAGCCACCCCCCAGGGCCAGCTCCTACAATGTCCTGGGGTGGCCACCCCCGGGACATTGTCATTTACTATGACAGGGCGGGAGCACGGCTCCCACCCTGCCGTAGCAAACCCCCGCTTTGCTTCATGAAGCAAGATCAGGAAACCTACTCTCCCTTCAACAAAGCAAATCAGAATTGCTTTTGGGCAAGGGGAGCTGTATTTCAGCAGCTCCCTTTGACCAAAGCAATGCTGGCTCCTGCAGGAGGCGAGGAGGCGAGGAGGCGAGGAGCCGGCAGAGACTGTGGGGGCATTCGGGCTCCCCCCACAGTCCCCAACGCTGAGGGCTGGCACTGGGGGTTGGGATCCTGGGGCCAGAAGTGGCCCAGGGAAGTGGGCCACATGGACCCCGCCCCTAAAATTTCATTAAAATATTTTTTTAAAATACGGAAGGCCGGCCCCTGGCGATGTGGTCCCCGGGGTCATAATTGGCCTCTGGAGGGGGGCCTCTCTGCTCCCCTCCAAACCCCTTCCCAAAAACAACAAGGCTGGGCTGGTCCCGGGGGATGGGTCCCCGGGGCCATATTTGGCCTCAGGAGGGGGGCCAAACGCCCCTCCTCAATTGTTTTAAAAAAAAAAAGTAAAGGCTGGCCAGGCCCCTGGGGATGGGCTCCCCGGGGCCAGAAGTGCCCGAGGGAAGGGGGGCCATGCGGCCCCCTCCCATTAAATAAAAAACAAAAACAAAAAATGTTAAACAGGCAGCTCGTCGGAGGCCCCATCCCCTCCCTGCATGACTCTGCAAACGTACCCCCTGGCACATTCTAAGTTGGGAGATTAAGTCACCCTCATTCCCGAGGGTCCCTAGGGTCCAGCTAGCCCACCAGGTACCTCCAGTAAGCATCACACAAGAGGACCTCATTGTCCCGCCAGCAGTGCGGCAGGATGTGCATTTGCAGAGAGATGTAAAAAGGGGGCGTGACCTGTGTCCACCTTTCAGCAATCCCACTATATAGGGCATACTGGCGATATCAAGTAGGCTAGTTGGCCCGAAGGACCCCCAGCAGGGAAGGTGACTTAACTCCTCATCCAAGTGTGCGCCAGGAAGTGTGTTTGTACAGTGGTGGGGAAAGGGGGCGTTGCCTGCTATGAGAACTTAGTAATCCTGCTGTGTGGGAGTTACTGGAGGTAATAGGAGGGGTAGTTGTCCCCCAAGGTGAACCTTGGGGGCCACCTACCCCTCCTGTTACCTCCAGTAAGACCCCCCCAGTGTGATTGCTGAGAGGTCTTCGGAGAGCACCCTCACCTTTCTCCACCACTCTTCAAATGAGACTCCTGGCACAGTACTGGTTGGGGGATGAAGTCCACTTTACTCCTGATGGACTTTGGTGGCCAAGTAGCCCTCCTGGTACCTCCTGTAAGTGCTACGCAGCAGATTTTCTGAGTCCTGGCTAGAGGCCTAGCCCCCTTTCTCTACCACTCTGCAAATGTGACTCCCAGCTAAAGAAGCATTTGTAATGTAATAGGTCTTAGAGATAGTTTTAATCCCCCTGCCCTATTATGTACTAGGGACTTATAGGGGAGGTCATGCCAATCACAGGGGTAACGCACCCCATAGTGTACCCTAGTGTATGTAGGTGTTTTCACTGTATTCTAAGTGTCTTTCAGCATAGCACTAGCTCCGGGCCTAGTTAGGCAGAGCCCGGGGTCAGTCAGAGTCAGTTACCACAGTACACATCAGAAAAACGTTGGGGGGTGCCCAGGGCACAGGATGACTTTGCAACAAGGCCTCTTTCTGCATCTCTGTTGGTTCTTTTTGCATATCTCTTGCTTCTTTCTGCACCTTTCTTCCTCTTTCTGGCCTTCTGTGCCTCTTTCTGCATTTCTCTTGCTTCATTCTGTGCCTTTCTTCCTCTTTTTGCACATGTCCTACCTCTGTAGGCATAGTTAGAAATTTTCATTTAAAAAACCTTAGAAATTCTCTGAAAAAAACGTAGGTTTCAGAGACATTATAGTTAGAAATTAGCATTTAAAAAACCTTTGAAATACACTGAAAAAAACATAGGTTTCAGGGACGCTATAGATAGAAATTAGCATTCAAAAAACCTTTGAAATACACTGAAACACCACAGGTTTTAGGGACGTTATAGTTAGTTGGTCATTTCACTCGTATAAAACCAGAGAAATGTGGTCATTATAGTTAGTTCACTGCTGATGGCGTCACATATTACATCATTCATGACATGGTCAGTGACATCACTGATGACAACTCAAATGATATCACTGATGACATCACTGATGACATCATCCAGTGATAATCTGGCAGTGGCACAAGTTTTAGTTCGCTGAACTAACAATAACAGCCGAATTTCTCTGGTTTTGCATGAGTGAAATGTCCAACTAACTATAAAATCCCTGAGACCTGTGTTTTTTTCAGTGAATATATATATATATGTTCTTGGTGCAGTTGACTAAACAGAAAAATAGGCTCAATGCCATGGCTTGGGACTGCTTGGCAGATACTGAGTTTTTGTTTCCTGTGGTACAAATCTCAGAACCATAGAGATCCACAGAAACACAGATGGCACAAATGGACATTTTTACAAGCCCCTATTGCCACAGGAATGTCACTTTTAACAATTTTTATGTGGCGATAGGGGCTTTGCCTTCTGTACAAGGTGGCTTTAAGCCACTTACGATGGTTTAATGCCGCCTTGTAAATAAGGCCCCCTTTCACAGTACACTTAGCGTGAAAGGGGTGGGCAATGGGTGTTGCGTTGGGCGTTCCACCACAACACCCATTGATTTTGTCGCTGCCCCCTATTTGCAAGGGTGGTGTATATAGGAGGCAGCCCAAAATTAAGACCAGGGAAAACCTGGTCTTAACTGGCTGAACGAGGAGAAATGTTTTATATCTCCTCCTTTTTGCTGTTTCTGTGTGTGCTGCATTGTGCAGCACACATAGAAATAGCAAACGCCATATAGCTAGGTGCTGGATTTGTTGGGAATTTAGTTCCTTCCAGATGTTGCAGCTGGATTTAGGTAAATGGCAAAAAATATTATAGAACATAAAATAATTTTTATGCAGGTTTAATATGTTTGTTTTTCTCCCTGGCAGTTTATTTTACGGTAACTAGTTAGGGAATACTGTGAAGTGATGTTGCAAGGCCATTTCTGATTGTAATCCATGGACTAGTTCAAATGTGCTGTAACCTGATCACTCTACATTTTTGCCAATTCCCTAGTTCTCTGAGCATAAGCAGCTATGATGGAAATTTCACAGGATGATTCCAACTCAGTTGTATCTCAACCTGAATCTATAGTACAAACAAATATAATTCTGTCAAATGTGTCTTCTGCCTTTGCTAATAGTTATTCATAGCTGACAAATGGCCCCCCGTCATATAGATGACAGGCACAGCCAGTCCTACCTTTTTAGCTAGTAGAATGCTTACTTTTACAACTTACAAGTTAAGTGTGGATGCAAAGTGGTGCTGTCTACAAAGCCAGGAATGGCTGAAGGTGTCACACATGAAATGGTGCCTTGCCTGTATTATATATTGTCTATAATAATTAAACACACGTACACATTTTACTATATGCCATGTAATTTCTTATTTTCAGACAAAATATTTTATTTGCGTATGTAATATTTTCCTGTTCCACACTCGTGCCTTTCCTGTTGTATTACATTGCATACTCAACATTGATGATCTATTTTTGATGCATTTCTAAAACTACAGGTCCTTGAATTCACTCTTGGTAAGCCAGCTTTACAAATATTCTGGAAACACGAATGTGCACTTGCATATTCTGTTTTTTTTCTTTTCTTCAACGTCCATATCCAACCGGTGCTGTATTTTGTCAGGCTCCATTAGATGATGTGAAAAACGAAAAACAAAACACATTAGTCATGAATAATTGCAAGGGAAATTTAGCACGCAGGGTCTCTGTGGTGAGATTATAAAGCTATGCAAAAATACAGTCAATGGGGTGTTAGGCACTTTTGTGCAGTGTAAAGCTCAGAAGTAGTAAAGTAAGAGAAAAGCCAGACAAAGGAGAGGTCTGCCAGTCTAGGAAAACAGGCATATCTGGTGAGCCCACATTTTCATACCTAGCATCCCTTCCTGTGTTTGCTTGCTTTTGAATATCGTTAAACCAAGATCTAGGAGACAGCATGAAGGGACTATAAAAGTGTACGTTAGATAGATGGCTCTTATTTATCTGGATTAGTGAGACAAGTTGACCGTAGACAGGGTATTCTGATCTCACCAGCCTCAAGTCTCGGCCCTGCCTGGGTCTCACAGGTCCAAGAATGATTATGCTTATCATCCCTGGACTTCCTTCTCTTCTATTGTAGTGCTCTCCGAGATGCTCTAATACTTAGTAGGAGGAATTTGGTGCTTATTGGTCACCAGTTTCATATATCACTGAAAAGTTGACTGACTGGTTGACTTCGGGAAAAACAAGAAATCCCGTAGAGGGTACACTTCAGCTCTGAATAAGGAGAAATATTAACACATGGGAGGTTAGGTGGAATAGAGATCTGCTTTAATACACCCCAGTAAAGGAATCTGTAAAGGAGTAAATTAACTCAGGATATTTCATTGAATTTTGGAACTTTGGATATTTGTAGAGGTTGGAGGTTCAATGCATCTGGCAGTAAGTGTTGGATTTCCTCTCCACCATATTTATAGTACTGTTGATATTAATGCACTTGAAATATGAATGGGACATGTGACACTTTTGGTGGATATCATGTTTATCCAACTGTATAATAAGGACCAGAAGTACCACAATGCTAAAGAATAGCTTGTGATCCTAAGTAAAGTATGATCTCTGGGTATTTAAATACATTATGTCCAGAATTCACATAATGTATTAGACCTGTGCCATTTGCATGATTATAGATGGTGTAAATGTATTCTTGGAAAAACAAATGAAATCAGTAGGGCAGATATTCAACTGTGAACAGGATTTTCAGGGAGACAACTGCTCCATCGAAAGATTAGATTTGTCCCTTTGTTATTGACCTTGGGCGTTTCATTACAAGTGGTTCAATAAAGTCAACCAAAACGATATATCTTAAAATGCTTTTGTTTAGAAAATAACACCCTGAGAGTGTGGTCTTGTTGCCAACGAAGATTGCAGTGTCCCAGTGAAGCTCTGCAGCATCTTCGGCTCCTTGACTGCAAAACACTAACAAATTAAAATACAATGGACATTTCCTAGTGATTATCTTTGCAGTTTCTCTAGTGGCTCATCCTGGCACTCTGAATAAGAATATTATTATTTTTTGCTTCTACCACATTCTAAGCCTCAGCTGCCATTTTTTTCGTGAAGAGAGACTTGTTTCACTTAGTACTGGACAATTATTCATGGTGCACCCAATATTATCTTGCCACTTTATTCTACTTCACCATTGGGGATTTCTTCAGTACTTTCTCTGACAAAAATCAACAAGTTGAGCCCTCAAGATGTTCCGCCCACAATTTTGTTTTTTCTCCTGAAGAACAATTAATTTTCAGCATAACTCATTATCTGTTCATGATGGCCCTGAATCACTTTGCCACATTGTTCTTTTTAGCAAATAGCATATATTGGAGATATCTTCAGTAGTTTGGTTGACATAACGCTATATTTTAAGCTCCCAAGTCACTTTAGCTGTTTGATATTGCATTAACAGGGAGGTGCTATTTGGTTATGTTCAACCTAACAGACATTTCCTGTATCACTGGATTATTCATTTGGCTGCATGTATATTTTATCACATTTCTTTTGTTTTGCCAATGGAGCACAGATACATTTCATTGTAAACTCCCTACTCTCATTTGCATTAGAAAATCCCATCTACTGCCATAGAACTTTCATGTTCTCATTTGAGGAGTTCTTATTAGATGCGTGGTATTATTATATTTTATGGGGAGAATCCAAAAAGTCAATAATCGATCTGAGTCATCCATTTCCAAGATCATACACTTTCAGTCTCTTATCAAGACTACAGCCAACATGATGAAGGGCAAGGAACATTCTTCTACAGACAGTCAAGATATTACGACTCCTTCTCAGGTCACTGGTGCTATTGCTAAAAAGATAAACATTTTGGGCTCTGTTAAGAGGCCAAAAAAAGATGAAGACACTCCACCCAAATCTCCTTCTGCAGTGACAGTAGCTAACCTCCTGGATGAGCTTCAGACACTTGGGTTATTTGTTAATGAGACTACTGCTACTCTGCAAAGATTGAATGAACGGTGGTTTACACTGGATACAAGAATTTCTACCATGTAACAATGCCTCAGTGATGTGGAGGATTTCACAAATTACCAAGGACATTGAAATGCCTAAAAAAGTCAGTGAAGACCTGGAGAATGGAAATAGGAGAAATAATCTTTGGTTTTATGGCATTCCAGAGGAAGGGGAAGGCACAGACATGATTGTTTTTTTATAGTCCTAGTCCACAATGCTGAAGATTATTCTTTTCAATCTCAAAATACAACTCAGTAGTCAGTGGGCTCACTGTCTTGGTCCAAAGCTCCAGTCAACCTCTAGAGCTAAACCTAGAGTTAATATTATGCTTTCCTTTCAATATAAATACCTGATGAAGATTGTCAAAGCTACAAAAATACATAAATCTCTTTAGTGATCAGGTAGTACTGTACTCATTTATCAGGATGTCTCCAACACAACTGCTAATATGCAGAAACAATTCCCTGATTTAAGACCCTCATTTCAGACCATGAATGCCAGCTATGGGTTGGTGGATCCTTGTTTCTTCAAGGTTATCTAAAGAGACAAGACCATCACTTACACTGACCCAGGTGTTTTAATGGAATTACTGCAATTCCATTGCACAGAAAATATGGAGCTTGGGGCTCACGCCATTGGTTAATTGTACTCTGATATTGTTGAGCTTTAGGAAGTATTTGTTCATATCCCTTTGTTATTTCTTTCTCAAATGTTTACAGTAATTTCACATATTTCTTCTCTTACAGATTTGTCTCTGAGGTGGCTTGATTTTATAGGGGATATTTTGTCAAGTCCCCATGTTCACTGGATTTAAACTGCTCGTGTTGGCAGTTCACCTGTTGACGAATTTGTTCTTAGTGTAGGTAAGTGACAGCTAATCCAGCTCTGTGTGTGTTTTTTATTTCTCCTACTACTGTTTTCAATATATATATATATATATATATATATATATATATATATATATATATATATATATATATATATATATATATATATATATATATATATATATATATATATATATATATATATATATATATATATATATATATATATATATATATAAAAAGAAGAATAACGAGAAATTCAAATCACGTGCTATCTACCACCCTCATATTCACTTCTACATACTATTACATACAGAAAAGAACACAAGTTGTGATATTAGGTTCTCTTATCTGTATTTTGTTACGTGTTCATCCTGCATCACTCTGTTCCGTGATGTCAAATAAAGGGTAGGGGAGAAAGACGAGTCTATACTGGAGTCGGCCCATTCCTTTCCTTCTTTACTTCACTATGTTTCCCTTATTTTGTTTTATGTTAAGTTTGGCTGGTAACTTGGGACTTGGACATACTACATCATTGGACATACGGACTCAAAATTTATGTTCATGCTGTCATCTGGCTTACAAATACTGAACATACAGCACTATGTCAATAACAGAGTATTATGTTCTCTGGAATAACCCTGTATACAGTTTTAACCAGAACAGGTGTATAAGCACACAATACGGCACTATGTCATAACTGTAATATCTTCTCGTATTAATACTTGTAATATCATCGGCCAATAATCCGGAACCAATATAAATGTGTGCAACTAAATATCCACAAAAGTATCTTGTGCACCCTTGACACTATGTCACAATGTTTATACCTGCACATGGAACCCATCAGGTACTCTACCCATTGGGAACATAACGTATTTGACCGTAATCAGGATACATAACAGTGATTTACCTGTAAAATACAATAAGCATTCATCCTATTTGTATGTAATGAGCACCATTCCAGTATGGCGGCTGTGTTAATGTATAATGCAATACTGCTTGCAGAAAGTCCATCTTCTCTTTATGTACTTTACATTATGTATGCTTGCCTGTCCCACAACTCAGTGTGTGAGCAAGCCTGCTGTGTCAGGCGAAACGCATTACTGAAAATAAACCAACTGGTGGTGGAAAAACCTCTTTGTGGAAGAAAAGTGAAAGCCGGCCTGCCCTGCCGGCAATCAGCGATATCTGCCTGCCTGGGGTGGGGGAGATGGAAGGGGCATGTCTTCCTTTAGGTGTCCTAACTCCCCTTCAATATGTGACTCTGCTCATGGTAACCTTTCTTTTTGTAAGTTCACAATACCATCTCTAATCTCTCTTTCCGTCCTCTCCATTTTACTATATTTTCTTTTCCTAATTCCTTCTTCTTATTTCCCTACATTATCTTCTCAATGTATTATATTCATAAAAATGTCAAATGATTCTCATGTTATTGTTTGGAATGTTCAGGGCCTAAAGAATCCAATGAAGAGACAACAAGTTTTGACTCACCTCTCAAGATTAAAGGGACAGTTGCTCTTTTTGCAAGAAACTCATCTTTCGGAGAATGGCATATGTAAACTTCAGACACAGTAGGTTGGGGAAATGGTATTTTCCCCTTCTTCAGGTAGTAAGGCTTGAGCTGCAGTTTTATGTCATAAGCATTTCACTGTGAAACTTATTTCGGAAGAATGGGATTTTGGGGCTGAATGGGTGTTAGTTCATCTTTAAGTTAATGCTACTGAAGTATGTATACTAATGTATACTGATCCAATAATCCCGATTAACAATTTTGGTTTACCCTAACACAGACACTCCTAAAGTATCCTATTGACAATTTCATTTTAGAGGTTGACTGTAATCAGATAGTGGATCCCTTTTTTAGTTAGACATTCACTAGTAAAATCCATCCCTAATAACCCACATAAATGTTTTGTGAGGGCAACGTTATGAAAAGGTCTAAGAGATGCATAGAGATGAGATAATCCAGGTCTTAGAGAAATCACTTTCCATTCCACATTGCATTAATCAGCCCTTACATAATTATGAGATTGGTTCCATAGTAATTTCAGACCATGCACCAGTCTGGTCTGATTTTGATCTGCTACACAATAAATCAAAACACTCACACTGGAGATTAAATAACAATTTATTAAGTGGGCAGGCTTTCTTAACACAAAAGTTGGCCCGGGAATGTATTACATTCAATATGAATGACAATATTGCAATACACATGGTTCGGGAAGACTTAAAAGCTGCATCTCGGGACTGTATTATCACATATGTTTCTGTAAAAAAAACACAGGAGAAAAAGAAGCTCTATAACTTTTACACAAAATTAAAACACTCAAACAAACAAACATGCAGAGACCGCACCAACGGAGTCTGAGGAGGAATCGCCATTGTCCACAAGAAGACCATCAGGGTCTCAACAAACACTAACGACACTCTCAGCACCGCCGAAGACATGCACTTCCAGATCCACACAGACCCCAAGACCACCCTAAGAGGCACCCTCGTCTACAGAACACCCGGACCCCGACCACAATTCTGGGATCCTCCCTCAGCCCGACGCTGCTCAACGTCTACATGGCGCCTCTCACACGCATCGCCCGACATCACGACCTCAACACAATCTTCTACACTGACGACACGCAACTGATCCTCTCCCTCACCAAGGACCCCCTCACCGCCAAATCCAACCTCCACCAGGGAATGAAGGCCGTCGCCGACTGGATGGAGGATAGCCGCCTTAAACTGAACACAGACAAGACAGAGATCCTCATCCTCTGGCCCATCCCCTCAGCATGGGACGACTCCTGGTGGCCCGCATCGCTGGGGACACCCCCCGCACCTACCAACCACGCACGCAACCTGGAATTCATCCTCAACTCAAAACTCACCATGACCAAACAAGTTAACGCGGTCTCCTCCAAATGATCAATGGATGGATCCCGACAGACACAAGGAAAACAGTCACCCAGACCCTAGTCAGCAGCAGACTCGACTACGGAAACAGCCTCTACGCCGGAGCCCCGACCAAGCTTATCAACAGACTGCAAAGAATCTAGAATGCCTCTGCATGCCTGATCCTCGAAGTCCCGCGCCGCGACCACATCACCCCCCACCTGAGGAACCTGCACTGGCTCCCCGTCGACAGAAGAATCTCCTTCAAGCTACTGATCCATGCACACAAGGCACTCCACAAGACTGGCCCAGCCTATCTCAACAGTCGACTCTACTTCTACGTACCCAACAGAAAACTCCGCTCCGCAGACCTCTCCCTGGCTACCGTCCCACGCATCCGTAGACCCACAGCCGGAGGTAGATCCTTCTCCCGCCGCACCGCCAAGACCTGGAACACCCTCTCCCTCAACCTACGACAAACAGCCTCTACGCCGGAGCCCCGACCAAGCTCATCAACAGACTGCAAAGAATCTAGAATGCCTCTGCATGCCTGATCCTCGACGTCCCGCGCCGCGACCACATCACCCCCCACCTGAGGAACCTGCACTGGCTCCCCGTCGACAGAAGAATCTTCTTCAAGCTACTGATCCATGCACACAAGGCACTCCACAAGACTGGCCCAGCCTATCTCAACAGTCGACTCTACTTCTACGTACCCAACAGAAAACTCCGCTCCGCAGACCTCTCCCTGGCTACCGTCCCACGCATCCGTAGACCCACAGCCGGAGGTAGATCCTTCTCCCGCCGCACCGCCAAGACCTGGAACACCCTCTCCCTCAACCTACGACAAACCGAGACGACTCAAGTCCTGGCTGTTCGACCAGTTGCAACAGCACCCCCTCCACTCCCCACCCTCAGCGCCTTGAAACCCTTGCGGGTAAGTAGTGCGCTTTACAAATTATTTGATTGATTGATTGATTGATTGATAAAGTAAATTTAGAGGAACAAGTTATAGCCATGATACAATTTAAAAAAAAATCCACAAATAGGGCCTCAAGATACTTGCTAAAGGTCAATGCTTGATTTTATAGATGCAGAAACAGATCTGGTGCATTTCTGGCCAATTATCTCAAAAAATTAAAGAGCAGACAAATGTCAATTTTATTATTTACTCACAAGGTTCTCCAGTTCATAAAGATATACCGATTTTAAACTGTTTTGTGCACTATTATACAAATCTATATACTCCTGACAATACTCCTTCAGACATTTTATTAGATAATTATTGTTCTTCCTTGGAAGAGACTACTCTCTCATTATATTTTTTCGCCCACTTAGAGTAAGCCCTCACAACCCAGGAACTTTTAGTCACACTAAAAATACTTCCTACTGGAAAATCATCTTCACCAGATGGTTTCACAGTAGAAGTTTACCTACAAATTTCTAATGTGTTGCTTCCACCTTTATATTGATTAAATACATTTTATCTCTTATAATTCCGCTCAAAGAACCTTTGCAGAGGCTATGAATTGTCTCATTCCAGAAAAAGAAAAAGATCAGATGTTATGGCAAAATTACAGACTAACCTCTCTCTTAAACACATTGTAAATTTTTGTTAAAGTTCCTGCTCTTAGATTAAAAACTTTTCTACAAGACATTATTAGTTCCAAACAAATGGGCTTTGTTAAAGGATGCAATACTTCTGATAATTCTTGTACTTTTCTCAACATGACGAACTAAGCTACTAAACTACAGCACTCCTTGGCAGCATTATCGTTAGATGTTAAAAAATCTTTTGCCTGGGTTTATTGGTCATTTTTTTTAAAGTGTTACAATAGCACAAATGTGGCCCTACATTAATTGATTTATTGTTTCTACAGTATTCTTCCCCTCAATCCTCTATATATGTTAACTGTACTCAGTCAACTTTTTATCCTTTGAAATGAGGTACTAAACAGGGTTGTCCGTTGTGACCTCTTATTTGTGGCCTTAGATCCTTTTTTTATGTCAGCTTAAGTCCTCTTCATTCTACTGTTGTCTTCACAATAAAAATCAACAAATAATGGTACTGCCTTCGGATGACATTTTAATGTATATGTCATCTCCCAATTCATCCCTCCTGGCTTTCTTCAAAGCACTACAATTCTATTCTCAAGTCTCTGAGTACTAATTCAATATTAGTTAATCAGACGTTTTACCCGTCAAAGGGTAAAAGTGTCATTTTTTGTAGAGGGTCATTTTAATCATACAGGATCTGTATGGAATTCTTTCAAGACTAAAGTCCTGGTAATTTGATACTGTAACTCATCACAAGACACTCTTAAACCAAATATTGATGACTTATTAGACAAACTTAATGCTCATACACATAAATGGACTTATTTCTGATGGAGGGGCCAATTAAATACAATTAAAAGTATGCTTCATCCTCTCTTAATTTTATGATGTTCCAATCAAAGTACCACAAACAGTTGTTCTCATGGATAGTCAGCATGCTTAAAAAAAATTCTATGTAATGTATAAAAATAATGCATTTTCCTTGTTCAACTTAAACTCCCCAATATGAATGGTGGAGTTCATTTTCCTGACTTTTCTCGTTATCATTAAGCATTTGGTTTCAAACAAATTCAAAGATTTTTACTATCTCCTACCTCTACCCCAAATAATGTATGGGTTGATTTGGATATCGCATTTATTCATCCATTCACATATTTACTTTAATTATGTATGCCCACTCCTCTGAAATCTTGGATGCCTTCTGTTACACTCCACACTTGTAACCGGTTGAGACATTATATGGTGTATAACACTCCACTCTGGGGTCGATTAATTTCTAGTCTCATCTGGTACAGTACAACATAAGGGCCGTGCACTACATTGGAAAGATTCAGTGCATATGGGAATAATGACGGTTTCACAGTGGTTGAATAATGATAGCCTCCTTACATTCTCTGACATTTCTTACAAACGTAACTCACCAACCTCACACCTAAAAACGTTTCAATTACTACACGATAAAATCAATTAATTGCTTGAGGATTTATGTCAACTTCCCTTAGACCCTTGTAATGCTAGGAATAGTTCAATATGCCAATCAATTCATGGCAAAGCATCTATCAGATACAAATTGCTTGGTTCCTCACATTTTATTAGAAATAAAACTAAAATTAAAACCTTATGGGAATCTGATTTAGGTTGCAAATGGTTGTTAGATTTGTGGGATAAGATATGGTTGAAACTCCACTTCACTGTATGTCGGGCTCTTTAACGCAAACTCTAACTTTCTTTTATAGTAGACTATACTGCATACATGTTGGAGATGTAATAGTTTGGATGGTTCGTTTATGCACATTTTTTTCATTGCTCTAAAGAATTAGAATTTTGGAAGGAAGTTTGGTTTAAAATTAATGATAATACTAAACTTTCTTTGGCCTTTTCATTGGAAAAGTTATTTTTTAGGATAGTTGCACAATATTTGGTCTCATGATAGCCTTCGAGGTAAATTGATAGAGTTGCTGATTGCTATTGTTATACAGGTAATTGCATCTAATTTCGAAACAAAATATTATATTCCAATTCAACAACTGTGGAATCTAATGTGTTACAATCATTGGTTAGATACATTAACGTTCATGCAACCTCAGTAGAAATCAAACATGACAGACTGTTGTCTGCTGCTACTAGTTACCTAATACAGTTTTACCATGTTATCCCTTTAATTTTCAAGCATGTCTATTTTACTCATAGAAATTGTTGTTGCTTTCATATGGTTCATTACATATAAAATTGTTACAAAACTTTTTAATATTATCTTTGCTAATTGCATATATAATATCACTGTCTTAAGGTTTTGATATTTCTTTTTATCGTCTTCTTTCCTTTCCTTTCCTTTCTTTCTTCTTCTTTCTTTTCTTCATTTTCTTTTATAAAACCTCTCTTCTTCCAACAAGGTTATTGCAATGGTGCTCATATATCTTTATTTTTATTGCATTACTTGATAAGTGATGCTTACTGCACCTTTTTCTGTTTTTTAAAATAATAAAAAGTTTTAACTATAAAAAAACCCTAAGGGGCTGATTACGATACCGACACCGTTGCGGTTTTGGGACTGACCGACCTCCGGTCGGCAGTCCTGACACCGCTATTACGATGCGACCACGCATGGTGCGGTAGTATAGTCACATTTCTCTATGGTAGCTTGTGCTGCAGCCGCAAACCGGCCGAAGCACAAGCTCCCATAGTGATATGGGAGTTTCTGTTAATCCCTGCACCATGTGGCAGGCATATCACGGGCAGGGATGAAACAGGGAGGTCACCATAGGAGCCCCCTCGGCCAGCAAACAGAGGCCACAGGGAGAAGGCGGCCCTGATAGGCTACCCCAAAGTTGCTTTCCGACAGGCTTTCCATGTTGGAAGGTCCAACATGGAAAGTCTGTCGGAAACCGGCCTCGTGATCCTGACGGCAGAAACGCCATCTTCAGGGATTACCATGGGGCCTCCGACTGGCAGGAGGGCTTCTTGAGCCTGTCAGAATTCAGTCGAAATGACCAGCCGGTTTCCTTTTGACTGCTAGCATTGCAATCCGGCGGTCGAAAGAGAAACCTACCATGTGAGTCAGAAAGCCTCACATTGTAATCGGGCCCTAAGTGTTTAAAGCATGTATCCTATAGCATGAGGTAATCAAGTGACTTTGCAGGGTTAACACTGCCAGCAGCTAAATACCACCAGTGCCACAGCTATTCCAGGTCTATGAGTTCCATTTACAAATTAAAATGTTCTAGTCTGTCAGTGTAATTGGATCAATTATTAAGAATCAAAGTGATAAAGCACAAAATGCACTGATTTACTAGATTAATGTCCAGGACTAGAAACTGTGTGTCCCCGTGACATAAAGCCATCCGGAAACTAGAAACTTGTAGCAAAACAATCTCAGTTGCCACCAATTTTAAATTAGTGGTAAGCCAGTCGCAAACAAGAAGGGATCCCTAAGGGACCCCTTCTCCTTTGTGTTTGGCAGTAAAAATGATTTTTATGAGCAGACAGTGGTCCCAAAATGAAAAGAAAACTGTTAATTTTTCTCTTTCAGATGCATCAGGAAAACGGGCAGCATTTGAAAAAAAAGTTGCTTTATTTCAAAGCAAAAACAGACATGGTGGTCTGCTGTCTCGACCAGGCCACAATCCTTGTGATTGTAGCCCATTCCCAGTGGGTAGCAAATTACGATCTGCCTCATGAATATTGATGAGGCAGGTCATTTGAGACCCCATTGGTAATCACTAAATGTGTCTGAGACACATTAGTACATTCCGTTTTGCAAATTGCCAGTCGCAAAAAATCACAATTTGTGATCTGCAAAATGGAATGGTCTTACATCTGGCCCTAAGTCTGATTAACAGGCGGCACCAGAATGTTTGAGATAACAAAGGAGGCAGTACAACAGTGCATGTGATTCAACGGCAACCAGGAACATGGCAGTGGTACACAGGTGTTTCCCATCAG
Source organism: Triturus cristatus (assembly GCF_964204655.1). NCBI lineage: Eukaryota > Metazoa > Chordata > Amphibia > Caudata > Salamandridae > Triturus > Triturus cristatus. The sequence goes on along the minus strand of NC_140592.1, from coordinate 984,578,090 downwards.
CCAGGGCAGAAGTAGCGATTGACTTCTGGTTGTGCCAGATAGCCAGCACAACCTATGCAAACTGTGTGTTTAAAAGATACAGGAAACCATCAAGGACACTGAACTCTTGATTTGGACTTCAGAGGAAAAATTGCAATTCAGCCTTCCCTGAGTGCGATACCTTGGACATGAAATATCTGATGCCAAGACACCTTTCTTCTGAAGGAGTTAAAGCTTGCTGCACCTTTTGGGCCATGAGAAGCCTTTGATTGAGACTTCATTTGAACTAGGTGAAGTGAGGGGAAACTGTGGGAGATATCTAATATTTTCCTGAAGAAGGTGCGCCACTCGAGCAGTGAGGGGGGAGACTTTTGAGCTAGTCTTGCTCTGGTGGGACCGTTGTCGCAGAGCAGCAGGGAACCGTTCCAGCCCGACCGGCACCTCCATCCCCTGACCTCATACACAGCAACACCCCGGGAAGGACTTCATGTCCCAGGGTGGAACGCTCGCCACCACCTGCAGCGGATAGCCAGGGGGAGGAGTCATCACCGCCGGCGCATAAAGCGCTATCAGAACCTCCGCGGCACGGGACACATACAGGCCGCACCCTGGCTAAGCCCGGGCCAAGGGCGGGACCGTCCTTGCCCATCATTGACAGAAAGAGGCAGGGCAAGGCCACCCCTCTTTCACCTGCCATTTGGGTTTGGACTGCTTTGGGAAACCCCTTTGGACGTTGAGGTACTGAGTGTTTGTATCCTTCCAATTGCTCCCTGTTTTAAATTGCAGCTTGGGGCGAAAGACTAGAATTGGAACTTGCATACCATAACATTTTGTATCGCCTTTATTCCTAAGGTCTATCTACATGCTAATTGAATCTTTGTCTAAAGCTTGGTTTTAGTATATACGGGAGAGCTTCTGAATACATCTCTAGTGCTGGTTTTATATTCTATAAAGAATGGGGAAATGAAAGATTATGGAAGGAAGCGAGCGGTGGTGAAGGTGGTGGTACTGGTAGAGGTAGTAAAGGGAAAAAGGCTAGGAAGGTAGCTAAACCTGCATGTAGCAATTGTGTTTTGGATCGCATCAACACTCTCATTGGTGAGTGTGAGGATATACTAGTAGCTGAGCCAATTGTGCAATCAGTTAGGTATAAGGCACCCCTTAGATCTATCCAAATCACTATTGGAAGCCCAAATCACTATTCTGCCATCCCTGCCATGTTCCTTAAAACACGCAAGAAAGGGCCCACTTTCACCAATGCCGAGAGTAAGCAGGGCCCAGGGAGGACTGATGACTCCCTTACTAGTCCCCATAGTTCAGCTGATAATAACCACAAACACATTGTCCCCTCAATTATATGCACAAACAGGTACACAGTCTTGTCAAACACTGAGGGGATAAAGAAGCCCCAGCCATCCGATTCATCTCCAGCTAGTACTATGGGGATAGTCGCAAGTCACAACACAGACTCCCAGGAAATGATCCATGTGGTCCATATGCTTCAGTCTGAAATAGGGACTATGAAAGTAATGATTGGGAACTTCCAACATGGTTAGGATTTTATCAAAAAGGGTTCCTCTTGTATAGAATGTGCTTATAACATGGCGAGCAATCCCTCCTTACCTAGTCAATCTAGTAATCTAGCGAGAGTAATAGCCCCCCTTTCAAGGGTGGTATTCACAAGGGTAGTCCTTTGCTTCCTGAGGTGACCAAGCCCCAAAAGTGCATACAACCCCCACCCATTTCTAAGCATGTGTCTTATTCCAATCCAGGTACTTTTATTTACTGTAGTGCAGAAACCACAAGGGATCATTTAGTACAAGGCAGGAACACTCATTCCTCCCAGCTTCAATATCCACAGTGTAGCACCCTAACTCGGCTGGGGGGACAGAACACTGTTAAGGTGCATAGCACGCATACAATATACATGGTGAATGTTCCTGAGTTTGACACCTACAAAGGCACAGTAAATGCGGGTTCACTAACTAATAAAGCCATCCACTGGATACTGCATGTAAGGGGTTACCGTTCTGTGATCAGGGAGGACATTATCAAGGCATGTAGGCTCACTTCTCCCACTCACCAGACAGATTGTATTGAGCTCACTTTCAAAAGGGAGGACCTTGTTGAAAATCTTTTTGCCCTCGAGTTTCGAACCTGCTCTCCTGATTTGTCATCCATCCAGTTTAGAAAATCTCCCCCGAGTAGCCATTTTAGACATCTTGCTTGCCTGCCTACTAGACTGATGGTATGCTCCATACTAGAGAGTAATGACTGACTCAGAGGAACGACCCGAGCACATCAAGGATATACTGGAGACCCGGAAAATATCAGGGGTAGTCCTTCTATTAATAACCTCCCAAGTACAGATGTTGGTGGGTCTGTAAGGTTTCCAAGGACTATAGTTATGCCTCCACCTTTGATAGAGAGCCAGCGTGAGACTAGTTGTATATCTCCTAACAACACAAGTGAGCCACTATTAACCTGTCACACTTTTCAAAGGGGAACCCTTTTATCGTGGAAAATTGCAGGGATGAGCTCAAAGATATCATCTCCCGAGTGGTATGCCTTTATAGATTGTTACGATATCTGCCTCTTTCAGGAAACATGGCTAGTGGCACCACACCATTGTGCAGGTTATTTAAACTATCTAATTCCAGCCGTGAAAGGAGCAAAAGGTCGCCCTTCAGGGGGACTGATAATTTGGGTCCGTCAAGAATTAGGCATTATCATCGAGGAGCTGTCGACCAAGAATAATGACATTAAGGCAATAAGAATGAAATTGGGCCCGCATGAGAACGTAGATATCTATAACATTTATGTGAGGGGAACCAGAGGGAGGAAGTCAGAAGTTTTAGCGGCTCTCGACGACCTCCTTAATCTATACTCAGTAGATACTAACGTCATTATTGCAGGCGATTCCAATTCGACTTTTGAGCCACTTGCTAATGATGAATGGCATCTCACTGAAGAGGAAGACGCACAGTGGGGCATTCCAAAGCTGGAGCTTGCACCCATAAAAAAATGGACGGATGTGGCCATCCAAGTTAATTGCATCTGCCTTGAAAAGGGTCTGCGGGCGGCAAATGGAAGGTACCCATCAGACAGACTTGGGGCAAACACATTTAATAACGGATCCAGTGCCAGTCGCATAGACTATATACGAATTAGCCAGAAAGTATGGCACACACTTGCTGATATGGTTGTGAGGGATCGGATAGAGAGCGACCATAACCCCCTGTGTGTGATTATGGGATTATGGCAACTAAAAGTATCTATACAAAATGGGAGTGAATTGCATTCTTGCAATGTTGTCTCCACTAATGACACAAGGTACCTTAAATTGGTGAAGGTAGTAGAAAAGCCTGAATCTATAGCTAGTATTTCCAAGTGTTAGACCTGGCATCTTTGGCGTGGTTACCCCTGACTTTTTGCCTCTACCTCCTGTATTTTTGATGCTATGCTGGATTTCGTTTTTGCTGGTTTAGATGCTTTGGGCACTTTGCCACTGCTGATCAGTGTCAAAGTGCAAGTGCTCCCTTGGTAAATTGTTGTGTTGATTGGTTATCCATGATTGGCATATTTGTTTCACCTGTTAGCCCCTAGTAAAGTGTACTGCGTGTGCCAGGGCTGGTGATTCAAATGCTACTAGTGGGCTGCAGCACTGATTGTGCCACCCACAGGACTAGCGCTAAAATGATGTCTTAGGCCTGCTTGCAGTGCCTATGTGCAGTCCAGGACTGCCATGTCGACCTGGCAAGTGCACCCACTGACCAGGCCTTATCTTTCCCTTTCTGTACATGTCAGGCATCCCTATGGTGGCCCTAGGTACCCCCCTGGGCTGGGTGTAGTGTACCTGAAAGGTAGGGAATCTACTGAGGTGTGTAACATGCCCTGGTAGTGAATTACAGCCATTTTCGTTTTTCACTGCTGAGAGGCTATCTTGCCCATAGGATAGAATGGGGAAGGCTGTTTACATGCCTATCTTCCCATAAGGGCAAGATGGAAAATCCAAGTTTGGAATCTCTGTGTTCAGAATTTAATTATACATCTTTTTAGCAAGATGGTTTTTAAATTCACTGTGTGAGAATAGCACTTTTTAGAAAGTAGCTATTCTCCTGTTTAACCTTCCTGTGTGCCTGTGTGCTGGTTGGCTGAAGGGTGTCATGTGATGGGCTAGGTGGCTCCAGGAGCCTGGATGAGTCAGCAGCAGGGTGAATAGGGAGATCTGCCTTAGATGGGTGGGAGGAGTAGTCCCTGGGTTTGAATAGGGCTGCCCCTGCCAACACAAAGCTGGCTCCACCCCCTGCTGGCCAGGCTGAGGACTCTGCCTCTGCTGGCACAAAGAAGGCTCCACCTCCTGCTGAGCGTCTAACGACCCTGCCCCTCACTCTGAAAGGAACCAGGTGCTCCAGGGCAGAGCACACCCAGGAACCGGTTTGAGCAGGGGAATCCCCCCACTGAAACACAGAGAGACAAAGACTTGGAGGGGTATAAGAAGAGGACCCCAGACACCTAAACTTTAGATCACTTTGGAACTAGGAAGGAATCTCTGCCAAGGAGAAAGCTGGAAGAAACTGAAGAGGAGAAGACTGCCTGCTTGCTGTTTTGCTTTGCTGCCAAGGAGAGGGAAAGGACTTTGCTGTGTCCCCTTCTTTTGATTCTGATCTCCAAGGGCCTGAGAAGAGCTGGCTCCCTGTTAAGAAGTCCCAGGAACAAAAGGACTTCACCACCAGCTCCCCTGGAACTCTGCTGAGAGAGTTCTGACCTGCCTTGGAGTGCTTGCCCAGTCTTGGGGCCTCAGGAGGTCGTTTTGCTGTGTTTGGGAGCTGGGAAGCAGAAGCGTGAACAAGAGTGACTGGTACCCAACGCATCATCCGATTGCGTGTCGCAAGACGAGAGTGCGAGGAAAATTTAATCGCGGCACCATCGCAACACGCAGGGTCCCCGCATCGCCGAGTGCGTCGAGCATCGTCCCGGTGCGAGAAGATTCCTGACGCTGCGAGGGTCGTCGCAGAACCAGTTTGCGGGCCGCACCACTGCTGGTGCGTGAAAAGTCTCCAGTCGCTGCGTGCGTCGACGCAGAGTCCCGTTCCATGGCGCATCGAGAGTTGCGGCGCCGGAAGGCAACGCTGCGCCACGCATCGCACCACATCGAAGAGTGTCGCATCGAACCTGTGCGTGAAGCTTCCCCCCAAGCAACCTACGCAACGAAAGCCAAAGGTATCGCATCCTCCCCCTACAGATCGGAGCCGGTGCATCCACCTCTGCTGCGTGAAGCAAGGCTGCTGCAAAGCCTCCCCAGGATCTCAGGAGTATCGCATCGCCTTTGCCATCTTCCTTGTTATAGCTTTTGGGAACCTTATCGCAACTACAGGTTCTGTTGGGCACGAGAGTGTCGCATTTTGTGCATTGAGAGTCGCATTGTGCAGGACACTGATTTTGACATCCTGGAGTACTTTCTGCAAACTCTTGAACTATCTTTAAAGTAACCTTTTTAATTGTATGTTGGTTTTTCTGTAGTATTTGGTCTTGTGAAGTTTTTAGTAAAGATACCTTATTTTTCTAAAACTGGTGTGGAGTAAATCTGTGGTGTTTTCACTGTGTTACTGTGAGTGTTGGTACAAATACTTTACACATTGCCTTTGATAGCCTAGACTGCTCAGGCCAAGCTACCTAGAGGGTGAGCAGGGGTTATCTTAACAGTGTATCCCCCTTTCCCTGACTAGAAGCAAGGGTCCCTACTTGGACAGTGGTACCTACCCTGCGAACTAGAGACCCCCAGATCTAATATTGGTGGTCAGCGGTGAGGATTGAACTTGTATTTGTACTTGACCCACAGTGATTGGTGTACATCACTAGGAGAGCAGTCCAATAGACAGCCACATACAGCTGATTGTTGGATTTTGGTTCTATTTTTGAGGTAACTCTTGAATTATCATGGCTCAAAGTGAGAAAGCAGCCAGTGTAGAAGGAGAGCGAGAGTTCACCATTGAGGATTTGAGTTCGTACGGAGTTGTAGAGCTCAAGCAGTTCTGCAAGGATTTTGGCTGTCCCATAAAAAGCAACTTCAGAAAGGAAGAGCTACAGAAGGTCCTGAAAACATGGTGGGAGGCTAAAGAGGGTGAGGAGATAGATGATGATAATGAAGGGAATGGGTTTGGGGCAGATGATTTGCCATTGGGCAACCCCACCAGCGGGGCGGGGAGCCACCATTCCAGCAGGGGTCTTTCCCCAGCAGAGGAGTTACAAGAGAATCAAAGAATCAGAGAACATGAGCTGGAAGTAATGAAAATGAAGATGAAAATGGAAATGGCAAAGGAGGAGAAAAAGAATGCCCTTGCTTTTGAGGAAAGAAAAATGCTTTTGGCTCATGAGTTGAGCATGAAGGAGCTGGACATCAAGGTCAAGCAGGTGGAGTCCGGTTCAAATGGTGGCAGTGCACAGCCAGTGCAAGGGGGGTAAAGTATATATCCCGAAAGATTTAGTGCAGAATTATAACAGGAGTGAGGATATTTATGCCTGGTTCACATCGTATGAAATTGCATTGAGGATGAATGGTGTGCCTGAACAGCATTGGGGGGCGGGCCTGTGGAAACATTTTGAGGCTTCTGGGAGGAGTGCTCTAGAGCCCTTAGAATTAGCAGGTACCATGACCTATCCCAATATGAAGGAGGCCCTATGTCTCAGGTATGGACTTACTCCAGAACAGTATAGACTGCAGTTTAGGAATTCCAAGAAGAAAGAGTCTGAGACTTGGATGGAGTGTGTGAATCTGTACTCGCGGGCACTGGAAGGTTGGATGAAGGGCAGCAAGGTAACTGATTATAAGGGGTTGTTACATCTAATTAGTTGGGAGCACTTGAGTCTATGTGTTCCAGAGCTGCGCCAGCATCTTTTAGATAGCAAGTTGACGGACCCCAATGAGCTTGCTAAGGAGGCGGACCGCTGGACCAGTACCAGGGTCCACAGAGGAATTGTGGGTACCATTGCCAAAGGTGGGCAGGGTCCCCAGCAGAAAAGTGGGGGGGACAAGTGTAACCAAAAGGAGTTCTCACAAGGGCCCCAAAATAGTTCCCAGGGTAACCAGTCCCAGCCCCCCAAGTCAAAACCCAAACCAACCTGGCCCCCTAAGGGCAGGTCGGATAACAAGGGTCCCATTAGGTGTTATCACTGTCAGGAATTGGGTCACAAAGCTCCTGTGTGTCCCAAGAAATCCCAGGCACCCACTGGTGCTCCAACACCGGGTATAGCTAGTGTAGCTTTTGGGGGGGATTACTTTCTAGTGATTTGGAGGGTTTAGCAGTTATGTCCCTTGTCTCTTTAGGAGTCACAGAGATGGTCCAGGAAACCCCTGTCCCTGATAACACTAAAAAGTACAGGCAGTGGGTGACCATCAATGGGAGGAGGGTAGAGGCTCTCAGGGACACTGGAGCCAGTGTGACTACGGTCAGGTGTCAGTGGGTCCCTGAGGAGCTGATCATTCCAGACGTACTTCACCCAGTAGTGTCAGCTGACAACTCTGTGCGCCTTTGCAAGGTAGCACATGTTCCCTTTGAGTGGGGGGGGGTCTCAGGTCCTCTCAGAGTTGTTGTGAGTCCATCCATGCCAGTAGACTGTCTGCTAGGTAATGACCTGGAGAGTTCCCCGTGGAAGGAGGTGGAACGCCAGGCTCATTTGGAGATGTTGGGTTTGCCTGAGTGGGTCTGTGTGACCACTTGGTCCATGGCAGCCAGACAGGGTTGTGAAGCAGACCTGGAGCCTGAAACAGTGGCCCAGGTGCCTGCCAGAAAGAGGAAGGACAAGGGGCGTGGTGCATCCACCCCCACTGTTCCCACGGTCCAGGAAGGAGCAGAACTTACGGGGGATGCCCTGGAGCCTACAGGGGAACAGGTAGCTGAGCTGGGAGACATACCTAAGCTGACCCATTGGCAGCAAGAGGGTGGTCCCTCCAGAGAGGAGTTCTGCCGTGCGCAGAAGACATGCCCTACTCTTGAAGGTCTGCGGCACCAGGCTGCAGACCAGGCAGCAGGTGCTGATCCGAAGAACGTTTTTCTCTACTGGGAGAATGACTTGTTGTACAGTGAGCCTAGGTTTGCTGAGCCCAGTGGATCACGTACCCTGGTGGTACCCGCAGGGTTCAGAGACTTCCTACTGGGTCTGGCTCACGACGTGCCGCTTGCAGGATATCTCAGGCAGGACAAGACCCGACAAAGGCTTGCCACACCCTTTTACTGGCCCGGGATGAAGACGGACGTCGCTTCCTTTTGTAAATCATGCCAGACTTGCCAGGCAAGTGGCAAGGCTGGAGGAAAATGCAAAGGCCCTCTCCAGCCTTTTGCTGTAGTGAGCACCCCTTTCGAGCGGGTGGGGATAGATATTGTGGGGCCACTGGACCCCAGGACAGCCTTAGGCAACAGGTTCATCCTGGTCCTGGTGGATCATGCCACCCGGTACCCGGAGGCTATCCCTCTCAGGACAACCACAGCCCCGGTGGTGGGCCGTGCGTTGATGGGGATCTTTTCCCGTGTGGGTTTCCCCAAAGAGGTGGTATCTGACCGGGGTACCAACTTCATCTCCAGGTATATGAAGTCTCTGTGGGAGGAGTGTGGGGTAACTTATAAGTTCACCACTCCTTACCACCCTCAAGGAAACGGGTTGGTTGAAAGGTTCAACCGGACCCTGAAGGGCATGATCATGGGGCTGACAGAGCCCATGAGACGGAAGTGGGACGTCTTTTTGCCATGCCTATTATTTGCCTACAGGGAGGTACCACAAAAGTCTCTAGGGTTCAGTCCCTTTGAGCTTTTGTACGGGCACCCTGTTAGAGGACCTCTCAGTCTAGTGAAGGAGGGTTGGGAGAAATCCCCTGGGAAAACCCCCCAGGATGTGTTCAGCTATGTGCTGGCCATCCGCAACCAGACACAGCGCTTCCGGGCCCTCGCTCAGGCGAACCTGGAAGCCAGCCAGGATGAGATGAAGAGGTGGTATGACCAGCATACCACTCTGATGGAATTTCAACCTGGGCAGATGGTGTGGGTGATGGCGCCAGTGGAGCCTTGCGCGCTCCAAGACAAGTGGACTGGGCCATATGAGGTGGTGGAGCGCAAGAGTGAGGTGACCTACCTGGTCAACTTGCGATCTCCCAGGAACCCCATGAGGGTCCTACACGTGAACCGCCTCAAACCCCATTTTGAGAGGTCTGAAATAACAATGCTACTTGCTACAGATGCAGGGATGGAGGAGGATAGCGATCCTCTTCCTGACCTCCTGGAAGCTAAGGAGCAAGATGGGTCAGTGGATGGAGTGGTCCTCTCGCCCACCCTGACCCCAGAACAGCAGAGGGACTGTCGCCATATGCTGGGTCAGTTTGCATCTCTGTTCTCCCTGACCCCCGGTATCACCAACTGGTGTGTCCATGACGTGGACACGGGAGATAGCATGCCTGTGAAACAGAAGTTTTACCGGGTGGCTGACAAGGTCAGGGCCAGCATCAAGAAGGAGGTTTCTAAGATGTTGGAGCTAGGGGTGATTGAGCCCTCCAGCAGCCCCTGGGCTAGCCCAGTGGTACTTGTACCGAAAGCTGCTGCGCCAGGTGCCACTCCAGAACTTAGGTTTTGTGTGGACTACCGTGGTTTCAATGCTGTCACGAAGACTGACGCACACCCCATCCCCAGAGCTGATGAGCTTGTGGATCGGTTGGGAGCTGCCAACTACCTCAGTACGCTTGATTTAACTTCTGGGTACTGGCAGATTGCCTTAACTGATGGGGCCAAGGAGAGGTCTGCGTTTTCAACGCCAGAGGGGCACTTCCAGTTCCGTGTCATGCCCTTTGGGTTGAAGAACGCCCCTGCCACATTCCAGAGACTGGTCAACCAGGTACTGTCCGGGCTGGAGCAATTCAGCGCCGCATATCTGGATGACATTGCTGTGTTCAGCTCCACTTGGGAAGAACACTTGCAACACCTCTGCGCAGTGTTGAAGGCTCTGCATAGTGCAGGCCTCACTATCAAGGCCAGTAAGTGCCAGATAGGGCAGGGTTCGGTGGTGTATTTGGGACACCAGGTAGGAAGCGGCCAGGTGACGCCCCTACATGCCAAGATAGATACCATCCGGGCTTGGGAACCCCCCAAAACCCAGACAGCGGTGAGAGCCTTCTTAGGACTCACCGGGTACTATCGCCGTTTTGTCAAGGGGTAGTGGCACCATTGTTGCTCCCTTGACAGAACTAACTTCCAAGAAGTTACCGAAGAAAGTGATTTGGACCAGTGCCTGCCAAGAAGCTTTTGATGCCCTGAAGGAGGCCATGTGTACAGCACCTGTACTCAAGGCGCCTGACTTCTCCAAGGAATTCATAGTGCAGACAGATGCTTCTGAGCATGGAGTGGGAGCGGTGCTCTCACAACTAAATGATGAGGACTTGGACCAACCTGTAGCTTTCATTAGTAGGAGGCTACTTCCCAGGGAACAGAGGTGGAGTGCGATTGAAAGGGAAGCTTTTGCTGTGGTCTGGGCACTGAAGAAGCTGAGACCCTACTTGTTTGGGACTCACTTCCGGGTTCAGACGGACCACAGGCCCCTCAGATGGTTGATGCAGATGAGGGGTGAGAATCCTAATCTGTTGAGGTGGTCCATTTCCCTACAGGGGATGGACTTTACGGTGGAACACCGCCCCGGTACAGAACACGCCAACGCTGATGGTCTGTCCAGGTTTTTCCGCCTTAGCGATGAGAACTCCCAAGAGGGTGGTAGTTCTCCCCACTTTCAGCTGGAGGGGACACGTGTTAGACCTAGCATCTTTGGCGTGGTTACCCCTGACTTTTTGCCTCTACCTCCTGTATTTTTGATGCTATGCTGGATTTCGTTTTTGCTGGTTTAGATGCTTTGGGCACTTTGCCACTGCTAATCAGTGTCAAAGTGCAAGTGCTCCCTTGGTAAATTGTTGTGTTGATTGGTTATCCATGATTGGCATATTTGTTTAACCTGTTAGCCCCTAGTAAAGTGCACTGCGTGTGCCAGGGCTGGTGATTCAAATGCTACTAGTGGGCTGCAGCACTGATTGTGCCACCCACAGGAGTAGCGCTAAAATGATGTCTTAGGCCTGCTTGCAGTGCCTATGTGCAGTCCAGGACTGCCATGTCGACCTGGCCAGTGCACCCACTGACCAGGCCTTATCCTTCCCTTTCTGTACATGTCAGGCATCCCTATGGTGGCCCTAGGTACCCCCCTGGGTTGGGTGCAGTGTACCTGAAAGGTAGGGCATGTACTGAGGTGTGTAACATGCCCTGGTAGTGAATTACAGCCATTTTCGTTTTTCACTGCTGAGAGGCTATCTTGCCCATAGGATAGAATGGGGAAGGCTGTTTACATGCCTATCTTCCCATAAGGGCAAGATAGAAAATCCAAGTTTGGTATCTCTGTGTTCAGAATTTAATTATACATCTTTTTAGCAAGATGGTTTTTAAATTCACTGTGTGAGAATAGCACTTTTTTAGAAAGTAGCTATTCTCCTGTTTAACCTTCCTGTGTGCCTGTGTGCTGGTTGGCTGAAGGGTGTCATGTGATGGGCTAGGTGGCTCCAGGAGCCTGGATGAGTCAGCAGCAGGGTGAATAGGGAGATCTGCCTTAGATGGGTGGGAGGAGTAGTCCCTGGGTTTGAATAGGGCTGCCCCTGCCAACACAAAGCTGGCTCCACCCCCTGCTGGCCAGGCTGAGGACTCTGCCTCTGCTGGCACAAAGAAGGCTCCACCTCCTGCTGAGCGTCTAACGACCCTGCCCCTCACTCTGAAAGGAACCAGGTGCTCCAGGGCAGAGCACACCCAGGAACCGGTTTGAGCAGGGGAATCCCCCCACTGAAACACAGAGAGACAAAGACTTGGAGGGGTATAAGAAGAGGACCCCAGACACCTAAACTTTAGATCACTTTGGAACTAGGAAGGAACCTCTGCCAAGGAGAAAGCTGTAAGAAACTGAAGAGGAGAAGACTGCCTGCTTGCTGTTTTGCTTTGCTGCCAAGGACAGGGGAAGGACTTTGCTGTGTCCCCTTCTTTTGATTCTGATCTCCAAGGGCCTGAGAAGAGCTGGCTCCCTGTTAAGAAGTCCCAGGAACAAAAGGACTTCACCACCAGCTCCCCTGGAACTCTGCTGAGAGAGTTCTGACCTGCCTTGGAGTGCTTGCCCAGTCTTGGGGCCTCAGGAGGTCGTTTTGCTGTGTTTGGGAGCTGGGAAGCAGGAGCGTGAACAAAAGTGACTGGTACCCAACGCATCATCCGATTGCGTGTCGCAAGACGAGAGTGCGAGGAAAATTTCATCGGGGCACCATCGCAACACGCAGGGTCCCCGCATCGCCGAGTGTGTCGAGCATCGTCACGGTGCGAGAAGATTCCTGACGCTGCGAGGGTCTTCGCAGAACCAGTTTGCGGGCCGCACCACTGCCGGTGCGTGAAAAGTCTCCAGTCGCTGCGTGCGTCGACGCAGAGTCCCGTTCCGTGGCGCATCGAGAGTTGCGGCGCCGGAAGGTAACGCTGCGCCACGCATCGCACCACATCGAAGAGTGTCGCATCGAACCTGTGCGTGAAGCTTTCCCCCAAGAAACCTGTGCAACGAAAGCCAAAGGTATCGCATCCTCCCCCTACAGATCGGAGCCGGCGCATCCACCTCTGCTGAGTGAAGCAGGGCTGCTGCAAAGCCTCCCCAGGATCTCAGGAGTATCGCATCGCCTTTGCCATCTTCCTTGTTATAGCTTTTGGGAACCTTATCGCAACTACAGGTACTGTTGGGCACGAGAGTGTCGCATTTTGTGCATTGAGAGTCGCATTGTGCAGGACACTGATTTTGACATCCTGGAGTACTTTCTGCAAACCCTTGAACTATCTTTAAAGTAACCTTTTTAATTGTATGTTGGTTTTTCTGTAGTATTTGGTCTTGTGAAGTTTTTAGTAAAGATACCTTATTTTTCTAAAACTGGTGTGGAGTAAATCTGTGGTGTTTTCACTGTGTTACTGTGAGTGTTGGTACAAATACTTTACACATTGCCTTTGATAGCCTAGACTGCTCAGGCCAAGCTACCTAGAGGGTGAGCAGGGGTTATCTTAACAGTGTATCCCCCTTTCCCTGACTAGAAGCAAGGGTCCCTACTTGGACAGTGGTACCTACCCTGCCAACTAGAGACCCCCAGATCTAACACCAAGGAAATTGATTGTACCCTTACTGAAGTACCTGAGCTTGTTATTCAGACTCACAACAAATTCTGTGCCCATCTGCGCTCATATGTTGTTAAGCAACGCAAGCCTAAAAAAGTCATAAATCAGAAAGTCTGTAGCTAGTTCAACAAGGAATGTAGACAGGCTGGAGAATTACTAGGGAACACTATCAAAGTAGGGGAGCCTGCCACAGTGCGAGTAGCTAGGCAGACATATAGGAGTACCCAGAAAAAGGCCAAGCAAATTTGGGATGAGAAAAGATGGCAGGACCTTAAGGAGGCCTGTGCCACGAGTGATAGCAAGCAATTTTGGAACATAGTAAAGTGGGACAGAGGAGGGCAACCGGAACAGCCACAAAATAATGTATCACAGGAAGATTGGGTTAATCATTTCAAACCCCAATATGCTCATAGTGCCGTTGAGTTAAACTCGGATGAACCTATTCACTTGCAGTATTTGGACGAGGCTTTGTGTAGTACAGATGTTAATGTAGCACTTGGATGTGTAGTTGGTGGCAGAGCTCCTGGCCCAGGGGGCGTTCCTGCAGATATGTTCCTTTTTTGACAAAATAGGATGGAGTAGGTATATTTTGTTTCTGGCTAATGCTGTTGCCAAAGGTGCCCTAATATCTGACTCGTGGAAAGGGGCAGACATGATCCCCGTTTACAAAAAGGGGGATAAATCCCAGCCAGGTAACTATAGGCCCATTAGTTTAATAGATTCCCTGTAAAAGACAATGGGGATGTTAATTCTTAATAAGATACAGGAGTGGGTAGATGAGCATAGCATTTTATCTCCCCTGCAGGCTGGCTTCAGGGCATACACCAGCATCATCAACCAGGTGTTTCATTTTATTTTGTTGCACTGCAAGACGGTGGTCCTGGGCAAAGGCAGCTTGTATGCTGCCTTTGTCGACTTAAAGTCAGCATTTGATTTTGTCCCCCGCTCCAAATTAGGGGTTATCCTGCAGGAAATGGGGATGCCTCCTGAACTACTAACACGGACTGCACAAGGATAATTATGCCAAATTTCGATGGGGCTCCCAGGGTATGGTTTCTAGCTCTTTTCCAGTAGAGAGAGTTGTGCGCCAGGGCTGCGTTATGGCACCCACTCTATTCTCCTTGTTTATTAATGGAATAGTGGACTGCATGGAAGCTACCACTACTGATGCCCCGTCATTAGCAGGCGAAAAGATTCCTATTTTAATGTTCGAAGACGATACATTGATTATCTCAAAGACCCCAAGTAGTCTCCAGCGGGCCCAGTTAATTTTTGAGGTGTTTTGCTCCACGAGGGGTCTGCAGGTCAATGTGTCAAAAAGAAAATGTATGTCTTTTAACCCAAATAGAGTTTTTAAAGGTAGCATTTTAATGAATAATCGTCCATTGGAACAAGTCAAAGCGTTCACTTATCTGGAGGTTAACATACATAGCGATTTAAAATGGAACCCACAAATTGAACTGGCAACACTAAAGCACCGATAATTGTCAGGAGTGCTCCAATTGGAGTATAATACCTTACTCACAAAAATGTGCCCGGTGTTCCAGGTACATAATATGAAAGTGATTAGCTCAGCCCTCTACAGAGCAGAATTATCGGGGTGTGAGAACGTGACAAAACTTACCACAGCCGAAAATAGGTTCCTACGCAAAATCACTAACCTTCCTCAAAGTACCCCAATGTGTCCCCTATTTTACGATCTTGGGAGTAAGCCTTTGGCTGATATTGCAAAGTTACGTCCTCTACTTTACAGGTGTAGATTATGGACTACTCCTGAATTGACACCATACGCCGCGGGTTTTATGGATCTAATAAAGGCTGATAACTTCCACCAAATCAAATGGTTACGACAGGTTAGAGATACTCTAATAAGCATGGGCCTGATAACACTATGGGAAGACCCAACGACTGCTTGCTTTTCCCCGAAAAAACTCCTAAAAGAAAAATACTGTGAGATGGTTATGCACAAAACCCTGAGAACTAGTGAGTCAACATCACTCACAGGAATCTTTTTGGAAATAAAAGTGATCCCGGGATTAGAACCATACCGGGACACAATAACTAGAAAGTTATATTTCCAGTTTCGGGTGGGGTCATTGCCTTTAACAGCTTTCATTGCCAAATGGGCTAAATCAGGTGATAACAAGTGCCCTGTATGTCAGGTCCATGTGGAGTTGTTGGCACATATACTGTTCGCATGTACAGTTTATGCCGCCCCTCGACGTGCATGGCTGTTGCCCATCAGTAAATTGCTAGGCACTAGAAGGAGTGAAGAAGCTGAAAGTATTCTACCCACTGATAAGTCAACTCCAATTACCATAGCAGTAGCTAAGTTCCTAGGGTGGTCATGGGCCATAAGGTCGCATTTTTTATCTAAATGATTTGTGTGTATTTGCTGTTGTTCGTTTTGTACAAGTACCAGGGGATTTAAAGTTACTCATTGTTCTAATTGTTAGCAGTTTTCTCAAAGTGTTCGGATTAATTATTTTGGGCCAAAGTCCTGTACTCCTTTGGACAAGATTTTCACAAATGTTTCTATTTATAGTACATATTGCTGTTTTTAAAGTTTTTATCAAATCTGGTATGCTATGATGATTGTACCTAATTTCCCCAAACAGTTTTTTTTATTATGCTTGGCATTTTATATAATGAAATATTTTTGTATTATGTTATTATGACTAAATTGTCAAATAAAGCTTGTTTGAATTGGATTGGATTAACAGTTCTCTTCACAACATGGGGCCTGTTGTCAGTAGATTTCTGCCCTACTAATCTGTCATGTTGGTACTCTGGTGCGTCGAACTAAAATTCTTAAGATCCTTGTCTGGGCCAGACTGTGAACCTAAAAAAAAGCCTTGGAATTTTAATGATAGCCTAGTACTGCAAGAAACTGTGAATCCATCCCCTACGCATGACTGTTTGTGGGGTGATGTTCAAAGTCATTATCTGGGTAAGAAGATGTCTCCAATGGTTAAAGTTGTGTGTTGTCTGCATATTGAAGGAAGGATACATCTTACTAGCACAAATCATACTCAATGGATGAAAGTATAACTTGAAAAGAGTAGATACTAGGATAACTCACAGATGAGTACCATATGTGAGTTCAGTCTTCCTAGAGGAAGATATGTTTACAAGGTAGCTTAAAATCTGAGGTAAAGTAATCGCTGGAAACTTCTTTGAAGTTGGCCTTCATTTTGGAAAGATGGTTTATGGTTTGAATGCATGTTTTGCAGATTGGAGAATTTGAGAGTGGTAATTGAAAACAATCAGAAGTATCATAGGTGATTGATTGGTTGATAACTCATTTGAGGAGGGCCTGGTATTTGTCTGCTATATGTTCCCAGTTCTGCATTTCTTGCCAGGTCTGAGTAATTTACAGTTCAGTGGAACCAGAGATTAAGTATACCTTTAGAGTGCTCATTGAAGCAGATTTCAGTGATGAGGTAATATCTAAATTATGATCTTCAATGAATTGATTACATGTAAGACTAATGATCTTTTGCTGATCTGGCCTTCAAAAACATGCAGTGCAGGTGATTCAGTGGTAAGTTGGTGGGTGAGGGCACTTGTTAAGCAAGGTTTATAGGAATTAGATTTTTTTTGTTTCTGTTGCATAATGTGGTGAGACTTTCATTTGGTAGCTGTTAGGACTACCTTAAAGCTGCGATGGGACAGATCGTATGCTGCAAACAAATGATGATTGAAAGGAAATGTAATGGATGAATCAAACGAGCATTTGCAATGCAACCGTTCTCGCCTTTTGGACCTTATATGTGTTTAGCTATGCAACACATTAGCCTGGGTGCTGGAACATCTACTGTTCTTTAACATGGAGGGAAAGTAAGCACCAAACTGCGTGACACGTCAGGTATGGGAACACATGGATGGAAATATTGCCTTTCAGTGGGAAATGGTATAGTCCAAAGCTCTGTTTTTAATATAAAATCAGGGCCTTCGGTGGTCATATCGCTGAAAATACAAGATTTGAAACAAATATTATTGTTCACGGGTACTCGTGGAAGACAATTTCTATGGACTGGAATCTAGAGAATGCTAAAGTGAATCTGGTATTGTACTGACCTCTGCTGGTCGTTTTCTATCAAGAAAGTTAAATTGAGCCGGATTCAAGCTAGCCTAGCTGATGAGGGGTGATGCCCCGAAACCGCTCCCAGGATGCTTGTTTTCCGGTCCAGGGAGGACCTGGCCTGGCAGTTTGGGCAGGACTGTTCCCATGGGGCACAGGGTCAAGGCTGATTTTTCTTATGACTGGATCCGAACTGGAATGGCGTGGCGAGCGAAATGACGATGGATTAAACCCAGATCTGTGACTGGGGGTCAATGTTTGACAATGTTCAAAATTCAGTCCATCATCTTTTTGTGTTGCAAATAGAGGCAGTTGCCAGAAAAATAAAAATAAAAGAAAGTCCCTCAGCAGAAAGCAATTCTGGTATTTGACTGACCTCTACTGGTAATTTTCTATCAAGGCACTTAAATAGAGGCAGTTGAACAAGCAGAAAGCAATTCTGGTATTTTACTAACCTCTACTGGTCGTTTTCTATCAAGACAGTTAAATAGAGGCAGTTGAACAGAAAAAAAGTCCCTAAGCAGAAGCAGACAAGTCCTAGGGCTGATCTCCAGAGCCCACAAAGTACATACACATATAAGCACATACTAAAGTATATACAAGAGGTCTTGAATGCTCGACCTAAAAAGCGGAGTGCGTCTTGTTAATTGTGCAAGTGAGAACAGCAAAGAAGAATAACTAGCTTAGCAAATGAATAGACCTGGTATAGATTGTCAGTGTCCGTTTGGGTTCTAGTTAATTAGTGAAATCAGAAATGTCATAGTATTATTAGCGAAGTGGCAGGTCAATTAACGCCGAGTGGATTTTAAATGGTTTTTGAGCTCGTGCAATAGTTGCTTGGGAGTTTCTGGAGTCAGTTGAGACATTTAATCGTTAGATTGGAATACTCCCAAAAGGAAGGGATTGCAATGATTGTTTCATGCCGAGTTGGAAATTTAGGCAGCAGTTGTTGAGGATTAATAATATGAAATTTTGATCAGGTTATGTGGCACCGGCTTTTAGATTGGATGTTAGTGTGCTCAGAGACAGTTAAAAATGATGAATGAGTCGGGGGATTGGCAATGTAATATGTGTGACCATCTGTTCCTTATGCTGGTGTGAGTGTGACACACGACTGATATGGAGAGCTTAACCTAGAACCCTGAAACGGCATGGGTTACTTCATCAGTACTGCTGCTGTCTCAATTCACATACATCTCTATCACACTAATGCTTTGGATTTTAACAAAAATACATGAACCAATAATTAAATAATTTCGATGCAGGCCTGTCTTCAGATCGTGCAAAAATGCCCAGAGTTAGCGAGTTAGTGTGTTTGCTGCAGACAACACAATATCAATATTGTACAGATGTGCGTAAGGGCAGACTGAGACTGTGCACTCACCGTGATACTGGTTCTTAGCTGACGTTGGGGCATATAAACAACAACCGGCGATAATTATCGCTGAGCGCACTTAGCGTCAGGATAATTATCGCCGGCTAGCGCCGATTTTTATCGCTGAGATAGCATGCTATTAGCAACGCTTATCCCATCAGCGATAAAAATCCTGGCGCTAACTGGCCAACGTGAGATTATCGCTGGAAACCCAGCGATAATCTCACGTTAGCTTGTTGATAGGGACTCACAAACTTAGCCATGATATCCTCCTTCCATAGGATATCATGGCTAAGTCAGTTCTGAAGCAGGTGAAAGTAGCGATAACAGGGGTTATCGCTACTTTTCCTGACGCTATGCTTCATAGCGTTAGGATTGCTGATAGGAGAAATGTCGCTTAGCGACATTTCTCCTGTCATGCCAGGTCAAGAACGCCCACTTTGCATCTCATTAGAGATGCAAAGCTGGGCGTTAGAAATCCTGACGCTAAAGCAAGGTTTCACGCGTTAGCGTGACCTTGCTGATTAGGCGATAAATTTATCGCCGCTTTTCGGCCGAAAACGGCCGCAAAAGCGGCGATAATTTTTTATCGCCTGCTTGTTGATATGCCCCTTGGAGAGAACAGGAATGTGCTTTCTCATGTGCACTGCTTTCGCCCAATGTTTTTTTTTTTTAAATTGCGTAAAGTTATGTTTATTTCCACCTACGTCCCTTTTGTAGTCCAAAAGGTGTTGCTGATACAAGTCAATTTGAATGGCGTGGACAGAACAGATTTATATTTGTGCAAGCTTGACCTGTACTCGGGCAAATCTCCAGTAAATCTACTTGGTGCCTTCCACTATTTCACAGATGTACAGCAACTTGTCGAGTGTCCCCTTGATTTATATTATTCCTCCCCTTGATCATTGTGCTGTAAAAACAAATTATTTTTTACAATCCAGTGAAAAATCTACAGTTTTATTGAACTCTGGTGGCTGGAGTTTGGTAACGTAATTACACACACTTTGGAAAATGTGAACACTCAGATGCAACGTGTGCCTCTAATTCTCACAGGAGCAAGAAAGTAATATTATTTAAAAACCAGCCCCCATCATGGCCCCTCCATCATTTAATTCCTATCTGAAATGAAACAGGTGTCAGCGTGAGCAGCAGTTAAGAGAGCAGAATGTAAATATGGCAAATGCGGTCGAGAGAGACAGTCAAAACAATGTCTGGAAACAGTCTGAATCGAGTGTTCACATCCGTCTTACAGGTGGGCCTTAAACTCCAATTTGTTTGGAGAGTTCTTTTCAGTGTTCTGTGTTAGCTTTAAGAAGGTGTTTATGACAGATCGGAGGGTGACTAAATGTAATTTCGCAGTGGCCCTGCAATCTCATTAACATTCCAGTAAAGGAAGGTAGCGTGTGAACGGAATTTACTTATTTCAGACGTGTTTGTGGCCCCAGAATCTCTCCATCAGTTTATGGACCACTTGTGATCAAGGCTAAAGGCACTCATATAGGCCTCACAAGCACTATAGGGCATATTATCAAGCACGGCGTTAGAAGTATCACCGCTTTAGCGGCAGAAAACTGCATCTAAAGCGGCGATAATGGGCTTGATAATATGCCGCAGAGAATTCCAATAGAAGCCCATGTTCACACCAGAACATGGGCTTCTATGGGAATTCTCAAGGGCATATTATCAAGCCCATTATCGCCGCTTTAGCGGCAGTTTTCTGCCGCTAAACCGGCGATAATGTTTAACACCGTCCTTGATAATATGCCCCTACATTGTGTGATCAGGTAACTCCACAACCAGAATTACTGATATCGAATGTACCAGTAATTCCAGATGGCCATATGTAGGAATATGCCCTTTTTGACATGGTCTCCCCACACTTTTTGCATGGTATATGATGTTATTCTGACTGGAAGTGCACTGGGTTCCTGGTAACCAAGTCCCTAGTGCCAGATCTCTTTCTCAAAACTGTGCATTAAATTACCCCAATTTGTGATACCTTTAGTATCATTTATAAGTCCATAGTAAATCGAATCCCTGGTACCTAGGGCCTGAGTTACTAAAGAGGGTCCCCAAGGGTTGAAGCATGAATTGTGCCACAATAAGGGACCACTCACGATCTCATGCAAACTGCCACTGCAGGCTGCGTGTCTTCCAGCAGACAAAAGTAAAAATACGACATGGCAGATAGCCTGTGTGCCCAGCCTGCCGACACTGCATGCAGTATTAGTAAGTCACCCCTACAGCAGGCCTCACCTCCCTAAGGCAGAGTGCACTATACCACATGTGAGGGAATAACTGCAGGAGCAGATATGCCCCTGTACTGGTCAGTTACATTACTGCCAGTGCAAGTGATTGGTGAAGCCATTTTAAAAGCATTTACTGGACACTAGTGAAAACGAGTTCCCCAGCTACATGATGGCTTCACCAAAAGTAGGAATATTTGCATCAAACATCTCGTATTAATAAACCCACACTGATGCCAGTGTCGGATTTAGTAATACATGCACCCAGAGTGTACCTTAGAGGTGCCCCCTAGAAATCTACCAGTTACTTGTGTGCTGACTGACTGGTTTTCACCAGATTGCCACCAGAGATGGGTTTCTACCCCCCTAAGGGCGAGGGCCTTTGCGTTCAGGGGGCCATAAACCAAGTCTGCTCGGCCAGAGGGTGCTGTGCACCTAACGCCCAAATGATGACCTGTGAATTAGCATTCCAGGGCTGGTGAGCTTGAGTATGCAAATCCCCTTTGTCCAGAGCCCTTTGGTACCTGTACAGATGGGAAGATTAGCTAGGAAAGACAGGCATGTCCACCCTCAGGGGAGTACTAACCCTGAACTGAGCTACCTGAAGTGGATGTGAATTTTCAGAAGTGACCATCTTGGTGATGGCAAATTTAGGATCTCAGGGACAGAGTTATGCCTGTTTCCTCCATGAAGTGGTCATCTATGAGGTGTAGTGGCTACTACCCTACACTCCACTAATGCCCTCTCATGCCCCTAAATTCAATATTTAGGGGAACCCTGGCACCAGGAAATCGTGCCCTGCTGAACAAAACAAAAAAAAGGAAAAGAGCAGCAAAAGCAAGAACTGAAAAAGAAGCAACAGACGTGACACCAGCGCTGCCGACCTGTTCACCAAAGTTGCTGATCCTCCAGAGCTTGGGAGGACTGCCAGCACTTCTTCAAAGACTCAAAAACTCCTGTGGAACCACAGAGCTGTTTCCCTGCATCTTGCAGGTACCAAAGATTGTGCTGTCAGGGTCCAAGACCATTGAAGCCAGACACCAGGAAGCAGCACTGCACCTAAGCCACCTAGCCTGTAGTTCTGACGTACTGATCACCTTGGACTTGAATGTGACATCTAACGCTGAAAGGCACCTCTGCACCCTGCTGCCCCAGTGCTTCCCAAGGTGACCTGTTGCTGCTGCCTTGGACCTTGCCCATACTCACCTTAAGTCCCTGGGTAGGGTCTTGCAAATCATTGTTAAATGATGGTATGCATTATGTTTCCTTCCTAGGTTAACATTGTCGCAAAGTGCTTCACTTTTACTGTATAAAGTATCAAGAACCTGTTTTCTTTTTCTTTTTTTTTAAGTACTTACCTGATTTTGATGATCTTGGTGCCTAAAGTTAAATAAAGATAAGTGGTATTTTTCTAAATTTGTGCGGACCTCCTTATTGAGTCGTCTGTCATTTATTGGATGTGTGTGTTCAACAGGTGTCTAACACTCCTCCCTGATAAGCCGAAGGCTTCTCGACCACACTAACTCATAGAAGAGCACCTTGGCATTGCTATAGCAATGCCCTGACCACTAGTAAGGGAATATCAGGACTCTTCTCATGGTATACTTCACTTGGTATACCATGCAAAGGAGCCGACTTCCTACACCTTATATACTGGTGATTAGAAGCTGAACCAGAGGATCTTCTTAGCAATGAGGAATGACTGATGGTATTTTTATTTTCAGGACTTATTCCAGTAAATCATGTTGTATTTTCTCTGTATATATTCCTCACTGAGATTTTGGCTGCTCTAAGCAGTCAAAATCTGGGTATGAAAAACACAAGATCCGTTGATTTTCTATGTGCTGGTAATTCCTTTTATGAGTACTATTTTGAATTATTGAGGGCCTCATATTGTTGACTAATAATTTTGCTCTATGAGGCCCTACCCTTATTTTCGCTGTTTACCGGACAAGATAAGACTGCATCATTCTATTCTCTGCTCCTAAGAATAGGACACAGCACAGTAATTCTACATGTTTTCCCCTTTGTTTAGGTGGATTTGCAGACACTGACAACCTCAATGCTGAATTTTCCCAACCTGCAGGGGGTCGATTCCGATC
Organism: Triturus cristatus; assembly: GCF_964204655.1. Taxonomy (NCBI): domain Eukaryota; kingdom Metazoa; phylum Chordata; class Amphibia; order Caudata; family Salamandridae; genus Triturus; species Triturus cristatus. The sequence continues at coordinate 984,555,102 of NC_140592.1, read as the reverse complement.
CGTTAAAAATTTCCCCCGTACGAATCGTATCCGTTTTTTTTACCGTACAAATCGTACAAGTCCCGTACAAACTGGCAAGTACGATTCGTATGTTAAAAAATCCATACGAATCGCATTGGGAAAATTCCCCCACACGTCCACGGGTCGGAAATAGTGTCCGACATGTCCCCGGACAGTTTTACCTACGAATCGGGAAACTCAAGTCCGAGAGCACAAGTACCATCCGTCCCGTCCGTCCGAATGCACAACCGCATGTAAAAAACACCGTACGGTGCGAACTCCCATAGCAACCATGGAGACGCCCAAATATGTGCCCGCATATGCGCCGAACACCCCCCCAGCACACACCCCCACGAACGCGCCGTACCCCAGCACCCCCCATGTCCGTGCCGTACCCCCACCCCCCCTAGGCACGGAGCGCACCCCCCTATGTACGGTGCGGACCCCCAGCGCATAGCGCTGGGGGTCCACAGCGTACCGACGGGGGGGTGGTGGTACGCTCCGTACCTACGGGGGAGGGTGGGGGTACGCACCGTCCATAGGGGGGGCTGGGGATACGGCGCGTACATGGGGGGGCAGGGTGTACGGCGCGTACATACGGTCTGCGTGTACATACGGGGGCTGGGGGTATGTGCTGGGGGATGGTGCATACATACGTGGGCTGGGGGTACGCACTGTACATATGGAGGTGGGGGTACACACCGTCCATATGGGGGTGGGGCACACACCGTACCCCCAGCACCCGGTATGTACGCGCTGTACCCCCAGCCCCCCCATGTACGCGTCGTACCCTGGGTTCACGTATGTACAGCATGTACCCCCAGGCCCCCACACCCTGCCCGTGCCTGTACGCACCCTACCCGAGGCCCCAACACCAGCACCCTCACCCAGCCCTGCGCATGTACGAGTCGTACCAAGCCATAGCAACTGTGAGCACTGTACAACAACATAGCCGATGTACGCACCGCACAGACGCGAAAAACACACGTACTGAACCAGGACACTGCAAAACACCACAAGAAGAGTCAATTCGAATCGCACAACACCACAAAACACGTCCAACAAGCCCAAAGACACCCAATTCACTGACCTGCAACAGCCAAACAGGTAAACAGAGGCCCAAAACACAACCACCCCTTATAACACACCCACCCAAAGTTCAAACACAGCCACACCCACAAATGGACCAATAAAAAGGGCCCACACACACAAACCATGAGCCTTTGCAACAGACCCACTGCTGCTAGACCCCACAGACAACCCACAGCACCAGACCTCAACATTTACTACACCTTACACTTGCACACCTTCACACAACCACCTTCACAAACACCCCCTCATCACATTCACACACACACCTTCACAACCACACAGACACACCAACAACCATCCACACCCACACCCCACACCATGCCCACAGACAGGAATCCAAAGTTCTCAACGGCGGAGCTGAAGATCCTTGTCAATGAAATCATCAGAGTCGAGCCACAGCTCTTTGGAACATTGGTCAGACAGACCAGCGCATCAGAAAAATCAGCCATGTGGCAGAGGATCATCGAGAGGGTGAATGCTGTTGCGCCCATCCAAAGGTCCAGGCATGAATGCCAAGCCAGGTGGTACGATCTGCGGAGGACGGTCCGCCGCAAGATGACTGACGAACACAACCAGGCCAACATCACTGGAGGTGGGCCATCCCGCAGACCAGTACACTACCATCCCTGGGAGGAGAAGGGGATGCGCACGCTGCCGCCGGTGGGAGTACACGGACCAGAAGGGCCCGCCGAGCCTGGTGAGTACATAAACAAATCAGCCCACATGGGGGAACCGCATCCACAACCCAACTCCCGATAATGCACGCAACTACCCCAAAGCCATCACCGGAGGCAACCACATTCCAACATCACGCACATGCCACTATCGGCTCCATGCCCCATGCACCAAGCAAGGCCATGCCAAGTCACAGGCCACACAAAACACCAACACAAGACAGGATGTCCGTGATGCCGGGAGGGGGGGGCCTCCAAAGTCACATTGTGCAACTCAGAAGCAGACACCAATGCCCTCAGCCCATATGGCCTAGGGTACAGCTATACAAACAGTGTGTCCCGACACTGTACTGTGTCACCTGCAAATGGCGGCCGCGTCGCAGGATGACATGGGTATGAAGGCCCAATTCGCACATAACAGCAGCCAATGAAGAGGCAACACTGTGAAAGAGTGTCAGCACACACCGCCGCTGGAGCGCAGACTCAGAGACACTCTGCCCAATGGGGTGCGGGAGAGTCCATCCAAAGCCACATGAACAAGCCAATGGCCTTTGAAATACCTGCAAAGTGTGCGTGCCCAGGAAGCTGGCTGAGGTGACAGAGGGTGACAGACAGACGGAGGGAGAGGGAGAGAGAGGGCGACAGAAGGCGACAGTGGGCGACAGACAGACGGAGGGAGAGGGAGAGGGAGGGCGACAGAGGGCGACAGACAGAGGGAGGGAGAGGGAGAGGGAGGGCGACAGAGGGCGACAGACAGACAGAGGGAGAGGGAGAGAGAGGGAGAGGGAGGGCGACAGAGGGCGACAGACAGACAGAGGGAGAGTGAGAGAGAGGGAGACAGAGTGCGACAGAGGGTGACAGACAGACGGAGGGAGAGGGAGAGGGAGGGTGACAGAGGGCGACAGAGGGTGGCAGACAGACGGAGGGAGAGGGAGAGGGAGGGCGACAGAGGGCGACAGACAGACGGAGGGAGAGGGAGAGAGAGGGAGACAAAAGGCGACAGAGGGCGACAGACAGACGGAGGGAGAGTGAGAGAGAGGGAGACAGAGGGCGACAGAGGGTGACAGACAGACGGAGGGAGAGGGAGAGGGAGGGAGACAGAGGGCGACAGAGGGTGACAGACAGAGGGAGGGAGGAGGGTCACTGTCATGCCAGCAGGCACCATGAGGGGATAGACACATCACCTGGTAGACCCAATGACAAATCACACCACACCCAACAGCATGCCCGGTCACACACCTCCCCCCCTTACACAAGCATACAATACCGCGGCAGCCAACGTGTTGGAAGGGCGATCCCAGGGGGGTTACAGAACACGTTCCTGACCACCCTGTGACCCGCCTCTCCCAGAACCAGGCCGCGCACCGGCGGTGAGGCCCCTTCAGGAAGGGAGGTCTCGTACTTGGCCTCACACGTGCTGAGCTTGCACTACGTGACAAAGAGACACCACACAGTATGTTTCAGTAGACGGAGATCTTTATCTAAGATTCGTTGGACCTTTATGATCCGCAAGGCAGTCTTTGGTCGGTACAATATGCTTGGTAATTCTTGCACAGGGTGGTTGGGGTAGCGGGACAGTTCTTGGTTCAGAGTCACTGCCGAGTATCCTTCGCACAGCTCTCAATCCTCGAGCCGGGGGACACGGTGCAGTCTCGGGTCCAGCTGGACCACTGAGCTCTCGAGCCGCAACCAGGTCCTCAGGACTCTCGTAGTTCCAGGTCTTCTCTCCCCCAGTCCCCTCAGCACCCTCTGTTATACGCCTTCCTGCCTTTGAAGTCCAGCGTCCTCACAGAGAGGGGTCTTGGCGTCGGGGGAGCGTGTGTTGGGATTTACTGTCGCTCGGCTCTTTGATCCTTTGAAGTGGGGCCGGGAGGGACTCCAGACACCCAGCATGCGGGGAGCCAGCTCCCTGGGGGCCCGGAGGGTGATCAAAACCCTCCATTGAGAGGAGGTCAGAGGTGCGACAGAGACTACTCCTCCCTGTCCTGCTTGGGGGGGTTCCCTCTCCCTTGGCCGGGCATGGCGCGTCTAAGGTCTAGGTTTCGCTGGGGCCCTGGGTCGGCCATCGGAACATCGGGACATGGTGGCCGGGGGTCTATAACCAGGGATCAGGGGGAGTGGCATGAGTCGGGTTGGAGGGACTAATGGTCAGGGGGGCCCACGCCACGAGGCCGGTCCCACACAACGCAAATTTGCACTCCCACAATGGATATGTGACACAACAAGACCAATCCATAGCCAACTAAGCATCCCAACACTCATCAGACAGGCCAAATGACCAGGAGTACATATCAATCTGACCCCCGCAACATACCCATCCACAAGTGCACTGTGAGAGGAAGGCTAGACATATCCAACTACCAAGAGCAACTGTGCCAACTTGAATATGTATGAAACATGGATGACGCATGTAACACTATTAACATTGTCTCTCTCTCACACACAGGGCAACATCGTCGATCTCCCCCCAACACTGGGGGGGAAGACACACAGGAGCTGGCTCGGCGTTACAAAGATCCCACCGGCAGCGACGACTCTCACCACACCGTGGATGACCCCGACCAACCTGGCCCCTCTGGTGCCCAAGCACCTGCAGCACCTGCGTCAGGTACAACTGTGCCAACCACCACCCCCATTCCTGCCACATCCCAGGATACACACAGGAGCCCTGCTCGCACACAACGCAGCCAGTCTGACCAGGAGGGACGAGGGCTCCCTGGCACCCAGGAGGAGGCAGGCGACCCCGCAAATGCCATCCCTCAGGGGTCCCGGAGACCCGACGTGCCCACAAGGGCAGGCCGGGCTCAAGTGGGCAGGGGTGGTGGGAGTGGAGGACGGCGGAGGCGCGAGCCTGACCAGGCAGCTGAGGACCCGGTTATGTCACACGTCCACAACATCCTGGACACATACCGGCGTGACTCCAGAGGCATCGACCAGGTAGTGGAGACCCTCAATGAGATCAAGAACATGCAGGTCGAGCATCATGCCACTCATCTACAACACCATGGACGGATGGAGGCAAGACTGGCTGAGCTCCTGGCGGTGCACAGGGACGTGAGCCAATCACTTCGTCAGATCGCCCAAAGCCTGGCAAACCCTCCCTGTGCCACCAGGCGTAGACCAGCACCAGACACAGGGAGGGAGGAGGAGGAGGATTCATCTGACGGAGCGTCCCCAGCATCGTCAAGGCCTGCATCTGAGGGTCCCCGGAGGAAGGTGGGTCGTCCACGCAAAAGACCGTGAGAGTCAGCGGACCATCACCATCTCCCAGGTCACCTGGCTTGGCACCTGGCCCCCTGGCGCAACAGCAGCACCTCATCCTATGACATTCTCTGCCACATGGACTTGCTGGTCACTGTCTGACCAATGTTGACAAAGACTGTGGCATGGACTCTGATCACTTTCAATGGCAAGGATACCATCTCCCCCTGTGAACTTTGGATTCTATACCCCCAGTACAGCACCTAATTGCAACCCCCCAACACGTACCCAACCACCAATAAAAACATTACAATTCACGAGATGATGCCGTCATTTAGCATTATTCCACTACATGTGTGTGTTGGCAAGTCAAACCATGCCTGAGTTTTGAAGTTACTCCAACCATGCATACCCTGGGGTCTGAGTCAGGCACAGGACACACATGGGTCACAATGTATCATCCAATACAGACATGGAGCACCATACTCACCCGTGATGGCCCCAACCAGCTGAGGGGGTGCCTGCACAACTGTGCGGACAGACCAATTTCGAAGAGCAACAGTCATGCGCAGAGGTCAGGGATCATGTGGAGTGTCCTGGGGTGGGAGTCCCAGGTATGTGTAGCCAGGTGGGAGAACTATGTCCTGCAAGCAGGAGTCAGGTGGATGTGGAGAATGGTGGCCAGGCCAAGGTTGGATGCATGGAGATGGCACAATGGGGTCTTGGATGACAGTGCCACGTGGTTGTGTTGGGGGCGTGCTCGTGGGCTGCATCCTGAGTGTGGACGTGGATTGTGAAGGTCATCCTGCAGATGACAGTGATCCATTGCCGCCATCCCTGTTGGATGGTGATGTGGCTGGGTTGCCGGATGTTGAAGCAGAGCTGTGCAGATGCACCCTGGATGTGGACAAGTGTAATGGGAGTCGTAAGGTACTTCTCCCTAGAGTGCAGGGTAGGATTTGACATGGATGTCGAAGTTGACCTGGGGGATGGTCTGTCTTGCCTTGAGGTGGGTCGAACAGTGGACCTTGTGCATAATGCAGAGTGTGCTGAGGCCTGAGGTACAGATGCTGGTGATCAGCATAGCACATGTGGGCAAGCTTTCCATGATGCACATCAGCTCATGTGCGTGGACACTGTGTGCCTGTGCAGGGCCCTTGCGGGTGGGACACAAGCAGTTGACCCAGCTGTAAGGGGACAATCCGCAGATGAACACCTCAGTCGTGTACAAGTCCAGCATCAGGTGGCCAACGTGCAGCCATCTGCCAATGGATACCATGCATCATTCAATATGGGAACTGGCAAGGACTGCGTCTTTGGGGAGGGTGAGGAGCACCTGGCTGGCAATGGGACACCAGATGAGGATGAGATGCAGTGCGCATGTCATGGTGTAGAGGGGTATCCTGGACACATTGTAGACTGACAGGCTGAGACATGATACCTGTGCCATGTGTCCCACAACGACACCGTGCTACATGCAGAGGCCTGGAGTACCACTCCCATGGCCTTGTTGGGGTACAGAGCCTGTGGGGAGTAGGTGGAACATGACCTGGTCGGTGTGACAGGGCCTGGAAGGCGTGCCAGCACTGTGTAGGCAGTTGGAGTTGCACACTCATTATGCAAAGGTGTTGTGTGGCCGATGAGTGCATGCCTGAGTGCATGCAACAGATGTATTGGATGGACATTGCTTGGTGGGTGGCCTCAACATCATGGTGTAGCATGATGTGACACATGCAAGGACATGAGGCACGTGCAATGTGCACATGGCATGTGCAGACGGTCCAGCCTTTGCCACCGCAACTGTGTCACACACAAGCAGATTACACCAAAATGAATGGGTGGAGGGAGGAAGGGGGTTGCGTCTTAGAGGCGTGCGTGGGAGGGCCAATCTATAAACTCTGTGTGCCCTTGCTGCAGGGCCTGCAGCAGCAGGCGCCATGTCCTGGAAACCATGCCACAAGTTGCACACTAACGCAAGCATGTCAGAATGGACCACTGCAAAAGGAGTATGAGAAGGGAGGAGTGTCTTGTCCAACATGGCACACACACAGACAATGGATACACATGCAGCTAAGTGCCCGTTGTGGGGACTGAGATGGCAAAATACCTACACAGCCATGTGCATCATGCACAAAACATATCATAATCCCTGACAAACAGCTTGCATCTTGCTACTCTACACATAGACTCATATGCACAATCTGTGACAACTATGCCAGACATGCCGCATGCACAGTGGCAAGAGACCTGCATTGACAGAGATGAGGCACCTTGGAGGCTGAGGGACACCTTTATTAGTCATGTTTGCCGGAAGGCAAATGCATCTATATTAACAGATGCACAGGTCATGTGGATGAACATGTGGAACCTACACTGGCACCTCCCTTTGCACCACAGATGCAGGAAACCCATAGAACTGGCACACAAGTGACAGGTGTGAGGCAGACACCCAGTGCTGCTCACGGAGAGGTTGCAATTCACCATTGAACCACTAATGGGGATGTCCCACACTATGTCAAGCCGGTGCATCCCGTATGTGTCCGAGGGCAGTGTCACACACATTGATGCCTTCATCACAATCCACAATCACATTACAGATGACTGTCACCAAGTGTGACTATCAATTCAGGTGAATCCAGCTCCATGTCATGTGCCCCATGGTGATTCTACATGTATGCTAAGTAACCAAACATGAACAGGAGCAGTGCACACACATTCCAAACACATAGCACACCCAAAAAGCCGTGGTGCATCCCTTACCCTAAGGTGATTTTTCGACATGTCCGTGCATGTTACGCTGATTCAGCACACGTTGCTGTATTCATGAGGAATAGCAGGAGCACAACAATGCCACTAGCAGACAGCATGCGCAAATACCTGGGGATGAGAGACACACAAGAAGTGAGCCAAAAAAAGCACATCCGCATGCATGGGCATGTACTCGACATGTATAAGGTTGTCAACATGCTAGGTGAAAATAGTGTCTCAGGTAAGACATACAGTCATTACAGCATCACTCGAGTGACACATCCATACACACCTCTGACTCACTTGCCATACATGCAGATGGACCCACACATTGCAACGCATGCCACACAAGGCTCAATGCATGTACACTCAGACAGTGCAACTCACTACTAAGCAAAGAAGTTGCGTATGAGCCGACTCCGGATGTCCTCTTCCTCCTCCTCCTCAAAATTACTTGCCTCGTCACCAAGCCCCTCGTCCTCCACGGGTGGATGTTCCTGATCATCCGGATCCAGAATGAGTGGCACAGCTTTCTTCACTGCCATGTTGTGCAGCATGCAGCACACAAGGAAGATTTTGCAGACCTTCACCGGTGCATATGGGAGTGCGCCGCCCGGTCTTGTCGAGGCACCGGAATCGGCTCTTCAGGAGGCCAAAGGTCCTCTCTATCACTCGCCTGGTCTGCCCATGGGCGTTGTTGTACCGGTGATCATCAGCCGTTCTGGGGTTGCGGAGAGGTGTGATCAGCCATGGCATGTTGGGATAGCCAGAGTCCCCTACATGGAAACATCATGGACAGAAGTGGGTCAGGAGAAGCAGTAAGACAGAAAGATGACGCTAAATACAGGAGTAACAGAGTATACCCACCAACAAGACATGCTTGTTCGTTGCGCAGATGCAGCATCATTTCAGGCACCCTGCTACGCCTCATGATGTAGGCATTGTGTGATGATCCTGGAAAACTAGCACAGACATGGGAAATCACCATGTTAGCAAGACACACCACAAGGGCATTAATGGAGTGGTAATGTTTCCTGTTCCTATAGGCTACCTCATGTGCCCGTGGTGGTACCAAAGCCACATGTGTCCCATCAATAGACCCAATGACATGGGGCATCCCTCCCAGGGCATAGAAGTCACCCTTGACACCTGTCAACTGCTCAGGAGTTGGCAAATGTATAAACTCATCCAGGTGAACCAACATGGCCTCTAGAAAATCATGCAGGACACGGCTGAACATGGTTTGGGACATGCCACCAACATGAGCAATGGTATGTTGGAACTTACCCGTGGCAAAGAAATGTAGGGCTGCCATCACCTTCATCTTGGGTGTCAGTGCAGTAGGATACCTGTGTAGCGCTTGGAGGTGTGGTGCCAGCCTTGCTGTCAAGTTCAGAATCAACCGTTGGGGGAAGCGGTAGCGGCGTATACAGTCACGTTCCCTCAGGGCAGCCAAGTCTGGGATTAATCGGGGGAGAGGTGGAGCCCTGCAGCAATTAGGAAGGGACAACAAAGAATGAGTACAGTACAACAATGTGCTGAGCATATGTTGTACAAAAGGGGGTGGTGATGGACGGAGCATCAGAACCAATCAAACACTCACACCCAGTCAACAGATCTGGGTTTAATCCATCACCGTTCTTTAGCCCACTCTGCCACCCCAGTTGAGACATGGCCATATGCAAATCAGTCTAACCCTGTGCCTCATGGGAACAGTCCAGCCCGAACTGCCAAGCCATGCCTTCCCTGGACCGGAAACAAGCTTCCTAGGACCGGTTTCTGGCATTTCAGCCATCTTCAGCCAGGCTTGCTTGAATCCAGTGTCAAAGTGAGCAAGGGACTCACGTCTGAGCATACCCTGCCAACTTATGGCGAACAAAGCGGTACGAAAGGGGGTGGTGATGGACGGAGCATCAGAACCAATCATACACTCACACCCAGTCAACAGTTCTGGGTTTAATCCATCACCGTTCTTTAGCCCACTCTGCCACCCCAGTTCAGACATGGCCATATGCAAATCAGTCTAACCCTGTGCCTCATGGGAACAGTCCAGCCCGAACTGCCAAGCCATGCCTTCCCTGGACCGGAAACAATCTTCCTAGGACCGTTTTCTGGCATTTCAGCCGTCTTCAGCCAGGCTTGCTTGAATCCAGTGGCAAAGTGAGCAAGGGACTCACGTCTGAGCATACCCTGCCAACTTATGGCGAACAAAGCGGTACAAAAGGGGGTGGTGATGGACGGAGCATCAGAACCAATCAAACACTCACACCCAGTCAACAGATCTGGGTTTAATCCATCACCGTTCTTTAGCCCACTCTGCCACACCAGTTCAGACATGGCCATATGCAAATCAGTCTAACCCTGTGCCTCATGGGAACAGTCAAGCCCGAACTGCCAAGCCATGCCTTCCCTGGACCGGAAACAAGCTTCCTAGGACCGGTTTCTGGCATTTCAGCCGTCTTCAGCCAGGCTTGCTTGAATCCAGTGGCAAAGTGAGCAAGGGACTCACGTCTGAGCATACCCTGCCGACTTATGGCGAACAAAGCGGTACAAAAGGGGGTGGTGATGGACGGAGCATCAGAACCAATCAAACACTCACACCCAGTCAACAGATCTGGGTTTAATCCATCACCGTTCTTTAGCCCACTCTGCCACCCCAGTTCAGACATAGCCATATGAAAATCAGTCTAACCCTGTGCCTCATGGGAACAGTCCAGCCCGAACTGCCAAGCCATGCCTTCCCTGGACCGGAAACAAGCTTCCTAGGACCAGTTTCTGGCATTTCAGCCGTCTTCAGCCAGGCTTGCTTGAATCCAGTGGCAAAGTGAGCAAGGGACTCACGTCTGAGCATACCCTGCCAACTTATGGCGAACAAAGCGGTACAAAAGGGGGTGGTGATGGACGGAGCATCAGAACCAATCAAACACTCACACCCAGTCAACAGATCTGGGTTTAATCCATCACCGTTCTTTAGCCCACTCTGCCACCCCAGTTCAGACATGGCCATATGCAAATCAGTCTAACTCTGTGCCTCATGGGAACAGTCCAGCCCGAACTGCCAAGCCATGCCTTCCCTGGACCGGAAACAAGCTTCCTAGGACCGGTTTCTGGCATTTCAGCCGTCTTCAGCCAGGCTTGCTTGAATCCAGTGGCAAAGTGAGCAAGGGACTCACGTCTGAGCATACCCTGCCAACTTATGGCGAACAAAGCGGTACGAAAGGGGGTGGTGATGGACGGAGCATCAGAACCAATCATACACTCACACCCAGTCAACAGTTCTGGGTTTAATTCATCACCGTTCTTTAGCCCACTCTGCCACCCCAGTTCAGACATGGCCATATGCAAATCAGTCTAACCCTGTGCCTCATGGGAACAGTCCAGCCCGAACTGCCAAGCCATGCCTTCCCTGGACCGGAAACAAGCTTCCTAGGACCGTTTTCTGGCATTTCAGCCGTCTTCAGCCAGGCTTGCTTGAATCCAGTGGCAAAGTGAGCAAGGGACTCACGTCTGAGCATACCCTGCCAACTTATGGCGAACAAAGCGGTACAAAAGGGGGTGGTGATGGACGGAGCATCAGAACCAATCAAACACTCACACCCAGTCAACAGATCTGGGTTTAATCCATCACCGTTCTTTAGCCCACTCTGCCACCCCAGTTCAGACATGGCCATATGCAAATCAGTCTAACCCTGTGCCTCATGGGAACAGTCCAGCCCGAACTGCCAAGCCATGCCTTCCCTGGACCGGAAACAAGCTTCCTAGGACCGGTTTCTGGCATTTCAGCCGTCTTCAGCCAGGCTTGCTTGAATCCAGTGGCAAAGTGAGCAAGGGACTCACGTCTGAGCATACCCTGCCAACTTATGGCGAACAAAGCGGTACAAAAGGGGGTGGTGATGGACGGAGCATCAGAACCAATCAAACACTCACACCCAGTCAACAGATCTGGGTTTAATCCATCACCGTTCTTTAGCCCACTCTGCCACCCCAGTTCAGACATGGCCATATGCAAATCAGTCTAACCCTGTGCCTCATGGGAACAGTCCAGCCCGAACTGCCAAGCCATGCCTTCCCTGGACTGGAAACAAGCTTCCTAGGACCGGTTTCTGGCATTTCAGCCGTCTTCAGCCAGGCTTGCTTGAATCCAGTGGCAAAGTGAGCAAGGGACTCACGTCTGAGCATACCCTGCGAACTTATGGCGAACAAAGCGGTACGAAAGGGGGTGGTGATGGACGGAGCATCAGAACCAATCAAACACTCACACCCAGTCAACATATCTGGGTTTAATCCATCACCGTTCATATGTTGAACAGCCAATACACATATGCTACATGCAGAGTCAGGTCTGTGCAATATACCCTGGACACGTATGCCAGGCAGGTGACACTCCTACCAAGAGCCATCTACAAACGTGGATTCACAAGCTCAACATGACATGGCATGAGACTAGCTGTGGGCCAGTGTAAGTGAACAGGCAGACGCATTACAGGAGTGAAAGACATCCACATGTGTGCAGAAGAAGGATGTTTATCATACAGACAGGTTGCGGAACACTAGAGGCACAGGTCACATGTCCCTGAAATAAGGACAGACCACACACCTTGCCATGAAGGGGTACATGTCAAAACTGATCACACATACATTGATACTACGCAGATATGTCCTTGTCTCGCAAGTCCATGTTCGATGCATACATACACACGTTACGTCTGATTCCACATGTGTCCTGGTGTGCATAATAGTGTGCCATGCCCATCCACACACAGCGCATGTTGGATGCAGCAACTGCAGATGCATTTGACGGAACACCAACAGCAAGCTTCTGGGAACACATGACACACACATGACATACTCACATCGTGCAAAGCCGGTAGTCACATGTCAGGTGTCATTATCCGTGTACCTGGCATCAGGGGACAGTTGCGGGTGTTGGCGACTGTGCCATGCCAGTGACGCAGTGCTCAACAAGTCTGTACTACATGCACACATGTAAAAGGTGTGAAGGGGATGTGTGGCACATAGTGCAGCTTGACACATGACATGTGTACACAGCTCATCTCACATCTACTGGGTTCTAACATGAGGAGATTTGTGCCACATCACAGCCTGACACACCTAGGCCCGAGACATGTAGGACTGCACTGACAATGACTTGATGTCCAGCCTCGGCCAAGTATGACAGCTCAATTCCTTTTCTGTGTGCCGCCTGTCACCAGTGTAAGGTGTGAAACGCACCGTACACTCTCTGAGAGCGTGTGTAGGGTTCGTACCACCATGGTTGTGCAGCCCTAGGCGTACGCCATGGTGATACGGTCCGTACCCGCATGTGTAGGGTCCGTATTACTATGGCGTACGCATACGCGAGCACTCCCATAGTGATAGGGACCGTACACACGTGTGTACGGTCCGTATTACTATGGCGTACGCATACGCAAGCACTCCCATAGTGATAGGGACCGTACACACGCATGTACGGTCCGTTTCACTGCATTTGGGGTGCCCTAGGGCCGTGGAACGCACCGTACCTGTGTGTAAATATTGAAATAAGATAGGGGACACATGAGGGACAAGTATAAGGGCCTAAATGCATGCTGGTTGTCTTGGAGACCGAGTTTAAAGTTTGAATTTTTCCATCAGGTGGCCAGCAGAAGTCGGTTGGAAACAATATACTTTGTTGCAAAGTGGTTGTTGACTTGACATCATGCTCAATTTTTAAACCATGCAAAGCCACTCACTGGGGTAGGTTTAAAGGGATTGGAGGAAACGTAGGACGCTAATGTGACTGACCAATCACTCTGTACTCCTGTAAATGAAACAGGCCAGCAAGGCAGATATAAGGCAGCCAGGTCCCATGAGAGAGCACTTGCCTGCACATCCTTTCATTCCACAACACTGCTGCTGCTTGTGATTCCTCTGGCACCATGTCCAGGTCTGTGGAGAGGGCCCAGCCATTCACCAAGGAGGAGAATATGGCGTTGGTGGATGTGATCCTCCCACAGTACACCATGCTGTATGGTCGACCAGGGGAGCAGGTGAGTGCAGACTCCACTAGCTTAGACTGTGCCCCTTTTTGTGACTGTGACTTCTGGCATTGTGTCCATATGTGACAGACATGCAATGTTGTTTAGAGTGGGTCCCAGGGTGGGGAAGGCCTCATGTCTCCGATGCAGAGCATGCTGTAGTTCCTGTGTGCACTCCTCACTTGCATGGTGCTTACTGTGACAATCAATGCATGGTGCATGCCACATTCTGCCTGGCTACTCCTCCTGGGAATGTTGTTTCTACAGTCCTGGTGTGATTCTGTGGTCCCCCCAGTGTGACAGGGGACAGTACCCATAGATGTGTGTTTGTTTAGTGTACCTGTGCTGTGAGTGTCCACATGATGTGTTCGTCCCCTGGACATTGGTGTGTGTGTGTAAGTCCCATGTCATGTGGGTGAGTGCATATGGGGAGTGTTGCACACCAGCTGCATGAGGGATGGATATACCCTGGCCATCTGATGTGAGCAGGGAGCAGTGCTGTGTGACTGCCGTGCTGAGCCAGCCCCACACCTGTGACACCCCCCAGTCTAGTGGCACATGGGCAGAGTGAGGTTTGTACCCGCAGTTGGCAATGGCAGGTGATTGTCCTCTGCCTGTGTGTGTCTGTGTACTCTGCTGAGGTTGTGTCAGTGGGCTGGGGCATGTGACTGCTTTGAGGTGCTGTACATAATCCTGGTGTAGCTTGTGATGCACAGTGTGATCCAGGATCATTGATTGTGTGACACCCCTCATGCCACCTGTGTACTTTCAATGCCACGTAGTGCATTTGGCCTTCCCCAGAGGATAATGTCCCTATGACAAAGGTGCAATGAGTTGCCTGCATACCATGGCCTGTTCAAACAAGACAAATTATTAATATGTGTGTCTCTGTGTCATTGCTCAGGTGTATTAAAGTATTCTCACTTTTGCATCCTCACAGGTAGGCGTCCATGCCAAGGGGGAGATATGGAAGCAAGCAGTGAGTGCCGTGAGTAAGACGGATGGTCGGAAGAGGCGCCTAGCCCAGGTGAGGAAACGCTGGCAGGATATCCGGTGCTGGACGCGGAGGATCGCACGGGTCCTGCTGGGGGACTCACCTGAGAGCCACAAGAACCGTGGGCGCCGGCGTCTGACTCACATCCATAAGCGTGTGCTGGCGGTGGTCGTCCCCGACTTGGATAGGCGCTTACGGGAGAAGCAGCAGCAGGAAGGGGGTAGGTACATGTGTGTTTGTTGTGTGTCACCAGCTTTTGGAAGTGCGCAGTTGCATGGATACACTGCCGGGGTTTAAATGTGCAGTGCATGACCTGTTCCCCAAAGTAAACCGGTGCTGTTCTTTCTCCCTTTCCCTCCTTGCCATGTGTTCCCTGGTCTGTGTGTAGTCACTCTTGCACAAGGTTATCTAGGCTGGCAGTTAATCCAAGTGCCCAATGCTTGCAGCATCATGTGTGGGGGTGGTGTGTAACAGGTTTTGGGACCTTGCCTGTGCCCTGGCCAGTTAAGTCATTGTGGGGTCCATGTCAGTTGGCACTGATGGTGAGTCCTGACATAGGAGTGTGTCTTAAAAGTGTACTGCCTTACAGCATGCATGTCCATTGTTGTGCCCTCTGACATGATGTGCATGAGTGGGAGTAATGCATAGTGCAGGGACGGTTGCTTCAGTTGCAGTCATATCCATCCAGGACCATGGAGGAGTGTGGCCACTACCGTACCCTGGGGCACCTTTTCCTAGGTATCATGTGTGTCATCCAGCAATGTGGACATTCTCTGTGTCTTCGGCATAGGTTGGGCTCTGTGGCATTGTACCCTGGCCTCATCTGTATTTACGTAAACTGTGCTACATGTGTCCACTGTACAGTGTGACCCAATTTTGCTTGTGCATACTCACAGTGGGCAGTGCCTGTGTGTCTTGGTACGACAATCTGATGATGGTTTATTGTCAATGATATATGTGGACAGGCGCACCAGGGGTAGTTTGTGTACAATCAGGATTTAGTGCAGGCCATGTGTTTTTATCCCAGAGTAAGAGGTGTAAGTAATTCATCTGTCTCAATCACATTGTCTCAGGTAGGGGGGGGGTTTGTGCGGGCAAGGCCTACATGTAAAAATCTGAAGTCTCCTTGCTAGGTCTGGCCTGTGTGTGATGTTTGTCTGGACATACACTCAAGGTGCAGTGACCCAGTCATGTTGGGCATGGTTTAATGTATTAGCTTTGCAGCATGTGCAAAAAGTTAATAGACATGGTTCCTGCTCATCCCTTTTTTGGCAACGCTGTGTGGTGCAGATGCTGTGCACGATTGTCCCCAGAGCCTGGCTCCTCTGTCCAATTTGATATCAAGTAGTTTGCTGTTGTGTCATGCTCTCCATTGTTTCTCAGTGGCATGGTGGGTCAACCAAATGTGTGTTGCAGGGCCTACATATGTACCTTGTATTGTAGATGTTACTCATGTTGCTTTTCAGGCTATGCACTGTGACCTATGTAGATTTGACTCATGTGACATATGTATACAGGTGTCTGATTATTTCCTGTCTCTTCACCTTGCCCACAGCATCGTCGGGGGACTCCGAGGGAGACACTGGCATGGACCGTGAGGAGGGATTGAGCACCAGTGCTGTCTTGTCTGGCACATCGAGTGGCACGGAGGCCGAGGGGAGTGAGGCGAAGGACCTGTCCAGTCCCACCACCGACTATGACGCTTACGGGTCCGAGGCTGAGCTCCCAGAGGAGGCGGAGGCTTCTCCCACAGCTGAAAGCAGCACTCAATCTCTACCCGCCCCCTCCATTCCCATCACCGGCCTCCCACTTGCTCAGGTCCCTTCCCGCCTTGCTAGGTCACAACGTGTCTCCTTTTTGCCAGGCACCGCACCCCCTGCCCCTGTCTCCACTGCTGCCGTGAGTGCCGAGTCTGTGGACATCCTGCGCCAGTTGCAGGTTGGTCAGACTGCGATGCTTAATGTCCTCCATGGCCACACCCGAGTGCTCACCCAGATGGAGGCATACATGGAGGGCATCTCAGCTGCGCAGTCTGACCAACGCCAGTTGCTGAGGTCCATAGACTCGACACTGACTGCAGCAGTGGGTCTCCTGCAGCGCTGCATCCCCCCCTACCCCTGCACCATCCACACTTCCCACTCCCATGCCTGTCCCAAGCACACCCAGACGTCCCCATGCACGCACCCCACCAGACACAGGCACCACACCACCAGGGAAGGCCAAGCGCACACCTCCTGTCACGCACACACAGGGTGAAGTAGGCACACCCACTGGGTCGGGGGGCAAACGGAAGACATGCAGCCACAGTGGGAGTCCACATTCCTCACAACCCACTCCCTCCAAATCCACTCCCCTCAGCTCTCCTGGCCAAGATTCAAACAAAGATTCCTTCATGGCCGATCTGTCCCTGAGCCCGTGTGTCACCACCCCGCAAGCGGTCAAAGGAGTCCCCGGTCAGGGTAGTTGAGTCCCCCCCGTCCACACCCTCTCCCAGTAGCGCTGCGACCCATCCCTCCGACCCCCCCCTCCTTGGGGCCTGTGGTTCCTTCGGGTGCAGGGGAGACGCTGGGGGACCTTGCAGCCATGTGGAGCGCCATTCTCACCACCACCTTTGGCGCTGCCCCACCCCCTGTGGTGGAGTCCTCCGTCCCTGCACCCACAACACCTACTCTTGCCCCTCCTGTCCCTGCGGTGCCTGGTCCTTCCCCCCCACATGATGCCCCCCCCTGTGGAAGCAAAGGAGGTATGAACTGTGCAGGCAAGCTAGGGGACACGCGTCCCTATGTGTCCCCCACCAGGAATTGGACTATGGACTGCCCTATGGGCCTTGTACATATTGAACTTTTATTAACCATTTTTTTCATGCTGAATAAAGCAATGTTTTTTTCCTTTGAACACTACTGCTTTTCTGGTATTGCTGTTGTTGGTGCTGCTCCATGATTTGGGGTGGTGATAATGTGTTAGGTGTCTGGGAAATGTAGTGGTGTGCTGCTCATGGGGTGGACCCTGGTATCTGTGTGCCATCACAAGGTATTTGCGAAATATCTTTGTTCATGTAAGCTCTTACTGCATGGTGACATTGTCCCAAGGTGTGTTCCTTCCTCTGTGGCCCCTGACATTTTCCCTGCAGGGTGTTTCCTAAATGTTGTGCTGGCCTGTGTCTACATTTCCTTGGTGTGTGACGGATCCGTTCAACTTTGCCCATGCATGCTGGGCAATGTCTCCACCTGCATCATTAGTGGCATCCTTGGTGGTCACTGTACTTGTGTATGGAGTATATTGACATGACTTCATGTGGACATGTTCCCTTTTACACACTATGCATGTGTGTACTCCCAGCCTCGCATACATGTGTTACGTGTTCTGCAGGGTCTTTGAGCACCTGACTGACAATTGTGGGCATTGTATCTGTGGGTACTGCACCCTTTCCTTTCCATGGGCACTGCTGGGGGGACTCTGCACCCACCCCTCCTATGTCTGGGCACTGCTGGGAGGACTCTGCACCCACCCCTCCTATGTCTGGGCACTGCTGGGAGTGATAGGCAACCACCCCTCCTGTGTCTGGGCACTGCTGGGGGGACTCTGCACCCACCCCTCCTATGTCTGGGCACTGCTGGGAGTGATAGGCACCCACCACTCCTGTGTCTGGGCACTGCTGGGAGTGATAGGCACCCACCCCTCCTACGTCTGGGCACTGCTGGGAGGACTTTGCACCCACCCCTCCTATGTCTGGGCACTGCTGGGAGTGATAGGCACCCACCCCTCCTGTGTCTAGGCACTGCTGGGAGGACTCTGCACCCACCCCTCCTGTGTCTGGGCACTGCTGGGAGGACTCTGCACCCACCCCTCCTATGTCTGGGCACTGCTAGGAGTGATAGGCACCCACCCCTCCTGTGTCTGGGCACTGCTGGGAGGACTCTGCACCCACCCCTCCTGTGTCTGGGCACTGCTGGGGGGACTCTGCACCCACCCCTCCTGTGTCTGGGCACTGCTGGGGGGACTCTGCACCCACCCCTCCTATGTCTGGGCACTGCTGGGAGTGATAGGCACCCACCCCTCCTGTGTCTGGGCACTGCTGGGAGTGATAGGCACCCACCCCTCCTGTGTCTGGGCACTGCTGGGAGGACTCTGCACCCACCCCTCCTATGTCTGGGCACTGCTGGGAGTGATAGGCACCCACCCCTCCTGTGTCTGGGCACTGCTGGGAGGACTCTGCACCCACCCCTCCTGTGTCTGGGCACTGCTGGTGGGACTCTGCACCCACCCCTCCTGTGTCTGGGCACTGCTGGGGGGACTCTGCATCCACCCCTCCTATGTCTGGGCACTGCTGGGAGTGATAGGCACCAACCCCTCCTGTGTCTGGGTACTGCTGGGGGACTCTGCACCCACCTCTCCTATGTCTGGGCACTGCTGGGAGGACTCTGCACCCACCCCTCCTGTGTCTGGGCACTGCTGGGAGGACTCTGCACCCACCCCATCTATGTCTGGGCACTGCTGGGAGTGATAGGCACCCACCCCTCCTGTGTCTGGGCACTGCTGCGGGGACTCTGCACCCACCCCTCCTATGTCTGGGCACTGCTGGGAGTGATAGGCACCCACCCCTCCTGTGTCTGGGCACTGCTGGGAGGACTCTGCACCCACCCCTCATATGTCTGGGCACTGCTGAGAGGACTCTGCACCCACCCCCCCTATGTCTGGGCACTGCTGGGAGTGATAGGCACCCACCCCTCCTGTGTCTGGGCACTGCTGGGAGTGATAGGCACCCACCCCTCCTGTGTCTGGGCACTGCTGGGAGGACTCTGCACCCACCCCTCCTATGTCTGAGCACTGCTGGGGGGACTCTGCACCCACCCCTCCTGTGTCTGGGCACTGCTGGGGGGACTCTGCACCCACCCCTCCTATGTCTGGGCACTGCTGGGAGTGATAGGCACCCACCCCTCCTGTGTCTGGGCACTGCTGGGAGGACTCTGCACCCACCCCTCCTATGTCTGGCCATGTACGCTCGGGACATACACGTGTGGGGGTACGCTCCATACATACCCGTACCCACGCTCTGCAGGCCTGGGTACGGCCCATACCCATGCCTTTGGAACGTGGGCACGGTGCATACCCCCATTGTTGGGGTGCCGTAGGGGTCCGCATCGTACCCAGGCCTTCTGATCGTGGGTACGGGTCGTACCACGCGTACCTCTATGTCACTCCAACAATGGCGGTATGGCCCGTACCCATGCTCTTAAGGCCTGGGTACGGGGCGGACCCCCAATGGGGTGCCGTAGGGGTACGCACCGTACCCAGCCCTTCAGAGCGTGGGTACGGGTCGTACCACGCGTACCCCTACCTCACCCGAACAATGCTGGTACGGCCCGTGCCCAGGCCTTTAAAACGTGGGTACGGGCCGTACCGCCATTGTTGGGGTGACCTAGGGGTGGGCGTGGTACGACTCGTACCCACGCTCTTAAGGCGTGGGTACGGTACGTACCAGAATTGTTGTGTTGCCGGTTCGCGTCAACATCCACTTCCGTTGTGGCGGACGCATGCATTGCTGGACACGCCCCCACCCCCTCGAAGTGACCAGGCCCTGAAGATCAGGTATGTCCAGGGCATGTAGGATTTGTGACTTGGGTGGGGGTTATGTGTCCTGTCCCTGCCCCCCCCTTTGCACCTGGGTGTTGTTCTGACCTTCTGCGGCGTCTGCGTCGGTTCCTGTAGAGCAGGTGGACTGCTATGAGGGCTGGGATGACACGTAGGTTGGGGTCCATGGCTGTCCATCGCGTACAGGTGCTCCTTGTGCGCGTCGTCCTGATTTCCCGGCAGTTTTTGGCAGCCGGAAAATATAATCTGTGCAGGGTGACGTCGGTACGGATCGTACTTCCTGGTTTGTGAAACGCAGCATGAATGCGTCCCGACGTCACGCCGGCGCTTTCCCGGATCACATTTGTATGTATATTTTCGTCGGTCGGTGTTTTGTACGATTCGTACGAAAATAGTGTTTCCATATGAATCGTACTTGCATTTTTATAATGTTTTTTAACCGGGTACGAGTCGGACATAGAAAATGCTCCGTCCGACGGTTCGTACCCGGTTTCTCCAGGATCGGAATCGGCCCCTATATTTTTGTAATCGATATTATGTCAGTGATTTGACAGTGATTGAGGCTGCAATTGGTAAATGTTTAGATAAATCTTTGGGTAAACTTGCATCAATTGAGGCCAGATTAAGCAATTTAATATGGTTTTGCCAAACTAATTTGTCTTCAGTGGGAATATTGGGAACACTGCAGGGTTCTGTCCTGGTTGGGTCAGGCAGGAGATTTTAAAGAATATGATGGAGCTGGTACTCATGGCCCCAGTCTATTATTATTCCTGTTTTTAAAAAGGGCTTGAAGGATTCTTCATGGTTGCTATAGGCCAATTTCCTTCATAAAGTTGGTCGGTAAGGTAATGGGCAGGGTGATCCCCGAAAGGGCCATTTTATGGGCAGAAGAAGGGTCTGTTCTATATGATTTTCAGTATGGCTTTCTCCCGGACTTGGGTACCTGTGATCAACAGGGGCAGCTGGTGGATTTTGAAAGTGGTGAGGCAAATGTTTTGATCATAGTATAACGAGCGAGTGAAGCGAGCAACCCGAACTGCAAAAGGAGGGTGCGGGTGGGTTTTCCACCACATATTTACTGCAAACTGTTGCAAACATGGGGTCCAAATATAGCATTTTAAAGCACAAGTGAGAAGAAAACATTAGAAACATATAAAAAATGTGCCCAATCCTCTAACGGGTCTGCTTGCAAAATGACCCCCAAGCCAAGCACACACAACCAATGGAAACAGGCCCTCTAAGTGTTTTCTACCTGTAACACATCTCTGCCTCTTTACTGTATTGGTTAATGAAGTCATCAAGGCTCACACCATTGGTAACACCATACATTGCAAATAGTTACTTTAAAAATTAGATGGCGAAAGAGATCCATCCCAGGATTGAAGTTCATCCTTGATTTTTTTAAGATTAGCCGGACAAACAGAAATTATATTCCAGCAAACTGTTTTTAGTTTGTAAAATATAATGGATGTATGATGTTACAACGCATGCTTTTACAACGCATGCTGTTACAACGAAATTTTTACAACGCAAATGCAGTGACAACGCAAGTCTTTACAAAGCAAGTCTGTACATCGACTTGCACTAGATGGCGTGCTAACGTTAAAAAAGTGTAATTCACTATTCTAACTCCAGTCCACGTAACAGTAGGGAAGGTGTTTGGATAGTAAACTACACTATTTTTAATGTTAGCACGCCATCTAGTGCAAGTCGATCAATCATAGGCATTTGTAGGCATTTGTATAGCGCAATGCTCACCCGGAGGGTCTCAAGGCGCTGGGGGGGGGGGGGGGAACGCTACTGCTCGAACAGCCAGGTCTTGAGTTGCTTCCTGAAGGCGAGATGGTCTTGCGTTGCCCGGAGGTGGATGGGGAGGGAGTTCCATGTCTTGGCTGCCAGGTAGGAGAAGGATCTTCCTCCGGCGGTGGCTCTGCGGATGCGGGGGACGGTGGCGAGAGCGAGGCTGGCGGAGCGGAGCTGGCGGGTGGGCTTGTGGAAGGCCAGGTGGCTGTTGAGGAACTTGGGGCCCAGGTCGTGGAGGGCCTTGTGTGCATGGGTGAGGAGTCGGAACGTGATTCTTTTGTTGACGGGGAGCCAGTGCAGGTCTCTCAGGTGTCCGGTGATGTGGCTGTGTCGGGGGATGTCCAGGATGAGTCGTGCTGAGGCGTTCTGGATCCGTTGGAGTTTCTTCTGGAGTTTGATGGCGGTGCCGGCGTAGAGGGCGTTTCCGTAGTCCAGCCGACTGGTGACGAGGGCCTGGGTGACCGTCTTCCTGGTCTCGGTGGGGATCCACCGGAAGATCTTTCTAAGCATGCGCAGGGTGTTGAAGCATGAAGACGAGACGGCGTTGACTTGTCTGGTCATCGAGAGGGAGGAGTCCAGGATGAAGCCTAGGTTGCGTGCGTGGTCCGTTGGCTTGGGGGTGGCTCCCAGGGCGGGGGGCCACCAGGAGTCATCCCAGGCGGAGGGTGATGATCCCAGGATGAGGACCTCCGTCTTGTCTGAGTTCAGTTTCAGGCGGCTGTTCTTCATCCATTCGGCGACGTCTTTCATCCCTTCGTGTAGGCTGGCTCTGGCGGCGTCCGGGTCGCTGGTGAGGGAGAGGATCAGCTGGGTGTCGTCGGCGTAGGTTACGATCTTGAGGTTGTGTTGACGTGCGATGGATGCGAGGGGGCTCATGTAGACGTTGAAGAGGGTGGGGCTGAGCGATGACCCTTGTGGAACGCCGCAGATGATTTCGGTGGCCGCTGACCGAAACGGGGGGAGGTGGACTCTCTGGGTTCTTCCGGCGAGGAATGAGGTGATCCACTCCAGGGCCTTCTCCTGGATGCCGGTGTTGTTCAGGCGCTGTACCAGGGTGTGGTGGCAGACAGTGTCGAATGCTGCGGAGAGGTCCAGGAGGATGAGGGCCACAGTTTCCCCGTTGTCCATTAGGGATCTGATGTCATCTGTGGCTGCGATGAGGGCGGTCTCCTTGCTGTGGTTGGCTCGGAAGCCGGATTGCGAGTGGTCGAGGGATCCGTTGGTCTCGAGGAAGGCGGCTAGCTGTCTGTTGACGGTCTTCTCGATGACTTTGGCAGGAAACAGGAGGAGCGAGATGGGGCGGTAGTTCTTGAGGTTGGAGGGGTCTGCAGTTGGTTTCTTCAGCAGGGCACTGATCTCGGCGTGTTTCCAGCACTCCAGGAAGGTGGCGGTGTTGAAGGAGGCGTTGATGATGTCGCGGAGGTGGGGTGCGATGATGTGGTCGGCCGTGTTGAAGATGTGGTGTGGGCAGGGGTCCGTAGGGGATCCGGAGTGGATGGTGTTCATTGTGCGTGTTGTGTCTTCGGTGCTGACTGGGGTCCAGGTGTGGAGGGTGGCGGTGGGGGGCATCGGTTCGGTGGTGGGGTTCGTGGTTGGTGGGCTGAAGCTGTTGTGAATGTTGGCGATCTTGTTGTGGAAGAAGGCTGCGAGGGAGTCGCAGAGGTCTTGCGAGGGAGTGATGTCATTGTTTCTGGCGTCGGGGTTGGAGAGCTCTTTGACGATGCTGAAGAGTTCCTTGCTGTTGTGGGTGTTGTTGTCCAGTCGTTCCTTGAAGGCTGTCTTCTTTGTGGCGCGGATCAGTTGGTGTTGTTTGCGGGTGGTGTGTTTGAGGGCCGTCATGTTGTCTATTTGCATAATTAGAATCTGGGGCTGATAATGGAGGGATTGTCTTGGTGATGCTGGTGTTTGACTGATGATATATTTCTTTTTACGTATTTTAGGCTATTTAATGTTGATGCTTGATTATTGTTAAAGCAAGTTAGTCATTGGCTTCAGATGTAGTGTGGCTTTTTTGTTTGATGCATGCATTTGTATTTTATGCACTTTATGGTCTCGTAGACTGAATAAAGTATTTACCCGAAATTACTTCGGCTTCTATAGACGTCAGTGGGGAAAAATCATTCCCCCAATTGTTTTTTTTCAAAATCTCCGACTCTCCTGAAAAGTGTTCAAATAGTGCCATGTGACACATCTCCATGCAAAACAGGAAGGAACACTCGAAAACGCATCAATGCCGGATTCGTGTCTGATCATTCCGTGCTATAAACGAGCCGTGTGTATGTGCATGCACCCTTCTTTAATAGGAATATGTGCCTGTTGAGTGCAAAATGGCAACCGAACCATTGGTACAGGGGGTGCTGATCCTGTAATCTTGTTACCTTTGTCAGAAAACCATATGGGTCTGTAATAAAGTCAACAAAAAGTTCAACCAGGAAGAGTTAAGCCAGGGGAAAAAAATTCTGCTGATCGACTTACAGATGAACATAAGTGAAAAATATGCTTTTGCGTCTTGGAGAAAAATGTGTGTGTATTTTCAAAAATTTAAAGGGAAAAGTCACAATGTTTCAGGTTACAAACTAATTATAAACAATGCTTTTTCAAAAAATGATTTTAAAATCAACAGAGCAAGAGATGTATATTATGTCATGTGTTAACTTGAAAGTAAAAACATTTTAGTGAGGAGAAAAAGTGATTTTCTTTCAAAAGTCATTTTGATTTAAAAAAAAAATATATATATCATTTGAGAAATACAATCCACCAGTTACATACTGTGGAAAATCTGCCTTTTTTGCATTGTCATCCTGAATTTTTTGCCTTCTTATTTTCAATGGCTTTAGAACTCTGTTCACTTTAACCCTGCTAATCAGTGGTAAAGTGACTGTGCCCCCTCTTCAAACATAGTTAAATTATTCGAATTCGTTGAATTAGCATAGCCCTAATTGGTGTTTTTAACTTGCCTATAAGTCACTAGTTTATGGTCCAAAAAGTAGCCAGCGCCTGGAAATTAAATGCCACTTGTGTACTGCTACATCTATTGCACCATTCACTACACTTGCAGAGAAAACATAGCTTCAGACCTACCACTGTGACCTTAGTGTAACAGTGGATGCTTTTTAAACCTCTTTTGACATAAAACATCACTTTTAAATATTAATGTCACCCCTAATTAAATAGCCCACAAGGTGAGGTGCATGGTATTTAAAAGTGGGACATGCAGAAAAAAATTATTATCACCATGTCCCTACAATGCCCTAAAAAGCTATTTTCACTGTGGCAGGCCTAGCTGTCCTATGTAGAACACCAGAGTACATACTAAAATATTAAAACTGTATTTCGGGAATGGGACAATCTAGAAAATAAATTAAACAACTATTTTAATAGTTATTAAAAATCCAATTCAGTGGTTGTCAGAACCCCTTTCAGTGTGCCACAGGGCAATCAGGGGCTACTAGGTGGTTGAGGCCTTTTACTCCTGATGTCCCGGGGTCCAATCTGCTATGGATCTTGAGAAACTGGGCCATGTATCCCTTCTGCACGTGGCTCTAAGTGGTAGCTATGGACGAGCAGTCAAAGTCTCCCTCAGAGGGAAGTGTAAACACAGGTATGTGAATACAACTCATAACTCAAAGTGCACTCAGAAATGTCAATAAATCAATGCCCAGTCAAATACCTGTTTTTGTATGAAAAATAAATAATTTATTTCTAACTCTGCACATATAAAGAAATAACAACATTTGTAAGCCATAACATGATCCAAGCAAATCCCTGTCCCACCCTCTTCCTTGCAATGTGGTTGGGGTTATTCCTCATTCATTGGTGGCCACATCAAGGAAATGTTCACTATTAAGCTGTACTCAAGAGCCCCTCTATGACTTTAAGAAATTAGTCAAATGTGTCTATGGTGCAGCAATACCTTCAGCAGCGAGGGCCTGAGGGTCCAACAGGTCTGATTCACGTCTTACCCACTCCTGCAGCACAGAAGCAGTCATCGTTTCACTGGACTGCAGGCACTTGCAAACTATGGTCCTTTTTGGAGAAGTCATCTGCTCGTGGTACACGCGGCAGCACACGCAGACACAGGATATCTCCTTAGCAGCACTGCCGACCGGATCCCAGCTATGTTGCGACGTCCTCCTTGATATCCTCTGAAGTCATCAGATCGATGTGCACAGACTCAACCTACAGGTCGCAGCTTCTACTTTCCTGGGCAACGGCCGAAACAGGCAAAACTCAGTGGTGACAGCCCATTCTAGCATATGGGGTTGCTGTGGTACTTACGTACACAGCACAGACGTCACTGGTGCAATCAAACTCACCATGGTGGAACCCTCATAGCATAGGGGCAACGCTAATGAATACACATGTCTTGGCTTGATTGTTGGCAAATTCACTTTAAGGGCTGCCCTCTCTAACATACAGGGTGAGTGCAGTGAGGCAGTACAGGCTTATGGCTCCCCATACGAAGCTTGCTGCATGACTCAGTCCATGGCAGCCCTCTTCTGGCATACAGAGGTCATCGAACCACCCCTGCACATGAGCAACAACCCAATAGTTGCACTGTCATCTCTTCACACCTTGCACAGGGAGTCTTCTTGGTAGGGCTCCCCACTGGACCTCATTCCCTATGACACCTTCATTGTCCTCATAGGGCACACATTTCTTGTCTTGGAAAGCAGGCCGGTGCTGATGCTCCAGGGCAGGTGGTCTTTGTTTCCCTGAGTGAGGTCCCATCACCGAGCAGGGAGACTAACAGGCCTTGCTCCCAGTCCTGGTCACAGGCAGATGTTTACCAGAGATTTCGCTTCTCACACAGCCGTTCTGGCTGCTTGGCAGATGATATATTTTAGGGTCTCTACCTCCCCTTCTTATAGTCCATTTCCAGACACCAATTTTCATTTAGGGTCTGGGTCTTTGAGGTTATATGTAGGGGCCCTGCCCCTTTTGAAGTGTATACTTCCTGTCTCTTCTTCCTCTTTAAAGGCTGTCTATCACAGCAGGTGGTACTCTGAAGCTCATAATCCCACAACTGGCCATGAGAGTGACTAGAGGTCACTCCTGGATGTGATAAGTGCATCACAAGTTCAAGTCAGGGCTCTCTGTCCTACTCTTTATCATTCCGTAATCAGCCCCCATCTGCCTTCCTGAGATGTGTCCAGGTCTCTTCCTTGGGAACAGAGGATGTAGCCTTACGGCTAGAGCGGTCGACCTCGAAGCTGGGTAATCGGATTTGAGTCTCGGAAACAACGCTCAACATCCTGTGTTTCTGGGAAAATCACTTAATCTCCCTGTGCCTAACAAAAATTAATGTGTCCATTTGTAACAAAACTGGTGATCATGTAAAAGTGCTCTGATACCAGATGTTTCGGGTGTAGTTTGCGCTATATAAAACTCTAAAAAGAAAAACTATTACTAAATCAAAGAGCACTCCTTTTGAAGTGTACGGGGGAAGTCTCCTTCTCCCTTCCTCCAATGTGTTCCTCCCAGCTCACAGGAATGTAGCAAATAACAAATCTGGGGGATTCAAGTACTCCAGTTCTCATGTCTTCACCAGGCAGACCTGAGTGTCCCAAAATAGAACTCAGGGTAAATGCTCCCTCTAATTATTTTTCTCGGGTATGGTACTGCAGTGCCTGTGTGAATTCTTTTCCAAGCTGTGTGTGCAAATGAAACTCAACAGGAATTACAATGCACCAAGAATTCAACTTCTAATTGGGAGGCAACATCTCGATTTAATGTTTCAAAGAAATTAACTGAAAGTTAAATAGTTAACTATTATCGGTCTTGCTAATAGCTATAGGTTTGAGAGAAAATTCTAGATATGGTGTTAGAACTTCTGAAATACGTCCTTTGCAAGGCCTCTTCCATAGACAATCCTATTGCTGCTATACCTTTAGATGCTGAGAAAGCATTTGACAGGATTGGATTGGATTTTATGTTTCATGCTTTAAATTGATAGGTTTTCCTTCCAAATTGACATCCTTGATTTCTTTACTATATTCAGGTTCCAGGGCTTCTATTTTCACTAATGGTAAAGTCTCTGATGATTTTTCCCTCTCTAGAGGGGTACAACAAGGCTGTCCCTGATCACCTTTATTGTTTGTAGTGGTATTAGAACCCTTTTTAACCGAAATTAGACAGGATGCTCAGATCTCTGGTTTCCAACTAGGCCTGCAACAAGTCAAGATATCTGTTTACGCGGACGATATCCTTTTATATTGTTCTAACCCGGATATTTCTCTTCTTCCTTTTCTCCATCAGGTTGATATTTTTTCTCGGTTCCCAGGCTACCGCCTTAACCCAGATAAATGTGAAGTCCTGACCCTCAATGTTTTATGCCTTAAGCATTATTTTATCCATACTGGATTTTCCTGGCAACCTTCTAAGTTAAAATACGTAGGCCTATGGTTCTCCTCGACTATCTCGGAGACTTTAAAATTAAATGTTGACCACATTATCAAAACGTTAAAAGATACTAGTACACGTTGGCATCCTCTTTTTCTCTCTTGGTGGAGACGATTGGATTCGATCAAGATGATGCGCATCCCTCTGATTCTATAAATTTTCTCTATGATTCCTGTGCACATTTCCGGATACTATTTTAAGAAAATTGAATCACTTTTGGCGAAGTTTCTTAGGAAGGACAATCCTTCACGAATAGCCTTGTCTGCTCTAAAAAAAGATAAATCTAATGGTGGCCTTAAATTCCCTGACATCAAATCTTATCACTATGCCTTTTCCCTAAAACAAGCTTCCCGTTGGCTTTCCTCTGATCCCTCTACACATCCCCCAGTGTGGATATCTATAGAATAATTTCTCACCTCCACTTTTGACTTTCAAGAAATCGTCGCCTTCACTAATAATATCTCCTCCTTACGTTCTTCCATTATTTCTCACACTTGTAAACTTTTAGCTCCTCTTCTACCATCTTCTTATCTTTCTATTACTTCTCTATCTCAACAGTCCATTTGGCACAATAAATTATTACGTATCAGAAATCGTACCATTTACTGGAAATCTTGGATATCCAATGGTTTGCTTAGGATTTGTCAACTCTTGACTAATAATTATCCCTCATCCTTTACTGACTTTCAAACTAAATTTTCTCTTCCTAATTCTTTCAAATCACATTATAATCTTTTCCTTTCCTCTCTTAATCAATATCTCCTCATGCTTCCAACTACCCCCAATCTTCCCATAGCATGCTCTACAATGTTTCCCTTATTAGATACTTCCCCCTCTGTGTCTTCTATTTACAAAAGCTTATTATCAACTTCCGAAAGGCACAAGTCAAAGACTGAGTTGGCATGGAAGAGGAATTTAAAGAAATGCTGGCCTGCCTCCATCTGGGATAAATTGTGGCTTAAGATCCACAAGGCCTCAAGAGCTGCTAACACTACTTAAACTCTTTATTGTGTTTATCAATGTCTATTACTTTACCCTGCGACATTAGCATCTTTCTCACCTAATACTCCATCTACCTGCTGGTCCTGTCCCTGTTCTACTGCTGATTTAAAACACATGCTATTTGACTGCCCTAATATCTTTAAGTTCTGGCAATTAGTTTGGTCCCAAATTAATAGGATTTTTAGAGTTAATGTTCCCTTTTCTATACCCAACATTTTCTTAGGTTCTCTGTCACCTCAATGGCCTCAATCACCATCAAACTTCAAGTTGTTAGATCTATTATTAGCTGTAGCTTTATATTTAATAACCTGAAACTGGAAGCAAGCTGATAAAGTTACCTTCAAAGCCTGGTGGAATGCCGTGTGTTTTCATCACAGACTCAACACCAATTATGTCCCCCCTATCTCTCTAGCAATTAAAAGAGATATTTTATGGCTTCCACTTACCACATACTTATCCTGGTGTGCTTCCTCAATTGTTTCTTCTGTTAATGCTGTAAATACATCGGATGATGTCCGGAAACCGCCGTAAATACAACATGTTGTCTTGTTCCTAAAAAATTAAGATAATATAGTTCAAGCCTATGTATTTATATTGTAATATCTAATTCCCAAGTTTTAATGTGCTTACAGTGTTTAATTTCATATTTTGTTTTTCTTCAATCTTTGGAGCGACATAATATATATTGTTTCCCCCTTTTCCCCCTTCCTCCCACATTTATTCTCCTCCTGCATACAGCTTGTTTATTGTAGCTGTTGTATTTCTTATCTCTTTATATTATTCCTATGTAAACTAAGATTTATTAAGCTTATTCTACTGATGTTCTTTTTTTGCACCTTTGGTTTTCAATAAACTCAAACTTAAAAAAAAGAACTTCTGAAATAATCCAATATTTCACAAACTGCCAGCACACACATAAGAATTATTGATCTGATACAGAAAATGTCTTTACATACTTTGTCATTTGTTTGTACAGCTCTAGATTGTGTTCTGATGCATGGTAGAATTTGTGAGTGGCACAGGATTAATCATGCTTTTCTATGAAATTAAGCCAAGCCTTATAGCAAGCGAAATATCATCCATCCTATATGCTATCAGAGGCGATGTAATGGCTGGCTATTGTTCTATGCCAGAAAAAAGTCCATCAGAATTCATCTGGCTGGAGTTTGGAAAACACATCCTTAGAACACCCATGCATCAGAATAAGTCAATTGGAATTTCTTTGCACTTTAAAATCATTGTGCTCGAAGAAGAGTGCAACCGAAACAACAAGTTCTAGCAAAGTTATGTGTATATATCTAATAAGTCGCTATTTAAACATAGAAATATTCAAATAATATAAATATGCCAATCAGATAAAATGAGTTAACAAGCATTTGCCTCATGATTACAACACGTCAGTTACTCCTCCACCAAACATGGTCAGCCAGCTCCAGCATCCCAATTTAGCCCATCAACGTATGTCATATGACAACTGCTCCTGTTCATGCTCTCGCTCACTCAATCAAGATCATTCTTTCACTCATTCTAATTCTCTCATGCTTGCTTTTTGACTTACTACTAACACTCTTACGATGTCATACTTACTCTTCTTCTATTACCCACTGGCTCAATCAGGGCCTCAATACAAGTGGGCTGCTAATTCTATGTCAAGTGTTAACTACCATTTGTACCTGCTTTTGTATTAACATTCAGGAGGTTTTTCGCTTTGAATTCTCTCCAGCTACAACCTAGCTGGGGCAATTAGTGAAAAATCTCTGTTTATGCATTTTAAACTTGTGAACATTTTAAATTTCCATGTGATGCATGTTTACCCCGTTCCAGGCACTACAACTCAGAGGTGGGTTTATAATGTGCAGCTGCTAATTACCACAATCGGTGTGGGCTATTATTAGTGGGATGCACTCTACACCAAATTGTAATCAAGCCCTCACTCCCCGCCACTTCCTATCTCGTTGTTTCATTCCATATTTAGCTTAGATATAACTCTCACACAGTCAACAAAATGCACTTGCAAAATCAGCAACCAACCACACATAGATTTGCTGGGAAATTAGCATTCAGAACAACTGAGGAAATACATGAAAATTTTGGTACAACTCTGTAGTCTCAACTATTCCCCAACACTCACTACTTATTAAAAACGCCAAACTCACTCATTCCCCTGAATGTGCTATATGGGTCCTAATTAATAACACAAATTAACTAAAACTCTCTCTAACATGAAGAGGAATAATAGTTAAAACAAAGTTCGCACGATAAATCAACTGTTAGCAGCAGACAGAGGAAATAATAAAACACTATTTATATAGTGGTTTGGCTGAAAAGTAAATTCTGGTGCATACAGTGAGACCTCTTGCAGCCAGATAAACACTTACAGTCATTGTATTGCAATTAGAATTGCATTTATATTGCACTTATTATACCATATGGGGCACTGAAGCACTTTATGCCTTTCAGCATGGTGCTTCAGAACTCAAAGTTAACAGGTAATCCAGTGGTTATTGTTGGTTATTGGGATTAGCTTGGTGCTCTCAAGGATTTCATTCCAAGCATTTACTTCGGTGTTTTAGTGGTGGATTAAATTAGTAGGGGTTAGGTGAACTCAGTAGAAGGGGAGTTGTATGTGACTTCATGCAGGTGATTGGTGATGTTAAAAGATAAGCTAAAGGAGGACAGGTATGCTGGCCGCTGGGTATGACTGGTTGTGATGTTTGCCATGTGGTGTGTTGTGGATATCTCACACTGCACTTTGTACATGTTGTGCGTTCTCCAGCTTGGAGCAAGCCTCAGATCACTTTATACAAATGCTGTGTCGCAAGGGCAGCCTAAGAAAGAGATTTGAAAAACAATCCCCGATGCTGTCAAGGCACTAGCTGGTCACCGAGGCTCTCTCCAGAGACCACGGATGAGGACTCGAGGCATGATTCTCAGCAGCAGGGGTTGCTGAGACCACCCTATAATTGGCCATGATATGCTCAGAGAACAAGCGGCCTTACCAGTCATTTTCCTTGGTGAATCCAGCTTTGCCATTTCCGATGCCTGACACTAACCCAGGCCACCATGCAGCTGTGCTGCCATTCTATCAATGGATCAGATTCCGGAGGGGGCTGCCTCGGGTCAGAAGGGGGCCAGACTCTGGATTATACCGGCAGGAGAAGGTGCAGTGTTTCCTTGGCCAACGAGCTGGAGGGATTTATTCTTAAGGACTCTAGAGTGACTAGAGAGAATAAACCCGTCTATCCTACACGGCCAGCTGGATGGATCTTCTTGGAACAGTCTGGTTTTCAGCTCCAGCGCCAGCTTCAGCTCGTGGACTTGGCGTACCAGCTCCCAGCATTTGTTGGAGAATACAGAACCGATTGCTGCTTCCAGCTGATTTACTGCCTTGGGTATGTGATGCCAGAAAGTAAAGGAGGCAAATGTGGCCCAGATACCTGGGGAAACATTGTATCAAAGGCTGCAATGTCTGCTTGCTATCTGGTTGTGTGTGGGGATGCAGCAACAGAAACTACAAGGCCTGCTGCAATCGCTATTAGGCTTAGCACAACTGTTTGCTCTCTCACTGGCCCTCATTGCACAAGGTCAGTCTACTGGTGGTAGGAGGATAAGGCGGGCTCCCGCATTCTGGGGGTTCATTTTAGTACATTTCCTAGCCAGGTACTTTGCTGCTCTGACACATCAAAGATGCCACCAAAAACATAATCAATTACAGGAGCATGGCAAATGGGCGCAAAAAGGAAATACCGGCATGGAAAAGGAGATGCAGGCATAGGCAGCAGAAGGAAGTCCACACACGGGGAGCAGCGAGACCCCTACAAGTAAATATGGGTGAGCGTTCCGTTCTGGTTCTGTTCAGGGCAATAACCAGGTATTACGATCAAATTATACTTTGTTGGGGACCCTGCACTCAGTGACGGCTGACCCTCCTGACTCCCACTTGTAACTGTTTCTATGCCTCCGCGGACATTGGACAAATGCATTGCTCCCTTGCTGTCAGGTACCTCTTCTAGAGGTGGCAGGTGGGAGGCCTGTGTTCACGGAGAACCGGTGACTTATACAGATACCACTTTTATGGAAGTGCTGACTGTAATTGGAGATTTAGTGGCTTCTGCGCTCTACAAATCTGATTGTTAAAAATCCAAGATCCCTCAACTTGGAGTACAAGTGTGTAAAACTGCATTGATGAACCATCTGAGACCTTCTTCTCTCTTTCCAACTCTGGGAGTGTGTCGGAGTCGGATCCTGAACATCTTGAGGAGGCTGGTCTGGCTACACTGACAACCCTGTCTTAAAAATCATCATACAGGATGTTGAGTAACCCTGAATGGAAAAGATCATGAGGTGACTAATCCTAGTATCATGGCCTTAAATATTGAGGAGACTCACTAAAGTCTTTGCGCAGGGATCATTGGATCCTGAGATAACAACAGGAAGAATTACTGTAGGACCCCGATTGCATCATCTTACTCCAACTAATCCTATTCCTACTTCTACAGATCTCAGTGACTCCCTAGCACCAGGGAACAGGGGGCCCCTCCCTCTTAGCACCTGATCCTTCCACCTTCTCATTTACAAGTGGGGGCACTTCAGAATCCCCTACTTTCTCTGCCATCTATAATATTCTGTTGCAGGACAGGAAAGAGTACTGCAAAGATTCATTGCCACTTAAAACTGCTCATTTAAAGACTCAAGTGGTCCTGAGAAAGCTATAGAGGAAAAGGGATACTCCCAACTCATGACTCAGGAAAGTTGAGCTTGTGCAGGAATGCCCCCAAACAGCTGTCGGAGCAGTCACAATCCAGATTGAGTGACAGAAGGTTCAGAATACTATGCTCCCATCTAGGGTTCAAAACCTTGAGAATTGGTCCCAATTGAAAACTCTTAGGGGATTGGGGATCCCAGAAGAGATGGTGGAGGACGATTCCAGAGGCTATGTAGTTTGTGCATTCAGGGAAGCCTTCCACACCTTGGTCAACTAGGACATGGACTGCATGATAGAGAGCTTATCTCTATCCTATTTGGCCTCATTGTGGGGGATCACATCCTCGCTATCCAAGGGTCATCTTGATATATGTGGGTAACTTCCTGCTTCAGCATGAGATATACAGAGCTGCTCACCCATTGTCCCCAGTGAAAGTGGCTGGAGTGCATTTCTTTGTTCGATCTGATTTCTTTCACAAGACTATGGTTTGGTGATGGCAGCTGAGAGAGCATATCCCGTCCCTTCAAAGGTCTTATGTTATGCTTGGTAGTTATAAAAGCTGGGACCAAGAATGTTTCTGTGTGACTGGTATATTTTAAGGTGTGCTGAATGTCCGGTCATGAATGTCAAAATGTAACCAGGTGGGTGGTCTTGGCCAGTTCATTCATATTCTCTCATGGAATGTGAATAGGCTGAAGGCATCCCACAAACACAAACTCATAAAAGAGGAGCTATACATACAATATTCATCCATGGATTGAATCTTCCTGGCATGGTCGATGGCTAAAACCCTCTCTGGAAACTGCCTATAGCTCAAAGAAATTGGCCAGGACAGCTCTGCTGCAATTGATGGAATCCTATTCTCTTGTGGTTGTTTCGCAACATTCTTAGGCGAGAGAACATGGATTTACACACTTCTCTACTTCTCACAAATCTTTCTATCAGATAGATATGATTATTGCTTGACAAACTCTTGTGGCTCATCTTAGCATCTCAGGGAACCCTTGGTTAATGTCAGACCACAGCTCCTTGAATCTCTTCTTTGAGGTTGAGGGTTCTCTAATACATTTTAAATCAAGTCCTAGGACATTTGCTCAGAAACTTCTCTCGGAGGATGCTTTAATTCACTCTATAGATAAAGAAGCAAGACTTTTTTTTGGAGTTCCATTTGGGTTCTGCTTCTGTTCTCCTCATTTGTTGCACTATACATTTCTCTTCCTTTCGTGGGAAGCAAGCTGCTCAGGTCGATGCTAATGCTCGGCTTGCTCTTATCCATCTAGACCCTCCAATTGTTAGATCTGGAATTGCTTAAGATTAGACATCCGTTGCTCCCTTGATGGATCAGTTTATAATTGCCCAAGCCTCCATTACGGAACATATGTTTGATAACATTATCAAAAATGCTTGGGTAAAACAATAAAACATTTTAAAAAATAAAGAGGAAATGGGCAGAGATTTTATCCTTCTGGATTTGTAACAGAATCAATGCTTCGGCTATTTCTGGTATTATGAACCCTTAAGGGGATATAGTGACTGATTCTGCCCTTATCTGTGAAGAGATTTGCTGTTTTACCAGGAACTGTATGATGAGGAATTGATCCCTCCATGGACCAAACTGCTTGGTTTCTTCGGACTTACCATTATCGGAAATTTTCCGTGGTACAACAGCATAGGCTAGAAGGTCAAATATTGACTTCGGAGGTCGAAGCTGCTATTAGCCAGTTGGCATGAGGCAAGGCCTGTGGCCCTGATCAACTTCCAGTGGAATTTTACGTCCGACTGTCGCATATTGTTGTGCCTGTCCTCTGTGATTTATTATAATCGTTTGAGCCATCTGGGCTGGTTTCGGGGTCATGGACAGATAATAATATTGTCATCTTCCCTAAGGAATAGAAAGGTCCCTCTCACTGTGGCTTAAATCAGCCGATTTTGCTGATCACTGCTGATTCTAAGATTTATACTCAGAATTTAGCTAACAGGCTTGCAACTGTCATCTCTGATTTAGTCAACAAGAATGAACATGCCTTTGTCCCAGGCTTAGGAAGATATGGGAGCTGCTTGCGGGCTGCTTGGAGCAGCTGCAGTCTGGTCATGACCACTCGCTTCCATAGGTCCTTTCTATTTTAATTTTTTTTGCACCTGGCTATACTTTTCTTTGTTTTCTTTTTTATGCATTCAGCTACACCCTGCTAGTGACATATAGTGATACATAGTGTCTCAGTTATGACCTCAATAAATTATAACTTCACCAAAAATAGAAAATAGAAAAAGAATCCTCTGAACCTGTTTGCAAAAATATGCTTAATTTCACCAACATTGGTTTCAATCTATTTGTTTCACATATCAGCATGCAATGCAACTATGATCAATGCCTTTACAGGCATGTCAGGACAGTAATAGAAAATAAGGGGCGCCTACACTGCTCTCTGGATGACAATAAAAGCGGTCTAGGGCCTTCATTATTTGTGTATAATTGTCCATACACACATTACCCTCAGCTTACCTCGGAAGTTATTGATAACAACTTCTGCCACACCATTCTTAGAAACTGCAACCGAAGAATGGCAATGCCACCGGGCTTCCAAAATATGTTTAGAGCTCAGACATGCAAAGAATATTGAAAAAAAACAGTTGACAACTGCAGGCTGATTGATTCAACATGAAAGTCCAAATGTAACATATACAAACTAATTTATCACAAACTATTGCAAATAGCATCTTACAGTGGTTTATGTATTAATTCCAGACAGTAAGTCACTGCAATATCATGGCGGGGCTAGAAACGGAACTCACACTCCCCTCCCCATCCCATACAACGAAAAGATGTAGAAATCTGTTGTTTCTAAATTTTCCCTAGGCTTTAATAGTTTGGCATGCTTCAACAAATACCTTTCAAGGCACATTTTACACATCTTTTGTCTACTCTGCAAAGTCACACTACCAAAGAACAAATGGGTAAAATCAAACGAAGGTTTGCCAAAGAAGTGATGAAAAAGGCAAAACTTTCAATGTGCTACCTGCGTGCCAGACTAATTGTAGCAGGAGAACAGATTGCAATGGGCGATTAGAAAGAAGTTATTTATTGAGCTGCAAAACGAACTAGAACAAATTTATCACATTGACTTAAATTACCAATACAAAGCCCAGCCCTGTCATGTATGACAGAAACCACTTTCTCTCACTTGAGCAAGAGCTTTGACTTTAGTAGTCTTCCTTTTTTGTTTTCTTTGCTTTCTGCATTTGCCATTTAAAAGGTGCTGCTCTGCAGAAAAGTCCTTTGTAATGCGCACTCATGCACGTCCCCTGTGTGTCAATTAATGATAGAATGTTAGATGCCCAGGCACGCACCTTACAGGAAACTGTGCTCAGGGTCCTCCATGTGAAATAGCATTGCAGGCACACTTGCACTCAGTGTACATACACAGCAAACATACTGTCCAGTTCTGTCACCTCCATGTATAGTGCCACCCCAGGTGCGCATACATCCCGCACACAGTCAACCTGTGCACATTGCTCAGTACGGTTTCCTTTCTGTATTGTGCCATGGTGTGCTATTTTCGAACACACACACTGCCAGCACACACACTCACCACGTGCTCTGCATAACACTTCACGTTTCATGTATTGTACTTCTTGCAAGCACACACACACCTAGCACATTCTTTCACTGGGCACGCACTGCATAGCACTACACCTCTCATGTAATGTATTCCTTGCAGGCCTACATACACTGAGTACATGCAGTACCCATGCTTGTACTGCACAGCACTGCTCTATACCTGTACTGTAGCCTTCCCAAACACACATACATCCAGGGCAGAGTCCCACACCTGCACTGCACAGTATTCTAAATCCAGCTGATGTGGGCCAAAGGTAAGTTAAGCACATGGGGGCAGAGCATTTTAAAAGGTAAGTGAGCCTGTACACCTCACTCCAGTGATATAGGGTAAAAGTAATCTGTTCACTCTTACTGATCACTATACTGTATGCTGCCACCACCATGCCTGTGCTGTGTTTCTCTTTGTGATGGTGGTAGCCTTCTAGCACAATGAGGTTAGCTCTTTGGGGGCCTCTCACAGTTCAACAAGACTGCTGCCTGCCTTCCCTGGTGACCATGCTGCTCCTGCCTCCCCCTGCCCTACACTCCATTCTCGGTGTGCATGTCACTGCCCCTCAGTCTTTCCTCATACACTGTCCCTACAGCCTACCCTCCCTTGTCAGCTTGCTTCCTATGACCTGCCCCCTCCCTCCTGCCCTCTGTGGTCAGCTTGTGTTGCCACTGCCCCTTCCCTCCCTGATCAGCTTGCTGCCCCTTCTTCAGACCACTTCCCTTGCCCTCTCTTTTCTGCCTCTGCTTGGGCCTGCCAGTCTGTGGTCAAGTTGTTGCCTCTACCTATGCTGGCCTGCTCTCTGTGGTCAGCTTGGTGCTCCTGTCCCTGCCCACCTCCCCCTGCCACATCCCACCTTCCCTAAATGCCATGCTTGTGCTGCCACTGCCCCTGCCACCAGCCCTCCCTGGTCAGCTTTCTGCTCCTACCCTTGACCCCTCTCTCATGCACTTCATCGTCTGTTGTGCTGACACTCCCTCCCCGGTCAGCTTCCTGCCCCTGCCTCCTCCGCACTCTAATTTGTGTGCGTGTGCCCCTGCCCTCTCCTTCCTCCCCTACAAGGGTCTATTGTGCTGGCACTGCATCTGCTACCTGCTCTCTCTTGGTGGTTTTCTTCCACTGCCCCTCTCCTGTCTGTCCTTTGTTCTCTGTGTGATAACCCCTGCCCCCTCCCTCCTGCCCTCCATGGTCACATTGCTGCCTCTGCCCATTCAGGCCTTCCCTCTTTGGTACATTTGCAGCCACTGCCCACCACCTCCTACCTGCCTTCTCTTCTCTGTGTGCCCAGTTCTTCCACCTACCTCCTACCCTCCATGGTCTATTGTGGTGCCACTGCCAATGCCTTTACGGTCTTCCCTCCATAGTCAGATTTCCACCTCTCCTTTGCCCTCCATGGTCCATTGTGGTGCAACTGACTTTATTGTCTTCCCTCATAGTCAGCTGCTCCCACCTTTTCTTTGCCCTCTGTTTCCAGTGTATGTGCCCATCCTTTCTCCCTTTGCCCATCATGGCCAGCATGCTACCCCTGCCCACATCCTGCCTGCCCTCCATTTCTGTGTGTGTGTCCCTACTCAAACCCTCCTCTATGGTTTATTGTGTTGTCACTGACACTGAAGCCTGCCCTCTAGGGTGAGCTTGCTGCCTCTGAACCTGCGTCCAGACTTCCTTCCCTCCATCCTGTGTGTGTGTGGCCCTGTCTCTTCCTTCCTACCCACTGTGGACTGTGGTTCTCTTGTGCAATGCTCTGCCCGCCTGAGCTCCATGATCAGCTTCCTGTCCCTGCCTCTGCCACATCCCCCAGTCATCTGTTGTGCTTACTGTCCCTGTACTCCTCCCTTGTATTTCATATTCCATGTCCTGCCCCCACCCCTGCCCCAGCACCTGCCCTATGTGGTTTGTTGTGTTGCCACTTCTACTGCCACCTGTCCTCTATGGTGAACTTGATGCCCCTGCTCCTGATCCTCTACACCCTGTCCTCCCTAGTCTGTGTGCATGCCCCTGCCCCTCCCTCGTGTCTTGTGTGGTCAGCTTAGGATACCATTGCCCCTGCTGCCTGCCCTTCCTGGTCAGCTTTCTACTCTTGCCCTTTTTCATCCCCCTCATCTACCCTCCATTATCTGTGTGTGTACCCCTGCCCCCTACCTCCTGCCCTCTGTGGTCTATTGTGTTGCCCCTGCTGCCTCCCTCCCTAGTTAGCTTTCTGACTCTGCCCCACTTACCCTTGCACATCATTCTCTGTGTGTGACCTCCTGCACCTTCCCTCCTGCCCACCGTGGTCAGCTTGTTCGGCCTCTGCCCCTGTGGCCTGCCTTTGCCAGTCATCTTACTCCTCTTACCCTCCCCCTCCTCCCTGCCTTTGTTCTGCGTTTTTATGGCCCTGCCCTCCTCCCTCATTCCCTCTGTGGTCTTTTGTGCTGCCAATGCCCATGCCGTCTCACTCCCTGGTTGACAAGCTGTACCCGACCCAATCCCCCAACCTACCATTCTCTGTGTGAGTGTCCCTGTCCTCTGTGATCAGCTTGCTGCCCCTGCTTATTTTTGCCTACCCCCTTGTCAACTTGCTGCCCTTGCCTTCACCTATCCATTTGCCTGCCTCTGTCCTTCCACTTGCTCTCAGTGCTCCATTTTCTTGCCATTGCCCTCCCCGATTAGCCTGTTGCCCCTGTGTCCTTCTCCATTGCTCTCCATTCTCCTTATGTGTAAATCTGTCCCATCCTTCCTGCCCTCCATGGTCCATTGTGCTGCCACTGCTCCTGCCACCTGCTCTTCCTGCTCAGCTTCATCCCACACTGACCACTGCCCTCTGCTGTCCATGTGCATGATCCTTCCCCCTCCCCTGTGTCCTCCATGGTTAACTTGCAGCCCCTGTCCATTTCTGTAGCGCCCTCATAGTCGGCTTGCTGTCCCCTCAGCTGCCCACTTCCCTTCTGCCCTCCCTTCTCATTGTACCTGCCACTGCGCCCTTCGTCCTTCCGTCCTTGGCCTGTTCTGTTGCCAATGCCATTCGTCTGGTCCTCCTTGGTCAGCTTATACACTTCACAGAGCTATACGTGGGCTGCTACCAGGGCTGCTGAAGTAGTGAGAATCCGTTTTACAAAGTGGAGTGAATACTTCCTTTGCTCCTTACTCGTCCACTCAAAGTGGGTAAGCTATACAACTACACCATCTGAAGAAGTAGAAACAGTAGTTTAACTTTGAGAAAAATATGAAGAATAGTCCGTTACTACCCAGTGAAAAGAAGCATAATGAAGTCTGAAAGTATGCCAGAAAACTATTCAAAGTATTCCCTTAAGACCCCAAAAAGGAAATAAAGGCCTAATACAGCACTCCATCATTGTCTCTGTGTGTTCCACAGGAGTAACCTCGCACCTTACTTGAGGTAAAAAAACATCATGATAGCAGCCATTTCTTTGGGCAGAAAGGAATAATGTTGGACAGGCCTCACAGACGGCTCGCGCCCTCCCCGCTCGACAAGGCCCGGACTCCGGGCCACCTGGCATAACCCCGCGACAAGCACCTGTACCCCGTCCCCCGACAGACCCTCTGCCCTCGGACCCCTACTCATCACGGGGTCCAGCCCCACCGGCTTTCCCGGCCGGGTCAAGCCGCCATCTTGGACCCTGTACCACGCGGCCGCCTGGCCTCCCCTCGACCCTAACCCCGGGCCTGGCCGGCCCCGACATCCCGGCACCACGATCCACCCAGGAGGTGAGCGGACCACTTGACAGGTCAATGGGAGACCGAAGTGTCAAGGGCTCTCCCCCGCCAGGTGCCGATCGCGCCCAGCTCCCCCGGGCACTGGCTCCACCCCCTGCTGGGTGTCTGGACACCTTCATCCCGGACCCTCCGACCTCCAAGTGCGAGGGTCCGGACATCAAAGGGCACCAGCCCTATAACTGGGGCAGCTCCGGAGCAGGAAGGCAGTTGTATCCTGGAGTCGAGAGACACCGAGTGAACTCAACCCTGACGGTCTACTGGCGCTGCCGTAGCCCGCTCTTGTGAACCATCGTCCTGCCTGCTGGCGCTGCCGCGGCCTTCTGCAACAATCATCTTCCTGGGACCTGCTGGCGCTGCCGCGGCCCGTTGTACCGACCATCCTCACCGGGACCTGCTGGCGCTGCCGCGGACCGCATATCTTCCCGGGACCTGCTGGTGCTGCCGCGGCCCGTTGTATCGACCATCCGCACCGGGACCTGCTGGCGCTGCCGCGGCCCATACCACCTACTCACCAAAGCTCGAGGATTGTGAGCTCATCACCATCGCATCCGAGTTACCTGATTGGTAAATAGACTGTCCCGCTACCCCCTTCCCTATCTTGCGAGACTCTAATCGAGGGGACCCCTGAGTCCAGACCTCCTTGTACCATTTCACCGTACCTTAAATAAGTGCTTATAAAGATCACTGAACCTTATCCGTGTGTGGTATTTGTCTGTGGGGGGGAAGTTACTTGTCTGTACGATCGCTGGAGACGGCTCTCCCCGGAGACCTCTCCTTCTGACCCCGGCCGACCCTCCCGGTCCGTCTACCTTTTCTAACATTGGTGGCCAGCGGCGCGATCCGAATCAACGCGTAATCGTACAGAGAGTAGCTCACCCCACGACAAAGCACGATGTCGACCAAAGATAGCAGCTCCACCGAGAAGTTCCAAATGGAGAAACTAGAAGAATACAACCACCGCGAACTGAGACAATTTTGCATAGAACTTGGCATTGCTACCACTGGCCTGAGTACCAAGGATGATCTAAAGCGCGCCCTTGAGTCGTGGACAGAAACGGGGGTCACAAGACCCTCCGACCAAAGCAGCGTCACACCAGACCAAAACAGCGTTACACCAGAGAGGAACGCCACGACTCCCGAGGAGCGGGGAACGGGCCTCTCACCGGAGGAGATACGAGAAAGAGACAGAGTCAGACTGCACGAATTAGAGATGGCACGACTCAAGATGGATGGGGAGCT
Source organism: Triturus cristatus (assembly GCF_964204655.1). Taxonomy (NCBI): domain Eukaryota; kingdom Metazoa; phylum Chordata; class Amphibia; order Caudata; family Salamandridae; genus Triturus; species Triturus cristatus. The sequence continues at coordinate 984,512,308 of NC_140592.1, read as the reverse complement.
CAAGTTAGCTGAACAGAAACTCAACCTCGAGCACATGCGGATTCGAGAGGAACGAGAAGAAAAACAGAGACAGAGAGAGCTGGAAGAGAAAAAGATAACGCTCGAGCACGAGCGCCAATTGGCAGAAATAGAACTGCGCAAACAGCATAAGGACTTGGGGGTGCCTGAAAGACCACACACCCCGGGACCAACTGAGAAAAAAGTTCACATCCCCAAGGATGTGGTCCGCGAGTATGTCCGAGAAGACGACATACAACAGTGGTTTAAGGCCTATGAGATCGCAATGACCTCCCACCGGATCGACCGGAGTGATTGGGGAGCCGGACTTTGGGGGAGATTTATCAACGAGGGTCGCGATGCCCTGCTGCAGCTCCCCGATCACCAAATGTCGTCCTACGACCACATGAAGGCTGCCCTCCTCACCCGCTACGGCCTCACACCCGAGATGTACCGCCAGAGGTTCAGGGATTGCACCCGGATCCCAGGTACAACTTGGGTGGAATACGTGAACTATTTCAGCCGGGCCTTCGAGGGTTGGATCAAGGGAAGTCAGGTCACCACATACGAACAACTCTTCAACCTCATGGTATGGGAACACCTGTCAAACAACTGTTTCGTCGAGCTCAGGCAGCACCTACTCGACAGTAAGCTGACTGACCCCCGGCAGCTCGCCGCCGAAGCTGACCGGTGGGAAAGCACCCGAGTGGGCCGAAAAGGGCCACACGACCAGAACAGAAGCAACCAAGGCCAGCACCGTCCTCGGGGAGGAGGAGGAGGCCAGGGGCGTGGGAGAGACGCCTTACCAGCAACCACCGTGGCCAGCACCCCGCCGCCGGCCGGCCGGGGCAACCCCCCGTTGCGGCCTGGGTACCGAGCCAACGTCACGTGCCACCGGTGCCAGCGACTAGGCCACTACGCCAACGATCCAAACTGCCCGCTGAACCAAACGCCCAAGCCCCGCCAGGTAGCTGCCGCTGCCCTGGGGGAGGAGCAGTCGTCGGAAGGACCCGAGGAGTGTGAGCCGGACCAGCAAGGGTGGGAACCGGCCGCCATGGTCCTGGCATGCTTAGGGGGAAGAGACATGGTTCCGCGGGCTCCCCTACCCGCCAACACCAGAAAATACGGTCAGTGGGTGACCATTAATGGACAGAGAGCTGAGGCCTTGCGCGACACCGGCGCCAGCGTGACGGCCGTCCGCTGTCACCTGGTGAAGCCCGAGCAGATCCTGCCGAACATTCTCTGCCCCGTCCGCTCGGCAGATAACTCTGAGAGCATGTGTAAGATGGCCTGGGTCCCGTTTGAATGGGGAGGGGTCTCCGGCCTACTGAAAGTGACGGTCCGGGACGATGCCCCCGTGGACTGCCTCCTGGGGAATGACCTTGAGAGTTCCCCGTGGGCCACCGTCGAGAGAAGAGAGCACTTGGGGATGCTGGGCCTCCCGGACTGGGCCTGCATAACCACCCGATCCATGGCCGGCCGTGCCGCCCCCCGATCAGAAGAAACCGAATGGCCGGCACCTCCGCCCCCGGTTGCCCCCGTAGAGGACAACAGCGAGCCCGACCTCCCAGACCAGACCACCGAAGAAAACGCGCAACCCCAGGACCTTCCGGATCTGGCCCAGTGGCGGCAAGAAGGGGGGCCCACCCAGGAACAGTTCCGCCAGGAGCAAAAGACCTGTCCCTCCCTCGAGGGACTCCGCCAACAAGCCAGCACCCAAGCCGCCGGGGACACCACCGGAACCCACTGGGTCTACTGGGATAACGACCTGCTCTACAGCGAGCAAAGAATCGCCGAGCTGGGGGCCAGTCGAGTTCTGGTGGTACCGCTCCGCTTCCGAGACTTTCTGCTCAACCTAGCCCACGATGACCCCCTGGCTGGGCACCTGGGCCAAGATAAAACGTACAGTCGACTGGTGACCCACTTTTTCTGGCCAAAAATGAGGAATGACGTCCTGAACCACAATGCCTCCTCCGTGGAATTCGAGCCGGGGCAGCAAGTATGGGTGATGTCCCCCACCGAACCGTGTGCCCTGCAAGATAAGTGGACGGGGCCCTTCAAAGTGGTAGAGCGCAAAAGCCCCGTCACTTACCTCATCGACATGGGGACCTCCCGGAACCCCCTTCGGGTCCTCCACACCAACCGGCTCAAACCGCACTTTGTGCGCTCCGAACTAAGCCTCTTGATGGCTACGGACAGTGGCACAGAAGAAGACTCCGAGCCCCTCCCGGATCTCCTGAAGACCCAAGAGAAGGACGGCTCCGTGGACGGGGTCCGGCTCTCTGACGCCCTCACTACGGAGCAACGACAGGACTGCCGGGACCTCCTGCTGCAGTTCGCTGCCCTGTTCTCCCTCACCCCCGGGGTCACCCCCTGGTGTTTGCACGACGTAGACACCGGGGACAGTCCCCCTGTCCGGCACCGGGCCTACCGCGTACCAGATCGGGTACGGGCCTGCATACAGGAGGAAGTGGCCAAGATGCTCACGATCGGGGTCATCGAGCCCTCGGACAGTCCCTGGGCCAGTCCGGTCGTACTGGTTCCCAAAGCCGCTGCCCCCGGCACCGCACCTGAACTGAGATTCTGCGTCGACTACCGGGGCTTGAACGCTGTCACCCGGACCGACGCTCATCCCATCCCCCGAGCAGACGAGCTGATCGACCGGCTGGGGGCCGCCCGCTACCTTAGTATCTTCGACCTAACGGCGGGCTACTGGCAAATCGGCCTCACACCCAGGGCTCAGGAACGGTCAGCCTTCTCCACCCCCGATGGCCACTATCAATTTAAGGTCATGCCCTTTGGCATGAAGAATGCCCCCGCCACGTTCCAACGCCTTGTGAACCAGGTCTTGGCGGGGCTTGAAGAATTCAGCGCTGCCTACCTGGACGATATCGCTGTGTACAGCCGCCACTGGGCCGACCACCGCCGTCACCTCCAAGAGGTCCTACAAGCCCTCCAGCGGGCCGGCCTCACCATTAAGGCCGGCAAGTGCCAGATTGGCCAAGGGTCTGTGACCTACCTTGGGCACCAAGTGGGGAGCGGGCTGGTGGCCCCACTACAACTTAAGATTGCTGCCATCCAGTCCTGGCAGCCCCCCGTCACCCAGACCGAGGTCCGAGCCTTCTTGGGGCTCACCGGCTACTACCGGCGGTTCGTGAAGGACTACGGCAGCATCGTGGGGCCCCTCACGGGTCTCACATCCAAGAACCAGCCAAAGCGGATAAATTGGACTCCTGACTGTCAAGCGGCCTTCGAGGAGCTGAAGGCCGCCCTGTGCACCGCCCCGGTGCTCCAGGCCCCCGATTACAGTCGGGAGTTTGTGGTGCAGACCGACGCCTCCGACCACGGCATCGGAGCCGTCCTCTCATCAGTCGACGTCTCCTGGCCCGAGAACAGCGTTGGAGCACCATCGAGAGGGAAGCATTTGCAGTAGTGTGGGCTGCCGCGGCCTTCTGCAACAATCATCTTCCTGGGACCTGCTGGCGCTGCCGCGGCCCGTTGTACCGACCATCCTCACCGGGACCTGCTGGCGCTGCCGCGGACCGCATATCTTCCCGGGACCTGCTGGCGCTGCCGCGGCCCGTTGTATCGACCATCCGCACCGGGACCTGCTGGCGCTGCCGCGGCCCATACCACCTACTCACCAAAGCTCGAGGATTGTGAGCTCATCACCATCGCATCCGAGTTACCTGATTGGTAAATAGACTGTCCCGCTACCCCCTTCCCTATCTTGCGAGACTCTAATCGAGGGGACCCCTGAGTCCAGACCTCCTTGTACCATTTCACCGTACCTTAAATAAGTGCTTATAAAGATCACTGAACCTTATCCGTGTGTGGTATTTGTCTGTGGGGGGGAAGTTACTTGTCTGTACGATCGCTGGAGACGGCTCTCCCCGGAGACCTCTCCTTCTGACCCCGGCCGACCCTCCCGGTCCGTCTACCTTTTCTAACAAATAATAATTCAAACAAGCAGACAGACTAAAAAAAGGAAAACAGGAAGAAACTTCCTCAATACCATATGTCATTGGTATTTGACAAAGGTAGCTTAAAAAATATATATTCACCTTCATCATGGCATCTTGCAAAACTGGGGAGAAGGAGTCTTCAACCAATTGATGCAGTGGTCCCAATTTAATATCATCATCCCAGGATGAGGATGTAATTATGGTGCCTGCAACATTTTCAGCTCCACCATCCAATTAGCCAGAGTAGGAATCTGTTGGGTGGCAGTTTTTTTAGAATTCCACTAGGTAAAAATAGAAATTCAATACCCGAAGTGTAAATGTGAAATGCACACTGTCCAACCAAGAGTTTATTCTTAACCATCCTGGGCACTACTCCATGGGCACATCTGGAATGTGGAAGCACCTAACATCGATGCACCCAAATGAGATTGCCTGGGCTGAGTACCAGAGAGAACATGCAGCAGGCAAAATAGTACAAAACACACCTGCTGATGACTAAAAAGGCAACTGGAGGAACCAGTCTGCAGTACTGTGGGGCAAATTTACAAGCCCCTTGCGTTGTCTTTATGACACCGTTGCGTCACTTCTGTGACACAGCAGCGTGGTAAACCAAGCTCCACTATGCGACAGATTTACAACGTGGCGCATCTAGTGAGATGCGTCATGTTGTAAAGCACTGTGCTACATTATACCTGAGTCAGGTATAATGTATGCAGAGTGAACGTTCCGTCGCAAGGAAGCCCCGTAAAAGTGATGCACTGAAATCTACAAGATTTCACTGAGTCACTTTTACGTCCATGCTGCGTCAAAACCTTCTGCCTGCTTGTAGCAGGTGTAAGGAGTGACGCGGCATTGCAAGTATAGGATGCCCCTGAGCAGTGCTGGAGTTGCGTAGCGCTTGCGACACGACTCCAGCACTGCGTCACCTATACGCTGACAAATGCGTCACGCATCTGTCTCTCCTTGCACCACGGTGCGCCGCATTGTAAATGCGGCGCATCCATGGTGGCGCAAGGGGTTCCTAACGTCATGCAAAATAACGGGTGCATCCCAGCTGATCTGCAGGGATGAACCATCCCTGCAGATCAGCTGAGTATTTTATCACATGCTGCAACGAATGCCATCAGATGGTCTCTTCAGATGACATCAACAGGAGAAATGTTTACTAAGCAATGGACAGAGACTCAAAAGAAGACTATAAATATGTGTACAACAAACATAAGAAGCAAAAAAAAAAGTTTAAAACCTGAATCATAGAATTACAAATTTAAAGAAATATTACATTGTTTAAAAAGAATTTCAGTTATGTTAATGTGTTGTGAGTAATATATGTAAGATCATAAGCAATGCATCACAGAGGCTCAAGTTATAGTTAGATCAGTGAACAATAGCAGGCACATTTCAGTGGCTATTTGGTTTTTAAAGGTTTACTACGTGTCACTTAGTCAGCTAAATATAATATCACTTGAACCGTTACATTTTCTAAGGTTTTATATTATGTGACTTAATATGTTTTTTTCATATCTAATTATAACGTCACAGTAGCTTTTGGCTTTTTCAGTTAATAAATATTTAAGCTTCACCTGACGCCATCTTGAAGGAATCAAAGTTGTTATCCCAAAGCATCCACTTTAGCAATGAACAAATAGAAGGTATTCTTTTTGTCAAAGAAAATATGGTTAGTAGTCTAGAAAGCTATAAGGAGGACACATTTTCTATGAGTTCTCAAATATTTTTCTCATCCATTTAAATAAAACATTATGACATGCAAATGAAACATGTACTTCCAATACCAAATGTAGTCTATCAGTTAACTTCCAAATGCAATTTCCAATAATGTTCAAGTAGAGGGTTAATGTTCTGCCTTCATGACAAAAGTGTGGCACACCTCAACCTCATCTTGATAGCATTAAAGCTGCAAAAGAGAAAGCATTTCCTACACAGTATACTGCAGTAAATAACAAAATGAAGGGTTCTTTTTACATGGAACTGTTTGTTAGTGCTCTAGAAAGCTAGAATTAGGTCACATTTGTGTGAGTTCTCAAATATTTTCCTCATGCATTTCAGTAAGAAATTCTGAAATGCAAAGTAAACGTGTACTTCCAACACCAGCAGCAGTCTGTCAAATAACTCCCTAGTAATCAACAACAACAATCACAACAGAGTTCTAATGAACAACTAGAGCACCAATGTTTTGGGTTCAAGACAAAAGCAACTGCAACAACAATAAGGTGACGGATGGAATGCTTGATATTTTGTGTACAAGACAAAAGTAAGCAAAAGGCACACAATTGATGGACGGATAGCAGAACAAATCAAAGCATTCACCCTCAGTCATCATTCCTTTGCTCTCCATGCCATCCTAGTTTAGACCTGGCCATATGCAAATCAGTCTTCACCCTGTGCCTCATGGGAACAGTCCAGCCCAAACTGCCAAGCCAGGTCCTCTCTGTTCCCATGAGGATCATTTCTTGCCTTTACCAGTGTTTCTTCCCATCCTCTTTCCTCAAAGATTTCAAGTTATCCAATGTCAGCAGTGAATGTAAGTTTATATGCAAACATGCAAAGAAAAACAGCTGTAATTTAAATGCCTTGCACCGGATTTGCCAATACTTCCTGCCTCTGCCTCCCTTGTTTCTGACCTTCAGTAGCTGCTGTCTTACATTATCCGCCTTGTTCCACTGCCTCTCCATCCCTCTTTATCTTCTTCTAATCGCCTTTTCCACTCATTTACTTACCATTCCCTTTAATCTTCTCCCTCTTTGGATCTCTTATATTAGAGATTTCAAAAGGCCACATGTGAGGAATAAGCAGCTCATCTATTCCTGTTTTCTTCACGTTCCGATACTTGTAGCTTTCTGTTTATAACTGATAAAGGAATACTACAAATATCAGAATGTAAAGGAGATCGATGGATTTGTAGAACTTCAACTCTCTGTCCCTCAGCTGTTTACAACTTCCTTCTGGTTCGAGCTCTGGCTCACTTTCACATTATCTCCACTTTTCACCTTTCTCTTTTTGCTATATAAGCATTACCCTCCCTCTCCAGGCACCTACCTTATGCCTCCATCACATCCCCAGTGTACTTCTTCCACTTCCACTTCCCATACCTTACCCACATTCCTGTGACTCTCTAACTGTGATTCTCCTCCTACCTCTGAGGTGACAGGGCTGCCAGACTGCAGGAAACAATTGTGTGAAAACATCGTCTTGGTGCTACTTTACAATGTTAGAAAATAAACTGCATGGTAAAGTGGGCGTAAATTGCCTTTTCTCCGTATATTGCATTGATATAGAACTGTTAACGGGTTCTGGTAGGAGCTCGGCTTTCTCAATAACAGAATTTAACGTTAAGGGGCCGATTCCGATTTCAGTCGGAAGAGCCCTTCCGACCGAATCGGAAGGTTTCGCCCGGATTCCTTTCTGTCCGAGCCATTCTGATGGGCTCAGTCGGAAAGGAATCCGACTCGGATTTCCGGATTGCGGACAACAGGCTCGGAGAGCCCGTCTGCCATCCTGACCGATGTCGGACGGACCTGAGTCCGTCCGACATCGGAATCATCCCCTAAATGTGAGCACCTACTGTGTCAGGCAGCAGCTCAGGGACAGCACAAGCTGCGTTGAAACGTGTAAGGTTGACGTTGATAGGCCTGGTTTAGAACACCAGCCACTGCCCTGAGGCCTCTATGCAAGCCTCCACCTGCCCTCATCTGCTCAGAATAGTCAAACTTATCGGGGCATTTCCAGAGGAGTACTCCAAGTTTTTTTGCAGTTTTATATAGCTCAAACTCAACCCAAAGGTATTGGAGTGCTTTACATGAGCATGAGCTACATTGCGCAAGGTGACATTACTCACCCAAGGAATGGTTTGTAGAGAGCATCTTCACCAGTGAATCCTGGCCTTCATGACAGTATGGCAAACACCAGCACACTAAGCAGTATATCTGTTTTAATTGTGACCTGGCTTCACTAATGACGCCTTGTTACAGGCACATTGGCTACTCGGCCTGCCTACTGGACATGCTGCAGTGCATAGGTGCACGCTGATATGCAAAAAGTGCAAGCTAGCTCCGGCCGCAGGAACCTTGCTGCTTAGCTGATCCTCTCCTAGCAGTGTTGTGCCCAGCAGTGGGTCTTGCAAATGAGAGCTTTATCTGACCTGGCCAGTTGGGGGATGTTTGTCCCGAATCTGGCAACTCTATTGGAAGCAATTTAATATCTCATGCGTGATAACCTGTGATTCTGGGCAAATCGCTTAGCCTCCTGGTGCCTAAAAATATCAGACCTTGTTTAATATAGCCAGGGTGCTCATATAATGCACTCCAATACCTTTGGTTTGACTTTATAATCTAAGACTTCTGCATGAACGCTGCAAGGAAATCATCCAGAACATGTATAAAAATTGCAGCTTAAAGGAAAAATAGGTACCTACCAAGCTGTTTTCTTGTAGGCCTGTGCTGCGACAAACAAGGGATCAGCTTCAGCTACATTAACGCTTTCAAAAGTGAAAGCACACGACACGGGAGGAAAGGGACAAAGAGAGCAGCCAGCTGCACCCCTCCTACAGCCCACCCCTCACTTGTCATGACTGTTTAATTGTTGCCTCCCACTATCTCATTCTCCCTCTCAGCCCCACGCCCCCTGCCATTGAAATTCATCAGGTTCTGTGAACTCCTCCCAGGGCCATTGTGTAAAGCTCCCGAAAAGCAGGTTATCCACGACATTGTCACTTGGCACACCCTCTGTCATGATGTCACTGCTGTAGCTTGTGCCTGCAGGTCGAACAAGACCTCGCCCGGCAGGCACAAGCACTTCATGGCATCTGCACTTTATCACAGCTGCCCCCTTAAAAGTAAGAGAGCAGCCAGCAAGTACTAATTAATTTTCAGCAGCTTGTCATTTTTTATTCCCTTCTGGCCTCTCCCCTCAGGCTGGTAGGGCAACGCCTCTTTTGCTCATTACTACCACCTGACCTTGGATGCTAGTAATTTGAGGCATTAGGTATTTTTAAGGGTGCTAAAAATAGTTAAAGAGATAGAGAGGTCCGTATAAGTACAGCCACATGTGTTTGTTTACTCAACCTACCCATCTTCTCTTTTTTTATTTTATTTTTTTATTAGGATTTATCATTTAATGCAAGCAAGGTACAGCAATGTATAAAGTAAATACAGAAATACAGTACACATGATATACTTAATAGTAAGAAAAAAAGAATAACAAATAAAAACATTGGAAACAAAAAGAAAGATAAAACGACGTCTAGACACAAAAAAGAAAAAAAAAACAGAAAAACTACTTAGATCATAGTATCATTAATCCAATTCTCTAAAGGGCTCCAAAGTTGTTCACCCAGCCTTCTCCTTTTCCTACCTTTAACCCTATATATGGCCTTTTCCAGATTATACTTAGCTAGTAAACATGCTCTCCAGGTAGGGAAAGAGGGAGGGTCTGGACTCAGCCAGACTTGAGTAATGCATGCCCTCCAAGTGGACATACAAATGAACAGAAAATTTGTCTGACCCACAGATAAATCAAATGATGGCACACCTATTAATACTAATTCTCCTGACAAAATAATTGTCTGACCCATCAATATTTTTAGGAAAGTTTGAATTTCAGACAATACAGAAGACAAACGAGCGCATACAAAAAACATGTGAAGAGCATCTGCTGCATAGAGTCCACATCGGCTACATAATATACCTACGGTAGTTGACCATTTGCTAATTTTAGCGGGTGAATAATATAAATCGAATAAAGCCATATAGTGCTGTGTACGTGCTCTCCCGGTTATTAGTATTGTGTTGGCCAAAACTATTGATTCTTGAATTTTAGTGTTAGTTATCCCCAATTTTTCATTCCATTTTTTTTGACATAGCAAAATATCGTCAGGTAGTGAAGCCAAAAGTAAATTATAATATGTGCCGATCTTTTTTTTGATGAAAAAGGATTTGATAAGAGGAATCCTAGTCAGTCGTGATCGAACTTGCGGACGAAGAGTATTAAAAAAGCTATGTATCTGCACATATTTAAAATAATCATTACGGGTTAAGTTGTATTTGCTCTCTAACAATGAGAAGGGGATTAACTGACCGTCCTCCCAATGATCGCCTATACAATTAATACCTAAGTTACGCCATCGTGTCATTACTGTATCCTGAAAAGTTGCTGGAAAAATATTAGATGATTTGAATGGGGTATACACCAAGATTTTGTCAATACCCATCTGCCTTTTAATTAGCCGCCAAGTACCGAAAGCAGCACTCAAAACCTTAAACTTTGTTTTTTTAAAATAACTAGGTTCTATAATTCTCAAAAAACTTCCATGACAATCTGTACCCATTGCAAATTCATAGATAGATGGTGTATGGCTAGCTAGAATACGTAATCTAGGCCCAATTATCAAAGGTGAAATAAACTGTAACACTACAGCCAGATAATAAAAAAGAAAATGTGGGATTCCCCAGCCTCCTCTTAATTTGGGAAGAATCATTTTTTTGTATGACCTACGGTGACCTCTATACCCCCAAAGAAATCTTGCCGACATTCTTTCCAGCTGTTGAAAAAACGTCAAGGGGAACGCTAATGGGATTGTTCTGAACATATATAAGAATTTGGGTAAAATCATCATTTTTAGAACGCTACATCTGCCAAATAAAGATAAATGGAAATGATCAATGGGTTCTAAAGATGACTGCACTTTTTTAAGCATAGGTGTAAAATTAAGTTCTGGAATAGCGGCAACTGGGGATGTAATTTTTATACCCAAATAGGTAGCTGCTGAGACTATATTTAGCTGTTCTGGGGGATTCGAACCTACAAACAAAATTTGTGTTTTTTGTATATTTAATCTATAGCCAGAGAAATTACCAAATTGTGATGCAAGGTCTTGTATTATTGGTATTGCCCCCTTAATATCTGTTGTCAATACAACTATGTCATCTGCATAGGCGAGAGCTCTGTATATTGTAGCAGACACTTGAACTGGTTTTATGTCCTCTGTATTATTAAGTCTGTTTAAAAAGATATCAATATATAAGGCAAAGAGAAGAGGTGAAACGGGGCAACCCTGCCGAGTCCCGCGATTTATACTAAAGGGCAAAGATTTCTTCCCACTAATACTAATACAAGAGAAAGGGGCAACATAGAGTGCTTTTAGAGCTGTAACCATTTTAGGGCCAAAGCCTTTTCGGATGAGAAGATCCCAGAGATATGGCCACGCCACCCTGTCGAATGCCTTTTCGGCATCCAACAGGGTAATACCCAAATGTATGCTTGAGCCGTGGGCCCAGTCCATCAAAGCAATCACTCGTCTGACATGATCAGTGGTGTCTCTATTAGGAATAAACCCATGCTGGAAGTGCGAGACTATTGTAGAGATAACCCCAGAAAGACGTGTTGCTAATATTTTAGAATAAATTTTACTATCGGCATTTAAAGGAGAAATAGGTCTATAAGAAGATGGTTGTAAGGGTGGTGTCTCCTTTTTAAGGAAGGCCATGATGATTGATTCACTCCAAGAAGGGGGTGTAAACCCTTTCTGTGCTTCCGAACATGTTGAGATTAATGCCTGCTTTAACACATGTCTAAAAATTTTATAGAATTCGAGAAGAATTCTGTCTGGTCCCATGGCCTTACCTGCAGGTAGAGAAAGAATGGCTGCTTCTATCTCCTCCCAAGTTATATCTTTGTCTAATAAAGCTATCTGCATTGGTGACAACCTGGAAAAATCATTATTGGCAAGAAAGTTTGAAAATGAATCCGGTACATACGCGATCACCTCCTCCGTATACAAATTTTTATAAAACAGACGAAACACCTCCAACATTTTGTCTGGCTGCTCGTGCACCTGGCCAGATTCATCCTGTATTTTATTTATAGTATTTAAACTTGCTTTTTGCCGTATTTTCTTTGCCAAAATATGTCCAGACCGCTCGCCCAGCTCATATACCTGTGTATTGAAAGCAGCAACTTGTTCTGCGAGTTTTGATGCAAAATTTTCATATAACCGAGACTTAGATATAGCTAAAGTGGCTTTAATCTTCTCGGTATCTAGGGAATTCTCAATGGCATCAACTAGTGCTACCTCACAATCCTGTATTGCATTATAATAAGTTGTTAACTTACGCTGATATTTTCTTTGCTTGTTAATTGAATAAGATAGAGTTTCTCCTCTCACCCCTGTTTAAAGGCATCCCATACCATCTGAACAGTCGTTGAGCCCATATTAAGTTCAAAAAAATCCTTAATCCATTTTTCCATATGTGCGATGTAAGATGGGTCTACTAAAAGCCTCCGTTCAAATGACCTGCGATGGTGCTGCCAGGGGCTGTGTGCGCTTTCCCTTCAATGTGCGACTACTCCATTTGGGGCAACCTGTTCGTTTTCATATTTAGCGGCTGGTCCGGCCGCGGAGTGGTCCCGCCGCATGAAGTGCGGATCCAGTGCTCGCATTCGTGGGCACCGATTGGAGTTGAGGGGGCCTGACCCTTGGATTGATATTGGTGGCAGAACAGCTCTTTCACCTGCCATTTCCGACCATGAACAATTTTGAACATTTTTCCACTTGGTTTTAACTTCAAGCGAGGACAGCATTACCCATACAAGGGTTGGTATTCAGGTCCGTTATCATGTGGACTACCGCTACCATCATGTAATGTTGTTACGCCCTGATGGGCGGGACTTTTGGTGCAATAAAATGGCTACCTAGCTAAACTATGCTGCTTTCGTTGTTTTCATGCAGGCCAGTGATCAAGAGCCATTGGGGCTCGAAACGCGTTTGGCAGACTGCAGTGAAGTGAGCAGAGAGCGCTGCGATGGTGCTGCCAGGGGCTGTGTGCGCTTTCCCTTCAACGTGCGACTACTCCATTTGGGGCAACCTGTTCGTTTTCATATTTAGCGGCTGGTCCGGCCGCGGAGTGGTCCCGCCGCATGAAGTGCGGATCCAGTGCTCGCATTCGTGGGCACCTATTGGAGTTGAGGGGGCCTGACCCTTGGATTGATATTGGTGGCAGAACAGCGCTTTCACCTGCCATTTCCGACCATGAACAATTTTGAACATTTTTCCACTTGGTTTTAACTTCAAGCGAGGACAGCATTACCCATACAAGGGTTGGTATTCAGGTCCGTTATCATGTGGACTACCGCTACCATCATGCAATGTTGTTACGCCCTGATGGGCGGGACTTATGGTGCAATAAAATGGCTACCTAGCTAAACTATGCTGCTTTCGTTGTTTTCATGCAGGCCAGTGATCAAGAGCCATTGGGGCTCGAAATGCGTTTGGCAGACTGCAGTGAAGTGAGCAGAGAGCGCTGCGATGGTGCTGCCAGGGGCTGTGTGCGCTTTCCCTTCAACGTGCGACTACTCCATTTGGGGCAACCTGTTCGTTTTCATATATATATATATATATTATATATATATATATATATATATATATATATATATATATATATATATATATATATAATCTGCTGGCGGTCGCCAGTAGATAGTTATAGTTAGGACCGTGTTTCCATAGGAAATCCGCAACATTCTATTTGAAATAACTTTGGCGCCCGTTGACGAATCCTCACGAATTTTTCAAAACTAATGGGGCGCTACCCTCCGCTCCTACCCTGAAAGTCTCGGGGGGATTCGTCAAGCGGGGGCTGAGAAAAAAGGGGGGTCCCAAAACGCGTTTTCCCCATGCATTTTCCCATAGGACCTTTAGTCCGAGCTACAGCCCGAACGGCTGAACAGAATTACTTGAAATTGGGCAGAGAGGTAGTCCTCAGGTCAGGGATGTGCCTTTTGCAGGTCTGGTGTAAATCTGTTCAGTAGGTCCTGAGAAAATAGCATTTAAATCAATATATATATCTGTAAGCGCGCTCCGTGCGTTTATGGTAAGCTTACCGTACGCGTACGGTGCCGTGCGCGAGCTCAATTCTGATTGGTGGTTACATGACTGTAAACATTCGAATCGGTCGAAATCAGAAAGTATCGGCCGCCATTTTCTGTCTCTCGCACTGAAAAACAAAGGTTGATAACATGAAAAGGGGGCAACGAAGAGAGTTGCAGACCCCCTAGTGTTCGTCAGGGGGTTCACGAAGGACCAAAAAGTATGAAAAATAAATTTAATAATTTAAAAAAAAAATCGCGGAGTACCCGTACGGTAAGCTTACCGTACGCGTGCGGTAAAATTTTTTTTAAAAAAAAATAGAATTAACAATCACATTTAATATATAAATCTAAGGACCCCCAAGGGAGAAAAAAACAATTGATAATTTGTAAAAAATGGAGAGGCGTGCACGGTCCGCAATGCGCAACGTAGGCGCTCGGTGCACGAAGCGCACCGAGTGCCCACAGCGCGCGCACGGTGCGTGAAGCGGACCGTGCGCGCAAAAATTAAAAATAAATACATAACTTAGCATTTAAAAAACCGTACAAATTCATTGAAAAAACCATAGGTTTCACACACGTTATAGTTAGGAATTAGCATTTAAAAAACCTTGCAAATTCACTTAAAAAACCAAAGGTTTCACACAAGTTATAGTTAGCTGTACATTTCACTCGTAAAAAACCAATGAAATTCCACGTTATAGTTAGATCAGGTAACTATAACGTGAGCGCCCGCAATGCACTGCTGTTGATGTCACATATTACATCACTTATGACATGGTCAGTGACATCACTCATGACATCAATGATGACATCTGAAATGACACATTGTGCATTGCGGTCGCGCAAGTTATAGTTACCTGATCTAACTATAACGTGGAATTTCATTGGTTTTTTACGAGTGAAATGTACAGCTAACTATAACTTGTGTGAAACCTATGGTTTTTTAAGGGAATTTGCAAGGTTTTTTAAATGCTAATTCCTACCTATAACGTGTGTGAAACCTATGGTTTTTTCAGTGAATATATATATATATATATATATAGGATCAGTGACCAGAGAAAGCTGAAGAGTTTCGAAAACTGATATTTAATAACTTTTGCAGTGCAACTTCTTATGGAATCGTTTTCCACATCCGCCCACTCTGACCCATTTATTATCATTAACTCCCCTTTGGTACAGACCTGAAAGTACTTTAGATTTCGAAATAGTCCACTTTATTTCCGCTTTATTGTCAGCACTGGAATCTGTGGTTTAATAAGAAGACACAGTTTCTTTATTATCTGCCGGCGTGCAGCGAGGGAACTGCTTTTCTCATCCACTCCTGGTGCAGAGAGCCATCAACTTAAAATTGGGAATCAAAAACAGATTGCAGAAGGGCTGCAGGTTCAGGCAAGTGATAATGGCAGGTGCTTAACCCCAGCTTTCTGTGTGCTGTCTGCTGATGGAGAGTCAATCACAGGACCTTGTTATTTCCACAGATGGGAAAGTCAAGGAGATATTGGGTATGTGCTGGAAAGAATCTTTAAGGAAGAAAAGAGAGGGGGACAAGAGTAATCCACACACATTAAAAACAGATCATTAAATTGCATCTAATACATCTGGATCATTGTGCATATTTGGTATAGTTGAATGCACGACTTGCCAAGCTCAACTGTGTTCCATTTTTGGAGCATCTGCATGGTTATCCACTAAGGAATTCATTAGGAGACAAAAAAATCGAATCGCTTCCAGACCATTTCTAGTCTTGCTTCAAAAAAGTTTGTGAAACAACTTACTATCATGAAATGTCAGTCAGGCCAATCAATTCTAAGCCTCTTATTACATCTTAAACAAAAATCTCGTGTCCATTACTGACATGTTTTCCTGAGAAATTCTCCCACTTTTGCTCACGCCATTACAGATGGGTTTGAATGGCAGGTGTGACCACAGTCCACTACATATTGCAATACTGAGCACTATATTAACCTTTTCCACATATGTGCTCTATTTTGGCACTAAATGTATCCTGCTAATATGTGATGCAAGACATTAACCTCTCAAAACAGGGACAAGAACAGCCTGCAGGACCCAAAATGACTGAAGCCTCTGATGATAATATTTTAAATCTCCTTTTCATTCGATTAAAATTGCCACAAAATCTCCGTTCTTTCTCTAGTACTATGAACGATGCACATTATGCAGGATAAGCCTAGAGCAGGTAAAGTTGTGACAGTTTGCCCATTACTACTTTATAAAATGTATTCTTTTTTTTAAAAAAATCTTTTTTTTTATTAACAAACTAATAGAGCAGTCAATGCATACAATCAGGTCATGAAATACATATGTAGCACATCCACACCAACAACAGGTTGTTTCGATCATTAGTAAAATGTATTCTTGAGCATCATTAACATATTACTATAAGGAAATGCAGACGAGAAGTGATGAAAAGCAGTAGGATGGCTACATTAAGTAACAAGCATTGGCATAGCCAATAGGTCTCGCCTGTAGGACCTTATAAGTGTTTAGCCATGCAACAGTTGATGTTGTTGCACCAAGGATATTGTGCTGGATGACTAAATACTTATAAGGTCCCAAAGGCGAGACCTATTGGCTATGCCAATGCTTGCAATGTCTTGTGTTGGCACAGTGAATATATGTTGTGACTGCATTATGGTGTATGTGACCATTGCTCAGATCGCGAGTGTTTTATCAGCTGTGTTTCTGTTTTACACAATTCCTTGTCAAGCTGTTAGGCGTGTGTGCTCAGCTAAGGAGACTGTTGTCATGTTGTGATGTGCGTGTTTTAAAAAAATATATTTTGACTTTCAAATTCCTTCCTGCTTCGAGGGTACCTTTAGAATTCTCTTTAGTTAATGGCTCTTGCGTGAATGAGGAGGGTGGCTTTCAAACAACAAAGCAACGTGTTTCCTTCGTAGGTGTGTGTGTCACTGGAAGTTCTAGTGACACTGTGTACTTGACGCCTTTAGGCCATGCTGCTTGCATTCCGGGTTGTGCACGGAGGGCACGCTAACTAACGTGTCCTTACGCAGCTTCTCTGCTGTTTTGCACGCGGCCACATGAGTCACGCGCCACGCGTCTGGCGTGGGTCTGGATAGTAGAATGCGGTCTGTCTCTTTCCATGTTTGTTTGGTGGGTATGGGCCTTTTGTAAAATGTGCATGCATGTGTTTTTGCACAATTGGCGTTTTTTTCTGGGGATTTTATGCGTTGTCAACCTAAAAAACAATAACATTCTGTTCGACACAGTCTGGCTGACTTAAAAACGCAGGTAGGGCCCTAGAAGACACAATAAATCAAAACCCGACATTAATGACGGGTAATTTTGGAACGTCATTTAAGGCAAGCATTCCTGCAGATTAGCTGTCCTTCTGAAAGTGTTTATTGTTACGAGGTAGATATCTAAATATGTGGAAATGTACAGTTAAAAATATGAGTCCGCAAGAGGAGTTCATTTCTATCTTTATTTATTGTAACTTTTACACAGCTACTGAGTTCATTAAAACATGAAGGTTTAATAATTGGTCAGTAGCTTTGCTACGTGAGATGTCTACTGTGTTAAGTTTGTTTTTATGCTGTATGTAGTCATTTAAAACAAGCAATGGGAAAAAAATAGGAGCAGAGAAATGCAAACAGATCGTGAAAAGTTTAAATAAAAGACATTAAGAAGGGAAAGCGAGGGAAAGACAAGAAGTGGGAAAAAAATAAGAGCAGACAAATGCAAACAGCCCATGAGAAGTTTAATAAAACAAGTTCAGAAGAGAAAGCGACGGCAAAGCGAGAGCAAGACAAGCAGTTGAGAAGGGATAGCGAGAAGTTTTAATAAAATACGTTCAGAAGAGAAAGCGACGGCAAAGCGACGGCAAGACAAGCAGTTGAGAAGGGGTAGCAAGGGCAACCAGCCAAATGCAAACAGCTGTTTTCAAGCACACGTGCTTGTGCAGGCATCCACCTTGCGGGAGCGAGCAGCGGCGCGCAGGCCATCTATTTTCAATTAGCGCGTGCCGCTGCTTGCTCCCGCAAGATGGATGCCAGCACAAGCACGAGTGCTTGAAAAGAGCTGACCAATTTCTAAAGGTCATCTCCTAGAGCAGCGCATGCGCGCTGCCTAGGCGAAATCTAAGAACAGTCAATGTTTTCCCAAATTTTGTTTTTGAGCGAGGACACCCAGAGAAATCGAATTTTCTGGAGAAACGGTTTTTGTGGGCATATTCTCATGAAAAAAGTTTGCTTAAAAAGCACATTTTATTGCTTGGCAAAGGGCAAGCATGTGTCATTGAACATCTCCACCAGAGAACCCACTAGATGTAGCCTGCCTTGGTTTAAAAACATTCTGCATCAGTTTTCAAATTCATGCTTATTAATTAGTTGACTGCTTATAAGCTGAAACTGACAGCTTGCCATGACTGTTCCTGCCTCTCAGGACTGGCATGCCCCTAGTGTTCACATTAGTTAATTGCACAACATTTTGTTTTCTACAAACAGATTTGGGTTAACAGAAAGAGAAGGCGAGGCACTTATGTTCATGCTTAGAATGCCATGGTCATAGACAGTTTAAGGATACTTCAGTTTGGTTGGAAAGAGAGCTGATCGAATAGATTAGCTGAAAGAATAGTGAAGTTTTATTTGATATTAGGGCGTCTTTATATTTAGAGCCTCACTCTCAAACATATTTATGCTTCTAACACCTAATATACACATGCCAGTGGATGAATTTATGATTTCAATATAGTCAGAAAAGGATAGCTTGACCTTGATATCGATGTACTCATGCATAATATTACCTTACTCTGGTGTAATATTACACATGAGCAAATCCCACCCAAGGGGTAGTAGTGGGTGTTACTGGCCTTCTTTCCCTGGGCATATGTTTTGAAATGTTTAAACTACTCCTTGACTCCATTCCTAGGCTGGAATAGCCAGCATATTATTCACCCAAAGTGCAGGAGCAAAATTGCTGGGGGTGCAGGGTAAGAGGTTCCTTAACTGGGATATACATTTTCCCCATTGAGAACAAAAATAGTACTCCATCAAAACAATCGCAGTTTGCCTGTACAATACTTACTTGAATCCTGGAAAAAATCTTTCATACAAGCATAAAAATAGTTCACAAATATTTTCCTGAAAAGGGCCTTTTGAAGTGCACTTTGGGAATATTTTGTGAATAGCCAAAATTCACAGATGTTCTCCACTGTAAGTTGTTGAGCATTTTGTGGTCAATTGAGTACAGAGCTCAGCACACTCTGTGCTGAATTAAGCCACATAGGGGGATATGTACAAGTGAAGTGGCGGAGTGAGGCGTTAGCCGTCATGGCTGAACACCTCACTCCGCCACTTCTGAAGTGCAAGGCTGAACCATATTTACAACGATATGGTGCAGCCTTGCGTTTCCCCCAGCGATGGCGCTACACTTAGCAGAGTAGCGCCAACGCAGACACCCTTGCACCATAGTGCAAGGGCGTTTGCGTGCAGAGGAGGATTGTTTATGTGTAGGAGGGTTTTCCTTCCTGCATATAAACATTCCTGAAATGCCATTTTGTCACTTTCATGTGTGCTGCGTTAAGTCACAAAATGGCATTTTTAAAAAAAATTGTTTAAGTACAGGAAGGGGGACCTTTTTGTAAATAAACAATCCATGGCATTTTGCTTTTTCCAAGTGTGCTGCCTTGTACAGAAAAAGCTAAAACGAGGAGAAATAATGCATTTCTCCTCATTTCGCCAACTTAAGACCAGGTTTCCAGAACTTTCTTAAATTGAGTAGAATTTCAAATATCATCCTGATCTATATTGTACTGCTCTATTGAAGGCACTGAAGTGATTTCAGATAGGAGTTTCTTCGCTCCTTTATGACCATGTGAACTTGTAGTCTTTGAAAGCTGTTTGTGAGTTTTTATCATGACCCATGTAGACTTTAGGCACTATTCGGAGAGTGTCATGCCTAGTCTCCTGGTTAACAAAATAGTAGCTGATTTGTAGGTGGGCAGAGACGTTTCAGAACTTTTGTGGCTGCATCGATGCTGCACCTAGTAGCGTAGATGGTGGACTAGAGCAGTGCTTAATTTGTAAAAAATTAAGTGCCAGGGCTCTCATCAGGAGGATGCTGCAGCTTGTCCCTGCCAGTGCTGCCAGTTATGGTAAGTAACAACACAACTACTAACCATCACACTCCTACAAGTGTTACAGATCAGACTATTTCAGGCCCCCAAAGCTATAAGAATGGCTTGGTCGGCAGGTGATAGTCACTTTTAATGTATATTAAATTAATAATTACCTGTTGTTGTGGTCATCTCTAAATTGGCCAGACAGTGCCATCTCAGAAGCACCAGTGTTGACAATTAAGTGCTGGTGCCAAGCACCGGAATCACCGGCTCAAATTAAGCACTGGACTAATTGTGTTGGTTGTGGGAGACTGGGTTATGGTAGTGTCAGCTTCTGACTTAGGTCCATCATATCAGTAACTCTCAAATCTAATGTTATGGTCCACCATGGCAGAGAGCCAATGAGATGTGAGTGCACATTATTATCCTCTTGTGGGTGTGACTCCTGGCTGACAGTCCTTAGGTTCTTCATCATATTTGATTTTTCTAATCTAAGGGAGTTCAGTCATGGAGTGGTAGTCGGAGAGTAGTTTGTCATCTGCGGTTGTGTTTTTTCAAGTCTGGGAGCAAATATTTCTGATTTTATGAGCTCGTAAATTGATCCCTGAAGGTGCTCAGTGATGGTGGGAGCAAGGCTTTACTGGGTGGTTAGTGGTGGTGTTCTGTTTGTGCACCATTTGTGAAGCTCATTCTGGTAAACAGGCGAAAAGGATGAGGAGTGTTCTGTTGGTGGACTTTTGGGTGGGGAATTATAAAGATGTTGCAGGGTTGTTAATCATGGAAAAGTGAAAGTAAGTAGTAGACGGCTTGATAAATGGAGGTTTCAAATGATGGAAAGCTGGAGAGATGGCGGAATAGGGGTAATGATTAAAAAGGGGAAATTGTGAGGTAGATTAGATGTAGCAAGTGAATGAAAAGGAGAGGAGGCTGAACAAGGAAACGTGGAGGAAGAAGACAACATGAGAATAAATGAATGAATGAATACATGAGTGCGTGAATGAATGATTTGGTACTGGTTGAATTCACAGTTCACATATGTGGCATCGTGGCACCATAACAAAAAACAACAACACATAAGAAGAGACGCAGTGAGACCAGGATCGATTAACAGAAAAATTAAGTTTGAAACAGTTTTATAAAAGCCACCTTTTCTGTAAAGGATATGATCCTTACAGGGAGGTCATTGCACAAATTGCAACCAAGTAAGGAATGAGGTCACTTTTCTGTTTTAGACTTCCTAACACGAGATGGCGAAAAGTGTAACATTGTGTTTGAGCGCAGTGCCCTTTGATGGCAAATAGACTTACTAAAGATAGTAAGGTGACAGGTGTTTTATATAAAAAAGACAGAAGAGAGAGGTTGTTTGATGAGTTAAATAGAAGATGAACAGAGATATGAGTATAAAGACAGGTAAGGGGTGGAAAATGATGGGAAGGTTGAAGGAGAAGCAAAAGTGACGTAGAATAGGAAGCAGCAAAGAGAGGAAAGAATAGGTGATCTCTATTGTGCAGGATGGAAGACGCGCAAAATCGGGATGGCAAAACAGAGTGAAAGGTCTATATGCAGTGAAATTGGAGAGACTATAAGCAAAGAAACTGAAAAGTGAATGTTAGATGGATGGAAGAGAAGCTAGGAGCACGAGGTGGATGGAAAGACTGAAAAACATTTCCAGATAGCAAAAGGGAAGTGAGGGAATAACATTATAAACAGACGTGAGGGAAACTTATTGAATAGGACAGAAGTTAGCAAGCCATAAATAGATATAGCATGTGAAAGAAAAATAAGAAACATTGAAAAAGAAAGACAACAAACAAAAAAGAGGTAATAAAAGAAATAACGAGAAAGAAAGCCACAGGATGAAAAAAGGTAAATGAAAAACGAGTCCAGTGTAAAAGTCTAAAAGAAAGAGAAGAAATCAAGGGATGAAATAAAACACAAAAATGAAAGCTTGAAGTGCTCAGCAAAGAGAATTAAGGTTTAAAGACAAAAAAAATTGAAAGGCAAAATCGTAACTGCCGCTAAGTTTGAGCTAACTTTATGTGCGTTGAAGTCACAGTCCTATTATTATATTCTTTTTACGAAATAGTATCTGTTTTTGGTTTTTCTCTCGGGCCCTTGTCCAGCACGCACTGCTTTCTCATCAATGTGAACTAGGGCATTACAGAAAGGGGCCAGTAGGGGGAGTTCTGCTCCAACCCTACAAGCGAAACAAATCTTAACATCTGCCGAGTGGAATGCTGTCTGATTCTTTGAATGGTACAATGTGCAGACTTGTCTGGCATTTTATGGGAACGGCGGTGCCCTATCATTTATTTGTGCTGGATAGGAAAGAATGGGACTGCAGCTGGCACAGTTCAAGGGAAAAACACTAACCTGCCACAAAAAACTGAAGGTCTGATCATCGACCAGTATAATTACTGATTCACAAAGTGCCTCTGAGAATTCCCACTGCGGAGAGTGCAGAGACACCCCCACGACTGTGGAGCCTCCGGCATGAGCGCTGAGGCCCATTGCGAATCAGGCCCTTAGACATTAAGGGGCATATTTATCAAAGTTTTGCATCACGCTTGGGCCACGCAAGGCAATGCAAGGGCGGCAGAACACCTAGATGAGGTTTACCAAGCCATGCATGGCCCTTTGGTGCTTGGTATATCTGGAATAACTCTGCACCTTGCATTACTCTGCACCAGGGAGGCGTTCCATGGGTGGAGCGTGGGTGGTTCCAAAGCATCCACCCATTAACCCGTTCCGTGCTCATGACAGAACCACTCCGTCATGAGCCACGGGCGCCGTGTGCTCATGACGGAGTGGCTCCGTCATGCTGCGGCCGTTGGCGGCCGCTCCGCCCACGTGGCGCTAATTCCCCGCCTGTGCGGGCGATTAGCGCAGTGGACAGAGTCGTGACGGTACCACTCCGTCATGAGCACAGCTCGCCCGTGACTCATGACGGAGTGGTTCCGTCACGAGCACGGCGGCGCCGCACTGCCCCCAAACCCCCCCTAGCGCCGCGGCGGAATTCGTGCCGCGGCGAAGGGGTTAATTTTGGCACATTCCCAGATATACTATGAATGGTAGACCAGGAAATTATTCAAAATGCTATGCCTTCCTAGGAGCGGTGCAACAACGAGAAATATCTTTATTTCTCCTAGTTTTTGACTCTTTGTACATGAGCTGCAGTCTGCAGCACAAACACCCCTCAAAGGATTGTTTTTGTGCAGGAAGGTTTCCCTTCTTTCACAAAAACAATCCAGTATGGTGCAAAGTGGCCTGGATTGGCACTAGACAGCCAGTGGCTCATTTCTGCCCTCTCCCTTTCATGCAGCGCAGCTCAGCAAAGTGTCTTGCTGCATTGCGTGAAACAGTGATAAATATGGCCCTTCCTCTTCATCCAGACTCATTCCTTAGCGTAAATTGGACACCAGCAGACATCCGAAGCATGCAATTTGGTTTTTCACAAGATCACATTTTAGAGTCTGTTCTGACTGATTTATTCTAGAAGAGGAGTAACAGGTTGATCATTCTTGATATTCCTCATTCCAAGGTGAAAAAACACAGGTTTTATGCTATTTCCCCACTCCATTTTCACAAACGTTTGTACCTGTCGAGATTAATGTGGGCAAAAACTCTGATGCATGTTCAGTTTGTACCTGAGTTACCATCTTGATTCAGGGGCAATTGGAAGTTTGAGCAAAATTCAGGTTTTACCCTGGACACAGGTTAAGGACTTCAGGCTCTGACCCTTAATGCTGGACAAATAGGATGGCATGCAGGGGGCAATGTTTGTTGTTTAGAGCTTGTACCATTTGTACGCCATGCTGATTTATGCACGTTGAAATGAGAATTAACAAGATTATAGCACGTAATTGCATATTTTGAAGTGAGCAAACAGCACATTTTCTCTTTATATTTTCCTGGATGATTTGTGCCTGACTTGACCTGGCAAGAATTGGGCATGAACAGCACAAAACCTTTGGGGGTATGTTATCATGAAACGACGTTAAATTTATCGCCGCTTTAGCGGCAAACAACTGCCGCTAAAGCGGTGATAATGGGCTTGATAAGATGCCCTCGAGAATTCCAATAGAAGCCCATGTTCTGGTGTCAACATGGGCTTCTGTTCGAATTCTCTGCGACATACTATCAGGCCCATCATCGCCGCTTTAGCGGCATTTTTCTGCTTCTAAAGCGGCGATAATGTTAACGCTGTGCTTGATAATATGCACCGTAGTGTGCAAATTTGCGTCCAGGTCGTTAGTCTCAGTCAGGTGCAGACATTTGTTTGCAAACCTATCAGTTTTAGATCCTAAAAGGGTTAATTCCTTTAGCACAAAGGGCCATATTATCAAGAACGGCGCAAACATTATCGCCGCTTTAGCGTCAGGAAACTGCCGCGAAAGCGGCGATAAGGGGCTTGATAATATGCCCTGGAGAATTCCAATAGAAGCCCAGGTTCTGGTATCAAGGACATCAAACCTGGGCTTCTATTGGGAATTCTCAAGGGAATATTATCAAGCCCCTTATCACCGCTTTACCTGCAGTTTACTGACGCTAAAGAGGCGATAATGTTTGCGCCGTTCTTGATAATATGACCCAAAGTTCATGGCAGTACTGGCAAATGCTTTTATCCTTCAGAAGTTGATACTGGAAGTAGGCTACCATGAATCCCGATTACCGGAGGAGCTTTGATTATACTAGGCTGAAACAACAAGCACTTATTGGAAATCCCCTAGAGGAAAGTCTGTTGATTTCTCCATGTAAATTCCCACTATTTTCCAGTGCGCCCGTAGTCGTACCAACAGAATTGTCGATCTTCAGTATGGTAGAAAATTATTCAAGCCTCTCCAAGCCACATCAATGGGCCCCCGACCAATGACCTACTTTTTTCCAAGTCGTGTTTGTTATTTTAAAACTACTGAAAAGATGAGTCGAGAAGAGTACAGAGAGAGAAAATGGGAAAAAATAAAGCACATGTGTAATGTCGCTGGTCTTGTGGATTTGAAATCATCCCACTATTAATATTATTTAATACAGAATATCCTCTGTTTCTATTGTGTTTTCAGGTCCTTGTCCAGCAGGCATTTCACTTTCACCTGAACCAGGGCATTACAGAAAGTGGCCAGTTGGGGGAGTTCTGACCTAGTCTTACAAGAGAAAGAAGGCCTAAGGCTTGTCACAGCAAAGTTTACTGGGTTACTTATTTTGCTCCATGAAAATAGGAATTATATGTAATTTCTTCAAAGCGGTAGCTCACCTTTCTCCCCCTATTAATACTTCTTTTTAGATCTGGCCTAGAGACAGCTTTATACATGTCACCAGATTTATATTTTCTGAAAAGTTTATAAATAAAAACATATAAGTGTATGCATACAAAGAGGGGCTTTCCGTCATTGGCCTGCATTTGTTCAGATGTCATTCAAATTTTGCCTCTGCCCACCACGACCATACAGCTTGCTCAGTGAGTCAGCCCACTTCAGACAATATCCCTGCTCACTGTGTGTTGCATGTGTACATCCATCTGCAAAGAGGTGCATTTCAGGGCCAGTGCTCCTGAGCTAATGTCTCCTTTCAATTGTTTTTACCAATGCATTTTTGGCCAATGACTTTCAGCTCTTGAGTTTCCGTGATTTTTTCGATTGTTTTTTACTTTCCCAATGTATTTTTTTTTTTTAAGAGAGGTCCGGCTGCATCCGACAACTGCTCTCATTAGTTCTCTTATATTCTCTCCTTTGTCCCCTACAGAACCTGGATGTCTCTTCACTTAAAAGAACCTGCTTGACCCTGTAAGAGTGCCCTGGTTCTTTGCGTGCTCTGGAAGCGATTACCCTTTTATCATGTGTTCGAATCTCAGCAGAGTACCCGTTTTACGTTGCTCCGAACTGATTTTACAACGTAAATTCATCTAATTTTTGAATGAGTTTGTTCATATTTTGCTTTTGGAGGCGCTTTGTTAAAAAAGAAAAGAAAATGCAGAGCATATAGCTATACAGAAAACTCATCTCCCTCCCCACCTGTTGTTCCGTAGTTTTAGCTAGTAAACTATTCTCTCAATGCTTCTTAATGCACAATGTTTATTCTCTGGCCTATGAAAGGCCACCGCTGAATGTGGGAATCTCAGTGGAGGTTGTATTTCTCTCCATGGGAAGCTGAGCTTTGCATCTTGAAGTACGGTCAAAAACTGTTGACATACCACAGGAATGGATGCAACGATCGGACTCCTCCGCCTCCTATTCCGCAGATTGAGGGCCATATTTTCAAGGAACGGCGATAACATAATCGCCGCTTTAGCGGCAGGAAACTGCCGCTAAAGCGGCGATAATGGGCTTGATAATATGCCCTGGAGAATTCTCTATAAAAGCCCAGGGGGCATGTTATCAACGGCCAGCAATAATTATCGCTGGGCGCTCTTAGCGTTAAAATGCTTAAGGCCGGCTATCGCAGATAATTATTGCCATACTAGCACTGTATTAACAACGCTCAGAGCAATGGCGATAATTATCCTAGCAATAGCGATGTTTTCCATGGAATATCGCTGGTTTTCCAGCGATGTTCCATGGAAAACGGCGATGCCCTTGATGATAGGGTCCTGTGGTCTTAACCACACAATCCACCCCCCATGTTAAGCATGCCTTAGTCAGGAATTTAACAGACGTTAAATTCCTGCATTAAGGCATACTTAACTACCCTTCCGTGATAATATCGCAAAGCTGCCTTCGCAATATTTTCCCTGGTTAGTTTCACAGCCACGCCTACTTTGCATCTCATTAGCTATGCAAAGTTACGCATGCTGGAAACGGGGGCTAAGTCAGCAACACACGCGCTAGCGTGTCCTTGCTGATTAGGCGATAAAGTTATCGCCGCTTTATGCCCGAAAACGGACGCTAAAGCGGCGATAAGTTTATCGCCTGGCCTTGATCATACGCCCGCAGGTTTACACCAGAACCTGGGCTTCTATAGGAATTTAGAAGGGCATATTATCAAGCCCATTATCGCTGCTTTAGCTGCAGTTTCCTGCTGCTATAGCGGCAAAAATGTTATCACCGTTCCTTGATAATATGGCCCTTAGTTAGCAAATTATTTTCGGATTTTTAGTCACTTAGCAAGTGCAATATCTCTAAGGCCTTCTCCTGAGATCCTATAATGTCAAGTAGATGCTGTCAAAGGTCCAGCCAGTCTCATGGCCAGAAATTATTTTATTACCGACGTTATGGAAAAAAAGCATTTCATTTTACACTGTTTGGGACAATATGTGCTCTGTGAACCATTCGTTTTTATTGCAAACATGATGTCAGGAGCTGAGGACAGACTGTATTTGATACTTCGGCCCACCTTCCTCATGTCTCCCGTTCCACTGTATTTTAAGTATGTGATGCCTGCCTCTCTTCTCTCTCCTGTACCCATGCTCCTCTATCTCTCATTTAGTCTGCCTATCCTAGCCCTCGACGTCTTTCTCGCCCCATCTCTTTCTCTCTATCTGTCTGTCTTTTTGTTTCGTTTGCCGTTAAGTGTTCCTCTTCCCTTTTACATGCCACTAGATCCCTCATACTCATTTATTTACACCAAGCTCTTTCTTGTGCCCTTCTATTGTCCTTCTACCTTGATACCAAGGGGCAACACGTTGCACCATTGCTAAGTCACAAAAGAAGACAAGAACCAAGGCTAAGTGTTGATAAACTATTTACTTTACATTGAGCTGGAAAGTTGACCAAAAAGTAATACAAGCCACAATGCGCCCTGCTTTGTATTACTTTGCATCAAATGGGCTTCCCGTGGATGGCACATTATTTTTGACACAAAGTACCATCTAGTTTTAATGGTACACAGGACTTTAATCCAAAAAATAACACCTCTTCGAGGCATGTGTTAAAAAGGAAAAATAATTTGCTTCTCTTATCATTTCCTACAGTGTAAGTGTGCTGTCCTGTACAGCACCATTCTAATGCTGGAAAACCTTTGAAGTATTAGCATGGCATTTTGTTCTGGATGCTTATCCTTCCAGTATAAAACCTATGCTAGACATCATGAACAATTCCATGTGCTACAGTGCAAATGTGTGTGCGTGATGCTAGGCAGCCTGAAAGAGTGCCAGTAAAGGGGAAGCGAGCGGTAGTAGTCCATACCTTTGTCGATATAGTACTGCCCTGCTCTCTCCTCCTTGTGCAACACCGCATTGCAAATTAAGCTGCTACCTGGCGTTGCGTAATAAATTTGTAAATCTCCACCCAGATCTCTAACAGTCCCTCAAACTCCGAATTCTCTGACACCGTTCTATCATACTTGGGGGAGGATATGTACAATAAAGTGAGGCGTTAGCCGTCATGGCTAAACTCCTCACTCCGCCACTTCTGAAACGCAAGGCAGCACCATATTTACAACGATATGGTGCAGCCTTGCTTTTCCGCCTGTGATGGCGCTACAATTTGCAGTGTAGTGCCAATGCAGGCACCCTTGCACCATAGTGCAAGGGTGTTTACGTGCAGGGGTGGATTGTTTATGTGTAAGAAGGTGTCCCTTCCTGCACATAAACAATCCTGAAATGCCATTTTGTGACTTTCATGTGTGCTGCATAATGCAGCACACAATAAAGTCACAAAATGGCATTTTTTGAATGATTGTTTATGTACAGGAAGGGGGACCTTCCTGTACATTAACAATCCATGGCATTTTGCTTTTTCCATGTGTGCTGAACAAGGCAGCACACATGGAAAAAGCAAAAACGAAGTGAAATAATGCATTTCTCCTTGTTTCGCCAACTTAAGACCAGGGTTTAAGTGGTCTTCATTTTGGCACTGCCTCCTATGCGCGCTGCCCTTGTACATAGGAGGCTGCATCAAAATCAATAGGTGTTGCGGTGGAACACCCACCGCAACACCCACTGACCACCCCTTTCCTGCTAACCATAGCTTGAAAGGGTGCCTTATTTACAAGGCAGCTTTAAGCCAAGTAAAGTGCCTTACCGCTGCCTTGTAAATAAGGCTAAGCCCCTATCACCACCATAGCGTCGATAAAAGTGACGTTGTGGTGGCGATAGGGGCTTGTACGTATGCCCCTTGAAGTCTCATCTCTATCTCTTCCTCTCTCTTTCTGTCTGTGACCCCAGGTCTTGTGCCTCTTTCTTTTCTGCTGCTACAAGGCTTGTTGCTTTGTCTCCAGAGGTGACTGTTTTCTCCTGTAGCCCCATTTTTCATTACATCATGTTGCCCCCAGGTCTACTCGATTATTGTCCCTCCCCCCACTTCCCCACTTCCAATTGTCATCACTCTCGCCTCCTGTCAGACATCAGTTATTTGCCTTCCTCTTCTCATCCCTCTCTTCTGCACCAGGCTTCTTTCATCTTCCCCTCTGTTATTATCTGTCTCACTTCGGCCTCTCTGTCGTCCAACGTTCTCAATATTCATCAATGCACCTCAACAGACTGTTCCTCATTCCCACCAATTGACAGCTGGGCCTGGGAACTGCAAATTGCATTGTCAGTGCGACAATTCCACGGCCTTCTATAGTTACAGGCTTTGTTATTGCTTTTTTTCATTTTCTGGGTAAGTTTTGAGAATGCAATGTTTAATTTTGATAAGTTTGTCTCACTTTAGATAATTTTTTACTTAATTATTGGTAACGCCTTCACTAGAATAAAATGTTTTCAATCAAAATTCTGAAAGAAACAAACAAGCATTTATCATTAGATTACAGGCCAACTGATGCAAAACATACAATTTGAGAAAATCAAACTCATTTCTCAAAGGAAAGAACTGGCCAGACAGTGCACTTGAACACTGCCGCATTGATGACACCGCACCATCTGCATATCTTTATTACATCATGCCTTCACTTTGAAAAGAAAATAATATTCAATTGAAGTAGCTGTGGGTTCTCCCACTTCTAAAACATACTAACATTGCGAACACTAGTGAAAAACATCACTAAAATCACAAACTGTGACATCAAGTGCTGTCTCAATTCACCCTAAGCCTCTGATTGTAATAGCAAAAGACACACAATTGATGGACGGAATGCAGAACAAATCAAAACATTCACCCCAGTCAAGAGATCTGGGTTAAATCCATCATTCTTTTGCTCACCATGCCGTGGCAAACTGGGGTGGTGTAGTGGGCAAAAGAAGGATGGATTTAACCCAGATCTTTTGACTGGGGAAGAATGTTTGCAATGTCAGCATTCCGTCCATCATTTGTTTGCTGTAACACTTTTTGCCCTAAGTGGGATGGGTATGCCCAGACCTGGGTCCCTTGCTCACTGTGCTACTAGATTCAAGCTAGCCTGGATGAAGAAGGGTGACATACCCCGAAACCGGTCCAGAGATGATTGTTTCCGGTCCAGGGAGGACCTGGCCTGGCAGTTCGGTCTGGATTGTTCCCATGGGGCACAGGGTCAAGACTGATTTGCCTATGGTTGGGTCCAAACTGGGGTGGCGTAGTGGGCAAAAAAACGATGGATTTAACCCTGATCTTTTGACTGGGGGAGAATGTTTCCACTGTCAGCATTCCGTCCATCATTTGTTTGCTGTAACACTTTTGTCCCAGACGTGGGTCCCTTGCTCACTGTGCCACTGGATTCGAGCTAACCTGGCTGAAGAAGGTTGACATACCCTGAAACCAGTCCCAGGATGCTTGTTTCCGGTCCAGGGAAGACCTGGCCTGGCAGTTCTGTCTGGACTGCTCCCATGGAGCACACGGTCAAGACTGATTTGCATATGGCTGGGTCCAAACTGGGGTGGTGTAGTGGGCAAAAGATCGATGGATTTATCCCAGATCTTTTCACTGGGGGAGAATGTTGCATTGTCGGCATTCCATACATCATTTGTGTGCTGTAACCCTTTTTGCGCATAGTGGGATGGGTATGCCCAGACGTGGGTCCCTTGTTCACTGTGCCACTGGATTCGAGCTAGCTTGGCTGAAGAAAGGTGACATACCCTGAAACTGGTCCCAGGATGATTGTTTCCGGTGCAGGGAGGACCTGGCCTGGCAGTTCGGTCTGGACTGTTCCCATGGGGCACAGGGTCAAGACTGATTTGCATATGGCTGGGTCCAAACTGGGATGGTGTAGTGGGCCAAAGAACGATTGATTTAACCCAGATCTTTTGAGTGGGGGAGAATGTTTGCATTGTCAGCATTCTGTCCATTATTTGTTTGCTGTAACACTTTTTGCGCTAAGTGGGATGGGTATGCCCAGACGTGGGTCCCTTGCTCACGTGCCACTGGATTCAAGCTAGCCTGACTTGAGACGGGTGACATACCCTCAAACCGGACCCCGGATGCTTGTTTCTGGTCCAGGGAGGACCTGGCCTGCCAGTTCAGTCTGGACTGTTCCCATGGGGCATAGAGTCAAGACTGATTTGCATATGGCTGGGTCCAAACTGGGGTGGCGTAGTGGGCAAAAGAACAATGGATTTAACCCAGATCTTTTGACTGGGGGAGAATATTTGCACTGTCAGCATTCCGTCCATAATTTGTTTGCCTGTAACACTTTTCGCACTAAGTGGGAAAATGCCCAGACGTGGGTCCCTTGCTCACTGTGCCACTGGATTCAAGCTAGCCT
This sequence comes from Triturus cristatus, assembly GCF_964204655.1. Classification (NCBI taxonomy): domain Eukaryota; kingdom Metazoa; phylum Chordata; class Amphibia; order Caudata; family Salamandridae; genus Triturus; species Triturus cristatus. The sequence continues at coordinate 984,480,820 of NC_140592.1, read as the reverse complement.
GGCTGAAGAAGGGTGACATACCCTGAAATCGGTCCCAGGATGCTTGTTTCCGGTCCAGGGAGGACCTGGCCTGGCAGTTCGGTCCGGACTGTTCCCATGGGACACAGGGTCAAGACTGATTTGCATATGGCTGGGTCCAAACTGTGGTGGCATAGTGGGCAAAAGAATGATGGTTTTAACCCAGATCTTTTGACTGGGTGGTGAACGTTTGCATTGTCAGCATTCCGTCCATCATTTGTTTGCTGTAACACTTTTCGCCCTAAGTGGGATGGGTGTGCCCAGACGAGGATCCCTTGCTCACTGTGCACTGGATTCAAGCTAGCCTGGCTGAAGAAGGGTGACATACCCTGAAACCCGTCCCAGGATGCTTGTTTCTGGTCCAGGGAGGACCTGGCCTGGCAGTTCGGTCTGGACAGTCCCCATGGGGCACAGGGCCAAGACTGATTTGCATATGGCTGGGTCCAAATTGGTGTGGTGGAGTGGGCAAAAGAACAATGGTTTTAACCCAGATCTTTTGTCTGGGAGAGAATGTTTGCATTGTCAGCATTCTGTCCATAATTTGTTTGCTGTAACACTTTTCGCCCTAAGTGGGATGGGTATGCCCAGACGTGGGTCCCTTGCTCACTGTGCAACTGGATTCAAGATAGCCTGGCTGAGGAAGGGTGGCGTACCCTGAAACCGGTCCCAGGATTCTTGTTTACATTCCAGGGAGAACCTGGCCTGGCAGTTCGGTCTGGACTGTTCCCATGGGGCACAGTGTCAAGACTGATTTGCATATGGCTGGGTCTAAACTGGGGTGGCATAGTGGGCAAAAGAACGATGGATTTAACCCAGATCTTTTGACTGGGGGAGAATGTTCGCATTGTCAGCATTCCGTCCATCATTTGTTTGCTGTAACACTTTTTGCCCTAAGTGGGATGGGTATGCCCAGACGTGGGTCCCTTGCTCACTGTGCCACTGGATTCAAGCTAGCCTGGCTGAAGTAGGGTGACATACCCTGAAACCGGTCCCAGGATGCTTGTTTCCGGTCCAGGGAGGACCTGGCCTGGCAGTTCAGTCTGGACTGTTCCCATGGGGCACAGGATTAAGACTGATTTGCATATGGCTGGGTCCAAACTGGGGTGTCGTAGTGGGCAAAAGAACGATGGATTTATTTAACGCAGATCTTTTTACTGTTGAAGAATGTTTGCATTGTCAGCATTCCGTCCATCATTTGTTTGCTGTAACACTTTTCGCCCTAAGTGGGATGGGTATGCCCAGACGTGGGTCCCTTGTTCACTGTGCCACTGGATGCAAGCTAGCCTGGCTGGAGAAGGGTGACATACCCTCAAACTGGTCCCAAGATGCTTGTTTCCGGTCCAGGGAGGACCTGGCCTGGCAGTTTGGTTTGGACTGTTCCCATTGGGGACCAGAGTCAAGACTGATTTGCATATGGCTGGGTCCAAGCTGGGGTGGCGTAGTGGGCAAAAGAACAATGGATTTTACCCAGATCTTTTGACTGGGGAAGAATGTTTGCATTGTCAGCATTCCGTCCATCATTTGTTTGCTGTAACACTTTTCGCCCTAAATGGGATGGGTATGCCAGACGTGGGTCCCTTGCTTCCTGTGCCACTAGATTCAAGCTAGCCTGGCTGAAGAAAGGTGACATACCCTCAAACCGGTCCCAGGATGTTTGTTTCCGGTCCAGGGAGGACCTGGCCTGGCAGTTCGGTCTGGACTGTTCCCATGGGGCACAGTGTCAAGACTGATTTGTATATGGCTGGGTCCAAACTGGGGTGGCATAGTGGGCAAAAGAACAATGGATTTAGCCCAGATCTTTTGATTGGGGGAGAATGTTTGCATTGTCAGCATTCCGTCAATCATTTGTTTGCTGTAACTCTGATTGTAATAGGCGTGCATATTGCACATCTTTCGAACACCATTTGCTCCCCCAATAAATAAAATGCAGGAGGTTCGGTATTTAGAGGCTGCCTAATTTGAGAACTATTCCTCTTTGTGCATCTCGGAATGGGGGAAAGGTGCTTAGAGCACACCATTCATCATACTGAGGCACGCAAAGAGTGTATGTGCGCTATGCGTTGCTGAATTTGCACCAGGTTTTACTTGGCAACAAACGAGGGGGGCAAATAAACCGTGTGTGCAATGTGTATCAAGGTTATGGCAAAAAGATCTCAGCATTCGTGGTAACATTTATACTTGGAAGTAGGGTCATGTATTGCAAATATGCAACAAATTTTCATATTTACACTTTACATACTCCCAGGTGAAAAACATGTGAGGACAGGTATGAAGATTGTGTAGCGATATATCATAATAAATAAATATGCACTTATACACACTAAGGGGAAGATTTACAAGCCCCTTGCGACACTGTTGTGCCACCCTTGTGTCACATTTTGTGACGCAGCAACGGCATAAAAAAATGTGCCATGTTGCAGCCCATTTGCAATGCGATGCGTCTAGGGAGATGCATTACCTTGTAAAGCCCTGTGCCACATTATACCTGCGTCAGGTATAATGTATGCAGGGTGGGCGTTGACACGCAGGAAACCCTCATAGAAGTGATGCAGTGAAATCTACAATATTTCACTGGGCCACTTCTAGGATGCCACTGCCTCAAAACCCTACGCCCTGCTTGGAGCAGGCGTAAGGAGTGACGCATTGTATTAGGAAAAGGCCTTCCCATGCATTGCTGAAGTTGCGTCGTGCTTGCAGCATGACTCCAGCAATGCGTGACTTTTGAGCAAAGAGATGCGACAGAATTTCTGACGCATCTGTCAATCCTTGCGCCATGGTGCACCATATTGTAAATATGGCACATCCATGGTGGCACAAGGGTTTCACTCGCAGGCGCAGGAAAACTGTTGCATCTATACAGATGCATCAGTTTCTTGTAAATAAGCCCCAAAATGAGAATACTTGGATGAAATTAGAATGACATCAACATATTGACCTGAGCAATTTTATAATTAAAAAACGAAGCTAAGATTCATATGCTGGCTCAAGATATTGTATACAAAACCAAACAAAATACATGATTAATCACTGCTGCAACCTAGTACTCTCTAAAATTACTTTGCAAGCCCAGGCTAAGATTTAACACAGGGTTTCATTGCCATTGGTCAGGCAAGGTGACACAAGGGCAACATAATCCTTATGTCAGATTTATCATGCCAAGCAAAGCCAGTTTGCAGGACTTGGTAAATTTGGAGTAATGCAAGGCAGCACAGGTCACTTCCTTGTATTACTCAACAGCGTGAAGGCATTTCATGGATGGAGCATGAGTTTTCCCACTCATCCACCGATGCCATTTAGACACATTCTCAGATTTACCAAAGACAAGTAAACCTGGGAACGCATCACAATTTTACACCTTCCCAATAAAGGCACAACGAGGAAACACATCTGTATTTCTACTTGTTGTTTCTTCTTTCTGACAGTGCTGCATTGTGCTCAGCTCTCAGAAGTGGCCCACTAGGTTGGGTGCAGCTTGAGAGATGGTCACTTTCACTGTAATTACTGTCCTAAAAAAATCACAAAAGTAGCACCTCTTGGGGATGCGCACAGGGGATTGCTGTCCCTGCCTGTTGTGGCCCCGGTGCAAGGGGCCACCTACATCATCCTTTTGCGCTTCTAAAAGCAGTGGACTACTTTCGCTGTGAGTGACGCACACAGGGGATTGCTGCTGCCCAACCTCTTTGTTTCTGGCCCTGCCTGTTGTGACAGAGGTGCAGAGGGTCACCTAAGTCATTCCTTTGCGCTTTTAAAAGCGCTGGACTACTCGTGCTGTGCGGGACATGCACGGGGGATTGCTGCTGCGGGACCTGTTTGTTTCTGGCTCTGCCTGTTGTGACCCAGGGGCAGGGGGTCACCTATGTCATCCCTTTGCGCTTCTAAAAGGGCTAAACTACTTGCGCTGCGCAGGACGTGCCCATCATATCTTGGAGGAGCCTGGGCTGGGCCACCCCTCTGACGTGTATTGTTCAGTTCTCTGGGGCAAAAACGTTTTTTTCATGCTTTTGTTAGTGTGCACATTTTGAACATAGTACTAGTGGTTGGGGGTATTCTGTCTTGTTCCTCTTAAAGCCTCTGCTATAGAATCCCATTAGATTTTACTGTACTCTTAAGTATTATCAATAGTGCAATTGTTCTTTTGTCCAAACCACCTATTTGAATGGGGAAGTGCAAGGCCACGGAGGGGGTTCTTGGTTTGGGAAAAAAAGACAAAAATAACACTAAACATGTTGCAGAGAACTGTGTGTTAGATCGCATAGAGAATTTGGTGGATCAGTGTCATGTGATTCTTACATCCACTTCTGAGGAAGCACATTCCCCCTCCATTACCCCTAAGGTACCCATATCTAGTGATCATTTGTTGGAACAAACTAGCATACCAGGTCTATTTAAAGATTACAACAAGCGTGTAGAAGCTCAATCTATTGAGACCTCAAGTCTTCTGGCATGAGCTCTTAGCTTAGCATCAGTTGAGTCTGAACAGGACCAGCAACTTTTATCTGATAGCATTTTGCTGTGTAGCAATCGCTATGCTCTGCTGGAAGACTTGGGTACAAATCACATCGCTGGTAACAAAGACCTTATCTATAACCCTACTCCACCAGGTTTTTCTATAACTACTCAAACAGAACAGGATCAGCATGTTAGTCTCATTTTTGATCTGAAGACTGAAGTAGGAGCTCTTAAGGTCCTGGTCTTAACTATGTGAGACGCAATGAACCAGAGTTTAGCTTCCCTCAAACAACTGATTTTATCACAAGCTGGTTCAGGTACATGAGCCCAAGACCCTCCAGCGCCGGGTGTTTCCCAACCATCGGGTAGGCCTGTAACGGTAACCAACAATGGCGATTTGCACCCCTCTAAATCTGTGGCTTCTAAATTACACCAAACAGCTTTAAAAAATCCTTGTTCTCAGGGTGGCCGGTCACATGGCACACAAGACAAAACCAAATGCAATCCACAATTTAATCATAGTCATTTCACCTTTGACAAGGAACGTATTCGTATGCCTAAAAACATTGAACCTTTTGAGCTCTGCAGTTAAGTTGGCCTCATTGGGATATTTGTATTTTGATGACCAACATTCTCAAGTTAAGTAGACCAGGGTGCTACAAGGAGGAAGACTCATTGAAGAACAAAGTGACTCACTGGATTCGTCATGTCAGGGGGTGTTTTTCTTTTATTCGTGATGACATTATTAGAGTAAATAGACTTACGTCTTCTAACTCTACATTTTATACATTGGAACTAATTCTCACCTCAAATGCTCTGGTAGACAACTTGGTGTCCTTGGATACCCATGTTCAATGTTTTTTAGAATGACAGCTCCCTTCAGCTGAAGGCTTAGTGACATTGACTGACTTAAAAGGGAGTATGTCCCTCCCTTCTTCTATTCCTGCCCACTAACAACTACCCTTAATATAACAAGCCCGTAGAGGAAAGCAGCGGGTTCAATCATCTAACTCAGATTAGGTCTCCTGTGGATCAGCGTTTGCGTATGAGCACTTTTACACCCTATTTCCCAATGTAAGTTTGTGTACTTTTGCCACTGATTTTTAGCTAACAAATGAGTCTAGCTCTAACTTCAATAAAATTATGTCTACTGGCTTATCTAGAAATTCCACGTCTTCTTTGTGCAAACCCACAATCTCTAATCAGGCTAAAGATGATGCTGATTTCACCAAATTACAAATTATTTTGTGGAACGTAGCAGGACTTAAATCAAAAATTTCCCTTCTAGATTGGCATGGTTTGATGAACATTTATGACATCTGTCTTTTGCAAGAAACCTGGTCTGTGGATTCTGTCCAAATGCTAGGCTATCTTCATTTTTTTCTTCCTGCTATTCCTAGCCCAAGGGGAAGGGCTGCAGGGAGCTTGGTAATTTGTGTCAGAAATTCCCTATTCTGTACTGCCCACCAAAGTATAACTGACTCTCCAGAAATATTGGACGTTCAGCTGGACAGCTGAAATCACACTTTGATAATTATTCTTGATAAATATATCAGGTTGGCTAGACAAGGTTGAGTTTCAAGCACCTCACAAGTTCTGGAACATGTCCTTGACTCACTTCCTCAACAACATTTTCTTATCCTAGGAGGTGATTTTAATCTTACATTTGAGCCATTGGATGTTCGAGACATGCACATAACAGATGACGAGAATGCTGCTTGGTCAGTCCCTCACTTAGAAATCCAAGCAATTCATACTTGGGTATTTTACAAAGCAGTGGTATGTACTAGGTATGTTGGTGCCCCCAGGAGAAATTACACATATATTGATACTTGAAATCACAAATTCTGTGGACGGTGCTGCAAGGTGAGGAGAACCCCAAGCTCCCCAAACATGTGGCCAAAGCCAACAAAATAAACGAAAGCAACCCTCAGCACACGTATTGGATGTAACAAGCAATTATTCACTGTGATCTGTACACACAAATACTAAAACAATATTTGTAAGCTTGGTTTTTTTTCTTTAAGGCTTCAATATCTTCCAACTAGTCCTTTCTTTAGTGGTGATACTTCCATCCCACAGGGAATTTAAAAAAAATTTGGATAGCAAGGTTTGGTATCATTTGAAGATCCACTGCGGGTGGAACATTGCCATCCGAAAACACATTTTAATTCCTAGTTTCTAGTTGGAAGATATTGAAGCCTTGAGAATGTCGTGGTACGATATCCCTTGTATGCAACGAAACACGTGTTGGCTGATGCAAGATCAAAGATTAAAGAAAATAAACCTTACAAATATTGTTTTAGTATTTGTATGTACAGATCACAGTGAATAGTTGCTCGTTACATCCTAGACGTGTGCTGAGGATTGCGTTCATGCTTGGGTATGTTCTGCAATCTATTTAAAGGCACTCACCATTAAGTATGGCCTGAGGGCACTCATTGGTCGAACTAAATCGGATATCACGGGTGCCCATACTTATAATAAGCCCTCTCATACAAGACACATAGACTACATCTTGTTTGACCTGAGGTTGTGGCCAACAGTCATTGATGTGACTGTGTTAGAAACAACTGACAGTGACCACAATCCCTTCTCTACACCATTCAGCCCTTTTGTGAGTTTAGTCACTTAGACACTCATTTACCGTCACTCACTAGATCGGCGGTTTTGGAAGCAGACAAACAACATTTAAAATGGCTTCAGATTGCTGCATGGCAGAAATATTGACAACGATTCAGGTCAATCTTAATGCAGTACTTGTGCAGGTTGAGGGGGGACAAGCTAATGTAATCGATCAACTGACCTCTATTAATGAGACATTGTTTGAACAGGTTTGACCCCTCATTACAATTTCAAATGCCACACCCCGACATGCCAATACTAATAAGGAGTCATGGTACAACAAAGAATGTCGAGCAGCAAATCGCTAATTATTCGAGGCATTAAAAAATAAACATATGGCAGTATACCAGTTCTAAGGAAGGCAAATAAAAATGTCAATACATATGCCAAAAAGACTGGGACGAACAGATGTGGGGGCCCTTTTGGATAGGTGCTCCATTGGTGATTCATCTAAGTTTTGGACAATGGTGGCACAGGATCGCTCCAGTGTTGCACAGAACTTGGCCCAAAATGTAGCCGCATCTGATTGGGTGAAATATTTTGGAAATGTATATTCTGGTAATCCTGATGACATCATAGTACCAATAGATTTTCCAGCTCTCCATACTGATGTCAGCTCTTTGCCCTTGTTTGATCTTACAGATATTTTACAGGCCTTGAATGTGGTTTTGATTGGGCATGCAGCCGGTCCTAACCGAATTCCAGCAGATATTTCATTTTAGCCAATATTGAACCCTGGTCTCATTATATCGTAGCCCTGGCCAATGCAATCGCATCTGGGTCTCCCATCACTGACTCATGGAAGGGTGCCATAGTTGTACCCATACATAAAAAAGGTGACCGGGGGCGTGACTTGGACGGCCCGGGGATGGCTGCCTGAGTTTGCTGCTCCATTGGGTCGAGGGGAAGATTATCGATCCCAAGAGATACACCGAACAAAAAAGCGCTAAAAAGCACCTATGCGTGTCGGAACACTAGCAACAGCTGCTGACACTGACACAGAGACACCCGCGCCCAGGAAAAGATAGAAAAGTCATAAAAACCCATCGCTATAGTCACGAAGACAAAGGAGATGGCGGCCAAAACAAAACTGAAACCTGGAGTTCAGTAAGCGCCACCGCCTTCTCCAGCCGAACAGCCAGCTGAGAAACCAGCGACCATGAAGAAAAGGACCAGACCGGTACTGTAGAGCTGAGCAAGAAAGAAGGGGGGTGTCTGGGAGAAGAGGCTAGCCTGCGCGCCAGCAGGCCTTGCAGGAGGACCATAAAAACTCAAAACACGAGGGGTCAAAGCAACCCCATTGGTACAGGAGAGTGTAACAGAGGAGCGCAGCTGGGTGCGAGACGACTCAGGGGGGCTGGCGGCAGCTGCAAGAAAAGGGCACCTGACCAGAGTCACCCGAGGCGCTGAGGCAAGACAAAGGAAGGAGAGAGGGTGGTGCCCGTGAAGGTCCACAGACGCGACTAAGGCTGCTGCTGCCGCTGGTCGTAAATGGCCTGCACCGGGGAGTGGCTCACACGTCTGCTACTGCCGCTATCACAATTTTTAACGGTGAAGTTCCTGTTAGAATCATATAAGAGGGCACAAGAGGCAGGGCAATGGCGATCAAAAGACGTAACCGAAACCTCAGAAGACCGGCAGATGAGGTAAACATCGCCACCATCTTTACCAGGAAACCAAGAGGAGGGGTCGCTGCGAGACGAGGCTGCAGACACTCCAACATACTAGAGTGAGGAATACAGGTGAGGGGCTGAAAAGCGAGAAAATAAAGAGCCCCCACTCGCAGCCCAGCCAAGTACTGAGGAACTTAAACAAGAGGTGCGGCAGACATGTTAGGGGACAGAGATACGGGTGTAGTGCGAAGTGGCACACTGGAACCACACACGCCGGGACCCCTGACGACATCAAAGGCTGGCCAATGGGCGCTGAGCAACGCTCGAGGGTGCCCATTCGGAAAGGGGAGAGGTGCGTGAAGCGGTGGTCAATAAGAAGAGCGGACCTGAGAGCAGACTGCGGACAGCGGTGTTAAGGAAGAACGGACTGCTGGGGGGAAGCGTAGATGTTGCCAACCTAAAAGTGACAGAGGTGCCCCTGAGCACTGGGAGATCTCTGAACCAAGCAAGAGAGGTAAAAACCAAAATCAGCGCACGATCCCCCTTTCCCTGCAAGGGTGCTGCAAAGGTGCTGCCATTAGACACACAGCAGGGGTGCACCAGTTCTATCCCAGGCGGTAGCTTGGCGCTAAGGAGGAACCCGCCAACAAAAGAGACAACAGACAGCAACTTACGCCATCAAACAGGAGTTCGTGGAAGGTGTCTCCAAGTGAGACAAACTCCACACCAGAACATAGTGGGGACACGTGGCTGAAGCTGAGTAGGCGGTAGAAGAAAGCAGTCCACAATTAAAACAAGCCATAGCAGACCAGGGGTGAGTGCAATTTCGCATCACCAGGAAAAACCAGAGACTCACAAACATGTCAGAGAGGGAATCAAGGCTCCATCAACAGCTCAAAAAGAACAAAGGAGAACCTGCGATATCGGACTCACTGCTCAAACAGACACCAGACTTCAATGGCACCCTAGAGATGATCCTAAAAAAACTGGCAGATGTCCATGACCTGGCCAAGACCACAAAGCAAACCACACAATACAGTTGGAGATAGCAGCGGTCAGAGCCGACATGCACACAGTTAATAACAGACTCACTGCGGCAGAACAAAGAATAAGTGATATTGAAGACGCATGCCTAAGCTCAAACAAGGAGCTGAGGACCTTGACAAAAATCATAACTACACTCCAGAGGCAAATGGCGGAACTGGAAGACCGCAACCGGTGGGGGAACATCTGCATACTAGGAGTCCCGGAGGGGGCTGAAGATACGTCAGGCTCATGCTTGGCCTTTCTCAAGGATCTGGTCCCCAAACTCACAAAACTAAAAATTTGACCGCCAGTTTGAGCTAGATTGGGCATACACGGTCTCCACCTTCAAATCCACAACAAGGAGGTCGGCCCGACCAATAATATGCAAGCCTTTGAGAGCACAGCACACGGAAGCCATCTTCAGTTTTGCTAGTAAAAACCACCAGATCTCATGGAATTGGCAGAAGATCATATTCACGCATGAATGGTGGACACTAGAAAGGGGTTCCTTACCTTAAGAGACAAGCTGAGGAAGGAAAATATACAGTTCTCTTTTATTGGTCCCCCAGATTCAGGATAAATGACCGCGGACGCTCTTACATTTTTGACGAGCCTAAGGAGCTGGCCAAATACCTGGAGGTCTGGACAGCCCAAGAAATTGAATCATCGCAAGCCGGGACCAGCAAAAGGAGAGCATCGCCTGAGCTGGGGAGTGAATGAACCTGCACAAGCCTGTACAAGTGTCTTTCAACATACAGCTACCTCAACAAACACTATCTACCTCAGCAGATACCTCATTAACTACCTCAACAAGCTACCGCATTGTCCACATGAAGTCTTGCACACAGGAAGTCTTGCCCTACGGAGCAACGAACAATCGCCATCGGCGGCGGCAGCTCCTCGATGCTCGATACCCGACACTTGATGACGGCTCTCTACACAAGAGACAATCTGAATATCCTTTATCCTGCACAGAAGCTGGGACAATCTTCCTATCCTTTACCCTATATAGATGCTGGGGCAATTGATAAGGGAGGGGGGACATAAACATAGAAGTAGCACAACTAAAGAATAATAAGCAGCTAGATAACTGTAGAATCTCTTGGGAACATGGAGACATTGAATACAAATCAGTTAATCCTCGAGAGGCGGGACGGCGACCCTGTCGTCGCACGCCCAACATACAATGTTTTTGTGATGGGGGAGGGGCGGGAGGGGGGAGAGAGGGGGGAGTAACTCAGCTCTTTGCTTTCTTCATTCTCTATCTTCCATTTCACTTGCACCTCTTTGTTCTCTACACAGGGGTTCTGGCAAGTAGTGATAACCTATGTAGTTGAGAGACCTAACATAGCTATCCATACAAAGCCGACACACAGTCCACACACAGCTTACAAGAGGCCTCTTGCCATACTGTATGTGGGTGTAGGGGGGCTAGCAACTCCATACAGCCCAGGCCACAGAGAGAGTATAACCACATGTCAGGTAGCTTGAATAGACTCGCCAGACACGCCTTACCATAGATAATGGCCAACAGTAACAGTCTCGGCCTGGCGTCTAACCTAAATATAGTATCCCTCAATGTTAAAGGCCTCAACCACCCCATTAAACGCTGGAAGATCCTAGAATACTTGGCAAAAACTGAAGGGGAGACATAATCCTCTTACAAGAGACCAAACTATCCATGGAGGATACTAGGCTTGTGAAAGGCAACTGGATCTCACAGGTGGCTTGCTCATCTGCCGAAAGGAAGAAGAGAGGGGTCATCACACTGTTATCGAAAAGATCCAACCTAACACTAGGATCACAGTACCATGATGAAGAGGGTAGACGTTTGGTCACACATCTGAGAAGGGGAGAGGAGCTAATCCATGTAGCTAACATATACGGTCCAAACATGGACGACCCGACCTTTTGGGAGGGGGTTTCACACAAACTAGATAGCTTCCCTCAGAATGACCTCATGGTGGTGGCTGGGGATTTTAATATGTCACTGGACCATATATTGGATAGACAGTCATCCTGCCAATATCAGCCGACTAACGCACACACCACACTCAAAAATATTTGCTCTAAATTCAACCTTAAGGACCCTTGGCGCCTCCAGCACCCAGCACTAGGGACTATACATTCTACTCCCACCCACACAACTTGAACAGCAGAATAGACTACATACTAATCTCAGGGCCTCACACACATTTGATAGAACACTCTGACATAGCACCTAGATTAGTTTCAGACCATTCATGTATTAACCTAAAGCTGAGCGGCTGCCACAATGAAGCAGCACTCCGGAGGTGGCGGTTTAACAGCAATGTCCTAACAGTCCCCGCGAACAAAGAAAAGATTGAGGAGGCCATAATGGACTACCTCAGACACTATGACTCACTGGGGACTAGTACCGCCACACTTTGGGATGCCCTGTAGGCAACCATTAGAGGCACAATAATTGAAATAAAATCCAAAATAAACAAAAACACAAACCTGCAGCTGACACAGCTCGAGCAGGTCATTAAAAGCCTAGAAACGGCCCATACCAGGGCCACTCAGGATACCAAACTCCTAGCAGACCTAACCAAAAAAAAGTATGAATACAACAAAATCCTGAGTGAAAGAGCGGGACTGTGGTTTAACAAATATAAGGCCCTTAACCTATGCGAAGCAAATAAAGCGGGGAAACTGCTCACCTCCTACTTAAAACTCAAACACAGCCAATTTACCGTCTCATCCATCACAGAGAACAGCAAAACCCACACAAGACACAAAGACATCCTCAAGATTTTTCCAGAGTTCTATCAGGAACTCTACGAAAATGACCAGACCATAGATCTAGAGGCATGCACAAAATACCTCAACCGACTCGGTCTTCCACAGCTAACCCGTGAAGACACACGGAGATTAGGGCAAGAAATTAGCGTCGCTGAGATTGAAATGGCGGTCAAATCAATGAAGGATAACAAGGCCCCAGGGCCGGATGGGTACACAGCCACCTTCTACAAGACCTTCCTAGAGCAGGTGAAACCTACCATGTAGCGGGTCTTTAACCACTGTGCAGATAGAGGGACTGTGTCTCAATCCATGTCGGAAGCCAACATAATATTCATCCCAAAGGAGGGTAAGGACCATCTGTCACCCAAAAACTACAGACCCATATCCCTTATTAATGTGGACTGTAAAATACACACAGAAATCTTAGCAACCAGACTCAACTCTGTCCTACCCAATCTGATAAGCAACTCCCAGGTGGGTTTCCTACATACGCGGATGTGTAACGACAATACTAGACTCCTCTGCCACATACTGGAGCATACGGCCACAGAGCCAGCAGTATCCATTACCCTTGATGCAGACAAGGCCTTTGATAGACTTTCCTGGTCCTTCCTGGAGCAATGCAGGCAACCTTTTGACTTAGGGGAAGAGTATATACGGATGATGATGGCCCTCTATGGGGACCCAAAAGCCCGTATTGTCATTAACGGGTCACTCTCTGAAACACTCACACTACAATGAGGCACAAGACAGGGCTGCCCACTGTCTCCCTCACTATTTTTGCTGGCACTGGAGCCCCTGATCTGTGACATCAAGATAAACACAAAAATAAAAGGGGTGGATGTTAATGGCGTTGAAATAAAACTTGCCGCATACGCGAGTGACATACTAATAGTAACGGAGCAACCGAAGAACTCAATTGAGGCCCTGATAGACACCATAGGAGAATACTCCGGGCACTCAGGAATCAAACTCAACAGGGACAAATTAGAATGCAAACCGCTGAACATCCACTGCAATAGGGACGTTCTAGGAGGGTCAGGTCTAGTCTGGCAAACAGGATTTATCAAATATCTAGGTATACACTTTGGGTGTGACTTAATGAGCACACTAGGCCACAACGAAACAATATTGCTAGAAAAGATATAGAAACTCCTGGAGGCCTGGTCCCCACAATTCATAACGTGGTGGGGCCGAATTGAGACGATCAAAATGATGATCACCCCAATGATTAACTACCTGATCAATATGCTTCCACTCCTACTCACAGATGACTTCCACCGCAAGGTAGACATCCTGATCTCCAAGTTCCTATGGAGAGGGAAGAAAGCGCGAATAAGCATAAAAAAACTAAGATTAAAGAAGAATCTAGGGGGGTAAATCTAGCAGACTTCAGAATACTCCAAATAGCTTTTCTAGCAAAGCAGGGATCTTACTGGATATCTCCCCTGAACGAATACACACCGGCCTGGCTACAAGTAGAGAGGGCCATACCGAACAACCTGGACCCCCTTGCGCTGTTAACAGCAAATAGGCATAGTCACGCCTCCAGGTCCATCTTTAAAAACACAAAAATTGCCTTAAGAAGGATAGATAAGAAAATGGAGAGCAGCATCAGGGGCTCTAAGCTGGATTCACTCTGGGCCAACAGTAGGATCCTATACAAGGGGAAATCCCTAACCTTCGACACATGGATAGAGAAAGGTATCCACCACCGATACCAACTAGAAGATGGGGCGTATCCTGCCACGTTTGCAGAACTGAAGTCTAGACATAACCTAACAGACATTGATTTCTACAACTTTTTGAAAATCAAAACGGCCATGTCCAAAATCAAACTATCGCCCGCACAGCCGTCAATGTCCCAATACATGGCAAACATCAACAGACTAGGACACCAAGTCTCACACCTCTACAAACTCCTACGCCCAAAGTCCACCAATCTTAACACTAAGACAATTAACTATTGGGAAAAACAAACTAAAAACACACTTGATGAACAAGAACGGGCAGCACTATGGACCTCTGCCTCGCGCAATAAAATCTCCCCGGTACTCTCACAAACAAAATTCTGGCTACTCCACAAGGCCTTCTGGACCACGGCACGCTTATTCTCACTAGGTCTCAGAGACAACGCACTATGCTGGAACTGTAGCAAGGAAAAAGGGGACCTAGCACACCTTATCTACCAATGCCCAACTCTCAAAACCTACTGGGAAAAAATCTTTGGTTTTATAAACAGGGTACTAGGCTGTACACTAACAACTGAATTTTCCTCCCTCGCCACCACATTTATGACCGCAGATCTAAGATCAGAGCACGATAACGACCTACTAGACCTGCTGCTGACCGCAGCGGTGAAAATGGTCCTAGCCAACTGGAAAGACACAAGTAAGACCTCATACAAAAGCTGGTTCAACTGGATTACGCACCTCAGAGGTGCGGACAACATTGCACTACAGAACTCACCCTGGAAACCAGCAACTAGAGGGATGTGGAAATCACTCGACACATAACTAGACTTCTACGAACACCCATGAAACCAATTCGTCCCAGCGACACACCCCCCTGACCCCTTTAAGTGCGGTAAAAAGAAGGTAACTGTGCGCAATCACTATGGCCCTATGGATCGGTTGGACTGACGAGTCTCCCTATCTCGCCCTAAGCAAGCAAGGGATGTGGCGGCTTGATCAGGCGTTTATAAGTCTCACAATTACTGACCCGTTCTTCTGTACTTCTTTCACCCCTTTCTCTCCTGCTTTTTTCTATCATCTTTTTTCTTGTTCTCACTAAACCACGGCAGGTGGGGTTAGCTAAGCATATGTTTAGAAGGGACTGTTAACACTGTTGTACAAACTACGAATGGCTAACCTTGTAACAGAAATGCTAATGTCTTGTCTATAAAAAATAATAAAATACTTTGAAATTTAAAAAAAAGGTGTCCGTTAATTACCTTCCAATTATAGGCAGATAAGCCTTATTGATTGCATTCAAAAAGTTTTGTGATGTTGCCTCCGCTATAAAATACAAAACTGGATGGAGGAGAGCCGCTTTCTAAGTACATTTCCAGCAGGCTTTCGATCAAGGGTTTCAACTATTGACCAGGTTTTCTGTTTTATTATGATCTACTGGAGAACCATGTTGATTGGCAGAGGCTGCACTTGTTGATTAAAAATCAATTTTTAATCTGATCCCAAGATCCAAACTCTGGAGTGTCTTAGTTGCCGTAGGTAATCCTTCTGATATCTTATGGGGAGGGGAACAGGCTCAGCTGACAGAAAGGGTTCCAGTCTCTAAAGGTGTTCGTCAAGGCTGTGTCTTGGCTCCCACCCTGTTTTCATCATACATTAACAACATTGTATCCTTTTTGTCCCACGGAGAATCAGATGCTGCATCTTTGTCTGACCTTAAAACAACAATCCTTTTGTTTGCGGATGACACCTTGCTGATTTCTAAGACTCCCTCAGGCCTCCAGTTCTGTGGGGGCTTTGAAATCAACACCTCTAAAACCAAGATGATGTCTTTCAATCAGCATAGATCGTTTAAGGCAAATTGACCTTTGGAGGTGTTCCTTTAGAAAAGGTAGATTATTTTGCATACCTGGGCATCACATTTGCAGAGTTCAGATCCTGGCATCTTCATATTGACACCGCGACCATGAAACTTAAGCAGATCTCAGGAATAATACTTAAGGAGCTCTCGACAATACATACAAAACCTACTTTTCCTGCACTAAAGATCTATGTGGCCAAGGCTTTGGGGTCAGCCCGGGATGGGGCTGAGCTATGGGGGTTTTAAAATATGACGATATTACAAGAATGGAGAGCAAATTCCTTGGGACTCTTGTATCTCTCCCAGCCAGCACCACAATATATCCTCTGTTTAGTGACTTCGGCACCCCCTACCGCTTCGAGTGTCTACAGCTGGCTGGGCTGAGGAAAGAGGTACGTCTTGACCGATTTGTGATCACCCAAGCGAAAGTGCCTCCCATGTTTTGTATGCATTTCAAGCCTATCTATCTCCTTGGTATACTAAGCTTGTATTTAGCTGTAGGCTGATAGGTGTACGGAATTGTCAGGAAGCCCTTTGCACCGTTAGATCAGACTACTCTTACCCTGTAATGGCCATTTCTGTTGCAAAAGTTTTAGGTGCTATGTGGGTGATTCATGGTAAAGCCCTTCCGCTCCTTTCGACTTGATGTGCACTATTTGAGTGCATCTCCTTTTTTGCTTGTTTTATCTGATAATCAATCAATTATGATTTTACTTTTATGTACAGATTTTATTTATTAATTGATGAATTTTTTATATGATCACTTTTGCAATGGATTATGCTGTACATTGTATCTTTTGTATATGGCGTGTGCTTTTATTGCCCTGGTGACCGAAATAAAGTAACTTGAAAGGAAATGAAAGGATAAATCTGGCCCCTAGCTTTTCATTTTTTATACAATCAAACTCAAGCTGCAGTAGACGACAAGCTATGTTGTTTGAGCTTCCGCCCAAACACAAATTTACTTCTTCTGTGCACATGTGTATTGCAATAACAACAAGGTGATGGATGGAATGATTTAATTAATCTCAGTCACTGGCAATCGCTTGGGGTTAATTAGCAGTGGCTGAGATAAAGTCAAGCATTCCATCCACCACTATAATGTGCACATGTGTATAAACTGTGCTCTGAAATATTGTGAAGTTATTTCGATCTTAAACATTTTAAACAGTGGTGGCCGGCACGGATAAGGGGTGGCGGGGTGAGGAAGGTGAATGTACAGTTAAAAAAAAAAAAACACAACTTATTGCTGCATCCTGCGTCCCCGCTCCATCTCTCCTCCAAAGGACTCTGGCCTAGAACAGGGTCAGGAACCAAGAAGAAAACCCAGGCTCCCCTGACCGATCACAATGCTGCAACGTGGAACCTTTGCCACATGAGACAATCTTTTTAAGCAGTTTGTATCTTGCGTCTAGTATTTTAAGTCAGCCATTTCTTGGAGAGAGGCTTGGTCTACGCTAAGAAAGCATTTGTCCAAGCCTTTCCTCATTTTTGCACTGTGTGGCAAACACAAACAGGAAGCAAACGTTTGGCAGAATGCCAATGGCAAAGATTCTCTTCTTTTTTTTTTTTTTAATCTTTATTTTAAATTTTATACTTTATAATTAACACAGGGCATGACAAGCATAATATACAAAAAGTTAGTAGTAAGAAAAAAAAAGCAAAAGAGGAAGAAAAATACATAAACAGCCAGCATAAGACAGGGAATAATTAAATAGTTGCCTAGAAAGCTAGAAATCCAAGAGGCTATCAAGGGTTGGCATATTAAGACTAATACAGTGAAAGAAACCAAATAAACAAAGCAAAAAAAGGGAGACATGAGCACAACATAAGATACATCTGTGTAACTATGCTGCCAATAATGGGGCCAGCTCAATCATACCCATCAACCATTAAACCAATCCTTGATGGGGGCCCAAATTCTAGTTCCCAATTCCCGCCTATTTCTACCTCTTAACAGATAGACAGACGACTCCAGGTTATATAATGCAAGCATCCTAACTCTCCAATTAAGAAAAGTTGGAGCTTCCGGGCTAATCCACTGCGATGTAATACATAACCGAATCGTTGCCATTGCTAAAAAAAGAAATGGAGCCGTATATCTAGAGCCACCCACAGACCCGGTGCTATCACATCCCATTATCACTAATTCCGGAGAGATTTTGACCTGAATCTTTAACACTACATTGATGAAATGCTCAATTTCGTGCAGGAATACCCCCAACTTAGGACACAAATAGAACATATGTACTGCATCAGCCCCTTGAAGTCCACACCTAGCACACCTATCACCCTTCCGTCCACCCACCTTTGCAATCTTAGCCGATGTGTAGTACAGATCAAACATCGCCATATAGCACTGGGTCTGTAGACTACCGGATGCTAAAATCTGCCTTGCTAACTGTACCGTAAGCCTTATGTCAACCCCCACCTTGCCAAATTTCCCCACCCACTTCGAGTCCTGCAGATCTAAATCATCCAGTAGACAGGATAGAAGATACTGATAAATCATACCTATTCTTGCTTTCTTTGGGGCCATTTCAATTATTGGTACGCTTCCAAGCTTTATGACCATCTCATTTCGGGGTTGATCAAGAAATCTTCTGATCTGGAGATATTTAAAGAAATCATGGGTATGTAAATTAAACTTCTCCCGAAGAAAAGAAAAGGAAGCCATTTGCCCCCCGAGCACAAATCGCCAATGACCTGCAAGCCCAATGACTGCCACCTAAAAATAACCTGATCCTGGAAGATCAAAGGCAGCATTCCAGCAGCAGAGAAGAGCGTATAAATATTAATGTTTGCAATTGCACACCTGCGGCGAATCTTCAGCCAATTCACAAACATTGAACCTTGTCTTTTTAAAATAACTCGGTTCAAGTATCTTTACTAGAATGCCCTTAGCAGCATCCCCCAGGCCTATTTCATAGATAGTAGGTCTATTTGCCAAAGGGACCTCGGCCCTCTCCCCTACTAAAAGTATTCCAAAATGTTTCAGCATAGCTGACCAATAATACATTAAGAGATTAGGGACCGCCCATCCCCCTCGATCTCTAGGGAGACACATCCATTTGGCTGCCCTACGTGATCGACGGTAGCCCCATAGAAATCTAGAGCCAGCCCTCTCGGCACTGCTCAGAGAAGCTTGAGAGAATTCTAACGTGATAGTTCCGAACAAATACAATAATTTCGGCAGGACCAGCATTTTAAGAATATTACATCGACTATACAGAGAAAGATGCAAATGATCTAATCTTCCAAGTTTTATATTGATAGATTTAACCACTGGGAGCATATTCAAGTCAGGAATACTGGTTACTGAGGCAGAAATTTTAACCCCCCCGATACGAGAGACGTCAGAGGGACACATAAAGGCTGAATGAAGAATCTGCGTCTTATCGACGTTCAGCTTATATCCTGACGATGATCAGAATTGCTCTGCCATATTTTTTATGGTCGCAAACGCCGAAGAGACATCCCTTGTTAAAATCACAATGTCGTCCACATATGCCAGCGTCTTATAGTCTGTGCCATTAACCTTGACCGGCAAAATATTCGGATCCACTTCAATTTTGCTAAGAAACAGGTCGATGTACAGAGCAAAGAGCAGCGGCGAACACGGACAGCCTTGCCTTGTGCCCCTACCGATGTTAAATAGCCCAGTTTCCTGCCCTGAAATACGAATTGTTGC
Source organism: Triturus cristatus (assembly GCF_964204655.1). Classification (NCBI taxonomy): domain Eukaryota; kingdom Metazoa; phylum Chordata; class Amphibia; order Caudata; family Salamandridae; genus Triturus; species Triturus cristatus. The sequence continues at coordinate 984,461,080 of NC_140592.1, read as the reverse complement.
CAGTGGAGAGATATACAGTGCTTGCACTGCCTGTATAAATTCCATGCTAAATCCCTTCCAATGGAGCACTGCCCACAAAAACCCCCAGGAGACCCTATCGAACGCCTTCTCGGCGTCCAATAAGATCACCCCGGGGGCAGATTCCGTGGCCTGCGCCCAATCTAACAAGGCGATAACAAGCCTAATGTGATCAGCTGTGTCCCTGCCAGTGATAAAACCATGTTGCCAGATAGACACTAATGGGGTAATTTCTGCAGCGAGCCTAGTAGCTATTATCTTCGAGTAAATTTTACTGTCCGTGTTAATTAAGGAAATAGGACAATACGATGACAGATTCAGGGCAGGTTTATCTTTCTTTTTAAAAAGTACAATGGTTGTTTGCCTCCAAAATTCAGGCATAATGCCCCTCTGGGCGTCCCTAAACACTGATAAGACGTCCTGTCGGATTTCTTGGGCGAAGGCCCTATAAAATTCTAGCGGAATAGCATCCGGACCGGCGGCCTTCCCATTAGCCAGAGATTTTATAGCCAATTCAACCTCTTCCCATACAATGGGGGCTGAGAGAACTTCATTTTGGTCTATTGTAAGTCTGGAGGTATCTATGCCCTGCAAAAATCCTTCAGCCATAGACTCAATAGATGTTATGGCCTTCTCTTCCTTATATAGCTGAGTATAAAACTTCGCAAAAACATCCATAACCCCCTCCTGAGTGTCCTGCAACTAGCCTTGCTGATCCAGAACACTGATAATTCAGTTTGCCTTACTTCTCTGCTGAAGCCGTTTGGCAAGAACTCTGCCACAGTTTTCGCCAAATTCAAACATCATTGCACGATATTGAGTATATTTTGCAGCCAGGTCCTTCCTGAAAAATTCCAATAACTTAGATTTGACCTTGGCCACCGTCTGTTGACTTTGGTCGATATTCAGACCTTCCTTGATATTCTGTGTCAACGCTATCTCTGCGACCCATAACTCCTCTACACGACCCTTGATCTGATCCTGAATGGTACTCCAGCGATAAGCCGCGAAGCTCTTGGTCTCCCCCTGCACTGCGGCTTTAAATGTATACCATACTATGCCATCCGGCGCAGTTTTTCGATTAAAACTAAAGAATTCTCTTATCCATTTGATCATGTGGTCCCGGTAAGACTGATCCAAGAGAAGCTTTTTTTCAAAAGTCCATGATCTAGGGGCTCTAGCCGACCACCCCCAAGGATACTCCATAATCACAGAGTTGTGATCTGATAAGGTTCTCGGAGGAACTTCAACCAATGCCTCCCCTATCAGTTGATCTGAAATAAAGAGATAATCCAGCCGCACCATTTTGTTATGGGGGGCAGAGTAATATGTAAAACCATCCTCAGTTTTTTTGTGCCAGTGCCAAACATCAACGAGTCCATGTTCGGAGATTAGCGTCTGAAGGGCCTGAAATACCCTTGGCTTTCTCCCATAATACTTTTGATTACCTAGCAGATTAAAATGGCCTGGCAAATGAATATTCATATCCCCACAAACAATCATTGGGTGTGACCACATTGCTAATTCAACATTTAAACACTTCATAGTTGCCGGATCATCTAGATTTGAGCCGTAGATGGAACAAATCGAAATAGGCCTGATATTAATCAAAATTTCAGCTACCGCCCACCTTCCAGCTCCATCCACCATTGCTGTTTTGCAGACTCCAACCCCGCGCCTTACCAATATAGCCACCCCTCTGATCATTGAAGACTGTTTTGTACAGGCTACTAAATCAGACCCCAGGAGATTCAAACACTCCGCTTACCCCATGGCACGTGCGTCTCTTGTAGGCACAGAATATCAAGTTGCATAGTTTGTAGAACTTTAGATAAAAGGGCCCGCTTCTTGCCATCATTCAGGCCACAGATATTCCATGTAGCTATACGTAACCTACCCGGCACCATTTAAGCAAAGCATATATTCCAAGCTCAATGTATCCCTGAATACTGCTGTAAAAACACCATCCTTTTTATTCATACAATCTGTAACAACCTCATCACTAACATTATGCTTGTCATGACTACGAAACCCCAGAGTCCAAACACCAGAGCCCCCCTTCCCCTCCGCCCTTGAGACCAAATCAACCCCCCACCCAGTCCCCCTTACCACTCCCCCACCCCTGAACTACACCCCCCTTACGAGGCAACAGGACCTGGGTCCATATGATTGTAAAATTAGCAGGCTGCCCATCGCTCTCCCCTAGATCCTCCCACCCACCTTAGCCAGACAAGAAAAAATGGAGAAAAACTAGCAAGGGAGATTCAAGATAAACAAATGAAACATCAACACCAGCCAATAAAGAAAAACACCCCCTCACTTCTTTGCCTACAAAGGATAGTGATCCCCTGTGATGACTGACCATAAAAAGACATCATAAACCTACATAGCATTCAAAAATTCCTCTGCCTGGATTTCAGATAGGAAGAATCTAGTCTGACCCTGGTAGAATATTTTCAGCCTTGATGGAAAAAGCAAAAAAGCTTTTGCCCCTTTTGCTTGGAACGCCGCTATTAACTGGCGGAGCTGCCACCTCCGCTCAAATGTTGCTTGACAAAAATCTGGTCTGACGAAAACCTCACAGCCTTTCCCAACTCTCTTCCTATCTGGTCTTGCTAAGTCGTAAACACCCTCTCTTGCTACGAAGTTATTTAGGCAGATCAATATGACCCCGGCTTCTGCTTCAACTTCAAAGGGAAGCGATGTGCCCTCTGGACCTCCGACTGCCAATCCCATTGTTTTAAATCCAGGAATGCTTCTGAGAAAAGCTCGACAACAAACTGCCTGGGATCAGACCCCTCTCTGCCTTCTGGGATACCTAAGATTCTTAAATTGTTCCTCCTGGCTCTATTTTCCAAATCCGTTAACTTCCAGATCATATCATCCCTTTGTGCCTTGGCCATATCCGTAAGACCATTTTGTATTGCCAGGTCATCTTCCAAGGCAGAGATCCTTTCCTCAGCCTCTACAATTCTTGACGCTATATCTGAGCATGTTTTGGCAACTCTCCGGATTGAGTTCTGCATCTTGCGACATGCTCCCTGTGTCCGAGAGCTCTCCTGGCGTGCCTCTTCTCATGGTTCATAATAGTCTGGTAGATGGTTGATAGCGTTATCTCTACAGGAGGCCCTTGAACACCATCAATAGGTTTGGAAACATCGGCGGTAGGGCCAGGCTGGGTAGAGAATGAATAATCCCATACCATTGATCCTGCTGACCCCGTTAGGCCAGATATCTTATTGGAAACCGCCCCCCCTTGACCGAATGATTTAGGTCTTGCAGATTTTCGAACAGTTCCCTCACCTCCGGATAAGTGTTCAGCCTTTTGTGCTCCCCCAAACTGCCAGTCGGTTAAATCACTATCGTCATCCTTCCACTCTTTGTCAAGATCTTCATCCTCTGAGGACCCTGTATGGTCTGACATATAATAGAATTTGCCTACCCCTTCCGTCTCTTTGCTTGATCCGCTGCCATCGACAAGGATCAGTAAGCTAGATTCTTGAGCCTCAGTTCTTGCCATATCGATATCCTTACTGAGTGATTCCGTATTCAATTGGCTTAATTGACCCCCCTTGGGCACTACAGAAGTTGGTCGGGAAAGGTGCCATGGTATGGAGTACATTGTTCTCTTTGGGAGCTGTCTCAGAAAAATTTCCACTAACTCCATCAGATAGCATATTGCTGCTTGAACGGATCGTCAACTGGGCCAATACATCCACCCCAGCCTGCTTATCACGAGAAGAAATGTTACACTCAGGGGCCAGGACTGAAAGAACTCCATTGGGAGCCTCTATGGTGGATGAGCCTGCCTTCAAGTCTGCCACGTTGAGCTCATTCCAAACTTTCCCGTTTGCCATCTGTTCACGCTTACCAGAGCCCGTGCTCACCGGAGTTGCCAATCTTCAAGATTTCCCCGCTTGCAGCCTAAAGATCGAGGGGAGCGTCTGCTTCGTGTGGCTGGCTCCCACACCGACCGCCTGAATCCGACCCGAGGCTCCCGCCGCCATCTCCTCCACTCCACAGGCGGTCTGCAAATCTTTTCCGCTGAGGGCTTTCCCTGGGCTCACCGCTTGTGCTGTGACAGCGCGGGTCTTCGGCATCTTCGGCGGCGCCTTCGGGGCTATTACGGTGTGGGCACACCAGAGTGTCCAAGGTACGCCGAGCCAAGCTGGGAGCAACTGAGGTATTATAATCAATGATTTCCTGCAAAGCTTAAACAGACGCCACAGCATAGCCCTAAAGAATACCGTTTTAAGCTATACACTGCCTTCAGCTCATTCCATTTCATTTCATCACAACGGTCACTTAAATGGGTGAAATTAGCCAGGGGAGCTCACAGCAACTGCTCACACAGCCGAGTGACCGGCCGCCATCTTGTCCCCTCGGCAAAGATTCTCTTCAAATAAGTAATAGAGAAAACACAGAAAAAGACCAACAAGTATTGTCCAGACCATTCAGTTTGAATGAAAACAATTTAAAAGCTACTTTTATTCTTCCAATGAGCATAATATGCTCGTCATGTACAGTTGAATGTAAATATCTTAACTAACAATATTAAGTGATGTGTTTTATAACACTCATCATTGTACATAGCTTAATTAGCTTAACATGATAATCAAGAGAATTAGTACTTGCACAAGCATTCTCAACAGAGGCAGAAGCAGTGGACCAGATCCGAAAGTGCCACAGTAGAGTGCTGCAGAGTGTCGAGTAACTGCTAACTGTCGCTGCCGCTGCTGAGAGCCGAAGTGGAGCGACAAGAGCCCCAGGATAGAGAGGGGGGACACGGAGGATAACGGATATCTGGCAAGTTATCTGATTAGATGCAATGTTGTAAATTCCAAAACAAACTTACACTTACACAAAATTATAAGTTTACCTTTGTGAATCAGGCCCAAAATATCTATTGATTCTCATTGTCTGCTTGAATATTTCTTCTGCACGGCATTTTGTATTCGAACTAGACCTTTGCAGAAAAATGTGTGTGAAATTAGGAACTGGCAAAATTTGTACAAACGCAGAATAGTGTAAATTCCACAAATTAGACAAGCATAATGGAAAATTATCTATGGGCCTGGTTTAATGCAGGAAATTCATAAAACACAGTGAATGAAACAATTGTAAAGTTGACGAAGTGGCACCCCAAGCCATCTCTTTCAAATAACATTTCAAACACTTTAAAAATACAAGTGTGTCAGTTTTTTCTGTGTAACATATATATTTTTACAAAATGCTATCTAACTGCTAGCATCTTTTGATTTTAGACTTCGACCTGCTGCTAACATATATTCCATGATGACTTCCTGGAAGGGAGAGAGCTCAGGAAAGGATTGTCAATACTTTTAATATGATCAAAACTTAATTAAAAAATATGCCACAGGTGTGACCTCTGGATAGTGCTTAGGGCCAAGTGTGTTCCACTACGAGGCAAGGTGGATGCTGGAGGGTCAAGGTGACCTCAGACGCATCCATTCTGCTGGACATGGTGTCTGTTCTGTGGGGGTAATATTCAGGTGGACGCAGGGAATAGCACCTTTGAACAAGGTATTGAATTAGTCACATAAACATGCACTGAGTTTTGATTACTTCATGTTATATTTTACGTTGGTGGGTGTTAATATTATGTTTGTAGTGTAAGTATGGTGTAAAATGTTCTGTATAAACTGTAACACTATAATAAGTTATTGAATGTACTGCTGTAGTAGATACACATAGGTGTCTTTACAGGCTTGCGTTTCATAAAGTGGGGTGATAGTGGTGGTGAATTGTAGTTTTGCGTACTGGGATGTGCTTCAATTGCACACCTTTTCGCAGTAGCTGGTGACGGGGTCTCAGCAAGCACTGGACTGCCTTTTCGCATTGATGTGTGTATCTGCAATGTCTTTCCATCCACAGATTGTATGGTATCATGAAAAACCTACCTGCAATATTCCTTAAATCCTGTGTGACCTTAAATTACTATTTCTCCTCTTTATTTTGAATGCACATCTGCTTACCATATATATTTTTTTGTTTTACATAGTTTTATATAGCCCAAACTTGACCCGAATCGGTTATCAGAGCGCTTTACATAGCACCAATTGCATTACATTTTTGTTAGGCACGGGAGATTAAGTGATTTGCCCAGAATTACAGGATGTTCAGCGTCATTGCCGAGACTCAAACCCAGTTCCCCAGATTTGAGGTCACCCACCCTAGCCGTTAGACCAACTCCTCTCCTATATACCTATTCCATATAAAAACTACTCTTAAATCTCAAGCCATCTTAAATCTTTTCTTTCAGTCAGCTACTTTTCTTACATATCCCCCTCTAATGATCACATCTAAGTCACTAATGTACCACTAAGAAACTTATGCTTAGAATGGTTAATGGTGGATTTGACCAGTTATGCAGGATCATCCCCAAACGTTTTGCCTTCAACCTCCTGTTTTCTGATCCCATTTCTGTTGTTTTGTAGGGCTTTGCTCACTTTACTACTGCTATTAATGCTAAAGTGTTTGTGCGCTCCCTTTTAAACATAGCAACATTGGCTTACTCCCAATTAGTACATTTAATTTACTTGTAAGTCCACGTAAAGTGGCTCTACATGGGCCAGGGCATGTAAACTAAATGCTAGTGAGGGGAAAAACTCACAGAATTTTATTCCATGGAAATAAGTAGAGCTACCTAAAAATTCAGCGAACTTTCTCAGAGTTCCATGAGCAGCAGAATTCCAGTCTGTTGCTCGTGCTGATTTTTAGTACTGAGAGATTGTCCCACTCTGTAACATCAGTGCAAACAGCACTTCATGGCATGCCTGAGAGCGCTGCTTCCTTCTGCCACTCGAGTAGAAAGCGGCAGCTTTCTCAACGCATGTGGTAGTGACCTACCTTGACAACCTGCAATAAAAAACCTTACAGGGATGCGGTCTAGCGCTTGTTCCTTTTTTTAGGTTTATATATTGTAGAAATTAGATTTTTCTCTTTCTCATTGGTGTAGGGTCACCCTTAGTCTACGGGTTCTCAAACGAGGATCAACACTGGAGTGAAAATCAAAGATAAGTTTATTGCACTCAAGAGTGGAATTCCGTCATGCAGACATGATCAATGTCTGAGAGGCAACTGCCTAACATATATTGCAGTACAGCTTTTATACTACTGTCCAAGCCTTAAGCAAACAAGGGTGAATTGCTGGAAGTTCCCTTCGTTACTGATATGCAGAAGCTGGTAAGACATATACCTCTCACCCATATGCAGAAATACATTTATATCCTTATAACATTCATGTGGTCAAAGAGCACCTGCGTTCAAGAAACATTTCCAAGTAGCAAGCCTCTAGTTTCTGCACGTAAGCATGTTTGCATAATTCTGAGTGATGCACACACACACACACATTTGTAAAGTCCCTGGCAGATAGCAATGGAGAGCAGAGAGACAAAATGGATACATAAGACAAAATGGATGACAGCATAGGCTAACTTTAGCACAAACCCAATTTCACTGTTCAACAGTTCCTCCTTTTTAGCCTTTGCTAAATACATTTTGTGGGTTAATATTGGGAATGGTATGTATGCAAGGTAAGAGCCGGCAGAGTGGGCGATGTGAGTTTGTGGATGTAAAGCAATAGGAGGACTGAGCACGGGAAAGCATACATGTGTATTCGGAGTCGACAGGGGGTACAGGTGCTAGTGGCAATTGGGCAATTAGGGCAACAAGGTCGTGGGTGGTCAGTTCCTGGGCACCTTCAGTGACATCGTCATACAGGCTTCCTACATCTATGTTCATTCAGTCATTAACCTCCTTTCTGGTCATCAATTGTTTGTGGGTATCTATTTTGCGTATTTTTTGTGGGGTGCAAGAGGTTCATGCTGATATGCAACTTGAGTACATCAGTGGCATTCACTGAACACAAATACAACAAGTATAGCACCTCCAATGCAGGTTGCTATAATCAGTAACTTCCAGCCCCAGGATGTGAGGAGGACCCAGAACTATCCAGACCAATTCAGGTCCCTGCTTCCGGGTGTATTTCGGCAGCTATTTTATGCAGTTTGGAGATGGCTTGGTAAACATTGGGGGCGTTGTCAGGTATATAAACATAACAACTGCTTCCTATGATGCGACATTCTCCTCCCCTATCAGCAAGAATGACATCTAAAACCATGTAATTCTGTAAAGTTACCACCCTACTCGCCTGGACTTCTGCTGTTAAGTCATCCAGAGCTCCTGCGGTTTGATTTATCACTGCCTCAACCACCCTTGTTTTTCGTCTAAGCCTTCTGCTATTTATGGTTGGACCAACAAAAAAGAAGAAACCTAAGTTGAAGTCAACGTATTCCTGTAACAACGTATCGGTCTGATCCACTCCGCTAATATGAATTGACCTCTTAGTGCAGTTAACAGGTGATCGGTCAGAACATATTAGTGGCCGTTTTTGATAAGAGGACGGGGCTGTATAAACTGATGGTAATAGAAATGCTAAATACCAGACACCCACCCAGTTGAGTGGCAACCAACCATACATGCTTGTGCCACAGATAAAATATGTGTTCTTCGAAGCTACAAATAATGGACTGTTGGTGGTTTTCAGGGTAACAGTGGTGGAGCATATACTAATACTAAGTTGAATGAACCCCAGACCTTTTATACAAACCACCCCTGGTCGTGCAATCACATGTAGTGATAACGCCTGCAGAGGCCGGGCTCTCTTAGTTAATCTGGTATAAGTAACCCTTCCGGAGTTATTTAACACCTCTATTTCACTTAACTCGGCTGCAGTCATATTTGTGACTGCACATTGGGAAGTTGACACAGTGCCCGACCTTTTTCTGTATAAATTGTTTCCGAACTGCGGAAACCATTCTCCGCCAGATGTTGTGTTTGTATGGAATGCTCCCATTGCTAGTATCATCCATGATATACAGGAAGCATGGATAGAAAATGGGTAAGGAACAAATGAGATGGCTTGGTGGACAGAGTGAGGCAGCAGTCCACACACCCAACAATTGGTCATGTTGACTACAAGGTGGTTTTGATGGAGGATCTGGATGAACGTGTTATTCCAGTACCATTCCCTTCGGGTTTTCCTTCCAGAGGGTAAGGCGAAGTGGTGATGTTCTGGGGGTGTGGGAGTAGGCGCTAGTAATGAATGCATGGGAAACCTGATATGCAAAACCCATGCTATCACAAAGATACCAACAGTAGAAATTAATGCCATCAATAAACACATTATTGTTTTCTCGCGTCCAGACCAGCCCGGTACAGTGGGCTGGAGTATGGGCTGGTGGTCCTCCATTGTATATTTTTATTTAATCCCTCATTAGTTCATCACCAATTCTTTTACAAATCTCTTCACAAATATTCAATCGTGTCTGTGGTCTTTGCCCTGAAATAATGTCACTAAAACAACAGGAGGGTGGAAAAAGTACACTGTTCAGGCAGATGGTGAAAATTTTACTTTTCTGAGGATGTCGAGGACAACAGAAAAACAAAGTATGCGCAACAGGTCATTCGGGGGCAGTTATTGTGAGGAAGATGTAGATCTAATTCGGGGTCCATTTAGCAGTCCAAGTGATGGTGTCTGCCATTACTTGTATATATCATCCACCAATTCCTCTCCCACAGCTTTCATGTGTCATATATTGCTTGTCTCAGGGGTTGGAGGTAAGGACCCCTGTAGTAACCAGTTGGTGAAAATCCGGGAACTGAAGTGCGCTCCCCAGACAGCAAGCTGCTATAAATCAGCGGCCAGAGAGACCTAATTTCCGATATTAGTTCAAGTCCTGGGCAGGGGGTAGCGATGTGTATTTCGATGTCCTGGGCATTTTTTCGAACTGTGTACCCTTTGATTCTTCCCACTCAATGGTCACTTACTCGGATGATCATGGAATGTCTTTCACTAATTCTTTGCCTATTGCTTCCAATACCTTTATCAGGACCTCCCTCTTTAAGTCATATGACTCAGGGCCTGTATAATAGCCTTCTGGGGAGAGGTCAGATTATTTCAATTGGTCACCTAGACAGATCACGACAACCTTACTCTTCCAAGGATATCGTGGCCACACAGTGGATACCGTAGTGAATGTCTCTTGCCCAGGATTCAGCACAAGGACGTCAATATATATCCTCCTAGGTGTTCGTTCTATTTTGCAACCTCTAATCCTGTTCATCGGCATTCTGAAATGCCGGGCTCTTGATGTGGGAAGTGGGAACACTGGGTTTTAAGTTATTTTCACGGATTCAGGGGGTGCTGTAGCCACAAACCCCACCAAACCTAGTTTGGACGCTCCTGTAACACAGAGCCTCCTGCCAAGTAGGCCCTCTAACCAAACTAGACTCGCCGGACCCCTTCCTTATGGTGTCCCAATTCAGTTCTTATTTTCGTGGTCTCAAGTTGTACTTGTCTCATCCAGCCGCTGTTTGGTCAGTAAAAAGTAGTTTGTTGGCCGTGGAAATATACGGTTCCTTTTTCTCCTCGCTTAGGGCACTATGTATTATTACCGAATCCTCAGACCTCCGTTCCTGAGCGAAGCCCGTTGGCACCCTTTTGCAGTGCGTCAGGTGGACCCAGTTCTTTTTGTTGGGGACTCGGACTGCTTTTCGGGTTGCCAGTAAGACCTGTTCTGGCCCCTTCCACTGGGGCTCCAGATTTTTGGACCACTGAAAATTCTTCATGAGGACCCAGTCACCAGGCTGCAGGAGGTGCCCTGGACCCTTCGAGTTATCTGGCAGTGAGTCGTGTACTGTTGGTGAATCAGAGAGAGATTGTCTGTCAGTTCTTTCATATAATCTAATAATATAGGGTATTCCAGTTCTTTAATCTTTTTTGGGCGTGGTGGGCCTCATGCAGTCATCAGCCCACCAAATACTATTTCATGTGGTGTAAGGCCAGATCTACTGTGGGCAACTGCACGAGTGGACATGAGTGCTAAGGGCAGGGCATCCGGCATCTTGAGTCCTGTTGATGCTTGCACTTTTGCTAGTTTAAGTTTCAGAGTTTCGTTATATCTCTCCACCAGTCCTGCAGACTGGGGATGATTAGCAGCATGAAACTTCTGGTGTATGCCTAAACTGTCAGTTATTAGTTTGATCACTTGTCCAATGTAATGGGGCCCATTGTCACTCCATAAAATTCTACAAATCCCAAACCGAGGAAAGTACTCTTTTAACAATATTTTTGCAGTGGTGAGTGCAGTATTGTCTTTTGTGGGATAGACCTCCACCCATTTACTGAAGGCACACACGATAACCAAAACATATTTCATGTTGTGGCAACGTTTGAGCTCAATGAAGTCCGTTTGCAGTACTTCAAATGGAGCGTTGGGCGGGAAGAAGCCTCCTTTTGGAGTTGTTACCCCTTTTCCTGGATTGTGTTGTAGGCATCTTATGCAATGTTTAGCGTGGTGTTCAGCTGTTTTCTTAATGTCTGGGTGGTCCCATACCTGCTCTAGCTGTTTGCTGTACCTTTCATATTGACATGGGCTGGGCCATTGGCCATTACTACGAATGGCAGTACATAGGAACTTGGCAGTTTCCACTTTCTCCAGCACCTCTCGCTATCCAATATTCCTGTCTTTTCCCAGTGTTCTATCTCCTTTCTAGTGGGCATCTTTTGTATTTCCCTGACTTCCTCATGTACATTGCGAGTTTTTCTGCTTCTTAATATAGATTTTATCTTGCTGACTGCGTGTTGTGTCTTTCGCTGTTCTATCGGCAAATGCATTGCCATGGCCCATGTCATCCACTATTTTCTGCTGTGCATTACACTTAATGATGGCTATGCGTTTTGGTAGTGTCAGTGCTGTTAATAATTTCTGAACTAACTCTCCATGCTGTATTTTCGTGCCATGTGATGTCAAAAAGCTCTTTTCCTTCCACAGACGTCCGAAATTGTGTGCAACGCCAAAGGCGTATAGACTGTCTGTGAAGATATTCATATTGAGTCCCTTGCTTAATTCGCACGCTCTAAGTGATGCAATAACCTCTGCTGCCTGTGCAGATTTATAGGGAATACGGGCTGTTTCCACAATGGTTTGTAGTGTAGTGATGGCGTATGCTGGTGTGGTGGTGCCATCGGGTAATTTAAAACACGACCCATCCACATAGAGGTCACCATCAGAATCAGGTAGGGGTGTGTCTGTAAAATCTATTCTCCCTTCTGTCTTTTTCTCTGTGGAGAAACGGCAGTCGTGCATGTCAGTGGATTACTTTAAAGGTAAGGGTAGCTGGGTTTAAGGTTAAACAGCCTTTGTGTGTGATATGTGGTACCAACAAGGTAAGTTCATAACTAGTGAGACGAGCACTTGTGAGATGTTGGGTCTTGGTTCGATTCAGCAACACATCTACTGAATGGGGGACAAGGATCGTTAGTTTGTGGTCTAGTACAAGTCCCGCTGACTGTCTGATGGAGATGGCAGTTGCAGCCACCGACCTCAAGCATCCAGGAAGAGCCCTGGCCACAGGATCTAAAACTGCTGAAAGGTATGCACATGGGCGTAGTTTGTCTCCATGTGGCTTAGGTTCGGTCTGAGAGTGCACAACCTGTACGGTCGTGGACATAGAGAAAAAATGGTTTCGTATAGTCAGGAGTGCCAAGGACCGGGGAGGAACAGAGTGCCGCTCGGAGCTGTTGGTATGCGCTCTAGCATTCTGGGGACCAAGGTAAAGGAAATGGGGTATTTTTTAGTGGTAAGGGCGAGAAGAGGTTTGATAATGAGGGAAAAGTTAGGAATCCATTGATGGCAGTAGGATGTTATGCCCTAACTTCATTTTGGGTAAAAATTAACTGCTTGTAAACAAAAGAAAGATGAAACAACATCTGATTTCTTCAACAGGTTTAAAGAAACATTCCATGACTATAATGTTCAAGACACAACCTCTGATACTGGCAAACACTTGATTGTAGATACATTTATGGCAATCTTACTACCCAATATTTTGCAGAAATTACAGTTAGCAGAAAGTACATGGGCGATGTCCATTCCAACGAGAATACTAGACGAGAATACTAGACATGGCCCAGTATTACGAAAGTCAGGTTAATGACGAAAAGGAAAACAAGCATTGACATTCCAATAGGTCTCGCCTTTGGGACCTTGTAAGTAAAAAAAGCACTTAAGTGTAAGACTTCACATTTCCATTTACTGCATCCTAAATACGAAGTAAATGTAAACGTAAAGTCTTATACTTCCGTTTTTTTTTTACTTACAAGGTCCCGAAGGCGAGACCTATTGGCTATGCCAATGCTTGATTTCTAGTGTGACTCCTGTTAAAAGCCCCACACGAGTGCCTGGTGGGATTGCGAGTCTCCAAACTAGGGCGAGCGCAAATCTCTTTTGTTAATTGAGCATTTCTCACCTTCTCAGTTAACAACATTAAAGTTCGAAGAATATTGGAACGTGATTGTTACGCGGCACACAGCCACCTTTACCTCGCTCTAGACCTAGCGGATGTGAGCTCCTCTCTTAAACTTTTGTATACATATGTGTTTGCATCACTTAGCAGTGACCTGGGATGTATTTTTATCCTGCTCCACACAGCCGTACAATAATCCTCAGTTTTGCGGTGTTTGAACATTGTGCTGGTGCGAGGCACGGGCTCATCACTGGCTACCATTGTGCACACTATAAGATGCATGAATGTGCGCAGAGGGGCACCCTTACAGCTCTGTAAGATAGGTGAACGCGGGATGAACCTTGGCAGCAATGCTATTCCTGCCTCCTAACTGTCCCCAGTATTGGCATGTATGAAATGCAGAAGGCCGATTCAAAACGTTACTGACAACTCATCAAGCCAGTGCCTGAAATGAACTCACTGAAACAAAGCAAATACTAAAAGGTACTGACACAAAACCACTTTCAATATTTTATTTTATTATACAGTCATAAGGTCATGGAACAACTAGAAACCTGTTCCCAGACCTAGGAAGTATGCTTCCAATGCTGCATTATAACTTACCCCTTGTGTGCTGCATAACCCAGCTCACGATCACCTTGTAAATGAAATCTTCCCCATCACGCGTCTCCTTTACAGCGTGCTGAGCGACAGAGGTACAACCTGTGGATCTGCTCCAAACATACCAACCCGCTTGTTTGTCTTGAGTCGTTCTGTGAAGGATGCAATGGTACCTTGGTACATGCTGTGATCCCACAGGGGCAACTGCAGTGACACGTCGTCCAAGACGAGATAGAGCACTTTTTGGGTAGTATTGTTTTCGGTGTATGGTGCTAGCTGATCACCTATAGTTCAAAAGTATGCGCTTGTAAACATCCAATCACACCGCCCACCAAGAACAACCAATGGAAAGCTGTCTTAAACTGTGCGTTTAACCAATTGCAGAAAGGTTTGCATTTAAGATCTACACTATCTACGAAGTGGGTAGATGAAAGCATTGCCTTTTCACAAGTGACTGTTAAATAAGTCTCTCTCTCACCCAGCCGTTCATATCATCGGAAGTTGCTCGTGAAATCTTTCTATGAGAAAAGTCAATTTAGAATTACTTCATTCATACGAGCGTAAGAGTTTTATTTGGAAAAACAAGAGCTGTTTAATTACTTTGTTCATACGAGTGTAAGTTTTATTTTGAAAAACAAGAGCTGTTTCAATGGTTATATGAGACACACGAGTTGCCTCGCGCTGCCAGCAGGGGGAGGGGAGGGGAGAGAGGAGGGGGCCGGCGCCTCCCTTGAGCACACAAAGCGTTTCCCTTGTGGGAGCGAGCCACGGGCACCGTGTGTTTGCAAGTTAATTACAAACACATGGTGTCAAGCTCGCTCCCACAAGGGAATAACCAAACGTGCATGCGTTGCCATTGAAGGCAATGCAACGCGTGCACATTTTTAAGACAGAAACAGAGGTGATTGCTACAGGTCTTTTCCTAGGAAGCGCATCCGCGCTGCCTAGGCGAGACCTAAAAAGGAGGGGAAAAGTAAAGACCTGAAAACTAAAATACTGTTGCAAGAATTTAATGGACTGGCTAGAAATAGGGGTCGGGGAGTATCAGCTTCCGACCCACCAAAACAATATATGCAGGATCCACTGACATCAGACCCTTTGGGATTCAACCAATGTGCCTACTGTAAAAAAGAGGGACATTGACGGTCCGAATGTCCACTACTCAGACAAACGGGTCAATGGAAGGGCACGGCAAGAAAGCTCGGACAGTGGCCTAATACTAAAGACAAAAGGAATTACTTTGACAGCCAGGGGCCAACAAAAAATACTATACCGATGACTTCTCTGAGCAAAATGCGACAGGGATGTATTTTAACTAGGACAGCGTAGGACAAGAAGAGGGATAAGTTGTAATACCAGTAGATCAATCAGGCCCATATGTGAAAGCCGCAATAATGGGACAATTACAACAATTTTTGGTAGATACTGGGGCTACACGAAGTGCCATTTCCCAACAGTTGATCCCTGGGCCTCCCTTGTCTGGCCATAACAATTCATCTGTTGGTATCGCTGGAAAACCTATCCTCAGGTCCGTGTCAAAACCGTTAGACCTTACCATCGGTCCTTTCACTACTAACACACGTTCCTCCAAGCACCGAATTGCCCTTATAATTTGTTAGGATTAGATCTACTCAAAGATTTTCATGCTCGTATATACTGTTCACCAGATGGTGTCTATATTACATTTGGTAAACCCGAAAATGATAAACAATACATTAGTAAAGATGTAGAACACCTCCTGTCTTCAGTACCATCCTCAGTATGGGCAGATAGTGACACTGATGTCAGTTTGTTGCCCATTGACCCTGTGCATATCCAAGTTGAGTCAAACGTAGTCCTGCCAAGGGTCTCCCAATACAAGATTTCTCAGGAAGGTCAAATGTCCTAGTTCAAATAATAGAAGACATGACCAAAAAGGGAGTAGTTGAGGAAACGAGAAGTAACTTGTGTAACAGCCCTATTTTGCCCATCCTAAAACGTACCACATCTGATGACACAACACAAAGGGTCTATAGGTTCATTATTGATTTTCGCGAGATCAAAAAGATAGTGATTCCACAATTTCCTGTAGTTCCAGACATTACAACATTTCTCACGATGGTCCCTGTTCGGGCGCCATTTGTAGAAATTAGATTTTTCCCTTTGTCATCGGTGTAGGGTCAGCCTTAGTCTACGGGTTCACAAACGAGGATCGACACTGGAGTGAAAGACAAGTTTATTGCACTCAAGATTGGAATTCCGTCATCCAGACATGATCAATATCTGAGAGGGAACTGCCCAACATATATTGCAGTACAGCTTTTATACTACTGTCCAAGCCTTAAGCAAACAAGGGTGAATTGCTGGAAGTTTTCTTCGTTACTGATATGCAAAAGCTGTTAAGCCATAAACCTCTCACCCATATGCAAAGAATACACTTATAGCCTTATAACATTCATGTGGTCAAAGAGCACCTGCATGCAAGAAACATTTCCACAGTGGCAAGCCTCTAGTTTCTGCACGTAAGCATGTTTTCATAATTCTGGGTGATGCACAGATGCATTTGGAAAGTCCCTGGCAGATAGCAACGGCAAGCAGAGAGACAAAATGGATACATAAGACAAAATGGGTGACAGCATAGGCTAACTTTAGCACAAACCCGATTTCACTGTACAACAATATCGCAAACTAGACCCGAAACATCGGGTATCTGAGCGCTTTATATTAGCACCAGTAGCACCAGTTTTGTTACAGATGGACACATTTATTTTTGTTAGGCACGGGGAGATTAAGTGATTGGCCCAGAAACACAGGATGTTGAGCGTCGTTGATGAGACTTGAACCTCGTTCCCCAGATTCGAGGTCGACCGCTCTAGCTGTAAGGCTACATCCTCTCCCCATCCTCTTTCTCATTCGCCAACCTAACGTTGGCGAGCCGCGTGAGAGAATAATTCTGCCATGCAGCGGTTGACGGAGTTTTTGCCGAACTCGGTGCTCCAAGCAGGGTGTGGAGTGGGCAAAACTCTATGAACTCTGCCAGCAGAGCAGAGTTTACCACCCACCAATTACTAAATGCTACAATTGGGCCTGCAGCACTGATTGTGCCACCCACTTCAGTAGCCTTTTAAACATGTCTCAGGCCAGTCATTGTAGCATATGTATGCAGTTTTGAACTGCCATTTTGACCTTTGCAAAATAAACCTTTTCCCTGTCCCAACCCATATTTTTAAATACATACATGTCACCCCTAGGTTAAGCCCTAAACAGCCCATAGGATAGGGTGCAGTGTATTTAAAAAAGTTGGACACGTACCTTTAACTTTTACATATCCTGTTAGTGAAAAACTTTTACATTAGCTTTTCACCACTGCAAGACCTACCTCTCCCATAGGATAATATTGGGTTACCTTATTGCATTTAGTAAATGATAACTTTCAATAGAGAGCAAGTAGAAAGTTTGTGTATGGTGACTAAAGAATTTCTAATTTAAATCCTCTTTAATGGTGAAGTTAGATTTTAAGTCACAATTCTATAAATGCTTCCGTTAGAAAGTTGCCATTTTCTTATTCTAACCATTTGATGCTGCAGCCTGTATCCTGGGTCACATGATTAGGTGTAGCTGGCAGTTGATCTTTGTGTGTACTCCCAGAGAGTAATGCAAAGATGGGGGGTAGAGCTGTCACCTACTACACTTGCACATCACAAAGGCTCTGCCTGTGCACACTTATAAAGGATTTGGCACTTGTATTTTGTACCTCCAGATGAGATGGGCCCTGGGTTGGCAGTCAGGAAATTCAGGGAATCTTCGGGTGGGGAACTCAAGAACCGTCTTCTACTCTAAAGCTGGCACCAGGTATAATATAGGACCTTGGACGCAACTTTGTAGGTCACTTCTGGACTTGTGGACTCTGCCAGATAGAAGGACTGCCCAGCTGTAAATTCTGCCTTGCTGAACTGCCTGCTAACCAAGAACTGCTTAGCTGACCAAGCACTGCTTTGCTACCCAAGGACTATTCTAGTTCTATGACCCACCATGCTGAATCCAGCTGGGTAGCGTGGACGTGGTAGTCTAGTGAAACACCAGGGGTCAGTTGGCTGGCCCCGTAAGCCACAGGAATGAAACAGGCTTCTTCAATGTAAACAAATCTCTCCCCATCTAGATGAAGTGCAGCCCATCTCACCATTAATACTGATAAGGCGTGTCTCAGCACATCCTCAATGCCGATGCACCTCATCGCAAGTCCTCGCAAGCCCCAGCAGCTCCTTAGATGCCAACGCAGAACACATCATATCTCTTTAGTCGATGGCTTGTTGACCCTTGGCTGTACGAAGCATTACCTCAGCAACAGTTCATTGAGCTGTCACTGAGCAACGTGTCTTGAATAACCCTGCATGTAGTTTGCGTAGTAGCGCTACACGCAGCTACGTGAAGTGCACTTCGCACTACGCAAACTGCGTAGTGCGCTGTTCAGGATGATTGCACAGTGCCGGATGCTTGTCCGCACTGTGCAATCATTGAAAACGACATCTCGCACAGTGCAAGCTGTCGTTTTCTGCTGCTCAAGTAGATTTTTACTCGAGCGGCAGCTTTCTCAATGCGGACTGGTAGTTTCTCATCGCGAGCGGTCGCGAGCATACGCGACCACTCGCAATGAGAAACCTGACCTCCCCGCGTTGAGAATCTCGCCGGGAGGTTTATTTTCCACGCTCGTGATCGCCAACTTGATGTTGCTGATCGCGAACGAGGAAAAAGTCTCACCGGGATGTCATTTTGATCGCTCGCGGTCGCCAACTTGACATTGAGGACCGCGAGCGAGCAAAAAATCCCAACTACGCTACGCTAAGCGTTTTTGCAGTGTGCTACGTGCAATTTGCGTAGCGCGAAGGAGCACAAACTACGCAAACTACGCAAGCGTAGCATAGTTGGCTGCCCAGGGTTAGTTTCGAATCCCAGAACTTGCATCCTAGGTTCTTGTCAATAGTCCTTTGACACCAGCCAGCACAGTGCAACACAAGGACTTCACTTCTTGATGCTGAGGCCAACAAGGTACTTTCTCAGCAGACAAAAGTCAGTCCTGTATCTGGTCCGTGCTCCATTGCGGTTGGCCTGAACTTGTGACTTGGACACGGTCTACAGTGACCAGATGACCATGGTTGGCGCTTCTTGTTTCTTAGCACTTGATTTTCACGAACCTTTCAAATTGCAGATCTCGGGTTCTACTAATTCGATTTTTGTCGGCTTGTTCTAAAATTAGTCTTTAATTTTACTCTATTTTTCTAAATTGGTGTCAGGCCAATATTCGTATGTGCAGAGTTCTCCGCCCTGACTGTAGAGTCTCTGCAGTCATAACCTTACCACTAAAATGCAGCTTTTTGAATATGGAAAAAGTGTAAACTAACATGAAACATGCTGCTTACCTTTGTGAATAAGGCCCTATGCACGAATATTCTAAAGTGCAGGAAATGCATTTAACCTTTCCCTCCATTTATATATGCGCAGAAGTAAGAAGCTCTTCTAGAAACATTTCCTAATTTGGAATCTGCTGGATTCACTGATGTCATATGAAGTAATCCAAAACACACCGGTCCTCCCACATTATCAGTGTCTGTTTTCATAGTCTGCAAGAGAACAAACACACATTGAACATCTGTCAGTATTCATACCTTTCTTGCTTTAATATGAATGGAAAGCAGATGTACTTCAGAATGTATCAGTAATAAAAGAAACACTCATGTTTTTTTTATTTCCAAGGAAGAAATTTTACCACGGGCTCTACAAGATGAAAGAAAGATAGCTCAATTGGTGTTTACATCCGTGCCAGGGATGTCAGGTAATCTGGCAGATGTGGTTTCTTAGCAATCACTTTTTCATCATTATATCGTGCTTTAAAGATGTACCGTTGAACTGAGAAACAAGAACGCCTGTTATCAATAAACGAAGAGGAGAATTTTAAGTTTATTTTTTGTACCAAGTAATTGGTTGATAAAGACATAATAGTAAATGATTGGTCACTTTTATCCTAACACATCAGAACATGAGGGAACATTGGGGTTCTGGATTATTTTGCCCTTCTATTTTCACATGAAAGTCCGAGATAATATATAAGGAATTGCACTATAAAATTTGGAAGCATGTGTGACAAATATAATTTCCTCATTATAATAAAAAATAATTTAAGAAGGATTGTTAGACCTGGTACCAATAGCGTGAGCTCCCTTCCATTTTTTACCGATGGCCTCCTCTGTTTTGGATATGTTTTGCTGGTTTACATGCTTTGGGCACTGTGCCACTACTATTCGGTGCCACAGTGCAAGTGCTCCCTATGTTAAATTGATGTATTGATTATTGACTCCATGATTGAGTTATTTGATTTACTTGTCTGACCCTAGTACAGTGCACCATGGGTGCCCAGGGCTTGTAAATCAGATGCTGCTGGTGGGCTTGCAGCACTGGTTGTGCGACCCACAGAAGCAGCCTGTAAAGTGTGTATCAGGCCTGCCATTGCAGAGCCTGTGTGCAGTGCTGTGTCAACTTGGTAAGTACACCCACTTGCCAGTCCCTAAGCCTTCCCTTTTCTTCATATCAGACACCCCTAAGGTAGGCCCAAGGGAAGGGTGCATTGTAAGTATAAGGTAGGACATAGCCTGAGGGTCTTGCATGTCCTAATAGTGAATTACAGACATTCTCGTTGTTCACTATTGCAAGGCTATCAGTCCCCATAGGCTAGAATGGGCAGTTTGATTATAACACCTTATAATTCTAACTGACCCAGGGAACATGGTAGAAATTCGAGTTTAGTATGCCTGAACTCAGAATGATAAAATACATCTTTTAGTAAAGTTGGTTTTAACATTCTGTGTTTGAAAATGCCACTTTTAGAAAGTAGGTCTTCTTTTACCTAACCATCCAGCCTGCCTCTGCTAGCTTGTGTATTGTGTGTCTGGTTCTGTGAGTGACTGGGGCTGGGGGATTCCAGGAGACAGGGTGAGTCAGCACAGGGCTGAATAGACCTATCTGCATGTAGAGTGGTGGGAGGAGTCAGCACCTGGGTCTGAATAGGGCTGTGCCTGCCTTCCACAATGCTGGCCCCACCTCCTGTGGTGCGTCTGATGTCCCTAACCCATACTGTCAAAGGAAAGAAGGAGTCCTGTAAACAAAGTGCTCCAGGACTGCACAGAACAGTTTTGGGCTAGGTACAGACCCCTCTGCCTTCAGAGGACAAAGTATTTAGTAGTATAAATATGGGGACCCAGACCCCAAGATTTTACACACAGATTTACACACGGGCTTCTGGAACAACAAAACAAACCGCTGCTAAGGAAAAGCGCCAAAGGAAGCTGTAGGAGTTGGACTGCCCCCTGCCAGTGTGCTGTGTTGCTGGGTTGGCCTACAGTGGTGTCTTCAGTGCCAAGGAGAGGAGAAGGAACTTTTAAAGAACTTTCAGCATCTTGCAGACTATTACTCCAAGGGCTTGATTTGAGCTTGCCTCCTGACCGAAGTCTCAGGGATACTAGACTTCACCCCTTCTGTTTGCCAGCATCTGGAGCTTGCTGTTCTAGCTGCTACAGAAGGAATTTTGCAATACCGACGCCGGCGAGCGACACCGTCTTCTGCATCGAAGCCATGAGTGCTGCTCTGACTTGCAACATAGACCCGACACCGGCCGCCGTGCCACATCAAGACCAGTGAATGACATCGTAAGACTGCTATAGCCGTGAGCGCTGCTGCGACTTGTGATGCCAGCCCGACGCCTGCTGCTGTGCCGCATCAACTCCGAAGCTGACATCATCGCGGAGTCGGCGTGTGTGGTCAGGAATCCATCAACATTGTGACATCGTACGGAACCGTGGTTTCACCTCCACTCCAGTCAGGAACCGTCGCCTCCCCTGCCTGCGCAAGCATCCAGGTCCCGACGCATATTCTCCCCCGAAGCAAGGAACCGACGCCGCAACGCGCCAACGACGCTGCACCTCTCCGACGCCGTGAGCTGTCTTTGTTTTCACTTTTACAAGGTACTGTTCTTTGTGGGTCTGTTTTGACTCCAGGCCCCACGCCGTGCACCTCACAGTTGGCGCCGTACTTTGGGATTTTTTTTACCCCGACATCGTGATAACTCCAGTTGGGGTTAAAGACTGCTTTTAAGTGAATAACCTATTTTTTAACTATTTCTACCATCTTGAAGAATTATTATTGATTACAGTATTGTGGATTTTTGTCGTTTATGGTCTTGTGAGAAGTCTATATATAGAATAGTTATTCTTAAATATTCAACCTGTGTGTTGTGCATCTGTGGTGTTTTCCCTGTATTACTGTATGTGTTCACAAATGCTTTACACACTGCCTGTCTGCTCGTGCCAAGCTACCAAGGGTGGTGAGCAGGGTTATCCAGTAGTGTAATCCCCTTTCCCTGACTTAGAAGCAAGGGTCCCTATTTGGTTAAAGGTACCTACCTCTGCCAACTACAGACCCCCAGTTCTAACATGATGTAAATTGAAAGTGTGTGTCTTCGAGTCTTAAATACAGTACAAACTCATTACAAGTGCCAGAGAACTCCAAGAAATCCAAATTTGTCCCAACATAAATGACTGGATGTGAGGTAACTACAGATTGGGAGATTTTTGCCCAGAATTTCAGTTATTGAAAGTAGCTTAGATCTCCAGGAGAAATATCAGACAAAGATGAGCAGGAATCACACAAAAAAAACTGATTTCTGGATGTTATTCCCCCAAAATTCTGTAATCGGGATTATTTCTGCCCCATTTCTTAACTCCTCCCCCTGAGTTACCAATGCTTCAAGTATTGGAAAACCTTGAGTTAAGGGATACCAATCACTGTGCTTCCACCTTATAATGGAGCCTATTGATGTTAAACTGCTTTTTTCCCTCGATAATAGGAATGATTCAAGGACGTCACACGTTGAATACAGCTTTACAGGTTAGCATGCAAAACAGCATTTCAGTGAATGTCTGACTGTCAGAATCCCTAAACTGCAAAGCTGAGGAAAATTACAACTTTGAGAACTTTTGAATCCAACTAGAATGTGACGTAAAATGACATTTATTCTACCTTTTTTTATCAGGAATATGATTCAAATTTAAGAAACCTTTCATTCACACAACGTTGAGTTGCATTGAAAATATGTAATTCCTCTATTAAAAAAAAATCCTTATAGAAAATATTGAGTAAATTACAAATGTGCCCCTTTCACTTATGATGGATATAAATGTTACTTTACTCCTTCCCATCTTAAAGGATCTTGCAAACTGTTTTCACATTTCCAAAGAAAGAATAATACATAAACATTGATATAAATTTGTAGCGCCAATCTGTCGGGCTTATTTACACCCCTTGCACCCCTGATGCGTCATTTTTTCATCACATTGGGGCAGATTTACAATCCCCTTGTGCCACGTTTGCGTCACTTATCCCATGTTAAAAGTGACGCAAAAGTGGCGCAAGGGGCTTGTAAATCATAATATTTCTTCTCAGCATCTTAAAAAGTCCACAGTAGCGGCTCCTGGAGGGAGTGCTGTGGGGCGGTGAGGCGGGGTGGGGGAGGAGCAGGGTGGGGGTAGTAAACTACGGCATACAGCTGAACAGAGGTAAGTAAACAAATAAATACATAAAACGAATTTCATTGAGCGCGCTGCATCGCCAAATGCGATGCAGGGCGCGCACTGAAATTTGTTTTATTTATTTATTTATCTAAATTATTGTTTTGGAATGGGCTGTGATCAGATTGCGAATTAGAGGAGGGATTTATGGTGAGCTAATAATTTTTTCAAACTACCTCATCAGTGAACGCAAACTTGAGTGCTCGCAACAGGTACACAGAGGAATGAGTTCAGGGCTTCCTCCAGAATCTGCAGGCTTGTTGCAGAGTCTATGAACTTTGAGCAGTTAAAATGTCATCCTCATATTTTCATTGGCTTAAAGTTATTATATCCTTCAACCACATCATTAAATGCTAATCCCATAACACTCAAAGCTATTTTACGAAGAGTAAGAGACTTTGAATGACGGTGTGTGGAAGTGGAGAAGTAGACTAAAGATTGGATCATGTGGAAGTTTCTTCACTCATCAGCCAGGAGTGAAGAAGCTGAGTGGGAGAAGGACCACCTGCAAGCTCTCTGGCCAGAAGCCAAGCAGGGAGCAGATAGACGTTTACAGCTTTGGCACTTTGAACATGAGGCAATGTCTCGAAATGAAAATTGACCAGCAGTATTTGAGGTTTTCCTACTCCCTGCTGACGAGAGGCAACTACCTCGAAACACGTGTCCAGGGATGGCACTCGCCACGCATACTTGCATTCACACTCGAGCATAGGTGTATCCGCCGACGCTGACCTTCAGGGACCATTTTCATTGGGGGAACACGCCTGGTAGGTGTAGCAGTGTGCGACCAATCTGGTTTAACTTTATATTCAGGCTCCCTTGAGCCGGTGGAGTCGACGGACTCATGGTTACGCACCTGCGCGCTACGAGAGGTACTAGACCTGATACGATTTTAGCAGCTTACACAGCAACCCCACACATTTTCCTACTCCCTGCTGACGAGAGGCAACTACCTCGAAACACGTGTCCAGGGATGGCACACGCCACGCATACTTGCATTCACACTCGAGCATAGGTGTATCCGCCGACGCTGACCTTCAGGGACCATTTTCATTGGGGGAACACGCCTGGTAGGTGTAGCAGTGTGCGACCAATCTGGTTTAACTTTGAGCAGTTAAAATGTCATCCTCATATTTTCATTGGCTTAAAGTTATTATATCCTTCAACCACATCATTAAATGCTAATCCCATAACACTCAAAGCTATTTTACGAAGAGTAAGAGACTTTGAATGACGGTGTGTGGAAGTGGAGAAGTAGACTAAAGATTGGATCATGTGGAAGTTTCTTCACTCATCAGCCAGGAGTGAAGAAGCTGAGTGGGAGAAGGACCACCTGCAAGCTCTCTGGCCAGAAGCCAAGCAGGGAGCAGATAGACGTTTACAGCTTTGGCACTTTGAACATGAGGCAATGTCTCGAAATGAAAATTGACCAGCAGTATTTGAGGTTTCAGTGTTAAAAAAAGGAACGCCTGATACAGAAACACCACAGAATGTTCTTGAACAGGAGCTGCCCAAAGCAGATATGGAAACTAATCTTCATTAAAAATCCTCGAGGTTTATTGCATGAAATCCAAAACCAATTTATAGTACATAGAGCAGAACCTAAAGATGGGAGTGAAAAGATGAAAGACTTAAAAAAATATATATCAGAATTGAAAGGCCACCCTCAGTGGGTTGGGCACAGAGCTCGGCCATAGGTCAGGCCTTTCAGCCAATGTATGCAAAACACAGCCAAAGGGCAACAGCAGTGTCAATTGGCCATCTGCGGGTTGCCAGCGTGCAACAGGTTGAGGGCCTCATTTATGAAAAGTGTTGCATCGCTGGTTGAAAACAGCGATGCAACACTTTTCAGCGTGCCCTTCTTGCGGCACCATGGATGCACCGTATTTACAGTACGGCGTGCCATGTTTCAAGGATTGATCAGATATGTCAGGAATCCTGGCACATCTGGTGGCGCAGTATTGACACGTTGCTGGAGTATGTCACAAAGCACACGCAACTAAAGCAATGTATGATTACACGCGGGCGAGTCCCATGTAAGAGGGCCTGCATCAGTCCTTAAACCTGCTGTGAAGCAGGCATAAAGATTTGACGCAGTGAACTCCTAGACGTGGCACGGATTTTACTGTGCCACTTCTGCAAGCCTTTTTTTACGGGGAACACCCACCCTGCATTCATTATTCCTGAGGCAGGAATATTGTAGCGCAAGGGTTTACAAAGTGATGCATCTGCCTAAGGTGTAAGGCCTCATAAATAAGGCCCTACATGAAGCAGATCCCAAAAAAAAGATATCCACAGAAATATTAAATTAGTTTTCGAACTGGTTATAAGACCTTAATGCCTGTTTAAAAAAACCTCTAAAATGGGCCTGAAAACCAACCTTAAAATACAGTTCTGGTTACAAAATTTAAGTGAATAAGCACTGGAATCCACAGATAACTCGCACATCAAATGTAATGCTTATGACCCTACACAATTTATACCAAGAATTAAAAACGTCTGAAAGAAATATGTCAATAAAAAAACAACACATAATCAAACCAATAAATAATATATTCATAGCTGTCTCCTGAAATAACTATGCTAATGTGATAAGTAATAATGAGCAATGTCAAGTCTCAACTGAAGATATTTATATATTTGTGTTGCAGTCATGTAAGAATTTAATGAATCCAAACTTCTGCTTCTACAACACTGTTTAGACCGTGTTCCACACCGGCGTTTTCGTACAAGTGAGTCTTTCACATCTAGCCTTTTGTAAACTGTGTGAACGACAATATAGTACATTAATCTATATGACCTATGTATTCGTTTTCTAAAAGCGAAAAATTGGATTTTCCAGAATTGTGAATGTAGCGATTGATTTTGGTGGGACACACGTTAAATGTACTTTATAACATATAGATCCTCTTACCACGAGCCGTGGTGGTCTGAACTCTAGAAATATTTGCTTTTTATCTAAACAAATATGCATTCGGCTGAAGGTCAGTTCAGCTTAATTATTATTTTAAACGGAGCCTTAAGTGCATTTATTTATCTCTGTTTTCTGATAAATCATTCCAAAAAAGTGGGGTTCTGGTGTTTCCTCTGTCTACTTTAATCTGTGTTTTAGGGTTTTTTATCACCTTCCATCCTCAAACATTATTTTGATGTTAGTATTAATGTTAAAGAGCTGTCCAGACTATATTTTAGATTTTTTTAGCGTTTAAACTAACAATTCCTCTTCACATAAATAATTGTGCGGTTTCTTCAGAAGCGGAGAAACTTACACTCTCTCCTGAAATGACGCTGGCCACATGGCCTAATCGCGGCGGGATATAAATTGTGCTTCACATTGCCAAGAATGTGCTACAAGAAGCTTTATGTTTTTTTGTTGCAGGATTGCACTTTGTTTTTTTATTATTGCGGTCGCCATTTCCTGCGCATAGACCGTGTCTGTTGGGCTGACAGGCTCATTTCTTAAAATCTGCAGGGCTCAATCTCGTGCTAATGAGCGCGTTTGTCAGACCGCCCTGCTAGGCCTGAGACTCCTGAAAGTCACATGAACTATACACAACAGCTATAGGGATCAGGGAAGGGGCGCATGGCTCGCTGCATAGAAGAAACACATTAGAAGAAACACATAGGGGCAGATTTACAAGAAAGTGACGCCTCTGTACAGAGGAGTCACTTTACCTGCGCCACCCTTAGAAAACCCTTGCGCCACCATAGACGCGCCGTATTTGCAATACGGTGCAAGGATTGACAAATGCGTAAGAAATTCTGACGCATCTGTTGGCGGAAAATTCAAGCATTTGCTGGAGTCGTGTCGCAAGCACGACGCAACTCCAGCAATGCATGTTGAGGTCTATTCCCACTATACTGTGTCACTACTTACGCCTGCTTGAAGCAGGCGTAGGGTTTTGACGCAGTGGCGACCTAAACGTTGCACAGTGAAATCTTGTAGATTTCACTGAGTCGCTTTTACAAGGCCTTCCTGCGTGGGAAAGCCCACCCTGCATACATTATACCTGACGCGGGTATAATGTGGCACAGGAATTTACAACATGACGCATCTCCCTCTATGCGTCACGTTGTAAATAGGCCACATTGTTTGCGCCTCTGTTGCGTCAAAAAAGTGACGCAACTTCAGCGCAAAAGTCACGCAAGGGGCTTGTAAATCTGCCCCATAGGGTCTTATTTATGAGAAGCGGCGCATTGCTGCATGTAAGCAGCGATTCAACACTTCTCAGTGTGCCCTCCTTGCGACACCAATGATGAATCATATTTACAGTATGATGCATCATGTCGCAAGGAATGACAGATACGTCAGTATTACTGACGTATCTGTTGGTGCAAAGGTGGCCCATTGCTGGAGTTGTGCCGGGAGCGTGACACAGCTCCAGCAATATTCCTTTCTCATGGGGCAAGCCCCATGTGAAAGGGCCTGCGTCACCCTTACGCCTGCCATGTGGCAGGTGTAAGGTTTTGACACATTGGAGTCCTAGAAGTGGCGCATTGAAATCTTATAGATTTCACTGCGCCACGTCTACAACCCTTATTTGCGGGGGAACGCCCACCCTGCATACATTATACTTGACGCAGGTAAATATGGGGCAACATGGTGCATCATTTACGTGGCCGCTGCGTCACTAAAAGAGACACAACGGCAACGCAAAAGTGACGCAGGCCTTCATAAATAAGGCCCATAGCTTATAATATCCAGTGGCGTAGCCAGGGTGTACCGGGCCCTAGTGCAAGGAAGGAAATGGGCACCCTGGCTGCCGTTTGAATTGTGAAATATGATAATAATCAGGGTTGAGTAGGCCATTCATGCCACCAGGCCCCAGTGCACTGCACCTGCTGCACCAATGTAAGCTACGCGCCAGATAATAGCAAGCGCACTTTTTGTTTCAATGTCAACCCTTACATCGAGCTGACAACGAGTGCCTTCCTGTCCAACAAACAGGATGCTTAGGTATGATCTCCCTATTATGCACTGGTTTGTGCAGCAAGTGTATTAACCAGCAAAGTTATCTAACCTGTGAGGAGTGAGGAAGGAGAAGCATTTGAAAAGCCAATGGGTCTCGCCTTTGAAGGGTGCTAGCCGACTTCTTGGTTTTGTCGAAAGAACATTGGTAAAAAGAAAAAAAGGCTTATTGCTGATGCTGTAAAAAAGGACAAAATATGATAATGTATATGTGATTAAAATATCAACAATGTATGATGATGTGGAGTTACATACCTTGCAAATGTTTATAGTGTCAAGGTATGCAGATGTTGAGTTATGCATAAGAGTTATGAATTGTAAATCTAGTAATTCCAGAATATGGTGTTTGTTGATATTCTGGATTCCAAAATAGTGTAGGCCAGGAAAAATAAAACTCAGGGTCATACTTACTAGGAAGTGGAGGAGCACGGCATTAGCACCTTGGCTTAATGCTGTGCTTCCCCACTTCCAAAATGCAGGGCTGCACTGTATTTACAGGATCGGTGCAGCACTGATTTCCCCTGCACTATGGCTAATTTTATCTGCTAAGCACCAACGCAGACACCCTTGCATCATAGAGCAAGGGTGTCTGCGTTCTAGGGGAAGATTTTTTATGTGCAGGAAGGTCGTCCTTACTGCACATAAACAATCTGAAATGGCATTTTGAAACTTATATGTGTGCTGCTTAATGCAGCACACATAGAAGTTGCCAAAACTTTGTTTTTTTAATTGATTGTTTAGGTGCAGGAAGGGTCACCTTCCTGCACATAAACGATTGATGGCCTTTTGCTGTTTCTATGTGTGCTGCACAACGCAACACACATAGAAACAGCAAAAATGAGGAGAAAGGAAACATTTCTCCTCCCTGGGTCTGTTTAAGACCAGGTTTTTCCTGGTCTTAATTTTGGTGCTGCCCCATATTTACGCTGCCCTTGTAAATATGGGGCAGCGTGGAACACCTACCACAGCACCCATTGCCCGCCCCTTTCACATTAAGTATACCGTGAAAGGGGGACTAATTTACAAGGCCGTGTTAAGCCACATTAAGTGGTTTAACACTGCTTTGTAAATAAAACGAAGCCCATTCACCACAGAAACCTCACTAAAAGTGACGGTCCAGTGGCGATAGGGACTTGTAAATATGTTCCTCAATACTTTGAAATAAAAAGCATGTCCCATGACATTGTTACTCATTCTTTCCACCTAACCTGTGATGATTCTAATATTTCAAAGGGTGGTTCTATGTTTTTAGAATGTATCAGTGAGGGGAGAGGGAATAAAACATCTGCCTTCCAATTTAACCCCTTCGCTGCGGCACGAATTCTGCCGCGGCGCTGGGGGGGGGGGGGGGGGGGTTTGGGGGCAGTGCGGCGCCGCTGTGCTCATGACGGAACCACGCCGTCATGAGTCACGGGCGAGCTGTGCTCATGACGGAGTGGTTCCATCACGACTCCGCCCACTGCGCTAATCGCCCGCACAGGCGGGGAATTAGCACCGCGTGGGCGGAGCGGCCGCCAACGGCCGCAGCATGACGGAACCACTCCGTCATGAGCACAGCTCGCCCATGGCTCATGACGGAGTGGTTCTGTCATGAGCACGGAACGGGTTAAGAAGTTAAAAGGGCGATATTTGGTATACAGACCATCCAATCTTTGAATATTTAAGCAAACTAGTTTTTTATAGCTGTGCATGATATTCAGTACTCTTCATTCTCATTTTATTTGTAAAGTAAAAAAAGATTTCACTTAAGAGACATCATTATTGACATGTTCGGTTGGTTCACCTCTGGTGGATTTCCTAAGCCCTAAATGAAAATTGCAACCGTTTGGGAGAAAACAAAAACTGGAAAATGTCCCTCAACTCACCTAAGGAATTATGCTCATGTAGGTAATGGCATTAGAGTCGGACAGACCTGTCAGAGATTCTGTCACCTTCAGATGATTATGCAGAACCACACACTAAACACCAGATACACCCTAATTATATTTGTCATCAATTTAGAGTACCTTCTACTGAGTTCTGTAAAACCTCCACATACCTTTCTGTCATTGGTCCTGAAATCAGAGATCGATCTTTTGGCATCCAGCTAACAACCACTTAATCTGCCCCACCCCAGCCACTGATCTGTTATACAATGTTCATAGATGGTGGTCTATAGAGCAGGGAAGGGCTTGGTCATGCTCGCCTCCTGGATTTGTTCTATTGGACAGTCAGTTCAGATTCGGTTCAGATTTTAGGAAGCACAGGGATGCTGCTGCTGTATCGGTCGACTTCCTCTGATACAGAACCACTCAAGACCTTTTGGACTTGCCAAACCAATTCCCTGCTATCTTGAAATGTAAATGTAAATGCTGCAGACATTGAAACATTCTGCGGCATATTATCAAGCGCATTATAACCTCTTTAGCGCCAGTTTTCTGCCGCTAAAGCGGCGATAATGTTAACGCCGTGCTTGATAATATAGGGGCATATTATCAAGAAATATTTGGGATTTGGAGATGTTAACACACAGCCTTTGCTTCACAAGTCTATAAAAAGGCTCAAAACACTGTAGACGTTCAGTGACCATCATAGCTGACTTGAATTCTAATTTTGAAGAACACGGGAATCCAGTGCAGCTCTCTCAAGAAGCTTATGTGTTGAAGCCAGAACATTATGTCTGCATTGTAGAATGTGTATGTAACAACTGCACTAATTATATTTTGTATTCATTTGTATGTACATAATCATTTGAGTGAAGAACCTGAAAATAATCAGAATTGTTGGAACGTAAACTGTGGTGGGAGAGGAGGAGGGTTTTGGAATTTAATATAAGGAGCCTACAAGACAAAGATAAAGTAAAGTCAGACAGGAAAGTCATTGATATACAATATTAGTCTATGGGTACTTCCCTTATATCACATACCTTTAATACTGTGCTCAGGGTGTAGAAGATGTGTCGTAGCAACTGGCTATTAGGAGTGACGTCAATCATTTTAAAGGTGATAAAGTGATCTCATTGAATGGCAAACTGATCACTGAATGGGGAAGAAAAGTGTGGTTCTGCAGCTAGGTAGCCCGAAAAGGGGGGTCAGATGGGAAGATGCTGAGACTGGGTGCAGTGTTTATGTTGTGATTGATTTTGGCAGGTGTTTGGGGGACATTCTGTAGTTCAACTTGTATATTTGTGTGAAGATCTTGTACAGCACTGTTTCTAATTGAGAATCAGCTGAACTGGTAATAGAATGTGGCGGCGGTGGGAGAGAAGTGAGGACTTTGAGCATGCTCTGGGTAGTGAAATTCTAGTCTCCTCCAGTGTTCTTGTTTGATAAATCTATGTATTGTCCTTTAGGATTAGTTAGTTATACTTTATCAGGTGCAAAGAGAGATTTGCCTACTAGATATGTCCATATTGCTAATGCTTTGACATAGGTAGTGTCTTCTTCTTTACAAAGTATTCAGAAGTGAGCAGCTGGATGAAATGGAGTGAAGCAATGGATAAAGGACACATCATAGGGGCTAATTTATGAGCCCTTCCTGCACTTTTGTGCCGCCTGTGCGTCACTTTTTGTGACGCACAGGCAGCGTAAAAAATACACCATGTTGCACCCTAGTTACAAAGTGATACATCTAGGCCAATGTATCACCTTATAAACCCCTGCGCTTCATTAATCCTGCGTCAGGTATAATGTATGTAGGTCGTGCGTTCCCCCGCATCAAAGCCTCATAGATGTGGCGCATTGAAATCCATAAGATTTCAGTGCGCCTCTTCTAGGACGCCATTGCGTCAAATCCTTACGCCTGCATCATAGCAGGTATAAGGGTGATGCAGTGCTATATCCATAGCTCTTGCTGTATTGCTGGAGTTCCGTTACGCTTCCGACACATCTCCAGCAATGCATCAGTTTTGCACCAACAGATACGTTCGTAATACTGACGTATTTGTCATTCCTTGCAACATGATGTGCCATACAGTAAATATGACGCATACATCATGTCACAAGGGGGGCGCACTGAGAAGTGGCGCATTGCTGTTTTCATGCAGCAATGCGTCACTTCTCATAAATAAGGCCCTTTGTTTCTTTCAAATCATGGTTTCAGTTTTAACATTGAGCGAGAGTTTGAAAATCAAGATAATTTAGTAAAATAAATGTTAGAACATTAAAATTGTAGACATGTAATTGATTGTGAAGCAAACCTAGTGTATTGGAAATGTTGTCACTGTTTGCATCTTACAGCATAGCATCCTTGGGAATGCCTATGTGTGGCATAGCACATAAGAATGTGTCATGAAAATGTCAAAGTGATAATTGTGGATGAAATTAAAGTTGTTACTAAAATCAAACACTGGCTTTAGAAGTGAAAACTTGCCATTGCGGGATGGATACTAGCCGACATGTATTCGGCGGATCAGACCACCTTGCAGGAAGTTGCAAACATGCTATTTTGTATTGTGGCTTGTGCTGTGGCCCAGAAAAGGGCCGCAGCATAAGCTGCAATAAAAATAGGCATGTTTCAAACATCCATGCACAATGTGCCAGCCACGCCTGGCATATGGTTCATTGATGTTTGGGGGGCACCACATTTTCCCCCCTAGCCCCATAGCAGAGGGCAATGGGTTACGGGGGTTCTGCTAGAGGCACCCAAAGTCCCTTTCCATCTGCCTGTACATGGCGGTGGGACCGCCATGTACAGGCTGAGGGAAAAAGGGCCTCCTAATCCCTATGCTGGAACCTGAGCAGGCACCACCCCTATTGTAAGGGTTAAGATCCCACCGCTGCCCCGACAAGCTCCTTGAAAAGCAGCAGTCAGTTCATACAACCAATGCCGGCTGTCGGACCGCTTCTATGGATGTTGGTGGGCCCACCACCTACGGCCTGCCGGTAGTGGGCCCACTGACATTAGAATGAGGCCACAACTTATTTGTAATGTTTTAAGATGTATATATACTAAACTGCCCAAAAAATATTGCATTTTCAAAAAAAGGCGTAAATCTGATGACTACGAATGGGCATTTGATAAAAATGATGGCAATGGTGGACATAATAAAGTGTTTCAGATAAAGAAAAACTATATTTGAGGAGAACCGGTTTTATTTCTGCAAATAAATGAGGTTACATATGAACCATAAGTAGGTTGTTTAGCACAAAAACAGTGTGAGCCAAATAAACAGCATTGGCAGCCATTTTTGCACTCATATATTTAAACATATGCCTAGGCATGAATCTGTGCCTAACAGCAATTTAGCAAGTCTGGGTCGAGATTTCCACCTTGAAAGGCAGGGACAAGCAGAATTTAAACTAGCAGTAACCTTTTTGTTTGAATGTTATATGTACATCCACTAAATGTAGTCCTACATTGAGTAGGTAGAGTTTTCGGCTTTTGCTATGTGGAACTAAGAAGTCAAACAAATTGGGAACCAGGGATCACCTGAGCAAAATAATACACACCCAACAAACATTACTACTGAGAGCACATACATAGAGCTTAAATACCAGGTTTTCCCTATTTCTCTTGTGCTGTGAGATCTTCTACAGCCAGACATCTTATAGAGTTGTGTGTTTCGGTAATGCAACTTGATATGACGTGTCTTTAAAAGTAGTGAATGAAGTGAGATGATTATTATGTTTATTTATAATTCATTACAAATGTACATATTTGTACTTTCTACATCTGTGTATCTCCTATGTTTATGTTTAAATATTCAGATTTTTAAATTGTCTGCAGTGCATACAATTGTAGGAGTATTTTTATATTAATTTGATTAATTATTTTATTTTTTTACATTTTGTATGGATGTGTCTGTAATAGTTATAGACATACAACTATCTTTCACATTATTAATATTTTTTACTTTTTTTTGCATTTATCGTATATGACTCATTTATGTATTTATGATTATCCTTTACACATTTTCTTCAACTAAGTATATTTGTAAATATTTGCTTATACATTTAAAATATGATTTGTTTAGGTGTGTGCAGCATCCAAAGCTACCTTACCAATTATGTATGTATGTATGTATGTATGGCGTATTTGTATAGCGCAGACTGTCACCCGAAGGGTATCCTGGCGCTTCAGACAATTATACCAACACCACACAGAGTAGTTAAAGAGATTAATCAGACCTAGGGAAGAGAAATGTTTTGAGTTCCCTCTTAAAAGAGAAAAAGTCTCCGGAACTTCTTAGCGACAAGGGAAGACTATTCCATTGTTTAGCTGCCACAAATCCAAAAGCTCGCCCACCCATCCGAGCTCTCATTACCTTAGGGATTACCACTGATACCTTACCAATTATTTATTTTATTTCTTTTATTTTTTGTTTGGTAGATTCAGAGAATTTGCTATTGTTAATAATGCTGATTAAAGCTGAAAAGCCAGGTCGGTAATGTTTTTATAAAAGGAAAATGATTTGATTTGAACTTAGATGAAAAGGCAGCAAGTTCCATGGTTTTGAGGCACATGCAAATAAAGAATGCTCCCCCAGCCTTACCCTTTTGTACAGCAGAGTAGAAATATAATGAATGGCTTACCCTTTATGTAGGGGAAGCACTTTGTGCAAGGCCGCAAGTCACACTGAAGCCCCTTGCATCCCTCAACCCCTCGCTGTGAGAGGGCCAATCCTCAATTAGGTCCTGGAAGACACAATAGTGGTGAGGCATGACCTCCATGGCTTGGGATTTCTGGGGAGTCAGGACAAGCACCCCAGTCCCTTCCGCAAACAATATGCTGGTATCGTCTGGCCATTGGGAGACCTCCTTCCATCCTCCCAGTATTCTGTCTGCTACCTGCTTGCTATGCGCAGGACTGTTCCACCTCCAAAGTTGATGCTGCAATATCTCAGAACAATAAGCATCAGTGATTCAGGTGATCCAAGAGATCTGGTTGGACGGCCCTCTGTAATAAATGGCGCGATGGATGATATTGAGACTGCTAAACACTATGGACCTAATTATGATGTCACACCTTTGCGGATTGGGAAATGCCTAACCTTATGTCACCAGTTTGGTCAGCAGTATTTGGATGCAACCACCCATAGGGCGGTAGGAAATATCAATTTTTCAATAGAAGCTTGTGCTGAATGCGGAAAAGGCCCGTAGCACTAGCTTCCATTGAAAAATTGATGTTTTCAAACATCCCTGCACCATGTGGCAGCCACCAGGCAGTGCCTGCTACATGGTGCAGAGATGTCTAGTGGAGCACCAGGCCCCACTGCAGGTGGCCATGGGGAAGGGGGCCCTGTTAGAAGCCCCCAAAGACACTTTCCGCCAGCATTTTCATATCAGAAAGGCCGACATGGAATGGCTGTTGGTTACTGCCATCAAAATTCCGACGGCGGTGATCAGCCTGGCTCCACCGTCATGGTGTGTTCCGATAAAGCGTCAGACTGACCCTTCTTCTGCTGCCTCCAACCACACACATTGCATACATTGGTCAGACTGCAGCAGTAGATGGCGGAAGTACCGCAGCCGCAGCTGTCGGTTGCAATCCGACCACCATCGTATTTCGGACTCAATATGTTTATTGACAGGAGGCCAGTCATGTTTAGCCGGAATGAAATGCATCAAGTATACCTATGTAACCCTGAAGCAGTACAGGCAGACAGGTTCTGCCTCAGTTCCAATTTGCATTATTGACATTTGGTTGAGCTCAAATAGATAGCATCGCAGCAATCCAAATGTCCTAGAATTGTGGCCTGAAAGACCACCTTATAGCAATTCAGTTGAAGGTAGGGAAGCTCATTCTAACATAGATTTAATTAGAACAAATAAGAGAATGTAATCTTGTGAATGTGAGGCCTTAGCCATAAAGCAGTTGTCGGTTTTAATACATAATTCTTCAGGGAAAAAAACAAGAAAAATTGAGTGTTAATTTTGAAGGCCACCATTCAGAGGACCAATTATCATGTGAATCTCCAGGAATGGGAATTTCATTCTTATCTGTTTTGAGTTTTAATGCATTATTGTCATCCAAGAAGCCACCCCTTGAATGAAAGGTCTTACATTTCAATAAGGTGTAGTCTGAGGTGTTGTGGAATACAATAACCATCTTCATATTATACACATCTGTAATCAGCCTGAAGCCATACATTTTCCAGAAGCGAGCCAAAGGAGCCCCACAAGTATTAACAGATTGGGACTTGAGGAAGAGGCCTGCGGCACATCCTGCTTTCCTGGCCAGTCCAGAGACAAACCTCGAATATTGCTTTCATTAAGTCTGATGCCACCAATGTAATGTTTGATTGTGTGAAATGCAGCAAAGTGATCACGAAATCAAAGGGCTGCTATGCCACCCTTGCTAAGCTTCTAACAAGTGTGATACAGTATCTTGAATACTGATTGTGGTGGATCCTGTACTGTTTGTTTTGTCAAAAATGTGTATTTTTTCCAGTTATGTGCTATTACAAGATTTCTATTTGTTGAGAACTCGAGCAGTATTTCCTCAGGATTTAAGGCTCTGATGTAGATTTTTTTATCCGAGGGATTGTCACTGAGGAGATTGAGACAGTGCACAAGGATGGTAAGATAGGGCTAAAGCTATCTAAACCAAGTGAGAGAATGCGTGCTGGGGAGATGTCAAGATGAGCTCCAGATATTATTTAGGTTCAGGTGAAATTGTATTTAAAATGGCAGAATCTCTTAAAATTTCCAGCGTTTTGGATTCCACTTGGTATGTGAAATGCCCAAGATGATCCCATTATGCCACGGGGTGTGATTATAATTATTTCGGATACAAATCTTATTGCGGGAGCACAGGCTCAGCAAAGTAACAACATAAACAAACAGAGCTTAAGCTGATTTTTGTATCATGGGTACATTTGTGCTATTATTTTCAGCGAAAAAAACATCCTCGTGCCCAAAATAGATGCAAGGATGTATTTGACAGTAAAAAAAATAGTGTAAAATGGTGAAACAGCCTTTCACGTAATAATGCATAATTTTTAGGCCTGGGCTAAAATTCCGTTCCCCTCGCGGAAATTGCGATCACTTGACATTTTCGCGTTCCGCGGAGAGCGCGAAAATGTCAAAATGTCCGCAATCCGCATATTACCGGAAATTTTTTGCTTGCTCGCGCTGTAAAATAATACATTCTCACGTGCGCGCGATCGCCTTACCTGAATCCCCACGTTCGCCGACAAGTTTTCCCGATCCGGTCGCGTTCTCCACGAGATGTTGGATAGTTGGTAGCCATTTGCGCTGTCTCGTGACAGTTCGCGCCCGCAGTAACGTCATTCGTCGGGCGATCACATCTTTTTTCGCACCATGCACCGCGAGACAAGTGAAAACAAGATGGCTGCGCCCGCGAGCAACCGCATGGGTAAGTTGGTGAGCCGCGACCACGCAGAAAATACCGTGAACGGGCGGGAAAAAAACTTCCACATATTCGCGATATTTCCGCATGTTTGCGGAGATTTTTAACATTTTCGTGATAATTTGCAAAAGGGAATTTCGCAAATTTCGCCCACCCTTAATAATTTTGCTCAATGTTTCTTACTATTCAAGTCAAGTCAAAGTCCACTTTATTCGATTAATTAAAATCATAAAAGTATTCTACAACAAATATCTTACAATTCATATAAAACAGTATTAAACAATTGGTAAATTTAAAAAGCAGGTTAAAAAGGCATAATTTACACAAAATTCATTACAAGTTGCACTCAGCTTTTACAATAAACGTGGATTCAAGTGTCTATCCTCAACTGTTCTTCCAATATTAGCCTTGATCTCTTACATCTGACGGATGCGGCCAAAAAACTAGCAGTGCAGTACATGATTATAGGAGAAAGCGACATCTGTAAATATAACAACACAGGCTTATACTGGATAAAACCCAGCTCCTTCAGAATAGGTTTTAAATATCTGGTACGAGGTTCATGATAAAAGGAACAAAAGAACAGAAAATGGGCATTATCCTGAATAGAGAAACCATCGCATTTGCATGGAGACGATTCCTCGAGCTTGCACCAGTCTTTCTCGTCCCACAGTACCATATAAATTTGATTAAACCGAAATTTGGATGAAAGCCATCTATGAAAAGAATTGGTTACGACTGTTAAATAAGGAGCCAGCTCACAAGATGGGGTTATCAATACATGAGCCCTCACAGAGGGTTTACATGAATCATAAGCTTCACGCTCGGCCATACGTATTCTAAAGAAATTGGTCTTCACCCACAGCAAATCAGCTTTACACAGGGCTTCTGGGCTGCTAAAAATTTCAGGGCGTCCCAGAAGTGCTGCCGTAGATTAAATATAAGACAGCCACTGAATATCCCTCCTGTGATCTAGTGCAAGACAATCTTTGATGATCCGATGGTTAAGGCTAAGGTTCGGGTTAAGCCAGAGCTTAATCCACATCAAGAGTGGAGCTAGATTGATTGTGTCTAGAATGTAGCCCATCCCCAACTCAAGATGTACTGAGTGGGTGGCAGTTGACTGGGGTAAACCCAGCAAAGAACGAAGAAATTTATTTTCCTCTATCTGGATGCTTTTTGAATTAACATAACCCCAGACAGCTGCACCATATCTAGCGATTGCGGCTGTCTTGGCTTTGTAGACGGCCAGAATAGCCTCCATAGGTTCCCCCCCAGTCTCTTAGAAAACCCCAGGATTGCAGCATATGAACTTCTTACCGCATTCATTTTAGATGTTAACTGCGGTGTCCAAGTACCCCTTTGGTCAAAAATCACACCCAAATATGTAAAGACTTTGACACTTGTGATCACCTCTCCATCGCAAAAGAAGGTTTTTTCTTTACGCTTACCACATCCTACTGACATGGTATGTGATTTATTTTTGTTGATCACCAGGTCGAGACTAGACATAAAATTACCAAAGGCGTCAAGTAACTTTTGTAGGGCAACTGGGGTCCTGGCTATTAACACCGCATCATCGGCATAGAGGAGCACCGGAATTGGTGCGCCCCCCATGCTCGGGATATCCTTTGTGGCAGACGTTAGGTAGCCCTCCAAAGAGTTCACGTAAAGCGTGAACAACATTGGCGCCAGGATGCATCCCTGGCGGACCTCTCTAGTTGATCTAAAACTCTCGGTACACTTTCCGTCGGTGGTCATTCTAATGCGGGCCCTCAGATCTTTGTGGAGCTCCGCCAGAAAGTGTACCAAGGAACTATCGAGGCCCATCTTCAGGAGCATTGCCCAGAGCTTAGATCTATTGACAAGATCAAAGGCTGTGGACAAGTCCATGAAGCCAAGGAATAAACTACCCCTTTTTGCTCTGGTGTATTTAGAGAGTATGAGGTGGAGGTTGAGGCATTGGTCCTCAGTACTCCTCCCTGACCTAAAGCCAAATTGTGCCTCGGACAGGATGTTGTTCCCCTTTGCCCACGCGGAAATTCTCGCCAGGACAGCCTTTCCTAGGATTTTTACCGAGGAGTCCAACAGCGATATTGGTCTATAGCATTTTGGATCTCCTCTCTGCCCTTTTTTGAATATTGGGACAATTGTAGCTAAAGACCAGGTCTGAGGGAATCCCACTACAGCAGCAGCATTAAAAACTCTTGTTAAAATATTAGCCCAGAACAGCGGATTTGCCCTGAACATATCCGCTGGGACTCCATCGGGGCCCGGGGCCTTGCGTCCTGCTGTCTCCTCTATAGCTCTAAGTACCTCACTAGTAGCGAATCTCACGGGCTCCAGGGGGATCTCATTAGTAGGGATTGTGAAAGGTTCCGGCTCCCTGTTGCTGTCATAAATTTTTTCGAAATGTCGAAGCCAGTCCTCCTCTGAAATGTTTAATTCCAGCACTGAGTTTTGGACACCTGTAAGTAATGGGGAATTGATTATTGTCCAAAACTCAGCACTGTTTTTTAGGGTGGCTTTATCCCTTAAATCCTCCCATGCTTTGCTTTTTAATTCATTTTTACGCAAAGTAGTGGCCGTGTTAAAATCCTTTCTTAATCGCGCCACTAACGCCTTGTCCCTTGGGCGAGTATTGAGGGCTTTTTTAAGGCGGTTATGGGCTTTGCTACAATTTTTGTCAAACCAGCCTTTAGCCGGATTATGTTTGCCCCCCTGCCCATTGGCTGTGAGACTGCTAGACACAAACCGGCAAATATCTTCAAAGGAAGATATAATCTCCTTGC
The DNA here is from genome assembly GCF_964204655.1 of Triturus cristatus. Lineage (NCBI taxonomy): Eukaryota > Metazoa > Chordata > Amphibia > Caudata > Salamandridae > Triturus > Triturus cristatus. Next base: position 984,420,485 of record NC_140592.1, on the reverse strand, counting down.
TCCCAGCTGACGGATTGGCACACACATTTAGCTCTTCCGAGACTGAGGAGGATAGAGTTAGGAAAAAGTAGTCCGGTACGACCATCTCCCATTTAATTCTTCTCCCCTGATCCTTTTCCTTTACAGGCAATATAGTCCGATGGAAGACAACTGATTTTGACAAGAAGGAGCTATTCACTAGCTCCAACCCCACAGGATTATGGTCACTCATAGGCATAGCAATTGCATTATATGAGATCACATAATTAAGAAAACATCTTGAGACAAAAATAAAATCAATTATCGAATCGCTAGCCCTTCCCGTATAAGTGGCAACCCGTGTACTTTTATCATAAAATTCTGGTTCAAATAGGTCATTTTCCAGCAATACATTTTCAAGCATCCGCCCCTTCTGTGTATGTTCTAGGTGAGGGGGGGACACGCTATCTGGCCCGTCTTCTTCCACTAGGACACAATGTGAGCACAAATGAACATTAAAATCACCCATTAAAATGAATCGACACAAAGTGGATTGCTTGTCTCTGTAGAGATTTAAAAAGTCTGATAGCCATGTAAAATGCATAGATTCTGGATGGCTGTTTGGAGCATTATAACAGTTAACCAAAAGCAATTTGCAACCATCCTCTAAAGTTAACTCCAGAATGATGAAACTATGGGAGGCACAGTCTATCGGGATAATTTTACCTTTTAAGTTCACCGAAACCAACGTCATAAGACCTCCTTTGTTCCGGCCTGCGGGGGAAGGCAAAGCAGGTACGAAAGAAGATGTGAAACCGTCTAACCAGTAATCACACTCCAAATCCCAAGTCTCTTGCATAGCGATGATATCGTGGCGCTTTACAAATTTTTCCCAATTAGGGTCTCCCTTCTTGGACCGCAACCCAGCAATGTTCCAAGATAACAGTCTAACCGTGTCCCCTTTATCAGTAATGATCTCTGTTGAACTGTTGTTGACCGCCTCAGAAGAAGGTACAAGGACCGTTGGTGTTAGGTCCACTACGGCATCGTCCACTGTACCCTCTCCCTCACCCCGTCAATCACAGAGGTCGAGGCCTGAGAGCGCATTGAACCTGTTATAAGTTGTAATGGGGGGACCAAATGTAAAGAGGTTATCTCGGCCCTGCAACGAACTTTGATGAGCCAAACTGGGCTCCACCGGGGTAAATGGATTTAGTCTTTGTCTGGACAAAGAGGGTAAGTTGACATGGTTGTAGAAATACCCAAGCGGGCGCACTCGAATACCATTACTGTCCTCCAACAGAGATGCTGCCCGTAGGAGGACTGTGGCCACATGTTGTGGGTATTTAAAGTTCACGACCACACAATCCCCTCTACATGTTTTCCTCGAGGGGCCAATCCAGTTCACTCTCCTCGTCGTGATAATGTCTCCAGCACGTTTAGTAGGAAAACCACATTTAGCACCTAGCCAAGCCACCACTTTATTTTTAAGGGAATCATGCGCTTCCTCTTGTGGCTCGGAAGTGCCTGGGCTATACGTCGGAACATTGGCTAGTACGACGACATAGGGGGCGCAATCCGGGGGCAGATTAATAGAATTATTGCGCCTACCTTGTACGGCATTAGTGCTATATAAGGGACCAGATCTCTGATGGCACCCAGCCTGATCAACATCCAGGTCTACTGATGGGGGATGGATGGCTGGGGGAACAGTAAGGTTGTTTACCGTACAGTTGACCTGAGGAATCAAAGGAGGTGGGTTGGGGGCTATTGTGGCACTTTTTCCTAAGACATCGGGACTCACTGAACTAGTTGAAGAGAGTGAGGGGTTCGCCTTAGATAGTTTAGCCAACTGTTGATCCAATAGGCCTCCTAGTCTTTTAAGCTCCGCATTCGTGGTGTCCAATTTGACTGTAAGCCTTAAGCCTTAAGCCTTAAGTTTTAGGTCAAAAGCGGCCTCTATGCGTTTAATTAGCAAACCAAACTGCTCAGGGCTCAGTGTGATACTGGGTTCCTTTGTAATCTCTACGTTTGCTTTGGTTTTAGGGGAGATGTGACTATCAGGCAAGTGGTTATCCCCTCTTCTCCTGTGGATGATCTTACCCCCCCTCTTGCTTTGCTGCTTTCTGCATGTTCTGACAGGTCTCTTTCCTTTACTTCCTTCCGTTACATCCACCTCTTCCTCAGAGTCAGAACATACTTTATCAAGCATTGTAGGATCGATCGTTATAATATCAGGGTCCCGATGGATCGAAGCTACTGTTACGCTGGTTGAATTGCTGGCGTCTTGATCTCCTAACATACAGTCAGCGCTATTTTCGCCCTCTTGTGAAGCCTCCGATGTAGCTGCTCTTGCTGGAAGGGGGTCATAGTCTAGAGAATCTACTTTGCCCAAAGATGCCCTTCTATCATCATTAATTTTATTCACCATTTTGACAAGGAAATTGTTCATGGAGCCTGCCCCCGTGACCACCTTGTCTTTCTTAGAGCCTGACATAGTAGAAAATTGAACGTAGTTGATTATCAACTTTGACTAATACCTAACTGCCAACAGACTCAAATGGCCAAGTTACCAGGGTATAAGCCTGAAAAATCTCGCAGCCTTTAACCGACGCTACTCCGGGTCATAAGGTTTATCACTCACAGAGTCTTAGTGCAACTGGCGTCACTTCTCTGGAAATTATCAATGATCAAAAGGAGATCCCAGCCGCAAACAGACGAAAAGGTGTATTGCGGCAACCGCAGACAATATCCAGATTGCGACCAATGTACGCAAACACAGACCAAATCCACAGCAATGCGCAAGGAGCGATATGAATAAATCAGCATCAGTACCTGGTATGGGGCAGATGCCCTGGTGCCGAATTTCAGAGGGGGGGCCCAGCCCTGCCTCCTCCTGCTCCGGACGGCCACAGACGGCCCGCCCTCTGCCCGGGCTCTGCCCGGCGTCGCCCGCGCGCGTCCCGCGACGCGGATGGAGCCGTCATTTTTCTAGCGCCTCCGGGCGCGCTGTCGCCGGAAGAGGCGTGACAAAGAGCAAGGGCTCATGGGGGTTGTAGTCCCCTCGCGCTACTCGGTAGTGGTAGCGGTGGGTGGCTGCCACTGAGCTGGGTCAGGGAATAGCTCTGCAATCTCCCCCGCTTCTCCTGCTGCGCTGTGTCTGGGCTTTCCGGTGACTCTGGTGACTCTGGTGTCTCCCCCGCTCCACCGAGGGAGCCGTCGTTTTTCTAGCGCCTCCGGGCGCGCTGTCGCCGGAAGAGGCGTGACAAAGAGCAAGGGCTCATGGGGGTTGTAGTCCCCTCGCGCTACTCGGTAGTGGTAGCGGTGGGTGGCTGCCACTGAGCTGGGTCAGGGAATAGCTCTGCGATCTCCCCCGCTTCTCCTGCTGCGCTGTGTCTGGGCTTTCCGGTGACTCTGGTGTCTCTGGTGTCTCCCCCGCTCCACCAAGGGAGCCGTCGTTTTTCTAGCGCCTCCGGGCGCGCTGTCGCCGGAAGAGGCGTGACAAAGAGCAAGGGCTCATGGGGGTTGTAGTCCCCTCGCGCTACTCGGTAGTGGTAGCAGTGGGTGGCTGCCACTGAGCTGGGTCAGGGAATAGCTCTGCGATCTCCCCCGCTTCTCCTGCTGCGCTGTGTCTGGGCTTTCCGGTGACTCTGGTGTCTCTGCGCTGTCTCGTGACAGTTCGCGCCCGCAGTAACATCATTCGTCGCGCGATCACATCTTTCTTCGCACCATGCACCGCGAGACAAGTGAAAACAAGATGGCCGCGCCCGCGAGCAACCGCATGGGTAAGTTGGTGAGCCGCGACCACGCAGAAAATACCGTGAACGGGCGGGAAAAGAACTTCCACATATTCGCGATATTTCCGCATGTTTGCGGAGATTTTTAACATTTTCGCGATAATTTGCAAAAGGGAATTTCGCAAATTTCGCCCACCCTTAATAATTTTGCTCAATGTTTCTTACTATTCAAGTCATTTTTGCACAGATAATTATGCAAATGTTACTAAATGTACGGATGATAATGTGATATCTGGGGTGTCAATCAAAATAGGTAAAACATGTTTTCAAATATTAGGCTGCACTTGTGTCACAGAAGGAATTTTAAATAAGAGCTGCATGAAATTGCAACTGAAAAATGAGCAAAGTTTGTTAATTTTTTCATTAGAAAAATCTGCCAATAAATGGCGAAGGGGTTAAGACTCAGTTCACATTATAATCTGGATTTTTGAAATAGTCAATAAGCCTAAAATACGTCACTTGAGGAATTAGTACCAAATTAATACTTTCCTCATAATAATCTGCTTCTGCACTGATGATCAATGTCTTATTGTTACATAGCGTTTCCTCATAAGAAGCTGCACACGCTCTATATTTAAGTTTCATAGCGCTGCTGTATAAGTATGCTTATTTTCGATCTTAAACCCTGAACTCCTGGGGGCAGATTTACGAGCCCCGTGTGCCACATTTGCGCTGCCATTGCGTCACTTCTGTGACGCAGCGGTGGCATAATCATGCGCCATATTGCACCCTATTTACAACGTGACGCATCTAGGGAGATGAGTATTGTAAAGCCCTGCGCCACATGAAACCTCCGTCAGGTTTCATGTGGGCGTTCCGGCGCAGGAAAAGGGCGTTCCGTCGCAGGAACACCTCACTAAAAGATTTCACTCAGTCACTTTTCCGAAGCCGCTGCGTCAAAACCTGCACCGCGTTGAGGATAGGCCAGGTTGAAACAGTGCTTGAGTTGCGTCGCGCCCGCAACACAACTTCAGCACTGCGCCAACCTTACGCCGGCAGATGCGACACGCATCTGTTTATCCTTGCGCCATGATGCGCCGCATTGTAAATGCGGCGCACCTGTGGTGGTGCAAGTGTAAACTTGTGTCACGCATCTTTCCTGGCGCATCCCTGCTGATTTGCAGGGATGCGGCAGGAAACGTAAATCTGCCCCAGATGTGTTCTAGTTTTCCACAATCATGGTTTAATTATGCAAGCTCTGAAGTATAGTGTTCTAGAGCAACAAGTGGTGATCATTATAAATCGTGCTAGTACATCTAATTTGTTAAAATAGGAGGTGGGTACAACACACATGATGGTTTTTCTTACATACAACTCTTTAGCTGGGAAAACAGCTTTACTACTATATAACATTTAGGGCTTGTTTACGATGCCAGTCAGACTGACCATCCAACCACCATCTTTGCTAGCCCTTTCTAACCACCGAGGCTCAGAAGTTTCCCTCCACCTTGCGGTCTAAAGTTGCAAAAAATTTCCAGATCCCCATTGTTAGGAAATCCAGCTGGGGAGGCAGGAGCTTTATTACCTGCGCGTCCAAGGCTTGGAACGAGCTTCCGTTTTTTCTGAGAAATGACGGAGACCTTCTCTCCTTTAGAAAGGGTTTGAAAACCTGGCTCTTTACTTATTGATCCCCCTCCGACTATTGCTTAAGTAGAACTCAGCGCCAGGACAACCAAGGGTAATTGTGTGCTTATATAAATTTAATTAACATAGCATAACCGTACTATGATCCAACCGCTGCTACCGCGGCGGTCGCATCTACAGTGAAGCACATATCCCCGAATATGTTGCTGTGAACGCATACAAAATCACAGAAAACATGTGAATTGTACACACATTTATGACATGTGGGGATATACCTTGTGCACCATGTACTTCAATGCTGGAGTGTGGCTTAATGTGCACAATCCAGTCAATAGGAACACATACTGCTAAGGACTTACCTGGAATCCGTCTCCCACAGGATCATAGTCATCGGGGTGCAGCTACTCAGGTTTAGGGGGAACCTGGAGGAAGGAATCCATGGCAGAGATGCTGGAGAGAAGCGGATTTGGCTGAGTATGCACCCCAAATCCATCATTTCTGATGGATTTGGTCAGTCAGTCGACCGGTCTGCCACTGTAAGTTCACCGGAAACCCACCTCATAATCCAGACAGTGGTTGGTGATCCCTGTACTGCCCTATTGTTTTTCTACGACCACCATCTGGGCAGTCAGAGAAAGGCTGTCGGATTTGGCGGTCTTTTAGCAGTCAGTCAGAGTACAGGATGCATGCATCGTAATCTGGCGGTCGGAACAACCACTTCTGGCGAGACTACAGTGGTCTGACCTCCTACAATAGAACCGCGGAAGTCGGTCTGACCGGCATCATAATCAGGCCCTAAATGTTGAGCAAGTCTTAGTGCCAACATAAACATCCGTCCATCACCACCCCCCCCCCCCCCCTTTTGTACAACATAAACATCAGGGCCAGCTTTTTTTTTTAGAAGCATTTAAGCCAACATTTCAATTTGACTGTCACCTACCATGTCAAAAGGGATCTCTAGATAATCCTACAAGATTGTAATCATCATTACAAACACCAGCTTTTAAATACTGGGCTAAATTTCTGCAGACAATGATTTCTGAGTGGGTTGAAAAAAAACAATGGTTTGAGGCTATTAGAGAGTAGTGTAAATTAAGTTGTTAGTATCCAATTACAGCTAATCAAATTCACTCCGCTGCTTTCCAGCTACTCTAAAGTATTTGAGGCAAATCATGCATGAACCTAGCTATCCACCAAGCTCAATATTTCTGCAGCAAGATGATCTGCAGAATGATAAAGGTCTTTGTTGACCTGGAGATTGCATGCTAATATTCCAAATGATAGTTCATGAAGAAGTAAATGAGTGGCAAAACCTATGTAATGCACTGCCATATGCCCTGTCACATCTATATCTTTCTGTCCTAAAGTAGAGAAGGCATAGTGGCTTCACGAGATGTTCTTTTTCTTTTTCTTGAAAGCCAACTATTAGCCTCTGTATAGAGGACCAATGATAGTGAAATAAAAAGTGGATGTGCAAGCAACTTCATCCCCTATTCTTCCAGCATGTCCATGAATATGCAATAGCTTATGCTTGCCAGTGGAAAGGGCTGGATACTATAAGATTGCGGTACAAAATATTGACCTTCTACAATATTGACTACAACTATCCACTGTTTATATATCATCAAGGTAAGCATTGTTCCCTTGTTGTCTGAACAACACAATTCTTCACTGCCGAACTCTCAGTGAAATACATGTACCATGAGATGCTTTAGTTCATTCCAGGTTAAAGTGGGTGGTATTTTACTGATCCAAAGCTACCATACTATTCCTGAAATGATAAAATGCTTTTTTTCGGATCAGGATGGATAGCACTAGCTAACTGAATGCTTATTAAACACTGCTACAAAAAAGACAAAAGTATTTGTAGCTTCCCTAGTTAGGTATGGATGGCACTATGCTAATGCAATATTGAAAAACTCTGTTAGAAAATCAGTCTCTGGAAGTGAGCAGATTTAGAGTGTCATTGGTGTTGTAGAGTGCTCCATATTGGTGCTGCAGAGTGCTCCATGTTAAGCATCTGCTCTCAACCTAAAGCTAAGTAGCTATCCATGGTTTGCTACTGCTCCTTTTTAGCAGAATTAATGCAGAAATCAAGGCCAAAAAGCACATTGTTTGAATTTACACTTGCTTGTGTATGGTCAAAACTATGCTTCTCTGATGAGTCCTAACAAGAGTGAAGCCAATGTGACAGGAGCTGGGGACTGGAACTGCAAAAGAGCCCTAACAATCCAACTGAAGAGCTGAAGGGACTGGAGAGTAGGACCTGAGCTCTCCATTAACAGAGGGAGAGAGGTCTACAACGAGCTCCCAATCAAATCTGCTGAAAAGTTTACTGGTCCAGAAAAAACTTCTAAAAATGCTAGGGGCTAGGAGGCCAACACTCCTGGTGGCTGAAGCATGCTACCAGGAGCAAAATACAACAACTCCTGTTAAAATAGCCTAAAGGGGCTAGAGATATCTGGGTTGACTCTGCAGCTTAAGTATGAGAAGCCAGACTGAAAGAATGTTTATGACACCTGTGGTTTTATCCATTTACCTGGGAGGGCTAGTAGACCAGGTGGACCAGCGCATACCAGGAGTTTGGTGCTATGCAATAAATTTCCCTTGAAGCCCTCTGAAAAGACTATTTCTCCCAGGGGAAGCATCCAGCTAATGTACAATGCTCTCTCCACATTGTGTATTGCACCCACATGGGACAAGCCATCTGTGGTCAGGCCCAGGCAGCAGTAGGCCCTGCCACGAGTGGCCTTGAGGTAGGTCTCCCCAGAAAGAAAAGGTGCCATCTTGCTCCACCGCCTAACCTTCTTATACCGGGAGATCAGTAGCTCATGCAGAGAGAGAAGTGGGTGAGGAAACAGAAGGCTGAATCCCCATGGTGTGACAACAATTGCACGGAGTGGGCAGGGAGACAGGCAAGACCATGCAGCACTGGGGTTCATTCAAGTTTCTCTTCTAAAAAAATATTTTTTTCTATTCTACTTTATGTTTATTGGAGGTAATGTGATTTTCAAATGCAACACTTCTTTTAAACCAACGTAAACCAACTACATTTTTTGCTGATCCTTTTTGAGAAATATGATGGAGAAGGAGTTTCTGGTTGTACAGTTTTTTATCATCCACTTGATGAACATTAATTAAAAATTTGACATGCGTTATCACAATCAATTCGAATCAAGTCATATTTCTGAATAAAATCTGCATTAATTTCAGCCATAATTATAATTTTATTGACAGGCAACTCATCACCTTGTCTACTTTTTGAATATTAGCCCAGTTCTGTACGTGAATTAAATTAATACAACTTCAAAAAATCCAGAATTGTCTTTTGTGTAGATGGCAGTGAGCTTCATTCGTCTATAATGGATTTACAATGATGGTGGTTAGATGACACTATTGTTTCATTGTATGCCTCAAATTATTAATGTATTTCTTCCAATTGAGCAAATACCATCATCATGGAAAGGGAATATATTTCACCCCATTCTATAAGAACGGCAGCTATTCATCACCACTTAACCACAGGCTAATAGCTGCATGCTCCAGGTTTACTTCAAGACCAACAAGCCTGGGTTAAGGAAAAGAGCTGATACCTAAAAAGCAAACTTGTCAGATTTAACCATCTTAGTGGGAAAGGCAATACAGCATAAATCGAGGTTGCTGTCATGCTTTATCAACCTCAAATCTGCATTTGACAGAGTTCCCTGTGGCTGTCTTTAAGAAAAATTGGTGGGATAGGAAATCCTAAGAAAGCTGCTAAATGCAATAATAACACTGTATAGTGACACTTGGGCCCAGGTTAAAGATGGAAACGGCGGCAGAGTAACAACAAAAATCCATACAATGAACGGCCTGAAATAAGGGTGTGTCTTAGCCCCAAGTCTGTTCAGCCTATACTGTACCAATTTAAACAACTATCTGACACAAGTGCAAAAACTGGCACCCGAGAAAATGGCGTGCTTGCAATACACCGATCAAATCATCATCTTGAGCCAAACTCCATTTGGGCTTCAAAGATCTTTTGATGCATTAGCAGGCTGCATAAAGCAGCAAGATTTAGAGATGAACTAAAGTAAACAAAACAAACAATAGTGGTTTGTCTTGTCAGCTCAAAACACAACTCTTAAGGGCAAACAAGTTGGGACCGCATCCTCATACATGTATCTGGGCATTAACATGGAGCACCAGCTAACCTTTAAACAGCACCTGGCCATACAACGGGTGGAAGCATATTCATTAATGTTTGCATTTAAGATGATGAACAAGAAGCTTAGCTTCCCTTCACTTGAATATCTGATAACTATAATGGCAGCCAAACAAATTCAAACTGTAGGATATGGCTTGGAGATCATGCATGGCAAGGAAATGGCCGCCCTGAATTTGTTTCAAACGAATGCCTACAAAGCAGTTTTTTAGCTTGCCAAAATCAACTTCCCAGCCCAGGTCCTGCTCGAAGTTGGTTTAAAAAATCAAAAGCTGCGCAGCTTGAAAGCCTTTGTCAAATTTATCTTGTAGACTTCATGTTTCAGTATGTAGCTCCCTGAATAACCTATGCTGGCTATAAAACGAGGCTCAGATAAAGAAAAAACAAAGAAAATCTTGGGGAGACTACTTAGGATTAGCAATAGATGAACTAGGCATTAAAGACGCATGAACAAGCAGCATGGAAAAAACTGTGATTTTTCAAATAGTAAATTCTTCAACAAAGCTTTTGGCTCGACTACAGGATAAGACTATGGTTCAGATTTTCCAAAATGTTCCGGAACACAGCCCAGCAGCCAAAAATGCACAAAACAAGTTTTGCACTGGAAAGTAAATTATGAAAAATACATTTTGTGCTGGTTAGCGTCATTTTTGTGACGCTAGCCTTGCTCAAAATTGTGCAAATCTACCCCTTAATTCACAAAGAGACGACACACCTGGACAGTAGTTGACAAATATTGTAGTTTGAGGTCCCAAGCATATTTGACAGCTCATTTTTATTTATATTTAAAATGGCAGTTTATGTTATACTGACTCGGCACCTGAACACAAAAGATCTCATTCCGTCATGGAGGCGCAGCCCACGACATCTAAGATGTTGTCTATGTGGATATAAAACAGAGGTCCTGATTTAGAAGTTGGCGGAGGGGAATACTCCATGACAAACATGACTGATATCCCATCCGCCATATTACGATCACATTCTATCCTGTGGGGATCATAATATGGCAGAAGGGATATCTGTCAGATTTGTGACAGAGTATTCCCTCTGCCGACTTCTAAATCAGGCCCAGAGTATATCATCCACATCTTTTGCACCTGCCCTGCAGTTCTGGGACAGAGAAAGAAGTTACTTAAAACATTGTTTTTAAAACTCTATATCCGCACCTGCAGGCATGCTGTCATCATCTGGCTGAGCGGAGCTTCAATACCTCTAGCTTGTCAGGGGAAAAAAATCAAAAAATTGGTGAAGAATCATCTAGGTGATACACAGGACTGGAGTCACTGGCCAAGTTATTTCATCCTCAAACTTCCTGTACATTTAGGATTATTAATAATCAACAAGGAAGAAGTTGGTATCAGGTGTTCATTATTCAAATTCAAATTCAAAAATTCTTTATTTCGGCCAATTTGGCCATAAAAGAGTACAAAGTAAAAGACAAAAGGGAAGAAGGAGGGAAGGGAAGGCAAATAACATTTAAAATTCATTGATATACACATGGCAATATTTTCGTACAGGCAAAAATACCCTCTCATCTGTAAAATATTTAAAAATAAATCAGGTTCAAAACGCTCATTTCGTAAACATTAAAGTTAGCAATCAATATCAATTCATTTATGCCGCTTGCACCACATAGCTAGCAAAAATTTAGAAAGTGCAAAAACAATAGGGCTCGATGTATTGGTTTTAAAAATTCTAAAACCATTCAAGCAATGTTTAAGACCCATATTTCTGCACAATGGTATCAACCAGTGTTTTCTTGGTTTGGTATATGCTGGACAGAAGAGAACATGAAGCTCATCCTCTAAGTCACAGCTACTGCCCGGACAAGACTTATTAGAAGAGGCCGTCCACTTACTTGTGACGGTCTTGAGGGGTAAAGTGCCATGGCGCCATTGGATAAAAAGTTTACGCGCTAAAACCGGGAAGACAACATCCATGAAGTCCTCAAAATAGTAAAAAAATTTTAATTCTAAAAAAGAGTTAGTAAGGGAACCTTCATTGGGGGCCGTGATTAAAACTTCCAGCTTTTGCCCTTTGTAAATTTTGGTGAGCATCTTTCGTGATATCCGGCTGCATGCCCTATCTGGGTCTTCCCACATGGATTGTAGGCCTAGACTTATAAGTTCACGCTTAATGAACGCAAGCCACGGGATTTTACTTACACAATTAAAACTAAGGATCTGTTTAAGTTCATCCCTGTAGTTTAGAAGATCTGGAGTAGTCCATAGTATATGCCAGAACCTTAGGGGTTTTACTGCTAGCTCGTTTGCAATAGGCGTCAATGCCAGGTCTAATCTCAGCGGTGTTAGTGGAGTACTCTGAGGAAGCGATAGTAATCGCCTTACAAATTTGGACTCAACTTTAGTGATTTCAGGGGCAGCACTGTGACCGCAAAGCTCACCCCCATAGCGAGCAGCTGCCCTTGCTTGAGTCTTTTAGACCTCCAGGGCAGGACTCACTGGTCTAAAGCTAGATTAATTGGAAACCTTTGAGATAGCACCCGACAGCTGTGAAAGTCTCATGTGGGATTTGGCCTTTTGCGGACCGCATGACAAATTTTCATGAATTGTAACACCCAGATACTGGAAAGTCGTAACCCTTTCCACACATACATCGCCCAGTGATGGGTTTGCGCGAGTATACACTGGCGGGTTGAAAATCATGAATTTGGTCTTGTCGGCGTTGATCTCAAGGCCTCTGCTCCGACAGAATTCCCCAAAGCCGTTCAATATCCTCTCGATCCCCATCGGAGATATGGAAATTAAGAGGGTGTCATCCGCGAACATGATCGCCGGCACCCTCCTACCAGCCAGCCTTGGTGCGTCATTGTCAGGGACACTGTCCAGATGTGAGATTACCCCATTGACATAAAGACAGAACAGGGTCGGTGCTAAGACACAACCCTGTCTCACCCCTCTTGCAACGGGGAACCTTGGTGACAGCGTCCCATTCTTACCACAACGAACCTGGGCAAAGTTCCCCTCATGCAATCTCATAAGTAGCACTAAAATCTGATGCGGGAGGCCCAGATCCTGAAGGACAGCCCACAGTTTCCCCCTAGGAACTAGGTCAAACGCGGACCGGAGGTCCACGAAGACCATATAGAGGCTGCCACCCTCTACCTTTACTGTCTTCCAGTACAATAGGATCAGTCGGAAAATTTGGTCCATAGTGGACGTATTCCTTCTGAATCCCGCCTGGAAGGGGCTCATTACATCGTGATCCTCCATCCACGTCAACAAATGGTCCAAGACCAGTCTTGCAAATATTTTTTGTTGAACGTCAATTAAACTGATTGGCCTATAATTGACTGGGAGCGGAGGTGACCCCTTCTTAAATATCGGGACTATCTCTGCCCCCAGCCAAGTACTGGGAATTTCCATGCCTCTCGAGATAGCGTTAAATACGACATGGAGATAGGGGCCCCAGATTCCAGGTTGATGTCTAAAGAGATCCCCCGGTATTTTATCAAGTCCCGGGGCCTTTCCCACTGAAAGTTTGCCTATTACGCTTATCACCTCCCCCAAGGTAAACTCCAGTGGCTCCTGCTGATCTTCTGGGACTTTTGAGTCGGGCAAACTACACAACACGGCTTCCCCCCCATATAAACCTTTAAAATGGGCCTCCCATGCTGATGCCGCAATATTCGGTTCTATGGCAGATTCTGCATCACCCGACCATAGTTTACAAGTGGGGGGCATTAACGAGCGGAGACAGGGCGCTGACATACACCTACCTGAACCTTGGCTGCTGTTCCTGGGACGCCCACGCTGTTGGTCTCCCCTGCCGCCGACGGAGTTCACGGCCGCAGTTGGGGGAGACTACAGCTCCCAGCAGGCTTAGCGCGACCACTACCAACTTCCGCCTACCTTCGCGCCCGGAGGCGCACAAAAAGGAGAGGCTCCCTCGGTGGAGCGGGGGCATTAACGAGCGGAGACAGGGCGCTGACATACACCTACCTGAACCTTGGCTGCTGTTCCTGGGACGCCCACGCTGTTGGTCACCCCTGCCGCCGACGGAGTTCACGGCCGCAGTCGGGGGAGACTACAGCTCCCAGCAGGCTTAGCGCGACCACTACCAACTTCCGCCAACCTTCGCGCCCGGAGGCGCACAAAAAGGAGAGGCTCCCTCGGTGGAGCGGGGGCATTAACGAGCGGAGACAGGGCGCTGACATACACCTACCTGAACCTTGGCTGCTGTTCCTGGGACGCCCACGCTGTTGGTCTCCCCTGCCGCCGACAGAGTTCACGGCCGCAGTCGGGGGAGACTACAGCTCCCAGCAGGCTTAGCGCGACCACTACCAACTTCCGCCTACCTTCGCGCCCGGAGGCGCACAAAAAGGAGAGGCTTTCTCCGCGTCGCGGGACGCGCGCGGGCAACGCCGGGCTAAGCCCGGGCAAAGGGCGGGCCGTTGTGTGGCCGTTAGGGGGCCGAAAGGGGGTCGGGTCGGGCTACCCTTCTAAGTTCTGTCTGCCCAAGTGTGCTCCGGATGCCCATTGTTGAGGACTAGTGATTTAATCCGTGAGCTTGTAGACGACTGTACTATTGTAGTATGTTTGTTATGTAATTGTTTTTAATTCACTGTGATTATTGCTTGACCTTTATTGTAGAAGGGGGAAAAGACTTGTAAAGTTTTTATTGAGTGACTGGATAGTTATTATTGTTAACTAATCCTTCTAGGTGCCTCAGTCCATCTCTCGAGGGATAGCTATTTTATATTCCCCTTGTAGATTATGGCAAAAAGCAAGTCAACCATGGATAACTATCTAGTTAAAATGGTGAGCAAAATCAACAACGATAGAAGGAAATCACTAGGTAGAGACACTCCTTTAGAATCCTCGTTTTTACCTCCAGACGATAATAGTAGTCCTGCCATGGCTGATTCTCTTATTATCGAATCCCCATTTATGGAGATTCTAGCTAGCCCAGTTCTGCCCCCAAATGCCTTAGATCAGGATCCTTTATCTGACCCTGAAGAGATTGTTAAATCACGCTCTCCTGTTAAGAGAGCAGTAAGGAAATGTAGAAAAACTCAGAATAAGGATAGGAATGTACGTTCTAAGCCAATGTTGGAACTGGAACAGAGAAGCACTAAGATTATCAAGGAGACCCAGTCTAATACCATTGATATGAATCCTGTTTTCCTGGGTCACATAGCCGAGATGTTTGAAACTAAATTAAATCTTATCATAAAACCATTAGTGGAAAAAATCGATTCTTTAACCACTGAAGTATCTAGGTTAGGTGGCCTCTTAGCTGATTTTAATAAAGCACAGAGTCCAAATCATTTAGAGGTATTGGAACCTGCCCATCTTGCACATTCGTGTGTATCTGGGGGAGCAAAATCATTGAACCCATTCCCAAGCCAAGGGAGCTACCTCGGAAGATAGATAGTACTATTGTGGAAACAAAAAAAGCTCCACCTAGAGCTGTGAGGTCCACTGTCCCGGTGGGATCAACACGCTATATTAACCTTCCACCAGACTGCGAACCTTATGTCGTAGTTCTCTCAAATGTCCCTCCTCTAGACTCCATAGTAACTAATTTTCGGGGCGAGCCACATGACTCACTTAAACGGAAAACAGTTGCGTGGCTGAATAAAAAATGTAGATTTCCTACACACTTGTCCCAACAAATATTGTCTACCAGGCGGGTCCCCTGGATAGGTAATTCAAGGAAAAAGTGCCAGGGGGATTGCGTGATTATAAATTTTAGATACCCTCAACATGTTATGTCTGTTTTACTTAGAGCAGCTTCCCTGGCCCCGGGGGAGAATGATGTGACTGTGCATTCGTTGGGTTATTTTTATAGTCACCTTGATAGAACATCTCAACCCAGTACTATTAAAAACGGGCCCCAAAATTATAATAGAAGCCCAGACTTCCAAATCCCCACTGAAAATAGATTTCTGCCATTGCGTACATTGGACCATAATGACTGACTTCCACTGGATGAAAAAACTACTATAGAAACAACTCCTGCTATCCAGATATGGGGGCAAACTTCGAGTACCGAAGATCTTGATCTTAACCCCTCACTGGAACCGATCCTTAAAGCTGTGGGGTCAAATGAGCTGTTGTACAGCAATGGTCTTTACAAAACCAATTTGGGAGAAGTAGTTAAGGTGGGAGAGGTGATTGGGGCGGGCGAGGCTACTAGTGGTTATGTTATAAATCCAGAGATAATGTTAAAGGGAAGTATCATGGATGACAACCAAGTTGAAGATATAATTATCTCTACTATTCCGGTGGATGATAAAATATCGGTTACTCTCCCACCAACTGTAGAGCATAATCTAAATATAAGATTGATATCATGGAATATAGCAGGGCTAGCTAGAAACCTAAAGGATGTGGTTTGGTGCTCATACATTGAGGAATATGATATTATTTTGTTACAGGAGACCTGGACTGTAGAAATTCCCCATAGACTAGGGTATAAATCTTATAGCACTGATGCGATTCCATCAGTTAGAGGAAGAGCATCAGGGGGGCTGGTCATATGGGTCAAAGTTACCTTGGAAATAGTTGTTACTCAACTATCTATTCCCTCCCCTGATTTATTAGGGTTAAAAATTGTGATGAGAGGAAAAGAGGTTATGTATTTGATAAATATATACAATAGACCGTATCCATCAAATAAGGAATCGAAGGTGGTAGAACTCCTGGATTCCTTTTTAGATACATTGGGCCCTGGTGCGCAGGTAATAGTGGGTGGGGATTTTAACTGTAAGTATGAACCAGTTTTGGGTCTGGAAACTTTATTCGAAGAGCAAGATGCTGCTAATGATATTATGATTTTAGAGCCCACGGGGTCGGTCAAATCTACTACAGCTGCAGCACAGATTTTACAGTTGACTGTGTCTCATGATTTAAGGGCATGCAACGGCCGTTTTCAATCCGATAGACCACCGGCCCCAACCTTCTCGAAGGGAAACTGCAGGTCCCATATTGATTTTGTATTAGTCTCAATGATCCTATGGTATTTAATTACTGACTTTAAGATAGATTCTAGGTTAGAGAGCTACCATCTCCCACTCCAACTATGGCTAGTTCCACAGCCTTTTACTTCTAGACTAGTTGGTGAAGTTACATCATCGAATACTGACGAGGAGCTACAGATAACAAATAATAGGCGTGCTCTACGTTGGCCTTATATCCTGGGGAATGAAGAGTTATTGTTAAATATCTATAACACATTCTCCGAGACAGTAGAAGCTTTCCAGAAGCCCCTATTGGGCTCAGAGGGCGTCCTTGATCTACACATCAAATTGGTAGATGCGTTAACTCCCTTCTTGAGTAAATTGCATGAAAAAGGTGAAAAATATTATGAGCCAACAAACCCATGGTATAACAATGATTGTCGGATAGCTAAGTCCAGTTTGATTCAGGCAGTAAAATCTAAGAACCAACTGGATATAAAAAATGGTAGACTGGCTTATAAGAAAGCTTTGGCCCAAGCGAAAAAAACCTGGGATGGAATTCTATGGGACGATCTCCTAAGCGCGGAAAGTTAAGAGACCAGAGTACATTCTGGAATCTAATTTCTAAAGGAAATAAAAGAGGTAGATCACCAAAGGACGTGTATCTAGATGAAAAAACCTGGTGTGACCACTTTTCCAAGCTCTATTCTAACAATTCCGAGGGTCTGACCCTAGGGGTCCAAGAGATTAATGTAGATTAGAGCTTCGCTCCTTTAAGATTTAGCTTAGAAGAAACTACTCAGGCACTTCAGGCTGTTAAAATGGGTAAAGCTCCAGGTCCCGACAAAATCCCCGGCGATCTATTGAAACACGATGGGGGAGTATGGGGGCCGTATTTAATTTCCTGTGTAATTCAATTGTGGCAGGAACACCGATCCCCGAATCATGGAAAGGGGCGGAAATCATAACCATTTTTAAAAAAGGTGATCGTTATGACCCGAGTAATTACCGCCCAATAAGTTTAATTGATATTTTACAAAAAGTTTTTGCCAGACATATTTTAAATAGGCTTTTAGATTGGATTGAAGAGATGAAGATCTTAACCAAATACCAAGCAGGATTTAGGTCAAAAACCAGTACGATTGATCAGGTGTTTAGGTTCATGTGCATCTGTTGGAAGTATATTAATTTAAGGAAGGGCAGCCTGTATGTAGCGTTTGTTGATTTGAGAGCCGCCTTCGACCTTGTTCCACGCAATTTGCTGTGGATTACTCTTAGGAACATGGCGGTCCCAGGCGAGCTCCTTAAAGAACTTATCAAACTACATACAGGGAACTATACTAAAATTAGATGGGGGAAGAGTGGAGAAATTTCAAGGCCCATATCTGTGGACCGTGGTGTACGTCAAGGATGTGTGCTAGCACCAACACTATTCTCGCTATATGTTAATGATATCCCTAGCCATTTAAGGAACTGTGACCATGATTCCCCAAAGTTAGGTGGCGAGGTGATCACGTCTTTACTCTTTGCCGACGATACCATCCTCATCTCACACACTCCGATAGGGTTGCAAAAATTGGTGGATTCCTTCCAAAGTTATTGTGTGAGGAAGGAGTTAGAAATAAACCCATCCAAAACTAAATATATGTCCATAAAACCGCAAAAGTCCTTTAGGAAAAATTTGTCTTTAGACCATCTAAAATTGGAACATGTGGGGAGTTTTAATTATTTAGGATTAATGCTGGATAATAACCTTACATGGAAAGGGCAGTTGGAAAAAAGCAACCTATCCTTTAAACAGAATTCACTGCCTATTTTAAAAGTGCATGGCGCGAGTTATTCTAAAGCCATTACGCCGGCACTTGAGGTATTCAAAGCGAAAGCCCAATCAGCAGCTCTTTATGGTGCTGAGCTTTGGGGATGTTGCTGTAAAGACAACTTCGAAAAAGCAGAAAATCACTTTGTTCGTAGACTGCTCAAAATTCCGACCAGAACCCCCTTAGTACCAGTGTTCCTTGATATAAACCTCAAAAGGACTGATCACCTAGCCATATTAAGACCATTATTGTACTGGGTTAGGCTGTGGACAACCTTGGAGTTGGGTGATTACAAGAATGGGTTGATCGAAATAATCCAGATTAATGGGCACATGAAAATACCTTGGTTAAAGCATATCTTTTTGTGGTACGAGAGGTTAGGGCTTTCCCATCTATGGGATGCTCCGCAGAATATGACCTCTTACTCAAAAAAACTCGTAAAGGATACTTTCTGGTTTTATGTCAATCATAATCTAATACCGAGTACACCGATTGGCACATTGACCCAGAGATTTCTGAACACAAAAGATTGCCCTTCCTTTGAACAATTTATGGATGAGATAGATCCACCACTAGCAAAAACTTTATTTTTGCAATTTAGATACGGGGTCCTACAGACTTCTGCAACTACATGTAGGTGGGGGGGTAAAAATGGTACTGATTTATGCACTCTCTGCTCTCTAGGAGCAAAGGAAGATGATGTCCATCTACTCTTCTTTTGCCCGGCCTATAAAAAAACGAGAGATTGCTGGATCAAACCCTTATGTAAAAACCTGGGGGTTAGATCCTATAAAGAGGCAGAGCGCATAATTAAGTCTAATACCTCGCAACTTATGGTGTTCGGTATAAGTAGATTCCTATTTAGTGTGTACCTTATTAGGAAATAGTCTGACTATAAATTGTAATGTACAGATGTGTCCTGACGCCTCTTCTTAATTTGTATAGAATTATTGATGCACTGATCCTCGCAGTCCAAATTGTTTTTAGATCTGGCTTTTAGTTAACTTAATAATAATATTTATGTTCTTAATCGCGGTATAGCTCAACTATGGTCATAACTTATTGATTTATTCCTCCGCTATGACTAATTTTAAATCTTCTGCTGGTCTATGATTATGTAAATATTTGTGTTTTGTTTATTCTTCTGTACTTCTGCTTTTAAGGCTATATAAGCCGAAATAAAGTTCAAACAAACAAGTGACCAAAATCTGCGCACATCTTTTGTGTCCAGGGCTAGCTTTAAATTCAACCACCTTTCCATATCCCATTCTTTTCTTGCATGCCCCATGACCTGTTTGTACTGCAATCTGCAATCTCGAATCGCCATTTTGCTGTGCCCTGCCTTAATTGCTATAACAAGATTGCTCTTTGCTCTCCTGCATGCTGAATTATACCAGAATGAGACAGGTTGTCCGGGCCTTCTCGTGGGTGCCTGGGGGTAGAAGACTTCAGCCAAATTATTGGCCAAATCTGAATGGATTACACTAAGTACTCCATTGAAGTCACTTGGAGTATCTTGGTAGATTAAAGTTTCGACCTCCAGGAATCGTGATAGAACTATGTTATAGACTTTAGCTAAGTTCTCTTCCGAACCCACTATTCTCCCCCACTTTACCCTACGCCTATTACTTGTTAAGATCAGACCAGTACCCTCGCCATCTCCTCCTGCATTAAGTAAGTCTGTATCTTGTTGCCCTGGATTCACCAGCTCCAGGCATAACGCGTTGTGGTCACTATCAGCCCTCTCAACTACCCTGAAATCAATGAGCATCGACCACATCCGGGTTTCCACCATGATGTAATCGATTCGAGACTCTTCCCCCTTCTTGTTATAGGTGCATACTGATGGGCTATCGGACGCTGAATGGCCATTACAAGCCCTAAGGGAATTATTTAATGCAAGGGCTGTAATCTGAGTAGCCAATGGGGACCACACCTTAGGACGTGGGGACCGACATTGGGGGATCGCCCAGTAATCGTCCTCTCCCATAAGCGCACCTTCGCTACTTCCTAAAAAAGGTTCATATTGGCAATTCACATCCCCTGCCACCAAAAGCCTAGAATCCCCTGGCAATGTATTCAAGAATTGGGATAAATCATCAATTGTGGATGCTCTGACCCTGTCCGAACTGGCCGCAAGTAAACATTCATACCCGCCAGTCCATACCCATTGGGCCATTTTAGCACTAGACACTGCACGTCCTCTGAATGAGTGTGCATATTTTCCACCATGCAACCCAAGTGGAGAGCAACCCATATAGCCAATCCCCCAGAAGGTCTTCCTTTCCCTCCCCACCTTGCAGGTACATGATAAGTTGCAAATCCCACTCTTGAGTGTTCCTCCCTGGCCCAAGTCTCCTGGAACAAACATAAATCCATCTGATCAACCAGGGCACACCACTCTGTGCAATGTAGCTTATTTGTTATACCCGCCACGTTCCAAGACAGTATTTTAATTGATGACAGTACCGTGGCTGCTTTGGTTGCTACAGCACTTCCTAGTGTCTCACTTATACTCTGTGCCCCACAATCAGGTTGAGCTTGGTGCTGTAGCACCACATTTTCTTGGGTCACAAGCCCCTCTGCCGTTTTAGGTGCCCGGGTTTAGATAATTGAAAACGCACTTTCTGGACCACCCTCAAATTCCTCTGCACCTTCAATAGACTTTTTAGGATCCATAATCTGGGAGTTACCCACCCTCAGCTCCCTATCCATATGGAGTCAATCCACCATTTTGAGGGAACTAAATCTATTATAGGTCACAGGGTAATTTTGGGTGATTAGGTCTCTGTGACCGCCCCTGTTCACCCTTTGACCCCGCCTTTGCATCACCAGTGACCAATCCGATGCGCAAACTGGCGTTACAGGTCGGGGGTAAAAGAAGGACAGGGGATAGGGTTTGATCCTTGAGGCTACACTGACGTGAGTCCAATTGCAAATGTGTTCTACTATGCGCGGGTCCCTAAAGTTAACCAGAACACAATCGCCTGGGATGGTTTTTCTACTGCGTCCCACCCAAGCTATCCTACGTAGCATCAGTACTTCACTTTTGACATTGTGGGGTAGGGGCCTAATATGATTGAGCCAGTGGGTCACTTTATTTTTTAGGGACATAAATGATTCCTGTACGATTCGTACAGAAACACCATTTCGGTACGAATCGTAAAAAACACCGACCGGCAAAAAAACACATACAAATCGGATCCGGGACACCGTGTACGCGACATTCGCACGGAGTCCGGCAGCGTTTTACGGATCAGCAAGTACAATTCGTACCCACAGCACTTCGCATGGCAAAAATTTTACGGGACCCAAAAAGTGCTGGAAAAGCTAAGTACGCCACGATGCACAACGAAAAGGGGGCCTGGTATGCACTGTACCCCAGCATCCCCCCATGTCCGCACCGTACCCCCAGCCCCCCCATGTCCGTGCCTTACCCCCAGCCCCCCATGTCTGCGCCGTACCCCCACCCCCCCGTAAGGTAGGTACGGAGCGTACCCCTACCCCTGTATGTACGGAGCGTACCCCCACACCCGTATGTACGGGGTGTACATATGGGGGGTACGCCCCATACATACAGGGGGGTAGTGGTACGCCCCGTACATATGGGGGTACGCCCCGTACATACGGGGGGTGGTGGTACGCCCCATACATATGGGGGGGTGGTGGTACGCCCCGTACATTCGGGGGTGGGGTACGCTCCATACCTACGGGGGTGGGGTGGGGGCACGGCGTGTACATGGGGGGGCTGGGGGTACGGCGCGTACATATGGGGGGTACGCCCCATACATACGTGGTGGGGTACGCTCCGCACCTACCCTACGGGGGGTGGGAGTAGAGCGCGGACATGGGGGGGCTGGGGGTACGGCGCATACATGGGGGGGCTGGGGGTACAGCGCGTACATGTGGGGTGGGCTAGGGGGGTGTTCAGCACGTATGCAGGCACATGTTTGGACATCTCCATGCTTGCCATGGGAGTTCGCTCCGTACGGTGTTTTTTCCATACGGTTGTGCATTCGGACGGACGGGACGGATCGTACTTGCACGCTCGGACTTCAGTTTCCCGATTCGTACGTAAAACTGTCCGGGGACGTGTCTGACACTTTTTCCGACCCGAGGACGTGTCGGGGAATTTTCCCAATGCGATTCGTATGGATTTTTTAATATACGGATCGTACTTGCCAGTTTGTATGGCACTTGTACGATTCATACGTAAAAAAATCTGGATACGATTCGTACGGGGAATATTTTTAACGGATCGGAATCGGCACCTAAGTATTGCAATATACCAAGCCTATGTCTCATCAAATAAAATCCGTGTTGGGTATTTCTCACCAGGATTAAATATCTTTCAATGCCCATCGATGATGGATGCTCACAGTAAGCGGTCACACTTTGTTTTATCCTTACTTCGGCCTCTCTTTCACATTCCCTGGTTGTAATATATCTTGTCTTCAGATCTTTTTTGCGATAGTTTTGAATACTCACAGGGGTCTTTATGTCATAGTCTACCTCACAGCTTTTAAGAAGAATTTTTATATGCTCTGGCCAAGGAATTATTTTACTTCGATCGAGGGCCAAGCAATCCATAATTAGGTCCTTGGTGAACTTGGTCTCATCTTTCGCCCACATCCCGGTATGGAAAGTTCTTTAAGAACTATATATTTGGCTGTGGAACTTGGGACTGCACACAATCTATTTTATTATTATTTTCTTGAACTTGTAAAGGGGCAATGTTGACTCTCCCCCATATAGCTGCTCCATAGCAGACACCTGTTACACACTTACTTCTGTACAGGGCAAGGATTTCCCGGACTGGTTTATTTCCTATTTTTGCTGAAAATCTAAAAATGCCCTCTATTGTTCTTAATATTTTCATGTTACATAATTCTATATGCGTATTCCATGTGCCACTCCTATTAAAAAGTAATTCCAAATAAGAAAAGGTTAAAACTCTATTAATAACATCCCTACCAACATGGTGTTGTCTATTTTGTATCCTATTCTGCCCGCATGTCATAACAAATGTTTTTTTAAGGTTTAACTGAAGATCCTTTTCAGACATATACAAAGCAATTTGTTCTATTAAGCATTGCAGTCTGTTCGCTGTCCTTGATAACAGGACAGCGTCGTACGCATATAGGAAGACTGGAGTAGGGCGAGCCCTAACTTTTGGGGCATCTGCTAATTGGCTTTGTAGAAAAGGATCTACGTTATTAATATATAAAGAGGATAGGAGGGGTACCAGAACGCATCCTTGGCGTATTCCACGTGTAACCCTGAAATCCGGGGTAGATTCACCCATTGCACCAAACCGCACTCTAGAGGTTACGTGTTTATAAATCTGGGATAGATATATAATGATATCAATCGGGGCATCTAGCTCTTTCAATATTTGCCACAATTTGGCATGATTAACGAGATCAAAAGCGCTAGTGAGATCTAAAAAACAAAGATGTAAAACTCCTTCCTTAGCTAGTGTATATTTTCCTATCAATAGCTCCAAATTTAGTCACTGTTCCACTCTCCCAATACCCTTTCTAAAACCATACAGGGTCTCTGTTAAGATGTTATTCTCAGTAGCCCAGATTTCTAATCTCCCCAACATGATTCTGCCCATCAGTTTGGAAGTTGAGTCAAGAAAGGATATGGGACGGTAGCAATTTGCCTTCCATCTATCCCCTTTTTTAAAGATTGGTACGATGACACATTCTACCAAGGATGCAGGCAGCACACCTCCTAAAGTAGCATTAAAAATGTTTAATAGGATAGGGGTCCAGAAATCAATGTTGTGTTTAAAAACATCGATGGGTACCCCATCTGGGCCCGCAGGCTTCCTGTTGGCGTTTTTTTGTAAGGCTAATATAATTTCATCTGGCGTTATGATAGGTAATTCTACAGGTTCCACTAATATGAATTTCCCTTGTTTACGTTCAAGAACTATCGCAGTTTATGGATTAAGGATACCCTCGAAATGCTATCTAATCTTGTGAACAACTGTATCAATTTTCATTCAAGTGTCCTTCCTGAAGAAAGGATGATCAATTGTTCTCCAAAATAAGACTGCATCTCGGGTCTCAGCCGCCTGATTTAATTTTTCCCAGGCCACGTCATGGATCTCGACTTTCCTTTGGTTCAGGGTACTTTTATAGTCTTTCCTCAATGTGCTTATCCTAGCATTCTCCCTTGGTTTAACTTCCAGGGCTGTGTTTAATTCCTTATTTAATTTTGAACATTCCCAGTTAAACCATATTGGACTTTGATTAGGGTCATTCTTCCTTCTTTTTGCTGTTAAATCACTTGCTATTTCATTCATAATATTATTGAAAGCACTTATGATCACTGGATTTATAGAGGAACCATCCAGACAGGTGTTTATATCTGTTTGTTTCTTTCCTTTAAGGTTGTCCATAAAAATTATTGGATTCACACCCAACCATGATATGGAAACTTCGTTATTAACTTGAATCCTATTATTTGTGTTCGCTGTCTTACCTCCTTCCTTTCCTATCAGATTACATCTCAGAGTCATAATTAGCGAGTGGTGATCACTAACCAGATTTACATTTATTACGAGTTTTTCCACCAAACCCTTAATATTATTTGACACAATAAAATGGTCAATATTTGAGGATGACCTAGTCCCCACATATGTTTGGGTAACTGTTTCTCCGTCTGTTGGAAGGCGGACCCCGAGGAGTCGGCGAGACCACCAAGGGGGGCCCTCACACTGTACGAAGTAGCCGAGCGCTGCCGAGAAGTCTCCTGAGAGATCCTTCTCCTATCACGTACTAGCACAGTAACACCACCACACAGGACTCAAGGAGGTTGTCTCAAGACAAGCAATTCTTTATCAGCAATAAAAAGGTTACGAGGTCAATATTTACACGAAGGGATCGAGGGATCCACCAAAAGTCTCAGTGTCTCTTTGGAAGGGTAGGGGTAGCGGGACAGTCTTTGGCAGGAGTGCGGTACGAGGGTACCTGGGGCCCAGTTCTTATCCTCAAGCTGGAGGACCTCCGGATCTCGGAGGGGTCGAGCCGTGACGGCGTCAGCAGGGCTCTGGCGTACAGTTCGTGGAGAGCCGCGATCCAATCAGCAGGGCTCTCAAGATGGTTTCTGCTCAGCTCGAGCCGCGACGTCGTCAGCAGGGCTCCGAGGGAGGTTTCAGCGAGGTTGGGCCGCGACAGCGTCAGCAGGGCTCCGATGTTCCAGGTGGCTTCAAAGTGTTCACAAGAAGGAGCCGCGACGCAGTCAGCAGGGCTCGTGATGGTTCCGACAAGAGTTCTTCTCCGTAGGGTCAGCCGCGATTCAATCAGCAGGGCTCTGGACTCCGGGATACAACTGCCGATCTGTGGCGGGGTTGCCCCAGATATAGGTCTGGAGCCCTTTGATGTCCGGACCCAGGCGCCCGGGGGGGGCGGAGAGGCCGGGTGGAGGTGGCCAGACGCCCAGCAGGAGAGGCGCCAGGCCCAAGGGAGTTGCAGGGCAATCACACCTCGAGAGGGGAGGACAGTTGGGGGTCCCATCGATACTGTCCTCCACCGGGGGCGATGAATGGTTCCTGCGGCACCCCCTGGCCAGTCCGTGGTGTCTCGATGTCAGGGCTTCGCTGGGGTCGAGGCCGGGTTGAGCGGGGTCGCGCTGGCTGGTGCACAGAGTCACGTGGATGCCAACAAGATGGCGGAGCCACGAGGGGTATGCGACCTCGTGCAGCTCAGGATGAAGGGCCTCGTTGCAGTTCAGAAGGGTGGCCCGTGAAGGCCGGGGCGGGGAACGGGCACAATCCACGGGGTTAAGGACCACGCCACGAGGCCGGGTCCAACAGGTGTCCCCCCCAGCCGAAGGCATGGAGAGTCACCCATCTCCTTGGGGATTCTCCTCGTCAAGGCGGAAGAAGCGGGACAGGCCGTCGGCGTTGGCATGGTCATTGCCGGGCCGGTGTTCAACGTCAAAGTCCATCCCTTGTAGCGAGATGGACCACCGCAGCAGCTTGGGGTTCTCGCCCCGCATTTGCATCAACCACCGCAGGGGCCGGTGGTCGGTCTGGACCCGGAAGTGGGTACCGAAGAGGTAGGGCCGGAGCTTCTTGAGGGCCCACACTACAGCGAAGGCCTCACGCTCGATGGTGCTCCACCGTTGCTCCCGGGGCAGTAGCCGTCGGCTGATGAAGGCCACTGGTCGGTCGAGCCCCTTTTCATCTGCTTGGGACAGGACGGCCCCGATCCCATACTCGGAGGCGTCCGTCTGCACCACGAACTCCTTATTGTAGTCAGGGGCCTGCAGCACCGGGGCAGTACACATTGCTGTCTTTAGGGTGTCGAAGGCTGCTTGGCAGCGGGGTGTCCAGTGCACCTTCTTGGGCTGTTTTTTGGACGTTAGCTCTGTGAGGGGGCCAACAATGCTCCCATAGTCCCGGATAAACCGCCGGTAGTATCCGGTGAGTCCCAGGAAGGCCCGGACAGCGGTCTGGGTAGTGGGGGGTTCCCAGGCCTGGATGGCATCTACTTTCGGTTGGAGAGGGGCCACCTGCCCGCTCCCCACTTGATGGCCCAGGTAGGTCACGGATCCGTGGCCGATCTGGCATTTACTGGCCTTAATTGTGAGCCCGGCCCGCTGGAGGGCGGCCAGGACGGCTTTAATGTGAAGGAGGTGCTCTGCCCAGTGGTTGCTGTACACGGCAATGTCATCTAGGTAGGCCGCGCTGAAGGCCTCAAGCCCGGCCAAAACCTTGTTCACCAGTCTTTGGAAAGTGGCCGGGGCGTTCTTCATGCCGAAGGGCATCACCCGAAAGTGGTAATGCCCATCCGGGGTCGAAAAGGCAGATCTTTCTTGGGCGCCGGGGGTGAGCTGGATTTGCCAGTACCCGGCGGTGAGGTCCAGCGTGCTCAAGTAGCGAGCGGCCCCTAAGCGGTCGATGAGTTCGTCGGCCCGGGGTATAGGGTGGGCGTCCGTCTTGGTCACTGCATTCAGGGCTCGGTAGTCCACGCAGAATCGTAACTCTGGGGGGTGGCCGGGAGCTGCGGCCTTTGGCACCAGGACGACAGGGCTGGCCCACGGGCTGTCGGAGGGTTCGATGACCCCCAGGGCCAGCATCTTTGTTACTTCGGCCTGGATGCATGCCCGCACTCGGTCGGGTGCTCGGTAGGCTCTGTGTCGCACGGGGGGGCACTCCCCGGTGTCGACGTCGTGGACGCACCAGTGGGTCATCCCCGGGGTGAGGGAGAAGAGGGATGCGTAGTCCCGCAGCAGTTGCTGGCAGTCGTTGCGCTGTTCCGGAGTCAGGGAAGAGGCGAGTTGGACACCTTCGATTGATCCATCATGGACGTTAGACTGCAAGAGGTCGGGCAGGGGCTCGGAGTCGTCCTCGCCCCCCTCGTCGGTCGCCAGTAGCAGGCTCAGTTCGGTCCGGGCAAAGTGGGGTTTTAGCCTGTTAGCATGTAGGACCCGGAGGGGGTTCCGGGGGGACTCCAGGTCGACCAGGTAGGTGACGGGACTTTTCTTCTCCACTACCTTGAAGGGCCCGGTCCACTTGTCCTGGAGGGCGCCGGGTTCAACCGGGGCCATGACCCATACTTTCTGACCTGGCTCGAATTCTATGGTCGAGGAGTTCCGATCGTACCACCGCTTCATGTCCTCCTGGCTGGCCTCGAGGTTGGCTTCGGCCATGGCTCGGAACTTGCGGGTCTGGTTTCGAAGGGTCAGGAGGTATCGGTAGACGTCAGGAGGGGCACCTTGGGGCTTCATCTCCCAGCCCTCCTTGACCAGGCTGAGCGGTCCGCGGACCGGGTGTCCGTACAATAGTTCAAACGGGCTGAACCCCAGGGACTTCTGCGGGACCTCCCGATAGGCAAACAGGAGGAACGGCAGCAGGACATCCCATCTCCGCCTGAGGGGCTCTTCCAGGCCCTGGATCATTCCCTTTAATGTTCTGTTGAACCGCTCAACCAGTCCGTTCCCCTGAGGGTGATAGGGGGTCGTGAACTTGTATGTGACCCCGCACTGCTGCCACAGGGACCGCATGTATCTGGAAATAAAGTTCGTGCCTCTGTCGCTCACCACTTCGCGGGGAAATCCCACTCGGGAGAAGATCCCCATTAAGGCCCGGCCTACCACGGGGGCCGTTATAGTTCTTAGCGGGACCGCCTCCGGGTACCTGGTGGCGTGGTCCACGAGGACCAGGATGAAGCGGTGGCCCAGGGCGGTCTGGGGGTCCAGGGGCCCCACGATATCGATTCCGACCCGTTCGAACGGGGTGCTGATGGCTGGAAAGGGTTGGAGGGGGGCCTTGACCCGACCCCCCCGTCTTCCCGCTGGCTTGGCAGGTCTGGCAGGACCGGCAGTGGTTGTCCACGTCTCTCCGCATCCGGGGCCAGTAGAAGTGGGTCACCAGACGGCTGTACGTTTTGTCTTGCCCCAAGTGTCCGGCGAGGGGCACATCATGTGCTAGGTTGAGCAGGAACTCCCGGAAGCGGAGGGGGACCACCAACACTCGGCTGGCCCCGAGTTCTGCCACTTTCTGCTCACTGTATAGCAGGCCCTCGGCCCAGTAGACCCAGTGGGTGCCGGTCTGGTCCCCGTTGGTTTGGGCGGACGCTTGTTGGCGGACCCCTTCGAGAGTGGGGCAGGACTGCTGCTCTTGTTGGAACTGCTCCCGGGTGGGGCCCCCTTCGTGTCGCCATTGTGTCAGCTCTGGTAGGGCGCACGGGGAAGCCATCTCTTCGGGGGAGGATTCACTAGGTCCAGGGTCGGTGTCCGCCTCCCCCTCGCTGCTGGCAGGAGGGGGTGCGAGCCCCTCGGGCTGGGCGGCCCCAGAGGCCGAGGATGAGCGGAGGGCCCGGGCGGTCATGGACCGGGTGATGGCGCAGGCCCAGTCAGATAGTCCCAGCATTCGGAGGTGCTCTCGTCGCTCTACTTGAGCCCAGGGGGAACTCTCCAAGTCGTTCCCCAGGAGGCAGTCGACAGGGGCGTCGTCGCGTACCGTCACCTTCAGCAGGCCCGTCACCCCTCCCCACTCGAAGGGGACCAGGGCCATCTGGCACAGGCTTTCGCTGTTGTCGGCCGTCCGGACGGGGCACAGCACATTCAGTAGAATCTGTTCAGAGGTCACCAGGTGGCAGCGGACAGCGGTGACACTGGCGCCGGTGTCACGAAGGGCTTCGGCCCGTTGTCCATTGACCGTGACCTGCTGCCGGTACTTCTGGATGTTGCTTGGGATGGGGGTGCAGGGTAACATTTCTCGGCTACCCAGGCAGACCAGGGACATGGCTGCCGGCTCCCATTCAGTGGTCCCTCGGTCGAGGGTCTCCTCTTCCTCTTCTCCTTCTCCCAGGGCGGCGGCTGCCAGCTGTCGGGGCGGGGGCCCGCCGGCCCCGTTTCTTTGGTTCAGGGGGCAGACCGGATCGCTGGCATAGTGTCCGGTTTGTTGGCAGCCGTAGCACGTTACTGGTGGCCGTGGTCCGGGTCTGGCCGGGGGCGCCCCCCTTCGGGCTAGGCTCGGGGAGAGTTGTTGCTGCGGTGGCCCTCGAGGGGGGCTCCTGGGGGCCCCGGCGGGAGGGTCTCGGTTCCTGTTCGGCCCTCCCCCTCCACCGCGTTGGCGGGGAGGTCTGGTGGGGTTCCTCTGGTACTCCCCCATTGAGTTCCGGGGGACCCGGGAGTTGACCCATCGATCGGCCTCGACGGCGAGTTTTCGCGGGTCAGTCATTTTGCTGTCGAGGAGGTGCTGTCTCAGTTCCACGAAGCAATTGTTGGAGAGATGTTCCCACACGATGAGGTCGACCAGCTGCCCATAGGTGGTTACTTTGCTACCTTTGATCCACCCTTCTAGGGCCCGACTGAAAAAGTCCACATATTCCACCCAGGTGGTACCCGGGATTTTCTTGCAGTCTCTGAACCGCTGGCGGTACATTTCCGCGGTTAGCCCGTAGCGGGTGAGCAGGGCCTCCTTCATGTGATCGTAGGAGGTCATCACCTCCTCCGGCAGCTGGAGCAGTGTGTCTCGACCCTCACTCAGGAACCGCCCCCACAGGCCCGTGCCCCAGTCTTTTCGGGGCACCCGATGAGAGGTCATGGCCACCTCGTAGGCCTTGAACCATTGTTGGATGTCGTCATTCTTGTAGTACTCCTTGACGACCTCTTTCGGGATATGTACCTTGGTCTCGGAAGGCGGTAGAGTGTCTCTAGTACTGGGGGCGTCGGCCCCTCCATTCTTGGCCTTGATTTCGAGCTCCTTGAGACTGCGCTCGTGCTCAAGGGTCAGTTTCTTTTCCTCCAACTCCCGGTGTCGTCTCTTCTCCTCTATCTCCTCCTGAAGCCGTAGCTGCTCTAGGGCCAGTTTCTTTTCCGCCAGCTGGAGTTCGCCGTCCAGCCGCAGTCGTGCGAGTTCTAGCTCGTGGTTCCGGACCTTCTCCCGCTCTCGTATTTCTTCTTCGGAGAGGCCGGTTTCTAGGCTCTTTCTTCCTCCGGTTGCCGGAGTCAGTGCGGTTGATGTGGTCTCAGTCAGGGGCAAGGGACCTTCTTCCTGGGAGGGGCCTGCCCCGGCCTCCAGCCATGACCTCAGAGCTTTCTGCATCTCCTCTTTGGTACCTAGGCCGGTGGTTGCAATGCCTTTGTCTTTGCAGAACTGTTTTAACTCTTTGTGCGTATATTCTTCCAGCCGTTCGGGCTGGAACTCCATTGTCGCGTTGTTTTCCTGGCTGCTCATGATTACTGTTTGTTTGGATGGGTAGCTAGTGGGTACTGGCTGGTACGTACTGCGTTCGGCTCGGATCCCGTCGCTGGCCACCAAATGTTGGAAGGCGTACCCCGAGGAGTCGGCGAGACCACCAAGGGGGGCCCTCACACTGTACGAAGTAGCCGAGCGCTGCCGAGAAGTCTCCTGAGAGATCCTTCTCCTATCACGTACTAGCACAGTAACACCACCACACAGGACTCAAGGAGGTTGTCTCAAGACAAGCAATTCTTTATCAGCAATAAAAAGGTTACGAGGTCAATATTTACACGAAGGGATCGAGGGATCCACCAAAAGTCTCAGTGTCTCTTTGGAAGGGTAGGGGTAGCGGGACAGTCTTTGGCAGGAGTGCGGTACGAGGGTACCTGGGGCCCAGTTCTTATCCTCAAGCTGGAGGACCTCCGGATCTCGGAGGGGTCGAGCCGCGACGGCGTCAGCAGGGCTCTGGCGTACAGTTCGTGGAGAGCCACAATCCAATCAGCAGGGCTCTCAAGATGCTTTCTGCTCAGCTCGAGCCGCGACGTCGTCAGCAGGGCTCCGAGGGAGGTTTCAGCGAGGTTGGGCCGCGACAGCGTCAGCAGGGCTCCGATGTTCCAGGTGGCTTCAAAGTGTTCACAAGAAGGAGCCGCGACGCAGTCAGCAGGGCTCGTGATGGTTCCGACAAGAGTTCTTCTCCGTAGGGTCAGCCGCGATTCAATCAGCAGGGCTCTCGACTCCGGGATACAACTGCCGATCTGTGGTGGGGTCGCCCCAGATATAGGTCTGGAGCCCTTTGATGTCCGGACCCAGGCGCCCGGGGGGGGCGGAGAGGCCGGGTGGAGGTGGCCAGACGCCCAGCAGGAGAGGCGCCAGGCCCAAGGGAGTTGCAGGGCGATCACACCTCGAGAGGGGAGGACAGTTGGGGGTCCCATCGATACTGTCCTCTGCCGGGGGCGATGAATGGTTCCTGCGGCACCCCCTGGCCAGTCCGTGGTGCCTCGATGTCGGGGCTTCGCTGGGGTCGAGGCCGGGTTGAGCGGGGTCGCGCTGGCTGGTGCACAGAGTCACGTGGATGCCAACAAGATGGCGGAGCCACGAGGGGTATGCGACCTCGTGCAGCTCAGGATGAAGGGCCTCGGTGCAGTTCAGAAGGGTGGCCCGTGAAGGCCGGGGCGGGGAACGGGCACAATCCACGGGGTTAAGGACCACACCACGAGGCCGGGTCCAACACCGTCAAGGTTATCTGATTCCATAACTGCTAAGTTATATTTGTGAGTGGCATTGTTGATAGCTTCCCCATAAAGATCATGTTGAAAATGGGGAATTTTTTCACCAAAATGGTCACACTATCCACACGGTTCTCCCACTACTATTTCACACTTTTTACAGTTAAACTCACCAGTCCCGATCAGTATATAGTCTCCTCCCACTCCTTTAATAATACAATCCAGATCTTCTTCTAATAGTTTAAGAACGCCAGATCTGGTAAAGATATTATTGTAAAAATGTATAACAATCATGGGTTGTTTCCCCTCTGAATAGAAATGTTAAAGCTGATAATATTGTGATGTAACATTAGCTGTTCTTAGTATTACGGGTGAAGTTACAGCAACTAAGGGTGCTAAGCCTCCGCTCTCCCCATTCTAGAGGGGCTAGTCTTGGTACAGATTGTTTGAAAGCCGTTAATAAAAAATGACTCTGTGTGCCAGGTTTCCTGTATCAAGATTACCGTGCAACCCACTAGTGTTTTTAACCAAATTTCATCATTAATCTTGCTTTTAATCCCTGCTACATTCCAGGTCATATTATTAAAAAAGTCATGAGGTTGTATACCAGGGTCAATCCCCACCAAGTTTTTGGAAGGGGTGCTATTCTCTAGCCAGAGCTCGACAAAAACCTCCCCATGGGATTGTACCCTCAAAGCAGCCTCCCAATCACTATGGTTTGTGGTATTATCCATATTTATTACTGATGGCTCTTCCACAGCCTCCGTCTGTCAATCAATATCGCTACATCTTCTCAGGGGTGCTTAATTATTAAATGAGGGGGCGATAGAAATTGGGTCATGCCCATAAATTGTACTTAATCGGCTACTACTAGGACTATAGAAGAAACCAAGAGGAGCAGCAATTATACAATTGTGTTGCCTGCAATAAGGATCAATGGGGTTATTTAAAAATACTACCATCAACTTCCCAACCAGATCCCTGCTGCGAAGGCTCACCACAACACAATCTTCTTGATGTTGTTTTCTTGAGCTACCCACCCAGGCCATCCTTCTTAACATTATAATGTTCTGTTGTAACATATTAATTCCAAAATTTGTTTTTACAGAGATCCAGTGAACCACTTGATTTTTCAAAGTCTTGAATGATTCACTACTATTGTTTTGGTACATTGTTCAAGACAATAACATATGGGGTTGCCTCAGGGGTGAGATGTAACGCTCCTCAACATTATTACTCACTCGCATTGGCCTTTTCAAAATATCCGTCAAGTTGATTTTTACAGATTTGGAAAGGGAAGTCGTATCATCCTTATTAGTTCTTTCAGCTTGGGCAGATCTTATATAGGAATGAACCCTATGTGGTGATACAGAAGGAGTCGTTCTTTGTTGAGGTTCACCGGAGGGAATAATGGTGCTCAGGCCTTCTTTTGGCCTTACCATTGGGTTATTAATATTGATAGGCTTGTTCAAGTGGTTGGGAGATAATAATTCAGATACAACGGCCGTTAGAAAAGTCACATCCTTCGGCACTATTTTGATTTCCGACGTCAAGCGCTGCTCAATTCTATCCAGTTTGCCATGGAGTTTTTTTAACAGGGTTTCAAAGTTTTGCGGCCTTTGTACAGAATCTACAGGATTACTATCTCTCTTCACCAGGTCATCATTTTGTCCTCCTTTTTTGGTCTTTGTCTTGATTCTAGCCTTCACTATCTGATTACCCCCAAGCCCCTCATTCAAATTGGGTTAGGCAGGTCTGTAATGTTAGTCAGTGCTGAGATCTCCAATGGTGTAGTTGAAATGCAAGGGTTTGCCACATTCAGAGCAGATTCCTTATTTATTACATTGTCGGCCTTTAGTTCTACCTCTGTGACGTTATCTGTCCCATTACTCACGAAATCTGAAGTGACTCGATTACCCTCGAATGCAGACTCTTTTAATACGGCATCTAATGCAGTTTTGCTAGCTGCAAGTTGTTCCTCTACATGAACGATCTTGCTATTTATCACCCCACAGCTTTTTTCAAGTATTTGGTGGTGGGTGCATTTTTTAGGGAGCTTCCCAACAGTGGACGATAACTTCCTTTTGCCAATTATACCACTGAGAGAAAAGGTTTCCAATAATACACGGTAAATTACTGTTGTATGTCCTGACTAGTGTCAGCAGCTCCTGTAGGGCCAAGAGGGGTGGCCCAGCCCAGCCTCGTCCGGCCCGGGCACGCCTGCGTGTGTCCCGCGCTGCAGGACATCCTGGCCGGCTTTGAAGTGCCTCCTGGCGTGTGCTGGGTGTGCCCGCAGCGTCCCTGCCGCAAGGCACGCTGGGGGCTGTAGTCTGCTGCCTCCCCTGGCAGCAGTGATATCCGCGATGGTGGTGGCGGTGGCGGTAGCAGAAAGAAACCCAAGCACACGGGTTTCACAGGCTCCTGAAGCTCCTCTTGCTGTGCTGGCTGCTATGGCCAGGTAAGGACTCCCGCACTGCAGGACACCCTGGCCAACTTTGAAGCACCTCCTGGAGTGTGCTGGGTATGCCTACGGTGTCCCTGCCGCAAGGCACGCTGGGGGCTGTACTCTGCTGCCTCCCCTGGCAGCTCTGATATCCACGATGGCGGTGGTGGTAGTGGAAAGGAACCCGAGCACACGGGTTTCACAGGCTCCTGAAACTCCTCTTGCTGTGCTGCCTGCTACGGTCAGTGTTGGACTTGGCCCTTCTGGCAGGTTCACCCCTAAACTTTTTGCTTTTACTGGTGACCTGGTGGTAGTGATTTTTGGTTTCTGCGCACTTTCCCTGTGTCCCAGAGTAAAGTGCGTGTGCACTCTAAGTGCATTTAGTGAGATAGGCCTACCCTCCCATAGGAATGCATGGGGAATGTATGTGTCCCTGGTAGTTCCTGATGCGTGGGGTGTGCAGGCTCGAGTTTGGTATGTGCGGACTCGTGTGATCGAATGCTTTGCAATGATGTATAATGCGTGATTATGTCATGTGCTGAAGTGCCACTCCTAGGACGCGCAATCATACCTGGTGCTGCTTTGAACCTCTTGTCCTGCCGTGAGAGGAACGGCTTTCATCGGTGGAGCCCTGTCTGGTGGTGTCCCGTGCAGCAGTTTGCTTTCCGCTGCCGTGAGAGGAGCAGTGGCAGCGAACTACATTCCCAAGAATTCCCTGCCCCGGGCGCCTGCCGCATACGCAATCAGGCAGCGCCGGGGAGGGATTTAAGCCCACTGGTAGCCCCGCAGCGCGGGACGCGCAATCATACCTGGTTCTGTTTTGAACCTCTTGTCCTGCCGTGAGGGGAACGGCTTTCATCGGTGGAGCCCTGTCTGGTGGTGTCCCGTGCAGCAGTTTGCTTCCCGCTGCAGTGAGAGGAGCAGTGGCAGCGAACTACATTCCCCGGCATTCCCTGCCCCGGGCGCCTGCCGCATACGCAATCAGGCAGCACCGGGGAGGGATTTAAGCCCACTGGTAGCCCCGCAGCGCGGGACGCGCAATCATACCTGGTGCTGCTTTGAACCTCTTGTCCTGCCGTGAGGGGAACGGCTTTCATCGGTGGAGCCCTGTCTGGTGGTGTCCCGTGCAGCAGTTTGCTTTCCGCTGCCGTGAGAGGAGCAGTGGCAGCGAACTACATTCCCCAGCAGTCCCTGCCCCGGGCGCCTGCCGCATACGCAATCAGGCAGCGCCGGGGAGGGATTTAAGCCCACTGGTAGCCCCGCAGCGCGGGACGCGCGCGGGCCGCGCCCGGGCGAAGCCCGAACCAAGGGCGGGCCCGTCCTTGCCCGTCAAAGGCCGAAGGAGGCCGGGCTGGGCCACACCTCTTGGATGCTGACACTGGGTTAGTCCGGACTCTCCCTCTATTGTTGGTTAATCGATTATAAACTATTGTTATTATATGTAGCATTCAGCCATAAGCTGTGCATAGAGTGTTCTATTTTTAACAATTTTTGTTTAGATATTAGTTAACTTCCTGTAGCGGGGTAACCCTCTTGTATTTTACCTGCCTGTTAGTACTGTTGCCTCAATTATGGGGAAACACTCAAAGCCTTCAACGAGCCGCCCAATGACTAGGCAACTTGCTAACTCAAATCCGCCGCTCCCAAGCCTCACAGCTATAGATAAAATGCTCCAGAAAACAATTGGAGTGGTTGCTACAGCCCTCGAAAACACGGAAAGACGGCTGTCTATTACCCCCGCATTTTCTATGGCACCCCATTTTGATGGTTTGGCTGATTCTTCTCTAAACCAGGTGGATATGGAAGCTATGTCCTCTATGTTGCCTTCCTTTACCCACCTACCTTGTGCTCAGGTGATACCAGATGAGTCCGAGCAAGTGGAAGTTGGTCCACTATCATCCTCTATGGTATCCACAGTGGCGCCCAAGAAGCAGGAAAAGTTAAGGAAAAAAAACAGAAAACAAAAAAAAGGAGCTCACATTTTGCCCCCTCTGCAGCCAGGCCTGTCCTTCCAGATTTGGCCCAACACCCACCTATTTCAAGCCCACCGGTTTGGGTTACTGATCTATTAATAGATTTACAGACACATATAGACCAGTCCCTAAACCTTCCTTTAAAAACCCTGTCGTACAAGATCGACAGGTTGGTATCTTTGATCAATACCAAAGGTATTGGGAAGAAGCAGCCAAATCATCATTTACTGCATGACTCTGGTAGCGTGGAGGATGTTGGCACTCAAGCTACGATCAGCAATCCCACTTCACAGGGTCTTTTTATTTCCTCCTCCCATCCTACTCCTTCTGTTTTAGCTCAGTCATCCTCGGTGCTGCCAGTTCCTCCTCCTCCTTTTGGCGGTCCTCCTATGCCCTCGATCATTCCCCGAGCTCTTATTGTTCCAGCAGCATGTGATCAGTATCCTAGTAACAAGGTTCGTACTTTACGGACCCCTGGTGGGGGTAGGCCACCTTCTAATTTGGGTGGGAATTCAGACACATTGAGCCTGGTTAATTCCTCTCCCCTCTTACAGCTCCCCCCCCCCGAGGCTGCACCCTATGTGATCGTGCTTACAGGAGTTCCTCCATTAACAAATGATGAGGGGGAAACATTTTACGAACTAAAAAATAAAGTCATTCACTGGTTGTCTAAAAATAGACCATTGAATGGAGTAGGTCGGGGGGAGATCCTTTGTGTTCGCAGGGTTTGCTGGCTGGGGACTCGACCAAAGGACATCGGTGGGGATTGTGTCCTAATTAATTTTAGGGACCCAAGAGTAGTCGGCCATATATTGGATTTGGGTGGGAAGTCCAAACTAGGTTTCATTGATACCTGCCATTTGGGGTATTTTTACACCCACTTTAGTGCACTGAACCCTTTGGAACCACCCTATTTTCACCAAGCTACTCATAATTCCCACTTCAATATCCCGGTTGCTAACCGTATTGATGCGCTTAGTTCCGTGGATTGACCATCATCTTTGAGGCATACCAAGGGAAGGCACATGCATATGAGGGGGATTTTGGGTAGGGATGGTCATGGTGTGGAGATGGATTTCTCCAATGTTGTACTTGGTACCGGGACAGGACTCACTTCCACCTCTTTTCCGTTCCTGAGCATTAGCTCTACTCAAGGGCTCTCTGAGTTGGGTCCTTTTGACCAAACTGCTTCTCATTGCTGTACCGTCTCTGTCCCCTCAGTGGCCAGTCCCCTCCATACATCTACACGCAGACCTTTAGTAGGGTCCTGGAATGTGGCTGGATTAGAGTCCAAACTCTCTGACCCAGAGTGGGGAGAGTTAATGGACAATTATGACATTTGCCTATTTCAAGAAACATGGCTACGGCACATTCCAGTGAGGGTGGGCTATGCGTCTTTTTTTGTTCCTGCGGTTCAAGGTGGCAGGGGCAGACCTTCGGGGGGGCTAGTTGTTTGGGTTGCAACCAATTTAGGTTGCTCTGTAAAGCCCATAGATTCACAGTCCCCTGATATTTTGTGTTTGTTACTTACTTTTCCTGTCGGATACTCGCTGGTAGTACTCAATGTCTACCTGCGTCCCTATCCGGTACAGTTGGGTCTGTCGATTCTGGGTGCCTTAGATGATATCTTACATTCTCTTCCCCCTGCGTCCCATAAAATAATAGGTGCCAATTTTAATTGCCACTTTGAACCCCTTCTTGGGATTCCCTCAGCTACTTGTGATGAGGATGAAAATTAAAAATTCCCAGACCCTACCATGTACCCAGCAAAACGTCTTCACCCATTGGCCCTTGAGATTAATAAGCTAGCCATCGCGCATTCCTTGAGGGCTTGTAATGGTAGACTCTTTCCCGATGTCCCGGGTTCATATACTTTTAATAGACCTGGGAATTGCTCGACAATCGACTACATTCTGGTGAATGTGGAATTTTGGGTTTTTTTAGCAGCTTTCTCCGTCATACCCAGGGTCGATAGCGACCACAATTTATTGTCATTGGAACTGGCAAATAATATTGGTGGTAGCTTAGTCCCTCAGGGCCTAGCACTACCAAGTAGTGAGAACTTGGTGTTAGCTGCAGGAGGTAGACGCATTAGGTGGGCAAGGGTCGTGACCGATGAGACAAAGCTTGCAGCATTATATAGTAGTGTCGCCCGCTCTATGGAGGAGGTTTCCCACCTTTTGAGCCCCAATGGTGACATTTTGCAGAATCATTTCCCAGACCTGCAGGATATTCACAAGGAACTCCTCGGTGGCCTGGTTGGCTTTTTTTACAGCCCTATTACGCCAAGGCCAAGGATTTCAATGCCTGAGCATTGGTATAATAGAACCTGTAGGTTGGCCAAGACTGCCTTGATTAGAGAAGTAGAAGAGGGTACCCAGTTAAGTATCAGAGTTGCGAGGGCCTACTACAAAAATTTGATTAAGGAGGCAAAATCTGAGTGGGAGGATCCAAGGTGGCAAAATATGAAGCAAGCATTAGAAGATCGTGATTCGAGGGCTTTCTGGAACATTGTACGAACAGGTACGGCAGTAAGCTGCCCCGCTATTATTCCCAATCTTAGTGAGGAGGTTTGGCTTGCGTATTTTAAACCTCTTTATTCACTTAGTAACTATAGTGGTAGATTTGACCCGGTAACCCAGCCTAATGCCATTGTAACGGATCAAACGGATCATGAAGATTAGGTGAGTCGATCCTTTTCCCTTCCAGAAATAGAGCTGGCCCTTAGTACCCAATCAGTAGGGAACGCCCCGGGGCTCGATAGGATCCCTGGTGATTTGTATAGAAGCGAAATAAAAATTTGGGCCCCTTACATTCGGGTTTACTTTAATGCTATTCTGCAGGGCCTTGAGATCCCGGATACTTGGCTAGGAGCAGAAATCATACCCATTCATAAAAAATCTTCCCCTTTGGATCCAGCTAATTATCGCCCCATAAGTTTGATCGATGTTTTACAAAAGCTGTTTGCCCGAGTCCTTTTAACAAGACTGCAGACTTGGATGGAGGACCATCAAATTTTAACCTCTCTCCAAGCGGGGTTTTGAGCAAAGGTTTCCACCATTGATCAATTGTTTAGGTTACAGCTAATTCATTGGAAGACAGTTTGTATGGGTGCCGGTAATCTTTACTTGATTTTCGTGGAGCTTCGGTCCGCATTTGATACGGTCCAAAGGGAGAAATTATGGGCTTTATTATTGGAGATGGGTGCTCCCCCTTACCTTTGCCATCTATTTAAACGTATGCATGAAGGCACTTATGCAAGGGTGAGATATGGGAGATGTGGGGAAATTTCAGGCCCATTCCCGGTTGAAAAGGGCGTGAGGCAGGGTTGTGTCCTGGCCCCTACACTTTTCTTCCTTTTTATTAATGGGTTGATTGAGCACCTTTTGTGTGCCGCCAATCTGGCTTCCCCAATGCTAGCGGGGCTCAAGATACCGGCCCTAATGTTCGCGGATGATACGCTCCTGTTGTCTAAATCTTACATGGGCATCCAGCGTTCATTAGAGGCTATCTGCTCCTTCTGCAAAAAAAGGGATCTGGAATTGAATCTATCTAAAACAAAATTCATGGTATTCAGCTCCAATTCAACCAACTGTCCTCACCCCAAGATGGGAGATGAAGAGCTGGATAGGGTTTCTACTTTCGATTATTTGGGGGTAACTCTCAATGATAAAATGAAATGGGGGTCCCACATGACGAAGGCTAATTTGAAGCTAACACAATCAGTGGGGGGTATCCTGAAGGTTTTTAACAACACTTCCTTAAAACCTCTGGGCCCCCCATGGAAATTTACAAATCCCAAGCAAGAGGGGGCGCGCTTTATGGCGTTGAACTCTGGGAATATTGTACTACTGCTTCCTTATCGTCAATCGAGAATTCTTTTATTAGGCGACTCCTGAAATTACCTATGAGCACCCCCTTAATTCCCTTGAGATGGGATCTAGGCTTAGTTCCCATTGAAGAGATCACCCTGAATCGCCCTCTCCTGTATTGGAGACGACTCTGGTCTACTCCCGAGCTTGCAAGTTATAGGCATGATCTCGGTGATCAACTGTCAAGGGGGAATTTGGGAAAAATACCTTGGTTAACATATGTAAAGAACCTTTGTTATCTTATAGGGATGGGGGACCTATGGTCCGCACCAGAAGAGACAAGCCGTTCGTTAACTAAGAAATCACTGCGTGAGGCTTTACAGTTGTACCGGAAGGAAATTTTATTGCATTCATCCTTGGGAAGGCTTACTAACACCTTTCTGGATATTAAGATCAGTCCCCATTTTGAAGTTTTTTTGGATGTTATTCAACCCCCTTTGGCAAAGAAACTTTACATTCAGTTTAGACACGGCTCGTTACCATTGAGGGCCTTCACATATAGATGGTCTAATGCATCTGACCCCTTAAGCTTGTGTCCTGAATGTATTGATATCTGTGAGACAGAGTTGCATGTTGTTCTTTTTTGCCCTTTATACACCAAGGCAAGGAAGAAGTGGATCATTCAACTCTGTAAGTCCAGGGGTTTTAGGGACTATCAGGAGGTGTTTAGAATCCTGAAGTACGACACTACCCCACTGATAGTGTTTGTGATGGCTAAATTTCTTCTTTCTATGTGGTTTGCCAGGTCCAAAAAAATTCTATCCGCCATATAACTCTCCTGCTTCTAGTATTGATATTATTGCTATTATAGAAGCATGTGGTGTTGTGAGACTATTTTGGGACACGGATATTGTTCTAACAATATGTTTTTATGTGAAAAAATTATTTTTAAATGTGCCTTGTAATTTTTTAAGAACAAAACTGGGTACAAAGTTCCTCTGGTGCATGGTTTGTTTCAGGACGTCAATGCTATTATACAGAACCGGAAAGGCCTAGTAGTAACTTTGGAAATTCCCTTGGTTGAACTAGAGCTCTCACACACCCAGCAAGCTGGGTGTCATGCTTCATCATATGAGCTCTGCCCCTCGTCAAGGCGGCGCTGCAATCCTTGACGGGCACCCGAACCGGGGCTCTTTATCGGGGATCTTCTGTTCCTGCCGGTTGGTGCATGGGGGTGAGGGGCCTAAAGTGTGTAGATGTGTGGAGGAGTGAGATTAAAACGGGTCAGTTAGTCCTTATCAATAATTTATTTGGAAGGTAAACTACCCGATTAAAATGGTGTAGAGTGGCTAGTGTACTAGAGAAGGTGTCTAGTCATGAAGCTCTACTCTATAGATCGACATGTTTCGTGCCTCGTGTGTCAGGAGGATCTAGGCACTTCTTCAGGATCATAAGCAACTATCTACACTACGTGGAGAGGTGCATTCTACCTACCACGTCGTCAGGTACGTTGCCTGCGGACAAGGGTGAAAAAAGTATAATACCAGATAACAATCTAAACAATACTCTTCTAAATATCAACAAGGATTATCACCGAAGTGAAAAAACGCTATTAAGGTTTGGATGCATAAGGGTAAATCAACTCTTTAATCATTATCGCATATGGTGTGTATTTACACCCAGTGTGTAGATCAAAGAATAAAGGGGCGTGCAGTTAAAAGCATATATTAAAAATTGTATTAAAGGTGAGGAATAATACAACACTCATGGACAAAGGGATTGCAGCTGCGAACTCACCTAGTGGGTTGCTAGAAATTGCTAGCAACAGTCCTGGCGGTGACTAGAGGACACCAGTTGGGTCCTGTAGAAATGAAAGCGTCAAACAATAGGGAATGGGGGGGTTAGGGAAGCCTGATACATGACGCAAGTAAGGCAGGCAATCAGTCAAACCAAAACTGACAGTGGTTGTATGGTAATCAGAGGCACTGATGGGGTGCTGGGTGGGAACTCAA
Organism: Triturus cristatus; assembly: GCF_964204655.1. NCBI lineage: Eukaryota > Metazoa > Chordata > Amphibia > Caudata > Salamandridae > Triturus > Triturus cristatus. The sequence goes on along the minus strand of NC_140592.1, from coordinate 984,378,025 downwards.
CCGTGTATGGCGCAACCCACTAACACCGAAAAAGAGCCGCACCACAAGGAGTGTGTCGAGTGGTCTGATCGGGGCCGAGGGTACGGCCAAATTACAGGCGGAGGAGAAGCTCACCAGGAGAGCCCAGAAGTAGCTCTCGAGAGCAGTACGAAGTAACAGGAATCAGGAGCTAAAGGTATACTCACCCGCGTTAAATCACGCTACGCTGTAACACCTACCCAATACCGCCAGGAACCGGGGTGGTGACCGGGAGTGGATAACTCGGAGAGATATACCCACAGTTTCCTGATTCGTAACGTGAAAGGGGGTGTGGTGCGGACGTGGCGCGTCACCGTAGTAATCACGTGAGTCATAGGGTCACGTGATGTCGCCAGAAAATAGCGGACATGTTGGAAAGGGGAGATGTTCTAATCCTCACATACCGAGTACTAAGCACAACATGGCAAAAGAGGCCATTGGCGGACATGTTGGTGATGAGATGTCGTAAGGTATGCCGGTAAAGAGAGTGTGTTGTAACAGAGACTAGCAGACAATAAACATTGGTTAATGGTTTATTGTAGGGTCGATACCAAGACGACAGAACATCGCAGACTAGGTTGGAATAGTCTACGCTAGTTGTCCCAATGCCGTCAGCAGTGTGGAAAGTCTGTGTAGGAAAAAGGGAACCAGTCCCAATGAAGTAGTGCCAACGTGAAGGCCAACTATTGGTGGATAGCCTCTATTCCATATAGTGCGATAGTTCAAGTAAGTAATGGCACTGTTGGAATTGGGTTACATGTTGGACGATTAAGAAATGGAACTCCATGGGATATCGTCATTCAAACCCTCAGTGTGGCTCGCTAATCTGTGTACCCATCTCTGTTCGATCCTGAACAAGGATTGTTTGGAAATATGTTGGTGGGCTTCCAATACTATCCAGTGTAAGGAATCAGGGGAATGTTGGGTCTCTGTAAAGTGTCTGTACATTCTTGTAGTGGCTCGTTGGCAACGAATGTTACTTCTATGTTCGGTGATGCGAACTTTGACCGGACGCATGGTCATCCCTATATATTGTAGACCACAAGGGCAGGTGATCAGGTAGATACACTGTCTAGTGTTACAATTAGTGTGTGTTTGGATGCACCACTTGAAGTTGGATCGTAATGTCACTTCTTTGGTCAGTGTTGTGTACTTGCAAACTGTGCAAGTACCACAGGGATAATGTCCCTTCACAGGTGGTAGACCCCATAAAGTGGTTTGTGTCGTATCAGCATGGGTCCTGGGTCTCGTATGGATCAAAATGTCTCGTAGGCTACGGGTTCTGGTGTATGCAAATCTAGGTTTTGGTATCCTTAAGTCTCCTGTATTCAAGATGTTCCAATGTTTCAAAATGATCTTCTTAGTTGGAACTAAGGTAGCTGTGTAAGAGGTGACACATGTAATTGAGTCTACTGGTGGTTTGGAGTGGACTTCTAGTAGTGCTTCCCTAGGGTTGTTTCTGGCTCTCTTCATAGAGTCATTGATCACTTTGGTTGGGTAACCTCTAGTCATTAAATTGGTAGCTAGAATCGAGGACTCTTTCCTATAGTCAGTGGTGGATGTGCAGTTGCGTCTAATGCGCAAGAACTGTCCAAAGGGCAGATTATCTTTGAGAGCCCTAGGATGGTGGCTCTGATATAGGAGTAAGCTATTACGATCAGTGGGTTTCCTATATAGACTCGTGGAGAGCTCCCCCTCAGATAGTCTAATGTTAAGGTCAAGAAATGCAACATTGGTTTCTGAAATGGTGTGAGAAAAATTCAGAAAGGTGTTTTGTTGATTAATCCAACCTATAAAAGCCATACATGTGTCGATGGTACCATGCCAAAAGATTAAAATGTCATCGATGAATCGTTTCCACAGTTTCAGGTGGTGGACATAGGGATTGTTGTTGTTATTGATGACATTCATTTCAAAGGCCGCCATGTACAGACAGGCTAGACTGGGAGCAAAAGTACTCCCCATCGAAGTACCCTGGCATTGATGATATAGTTGGCCTTTAAACTCAAAAAAGTTTTCAGTCAATGCCAGGGATGCACACTCCATGATAAACGAGATGGGAGTGCAAGAGTCCCAATCTAGGGAATTGAGGGCCGCTTCTACAACAGTCAGAGTGTCTCCCTGGGGAATGTTTGTGTAGAGGGCCTCTACATCTAGGGTAATCAAGAAATCAATTTCTCCTGGGTCCTATATAGATCCGATGATTCTGAGGATGTCAGTCGTGTCCCTTATGAAAGATGGTGTGTTTCTGACTAGGGGCTGTAAAAAATGGTCAACGAATTTAGACAAGGGTTCAAGTATTGAGCCAATTCCAGAGACAATAGGGCGCCCAGGAACCGGAACTGTACCTTTGTGTATTTTGGGCAAGGTATAGAAATACGGTATTTTGGGTTCTGTCGCAATCAAGAAGGCTGACTCACGTTGACTAATCCAACCGTTAGTAACAGCCTCATGTACTAATGTGGAGATGGCATTAGCGAGGCGTGGGGTTGGATCAAGTGTGATTGGAGCGTAGTATCTGTCATTGTTAAGTTGACGTCTACATTCTGTATCATAGTCAACTGTGGATTGTATTACCGTTGCCCCACCCTTGTCTGCTTGTTTGATAGTTATCGATTTATCTCCAGCAAGTGTGTTCGCAGTTTGTATTTCGATTTTGGAAAGGTTGTGGAAGGGAGAAGGAAGAGGTATTAAGGCTAGGTCTTTTAGTACTGCATTCTCAAAGGTTAACACTTCCACGGGGACCATAGCATTGAGTGGGGTAAAGGTAGAGGGATTCCTCAATCCCGAGTCATCCTCTGTGTTTTTAGGTTTGTCCTGAAAGAAGGACTGAAGTCGTATCTTGCGAAACAATTTTTGTACTTCACAAAGGTCTCTGAATTTGTCTACTTTCGGGGTGGGGACAAAGCCTAACCCCTTTTGCAATATAGATGTCTCAGATTCAGTGAGAATGCGTGGTGACAAATTCACCACTAGTTTCTCTTGTTCACCGTTTTGCTGCGTGTGTCCATCCCTGTTGTTGGTTGGTCCTGCCATTGGACCCGTTTTTGAGAGCCTCTTCTGTTGCGCCCTCTTCCTCTGCCCCAACCTCTGTCTAAAAAAGGAGAGCCATTGTTGAAGAACTGAGGGGGTCCTGGTTGAAATGGTGGGTATTGCCAATATGGAGGTGGTGGGGGATGGCCTTGAAACAGGGGAGGTCCCTGGAAAGTCTGAGCATTGTAATGGTAGTTAGAGTGTTGATTTCTCCGTGCATTGTTACTGCCCCAGCTCCCTGTACTGGAATTGCTGTCAGAGGAGTCTCTTCTATCGGAGTTCTCATCAGATGAGTAGCTATTCTTGACCGATGTGTAGTCTGCCTTAAGATAAGGGAACACTTTCTCTTTATCGAATTTCAGAATATCTTTCTGAAGCTTCGCTATTTTTTGTTTCATCAGATATTCCTTGTTATCGGTGATCTCTGCATTGATCTCAGCAAGTCTACTCTTGTAGGCTGTAATCTGGATGGTAGTTTTGAGTGCTCCCTCAGCAATTTGTATTCTGACTAGGAGGGCTTCCGCTAGGCGTCTTGCTGTATTAATGATGAGCACTAGTAAGTCACTGGTGCATTTCCACGCAACCAGGGACCATTCCTTTTTGAAGGTTGCATCATCTAGAAATAATCTAGGGAAATTGTTGATGATGAGTCCAGTGGGTGCAATGTTAGCACGTAAATATTCCATCATTAGGGCACCATGGAGAGTTATTTTTAGCCACTCTCTTTTTAATTGCATCAATGCATTCCAATCTTCAGATTGTGAGCCTGAGGCAATATTACCATCATTTAGTAGGAGGGACGGTGTTCTCTCAAGTATGTCTGAGACCGCAGCATCGCCGAAGCTAAGCCCTTGGGTATCCATGAGAATTAAAATTAGTGGTCAGTCAGTAGAAAAAGAATGGAAGGATAGACGGTCCAGCCTGGATTAATTTAAATCTGCTGGTAACCTATAGGTAATGTCCCATGGGTGGATACCCGTGCTAGTACAATGATGCAAAGGGAGGGACAAGACAAACGGGCTTATTTAATGAGGTCCTGTGTACAGGCCCCAATAATCAAGAACAAAACTGGGTACAAAGTTCCTCTGGTGCATAGAAGAGTTTGTTTCAGGACGTCAATGCCATTATACAGAACCGGAAAGGCCTAGTAGTAACTTGGGAAATTCCCTTGGTTGAACTAGAGCTCTCACACACCCAGCAAGCTGGGTGTCATGCTTCATCATATGAGCTCTGCCCCTCGTCAAGGCGGCGCTGCAATCCTTGACGGGCACCCGAACCGGGGCTCTTTATCGGGGATCTTCTGTTCCTGCCGGTTGGTGCATGGGGGTGAGGGGCCTAAAGTGTGTAGATGTGTGGAGGAGTGAGATTAAAACGGGTCAGTTAGTCCTTATCAATAATTTATTCGGAAGGTAAACTACCCGATTAAAATGGTGTAGAGTGGCTAGTGTACTAGAGAAGGTGTCTAGTCATGAAGCTCTACTCTATAGATCAACATGTTTCGTGCCTAGTGTGTCAGGAGGATCTAGGCACTTCTTCAGGATCATAAGCAACTATCTACACTACGTGGAGAGGTGCATTCTACCTACCACGTCTTCAGGTGCGTTGCCTGCGGACAAGGGTGAAAAAAGCATAATACCAGATAACAATCTAAACAATACTCTTCTAAATATCAACAAGGATTATCACCGAAGTGAAAAAACGCTATTAAGGTTTGGATGCATAAGGGTAAATCAACTCTTTAATCATTATCGCATATGGTGTGTATTTACACCCAGTGTGTAGATCAAAGAATAAAGGGGCGTGCAGTTAAAAGCATATATTAAAAATTGTATTAAAGGTGAGGAATAATACAACACTCATGGACAAAGGGATTGCAGCTGCGAACTCACCTAGTGGGTTGCTAGAAATTGCTAGCAACAGTCCTGGCGGTGACTAGAGGACACCAGTTGGGTCCTGTAGAAATGAAAGCGTCAAACAATAGGGAATGTGGGGTTAGGGAAGCCTGATACATGACGCAAGTAAGGCAGGCAATCAGTCAAACCAAAACTGACAGTGGTTGTATGGTAATCAGAGGCACTGATGGGGTGCTGGGTGGGAACTCAACCGTGTATGGCGCAACCCACTAACACCGAAAAAGAGCCGCACCGCAAGGAGTGTGTCGAGCGGTCTGATCGGGGCCGAGGGTACAGCCAAATTACAGGCGGAGGAGAAGCTCACCAGGAGAGCCCAGAAGTAGCTCTCGAGAGCAGTACGAAGTAACAGGAATCAGGAGCTAAAGGTATACTCACCCACGTTAAATCACGCTACGCTGTAACACCTACCCAATACCGCCAGGAACCGGGGTGGTGACCGGGAGCAGATAACTCGGAGAGATATACCCACAGTTTCCTGATTCGTAACGTGAAAGGGGGTGTGGTGCGGACGTGGCGCGTCACCGTAGTAATCACGTGAGTCATAGGGTCACGTGATGGCGCCAGAAACTATAGCGGACATGTTGGAAAGGGGAGATGTTCTAATCCTCACATACCGAGTACTAAGCACAACATGGCAAAAGAGGCCATTGGCGGACATGTTGGTGATGAGATGTCGTAAGGTATGCCGGTAAAGAGAGTGTGTTGTAACAGAGACTAGCAGACAATAAACATTGGTTAATGGTTTATTGTAGGGTCGATACCAAGACGACAGAACATCGCAGACTAGGTTGGAATAGTCTACGCTAGTTGTCCCAATGCCGTCAGCAGTGTGGAAAGTCTGTGTAGGAAAAAGGGAACCAGTCCCAATGAAGTAGTGCCAACGTGAAGGCCAACTATTGGTGGATAGCCTCTATTCCATATAGTGAGATAGTTCAAGTAAGTAATGGCACTGTTAGAATTGGGTTACATGTTGGACGATTAAGAAATGGAACTCCATGGGATATCGTCATTCAAACCCTCAGTGTGGCTCGCTAATCTGTGTACCCATCTCTGTTCGATCCTGAACAAGGATTGTTTGGAAATATGTTGGTGGGCTTCCAATACTATCCAGTGTAAGGAATCAGGGGAATGTTGGGTCTCTGTAAAGTGTCTGTACATTCTCGTAGTGGCTCGTTGGCAACGAATGTTACTTCTATGTTCGGTGATGCGAACTTTGACCGGACGCATGGTCATCCCTATATATTGTAGACCACAAGGGCAGGTGATCAGGTAGATACACTGTCTAGTGTTACAATTAGTGTGTGTTTGGATGCACCACTTGAAGTTGGATCGTAATGTCACTTCTTTGGCCAGTGTTGTGTACTTGCAAACTGTGCAAGTACCACAGGGATAATGTCCCTTCACAGGTGGTAGACTCCATAAAGTGGTTTGTGTCGTATCAGCATGGGTCCTGGGTCTCGTATGGATCAAAATGTCTCGTAGGCTACGGGGTCTGGTGTATGCAAATCTAGGTTTTGGTATCCTTAAGTCTCCTGTATTCAAGATGTTCCAATGTTTCAAAATGATCTTCTTAGTTGGAACTGAGGTAGCTGTGTAAGAGGTGACACATGTAATTGAGTCTACTGGTGGTTTGGAGTGGACTTCTAGTAGTGCTTCCCTAGGGTTGTTTCTGGCTCTCTTCATAGAGTCATTGATCACTTTGGTTGGGTAACCTCTAGTCATTAAATTGGTAGCTAGAATCGAGGACTCTTTCCTATAGTCAGTGGTGGATGTGCAGTTGCGTCTAATGCGCAAGAACTGTCCAAAGGGCAGATTGTCTTTGAGAGCCCTAGGATGGTGGCTCTGATATAGGAGTAAGCTATTACGATCAGTGGGTTTCCTATATAGACTCGTGGAGAGCTCCCCCTCAGATAGTCTAATGTTAAGGTCAAGAAATGCAACATTGGTTTCTGAAATGGTGTGAGAAAAATTCAGAAAGGTGTTTTGTTGATTAATCCAACCTATAAAAGCCATACATGTGTCGATGGTACCATGCCAAAAGATTAAAATGTCATCGATGAATCGTTTCCACAGTTTCAGGTGGTGGACATAGGGATTGTTGTTGTTATTGATGACATTCATTTCAAAGGCCGCCATGTACAGACAGGCTAGACTGGGAGCAAAAGTACTCCCCATCGAAGTACCCTGGCATTGATGATATAGTTGGCCTTTAAACTCAAAAAAGTTTTCAGTCAATGCCAGGGATGCACACTCCATGATAAACGAGATGGGAGTGCAAGAGTCCCAATCTAGGGAATTGAGGGCCGCTTCTACAACAGTCAGAGTGTCTCCCTGGGGAATGTTTGTGTAGAGGGCCTCTACATCTAGGGTAATCAAGAAATCAATTTCTCCTGGGTCCTATATAGATCCGATGATTCTGAGGATGTCAGTCGTGTCCCTTATGAAAGATGGTGTGTTTCTGACTAGGGGCTGTAAAAAATGGTCAACGAATTTAGACAAGGGTTCAAGTATTGAGCCAATTCCAGAGACAATAGGGCGCCCAGGAACCGGAACTGTACCTTTGTGTATTTTGGGCAAGGTATAGAAATACGGTATTTTGGGTTCTGTCGCAATCAAGAAGGCTGACTCACGTTGACTAATCCAACCGTTAGTAACAGCCTCATGTACTAATGTGGAGATGGCATTAGCGAGGCGTGGGGTTGGATCAAGTGTGATTGGAGCGTAGTATCTGTCATTGTTAAGTTGACGTCTACATTCTGTATCATAGTCAACTGTGGATTGTATTACCGTTGCCCCACCCTTGTCTGCTTGTTTGATAGTTATCGATTTATCTCCAGCAAGTGTGTTCGCAGTTTGTATTTCGATTTTGGAAAGGTTGTGGAAGGGAGAAGGAAGAGGTATTAAGGCTAGGTCTTTTAGTACTGCCTTCTCAAAGGTTAACACTTCCACGGGGACCATAGCATTGAGTGGGGTAAAGGTAGAGGGATTCCTCAATCCCGAGTCATCCTCTGTGTTTTTAGGTTTGTCCTGAAAGAAGGACTGAAGTCGTATCTTGCGAAACAATTTTTGTACTTCACAAAGGTCTCTGATTTTGTCTACTTTCGGGGTGGGGACAAAGCCTAACCCCTTTTGCAATATAGATGTCTCAGATTCAGTGAGAATGCGTGGTGACAAATTCACCACTAGTTTCTCTTGTTCACCGTTTTGCTGGGTGTGTCCATCCCTGTTGTTGGTTGGTCCTGCCATTGGACCCGTTTTTGAGAGCCTCTTCTGTTGCGCCCTCTTCCTCTGCCCCAACCTCTGTCTAAAAAAGGAGAGCCATTGTTGAAGAACTGAGGGGGTCCTGGTTGAAATGGTGGGTATTGCCAATATGGAGGTGGTGGGGGATGGCCTTGAAACAGGGGAGGTCCCTGGAAAGTCTGAGCATTGTAATGGTAGTTAGAGTGTTGATTTCTCCGTGCATTGTTACTGCCCCAGCTCCCTGTACTGGAATTGCTGTCAGAGGAGTCTCTTCTATCGGAGTTCTCATCAGATGAGTAGCTATTCTTGACCGATGTGTAGTCTGCCTTAAGATAAGGGAACACTTTCTCTTTATCGAATTTCAGAATATCTTTCTGAAGCTTCGCTATTTTTTGTTTCATCAGATATTCCTTGTTATCGGTGATCTCTGCATTGATCTCAGCAAGTCTACTCTTGTAGGCTGTAATCTGGATGGTAGTTTTGAGTGCTCCCTCAGCAATTTGTATTCTGACTAGGAGGGCTTCCGCTAGGCGTCTTGCTGTATTAATGATGAGCACTAGTAAGTCCCTGGTGCATTTCCACGCAACCAGGGACCATTCCTTTTTGAAGGTTGCATCATCTAGAAATAATCTAGGGAAATTGTTGATGATGAGTCCAGTGGGTGCAATGTTAGCACGTAAATATTCCATCATTAGGGCACCATGGAGAGTAATTTTTAGCCACTCTCTTTTTAATTGCATCAATGCATTCCAATCTTCAGATTGTGAGCCTGAGGCAATATTACCATCATTTAGTAGGAGGGACGGTGTTCTCTCAAGTATGTCTGAGACCGCAGCATCGCCGAAGCTAAGCCCTTGGGTATCCATGAGAATTAAAATTAGTGGTCAGTCAGTAGAAAAAGAATGGAAGGATAGACGGTCCAGCCTGGATTAATTTAAATCTGCTGGTAACCTATAGGTAATGTCCCATGGGTGGATACCCGTGCTAGTACAATGATGCAAAGGGAGGGACAAGACAAACGGGCTTATTTAATGAGGTCCTGTGTACAGGCCCCAATAATCAAGAACAAAACTGGGTACAAAGTTCCTCTGGTGCATAGAAGAGTTTGTTTCAGGACGTCAATGCCATTATACAGAACCGGAAAGGCCTAGTAGTAACTTGGGAAATTCCCTTGGTTGAACTAGAGCTCTCACACACCCAGCAAGCTGGGTGTCATGCTTCATCATATGAGCTCTGCCCCTCGTCAAGGCGGCGCTGCAATCCTTGACGGGCACCCGAACCGGGGCTCTTTATCGGGGATCTTCTGTTCCTGCCGGTTGGTGCATGGGGGTGAGGGGCCTAAAGTGTGTAGATGTGTGGAGGAGTGAGATTAAAACGGGTCAGTTAGTCCTTATCAATAATTTATTCGGAAGGTAAACTACCCGATTAAAATGGTGTAGAGTGGCTAGTGTACTAGAGAAGGTGTCTAGTCATGAAGCTCTACTCTATAGATCAACATGTTTCGTGCCTAGTGTGTCAGGAGGATCTAGGCACTTCTTCAGGATCATAAGCAACTATCTACACTACGTGGAGAGGTGCATTCTACCTACCACGTCTTCAGGTGCGTTGCCTGCGGACAAGGGTGAAAAAAGTATAATACCAGATAACAATCTAAACAATACTCTTCTAAATATCAACAAGGATTATCACCGAAGTGAAAAAACGCTATTAAGGTTTGGATGCATAAGGGTAAATCAACTCTTTAATCATTATCGCATATGGTGTGTATTTACACCCAGTGTGTAGATCAAAGAATAAAGGGGCGTGCAGTTAAAAGCATATATTAAAAATTGTATTAAAGGTGAGGAATAATACAACACTCATGGACAAAGGGATTGCAGCTGCGAACTCACCTAGTGGGTTGCTAGAAATTGCTAGCAACAGTCCTGGCGGTGACTAGAGGACACCAGTTGGGTCCTGTAGAAATGAAAGCGTCAAACAATAGGGAATGGGGGGTTAGGGAAGCCTGATACATGACGCAAGTAAGGCAGGCAATCAGTCAAACCAAAACTGACAGTGGTTGTATGGTAATCAGAGGCACTGATGGGGTGCTGGGTGGGAACTCAACCGTGTATGGCGCAACCCACTAACACCGAAAAAGAGCCGCACCGCAAGGAGTGTGTCGAGCGGTCTGATCGGGGCCAAGGGTACAGCCAAATTACAGGCGGAGGAGAAGCTCACCAGGAGAGCCCAGAAGTAGCTCTCGAGAGCAGTACGAAGTAACAGGAATCAGGAGCTAAAGGTATACTCACCCACGTTAAATCACGCTACGCTGTAACACCTACCCAATACCGCCAGGAACCGGGGTGGTGACCGGGAGCGGATAACTCGGAGAGATATACCCACAGTTTCCTGATTCGTAACGTGAAAGGGGGTGTGGTGCGGACGTGGCGCGTCACCGTAGTAATCACGTGAGTCATAGGGTCACGTGATGTCGCCAGAAACTATAGCGGACATGTTGCAAAGGGGAGATGTTCTAATCCTCACATACCGAGTACTAAGCACAACATGGCAAAAGAGGCCATTGGCGGACATGTTGGTGATGAGATGTCGTAAGGTATGCCGGTAAAGAGAGTGTGTTGTAACAGAGACTAGCAGACAATAAACATTGGTTAATGGTTTATTGTAGGGTCGATACCAAGACGACAGAACATCGCAGACTAGGTTGGAATAGTCTACGCTAGTTGTCCCAATGCCGTCAGCAGTGTGGAAAGTCTGTGTAGGAAAAAGGGAACCAGTCCCAATGAAGTAGTGCCAACGTGAAGGCCAACTATTGGTGGATAGCCTCTATTCCATATAGTGCGATAGTTCAAGTAAGTAATGGCACTGTTAGAATTGGGTTACATGTTGGACGATTAAGAAATGGAACTCCATGGGATATCGTCATTCAAACCCTCAGTGTGGCTCGCTAATCTGTGTACCCATCTCTGTTCGATCCTGAACAAGGATTGTTTGGAAATATGTTGGTGGGCTTCCAATACTATCCAGTGTAAGGAATCAGGGGAATGTTGGGTCTCTGTAAAGTGTCTGTACATTCTCGTAGTGGCTCGTTGGCAACGAATGTTACTTCTATGTTCGGTGATGCGAACTTTGACCGGACGCATGGTCATCCCTATATATTGTAGACCACAAGGGCAGGTGATCAGGTAGATACACTGTCTAGTGTTACAATTAGTGTGTGTTTGGATGCACCACTTGAAGTTGGATCGTAATGTCACTTCTTTGGCCAGTGTTGTGTACTTGCAAACTGTGCAAGTACCACAGGGATAATGTCCCTTCACAGGTGGTAGACTCCATAAAGTGGTTTGTGTCGTATCAGCATGGGTCCTGGGTCTCGTATGGATCAAAATGTCTCGTAGGCTACGGGGTCTGGTGTATGCAAATCTAGGTTTTGGTATCCTTAAGTCTCCTGTATTCAAGATGTTCCAATGTTTCAAAATGATCTTCTTAGTTGGAACTGAGGTAGCTGTGTAAGAGGTGACACATGTAATTGAGTCTACTGGTGGTTTGGAGTGGACTTCTAGTAGTGCTTCCCTAGGGTTGTTTCTGGCTCTCTTCATAGAGTCATTGATCACTTTGGTTGGGTAACCTCTAGTCATTAAATTGGTAGCTAGAATCGAGGACTCTTTCCTATAGTCAGTGGTGGATGTGCAGTTGCGTCTAATGCGCAAGAACTGTCCAAAGGGCAGATTGTCTTTGAGAGCCCTAGGATGGTGGCTCTGATATAGGAGTAAGCTATTACGATCAGTGGGTTTCCTATATAGACTCGTGGAGAGCTCCCCCTCAGATAGTCTAATGTTAAGGTCAAGAAATGCAACATTGGTTTCTGAAATGGTGTGAGAAAAATTCAGAAAGGTGTTTTGTTGATTAATCCAACCTATAAAAGCCATACATGTGTCGATGGTACCATGCCAAAAGATTAAAATGTCATCGATGAATCGTTTCCACAGTTTCAGGTGGTGGACATAGGGATTGTTGTTGTTATTGATGACATTCATTTCAAAGGCCGCCATGTACAGACAGGCTAGACTGGGAGCAAAAGTACTCCCCATCGAAGTACCCTGGCATTGATGATATAGTTGGCCTTTAAACTCAAAAAAGTTTTCAGTCAATGCCAGGGATGCACACTCCATGATAAACGAGATGGGAGTGCAAGAGTCCCAATCTAGGGAATTGAGGGCCGCTTCTACAACAGTCAGAGTGTCTCCCTGGGGAATGTTTGTGTAGAGGGCCTCTACATCTAGGGTAATCAAGAAATCAATTTCTCCTGGGTCCTATATAGATCCGATGATTCTGAGGATGTCAGTCGTGTCCCTTATGAAAGATGGTGTGTTTCTGACTAGGGGCTGTAAAAAATGGTCAACGAATTTAGACAAGGGTTCAAGTATTGAGCCAATTCCAGAGACAATAGGGCGCCCAGGAACCGGAACTGTACCTTTGTGTATTTTGGGCAAGGTATAGAAATACGGTATTTTGGGTTCTGTCGCAATCAAGAAGGCTGACTCACGTTGACTAATCCAACCGTTAGTAACAGCCTCATGTACTAATGTGGAGATGGCATAAGCGAGGCGTGGGGTTGGATCAAGTGTGATTGGAGTGTAGTATCTGTCATTGTCACTTGTAATTTTTATCACAAAAAACTAAGAATGTTTTGATGGATTATACTCTATGCAATGTCTATTTAATCATGTTTTATTGTAAATAATATTTATGTCTTTTTATGGTATTCTACCGAAATAAAAGCTTTGACTGACTGACATATTAGTGTAAAATGTGCAGTGACTGCCTGTCGTGTGATTGGCTGGCTGAGGTCATGTGATGGGCTAGGGAATCCCCAGAGTCAGGAGGAGTCACCCAGTGGTGAAAAGGGAGATCAGCAGCTAGATGGGTGGGAGGAGTACACCTGGGTCCTGAATAGGGCTGGGTTTTCCCCACACAATGCTGGCTCCGCCCCCTGTGGTGCGACTGATGACCCTGGCCTGAACTCTGAATAGGGAGAGGGGCTGAGCAAAACAAAGTGCTCAGGAAGTAACCAGTTGTAACTGGTTCGCCCCTTCCCTGCACCTTGAGACAAAGGAAAGCTATGTATAAAAATGGGGCTGTGTCCCCACAGAATCTGTTCTCTTCCAGGATCCTACCTGAGGGGGGCTGCTGCTGCTGCTGGACCAGAGGACCGCCACTTGGACTACCTCCCTGCCTGGAGGCCCAGTGAGCTGGCTCTGGGTCCAGCCTTGCCCCCCACCCCTGTTTTGCTGTATGCAGGGGAGAACTTTGCTGGACTTGGTGTTTATTGGCATCCCTAAGCGCCTGGAAGCGCTTTTATTTTCCTTTAGCGCTCGGAGCGCTATAATTCTGAAAGCCGGTGCCCACCCGGCATTTGCCCCGTTCTGGACTAATCCTGAAGTCCCCTGGCAGGTGCCCCCCCTGCCAGGGACATTGCCGCCATATCGAGTGCCCACCTCGATTTATCGTATTTTACATGAGCCGGTGCCCACCCGGCGTCTACCCCGCTTTATTGGGAAGTTACGATCCCTAGCGGGTGCCCACCCCACCAGGGACTTTGCCGCTTTAATTTTTGATCCAAGTACGGGTGCCCACCCCGTATCGCCACCGTCATCGGGAACTCGGGGCCGCCGCGCTGCCTGCGGCGACCCGGACGCAAAGAGGAGTCACGCCTGGTGGTGGGCGGGGCCTTGAAGCCGCACCCTGTTGGACGGAAGCGGACGGGAGCCTACCCCGCGCTTCCCTGAGGAGAGAAGAGGAGGCGAGCCTGCGTGCAGCAGCGTCGCTGCTGCCCGGCCGGAGTGCTGCCGGTCCCGTGGAGCAGACGGCGGAGGGCGGAGACAACGCGGCAGTCCCCGGAGAGCAGCCCGGTAAGTACAAAGGACTGGGGGACTCCGCGCATGTGCTAATGGTGCCGGTATCTGTCCTTTAGCCCCGAGAAGGCTCCAACAAGGCGCAGTGTGGGAAGAGCCTAGAGGGCTCCAGAGTACACTGCATTGTGTGCGGTTAGAGCGCTAGTGCGCTCCAGCATAGGGGGACATTCGGTGCCTTGGTGAACAGAGCGGCCCCGGAAGGCAGCGGGCGGCTCCAACGTTGTCCCAGGCTGGGCATTACGTATTTTAGAGCGCTGGTGCGCTCCACCATTGGGGGCAGTGTTCCAGAGCCCCGAGTGAGGCTCCACCGACTGGGCAAATTGGCGTTCAGAGCCAGAGAGGCTCCAACGGGGGCATCTCTGTGGTGTTGAGCCTGTGAGGCTCCAACGGGGGCATTTCTTTGTTGTTTAGAGCCCAGAGGGGCTCAGGGGGCCACGAGTGTGGAGTATTCAGAGCCCGGGAAGGCTCCAACGTTGGCCCCAACATCATTGTTCCCAGCTGCCGAGCACTTCGTGGGCAGCTGCTCCGTTTAGGCCCCTGACATTGGGACACAGGGCGTCCTAGCCCCCTACAAGGCCAGTTGGCCTAGGGACTGCCACAGGTGGTGGCTTATGTGAGTTTTGTGCTATTGTTCCTAACCTGCACCTCTGAATGTTTTTATGCGTCATGTGCCTTGTGTTTACACCTCTGAATGTGTTTATGCGTCATGTGTAATGTGCTTATGCCCCTACAGGTATTGTGATACTTAGGTGGTTGTTTTTCTCCTAGTACAGGTGGTGCTAGTGAGGTCCTGATTCCCTGCTTAATATTTTTCTAAGGTGGTTAGGGTTGCGTAGGTGGTACTTACCTGTTACCAGTAGTTACTGGTTGTGTGCTACACGTGTTATTTTGTGCTACAGTAATTTTATACTCTATGTTCTAAGTGCTAAGTTCTAAAAGTGCTAATTCCTGACAGTGGTCCATGTGGCCCTGTCCCCTGTACATATAATCCCTTGTAAATTCTGCCTGTGCCTGTTGGCACATTGTAAAGTGTGTGTTTTTATCTAATGTGTTTCGGTATAATACAAAGGCTATTTTTATACAATACCGTGTGTGGAGTTTCCTTTGATGTGGGCCTTGGGTGTTGTTGCTGGGTGCGTGCGCAAACACTTTACACATTGCCTCCGGGATAAGCCTGACTGCTCGTGCCAAGCTACCAAGGGGTTGAGCAGGGGTTATCTTTGGCGTGTAACTCCCCAGCCCTGACTAGAGTGGTGGTTTCTGCCTGGCTTTGGCGCAAGCCCTAGCCAACCAGAAATTCCATTTCTAACAGTCAGGTAAGGACGACAAGACATATATTTCCACTTAGATGGTATGGGCATCTAAATATGTAGAAGAACGTAAGTGATGGGAGGAGGGATATTGAGTTTTATCTCTGTTGCCCTCAGTTGCAACTGGTAATTTTAGTAGGGCGGGTATGGATGGATCACAGACGCACATTTACACAGACTCGCTTACACCATTGCATTCACACATGTGCACACACACCCATTCAAAACACTCAAATACATTTCTGCATACACTCTTGCATGCACCAAAATTTCAAAAACATAAATCTTACCTGTCCTGCAGCTCCTGATGCGGAATGCCTCAGAGGTCCCAGGAGGCTTGGAACTGTTGCCTTCCCTCATTGGCAAGGTCAGCCAAAGAGGGAAGACAGTAGTCCCTCACTCGTTACAGAGTGGGTTGGGGTCAGTGCAACTGCTGAACTCACCCTACTCTGTAACAAGTTGTCGCTGATTTATACTCGAACCAAGGCACTTCACACTTAAAACTGAAGAGTCTAAATTTGAGGCAATCAGTACACTCCCCCTTGTCATGAGGGTAAGGGCCTCAAGACACTTTTGCCAGGCCGAGGAGGTAATACCCACAGGGCTGTGAAATCCTCTGCTCAGCCCAGGCAACTAGGAACCTGCACATTTAGTGCATGTCTAGTTCCTGGCTGCCTGACCTGAACACAAAGAGTGTCTGTCAGGCTGACCTTTGCTCAGCCTCACAGAAACTCGTCTTCTCTGAAAGAGTTGAGGGGGCATGGCCCCTTCGCCTGTATGGACAGGCCGTGGTTGGTTGTCCTATCCTCATATGGTCATGTGGTCCAGTAACATACTTCACTGTGTGGTGTCTGAGCTAATGGGGGTGTTGAGCTTCTTTAATCCTCTAGTACACTTGAACATGAAGCTAGGGAATTTACAAGTTGTTATATTTCTTTTATATGAACAGGCTATCGAAGGCTATATGATCACTCACGGTCCATTGGTGTAATACAACCTAAATGCCAAAAAGTGCTTTCATACTTCAACCAAATCTGATGCTAGCTCCAAGGTAATGAATCTTTGCAGCAAATTTTAGTTGCACCTGTATATAAGGATCAGAAAATGATTTCAACTGGCTCATTAATTTGTGATGTGCTGCTAGGGTTAGCATTATTGACTAATTTGCAATAAATGCTGAAACCTGGCCATTAGTAAATGGTATGCGGGTTACAGAGGTAGGAAGAGATCGCAGCCTTGCTTCTTTATAACTAAATATAATGTTATGAGAATGACTGATTGATTACCCGATTGAAGGGCTAGCTGAAAAGAAGAAGCTATGTGCAGGGTTCTGGAATCCTTCTAAGGTGATAAACAGCTTACAAAGATGTTCCTGACTTCCTCCTAGCATTGGAAATCATATTATCTTCCTAGATTTATCGTACTGATCTTTTTAATTCTTGAGACACGTTGTTATTACTCCATCCTTATGCGAATTCTTGTATGCTTGTAAAACAGGGAGGCACCCAGAACCATTTTTAGTTTAAACAAGAATGATTGGAACTAAAAGCAATGATGAAGACATTTAGAGCAATCGATGATTTTAGGGACACAATAATGAGAGCAAAAGCCTCTTAGAAAAAGGTGTTTAAAGTGAAATGTGTTAAGCATAACCAAAACTGTGAAAAATGTATTGGCTGTAAAAAAATTGAACAGCAAGGAACTCTGGGAAATGGTGTCTCTAATTGCGGGAGGAAAGAACCGTCTCTAGGAAACAATAAAAGTCTTGATCTGTGGGTGCATCATTTCTCCAAGTTGTGTCAAAAGAATCTAAAGGGACGGTGATTAATGATTTTATAGGCGATAGATTTTTCCTCTTCAGGGAGACGTACACCTCACCGTAGCTCATTCTGAGATCAAAATACCTATTCTTGAGCAAAACACAAGTAAATGACTGAGCAAGGTAGAGTCGCCTATGAGCTAAGAAATCCCAAGCAGGGAAAATTATACCTATAGTACTGCTATACTGGTAACGTATTGCTAAAGGTGAAAGATGTAAGTCTGCAAACAATAGACCCACTTCACTGTTAGGTACAGCAGGGAGAATAGTCGGGAAGCTGCTTCTTAAAAGGATTACTATGTGGACTTAGAATAGGGTTATACCAAGCAACTCACAGGTTGGCTCCACGCCTCTGTCAGCACAGTGGGCCAGTGCTTACAACTGTACTCGGTATGACATTAATATTCTAGATTGGAAAAATTCCAGCGTTTATATTACTTGTATTGATTTGAAAAGTGCATTCGAACTGTTCAGTGGGGAGATCTTGTGTAATCTGTGTAATCAATAATGTCCCCTTTGGTTAATTAGGGGTTTACAGGATATACCTATACAAACATCTGCAAGGATACGTTTTAGTGGAAAGGGTGAACTGAGCACAACTGCTAGCATTGCTGCTGGAATATGTGTATGGGTCAGCTGCTGGTATCCACTATACTTAGGTTTTTAAAATACATTTTATAAAGAGGTTTTAATGGTCCCGTGTTCGGATTATACAAAGATGAGTGGGATCAGTATCAATCCTGCTATTCACAGCTGGCGCTTCTCTTCTCACCCTCACTGAATTTTCAGTGCACGATCTATTGCTTGTCATTCAGGATGTTGCTTCTGTTAAGGTCATGCTATAAATGTTGGAAATAATAAAGTAGTCGTGGCTGGGATTGGATCTGGTATTGTATGTGACCTCTTTTTGGATTAGCAATTGTAAGTATGATAAAAGTATATAGTATACGTATAGTGACATTTGCTCATTCAGCTGCACTTTCATTTACTGTCTGTGCATTTTGCTATTATATAATGTGTGTGCCTGTGAATGCTTTGTGTTAGGCTTTCATGACGCCAGCACTCTTAGCTATTTCTAGATCATGACTCATATGGCATATTTACAGTAACACTGTTATCATTTTTTATGTGTTTAAGAAATTGAAGCCTTTTGCATGTGAATGTTGCTTTGGTGTGTGAATGTTGCTCTGGTGCTGATTGTGGGTGTACATAAAATGTGTGCCATTATTCTTTTTATTTCAGTATTATTCTCTATAGCATGTGACAGTGGTTCCTTGCCATCAAATATATTCTCCATGATTACATTCAGGGACATGCTGGCCATTCTGTTACTCTGCCATTTTCTCATTGGTCGGCAGGCTAGGAGGTTGCTTTCTAAGCTAGGAGCAATGCCACCAGATAACCATAGAGGTTCTGGGGTGACCGCTTCCCTTCATTATAGAATTGTTTCCATTCGTGGATGTTCATGTGATAGTTTAATGCATTCTAAGTGTAGTAGTCTTGTTTTGATTCCATTGAACTAATTAGACTGACAGACCTGAAATAAAAGATCTGTAAGTGAAAAGTTCAAGACTGGAGACTGTGACCATAATGAACTGGAGGGAGATGGTCACCAAGAAAGCCCCCATGGGCCTATTCTAGGCATGCTCTCCTGCAGTGTGTACTGAGTTGAACAATGTAGGTAGGGCTGCTTTCCTGTTCAGCCACATTTAATTGCGCTTATGCTGAATGGTCTTTTTGTGGTGTGTGAATGGGTATGATTTACTTCAAGACTGGGTGGGCGCAGCTTTAACTATGGTTGGCCCATAGTACTACATGAGTTATATAAAATGCAACTCTTCTGAATTGGTCCTAACTTACACTGTTGTAAGGTATTTTGAAGGAGATATTTCATAATGATGGGCCTCTCTCTGTCACACTTACAGTATATTTTTGTATGCTGTATGTTCCTCACACTGGCAGAATATTCTGAACATCATAGAGTGGCTACTACTTCATGTTTAAATCTTAATTCTGCTTTATGGATTGCCATGTGGCATATGCTGCATACGTACACTAAGGGTACTTTCCACAAGTATTCAAATGGTTTTATGAATTGGGTCTAGTGAGTATGGGCTTGTCTTCGACATAATGACGCACAGTATGAAATGAGGCACAGGTCCATGCATTGTAAAGGCACAGGATGATTAACCAAATGCCTGGAGATAAAGCTATTATGTGTCAGACATGGCTATGCATAAAATCAGGACCATATAATTCAATTAATTCTGCAACCACAGTGTTTTCTATCTTGTTCTGGATTTGCTGTGTGTAACACATAACCCAGCCTATGATGCATATTATATATATGTCCCCCTAAAATGTTTTACAAGAACAAATTGGTCACAAGTTCAAAAGGCAGTGCGTATGGGCAGTAATTTAGCTCCTCACATCTCAAAAAACTAAACTGATCACATTTTATTTATTGATTGCTATGTTTCAGGCAACACTGAGATGATAAAGTTGTCGAGGTATTATCCCCATTACAATTTGACTTTTGCCTGTAGCAGGAGAAGATTGAGAAGGGGCTGCCCAGCCCTGCCTGATCATCGTACTTGTTACCTTAGCCCTCCAGCCAGGGACGGCCTTTTCAGACCACGCTTCTGCTCTGCTGGATCGATCTGAGGTCCCCCCGCCTCCCATTTGTTTCTCATTCTTTGAATCCTTTACTTCTTTGCGCTCTGCCTTTCTCTTTTCACTTTCTACCATTGATACCCTTGACGCTTTGTGCTTTTGCCTTTTCTCTTGGGACTTTCCACCTTTACCTCTTTTCGGCTTTTGTGCCACAGTCTTAAATTTTTTGCCTTTTTTCCACTCCTTTTTGCCTCATTGTTTTCACTCTCTCCACGCAAACCCATTTTTCACTCTCTTTCTCACTCTCAATTTGGATTTTATTTTGTCACTGTTTGGCATTTTCTGCTTCTCTTTCCACACCTTGTTGTCTCTGTATTTGCCTTTTTTCGCTTTTGCACACTGCCTTCTTTTTTCCGTTTTTTTCTCTTTCTGCTTCTTTCAGACACAGCCTTTCTTGTTCCTTCTTTGCCTCTTTCTATTCCTGTAGCATTTTCTACTGTCTTTTTCATCCTAGTGTCACATGTTCACCTTCTCCTTCCCTCCACTGTTTCCCACATCCTGCTTTCTTCCACCGCATACACCTGCCTCACCCAGTCCTGCTCATCAATCCCAGAGTATCCTCCCTCCTCCCAGCTTTTCATAATGGTGTCTGCAGGGTGGATGTGCTCTGCAGGTGCTTCACTGGTACACCAAAGGTGTTCCGGAGGCAAACCAGTCTGAGCTTATCCACACCTGGCTGCATCCAGTACTAGGTCCCCAGGCCCTTTCCAAACTCATCGCAACCCAAGATGCTACTCTGCAGCAGCTCTCTATGCCTGGAATCCAGGATGTCCACCCCTGCACTGCAGCTGGTCCTAAATTACTGAAGGTAAGTTTGCCTATTCTGCTTGCCGCTTCTCCTGCACCTCTCCCAACATTCAATGACCCATGGTGCCCTTCCCACCATACAGACACATTTATAAGTTTTATGTACCACAACCATGAAGGTAACATCTCCACCACCGCTGGGGAGCCCATATCTAGCCAGATGATTAGCGACAGATTGTCTGCAATTGAGTGCAATAGTCACTGCTTGTGCCATCTTTAATGAATGGAATTCAAAGAAAGGAAACCCTATAGGGGACTTTCCTTTTAAAAGATCAAGCTGGATCAACCTATAGACATAAATATGTACTTCCGATGAAAGCTGAGGAGGATAAATCCTTATCAGCACAAACATCACCATATAAAGCTGATAAAGGAGCCCTGTACACCAGCAAGAAAACTACTCAGGAGACCCATCCACTGTTTCCCACATCCTGCTTTCTTCCACCGCATACACCTGCCTCACTCAGTCCTGCTCATCAATCCCAGAGTATCCTCCATCCTCCCAGCTTTTCATAATGGTGTCTGCAGGGTGGATGTGCTCTGCAGGTGCTTCACTGATACACCAAAGGTGCTCCGGAGGCAAACCAGTCTGAGCTTATCCACACCTGGCTGCATCCAGTACCAGGTCCCCAGGCCCTCTCCAAACTCATCGCAACCCAAGATGCTACTCTGCAGCAGCTCTCTATGCCTGGAATCCAGGATGTTCACCCCTGCACTGCAGCTGGTCCTCAATTACTGAAGGTAAGTTTGCCTATTCTGCTTGTCGCTTCTCCTGCACCTCTCCCAACATTCAATGACCCATGGTGCCCTTCCCACCATACAGACACATTTATACGTTTTGTGTACCACAACCATGAAGGTAACATCTCCACCACAGCTGGGGAGCCCATATCTAGCCAGATGATTAGCGACAGCTTGTCTGCAATTGAGTGCAATAGTCGCTGCTTGTGCCATCTTTAATGAATGGAATTCAAAGAAAGGAAACCCTATAGGGGACTTTCCTTTTAAAAGATCAAGCTGGATCAACCTATAGACATAAATATGTACTTCAGATGAAAGCTGAGGAGGATAAATCCTTATCAGCACAAACATCACCATATAAAGCTGATAAAGGAGCCCTGTACACCAGCAAGAAAACTACTCAGGAGACCCATTACATAGGTATCAACCTAGAATGTTGTGGTCGGTGTATTGTACAGTTCCTATGAATTTAATAGGTCTGTGTATTACATCAACAAGACTTTACAGTATAGAGACTGAGTCTACTCATATCATCAGTAAAGGTTGGTTTGGCAAGCTCACAGTCTAAACCCCTAAACTTTCAGAGTTATAGATGTTGTCAGTAACCTCTAACATGACCACTCCGATTCCCAAGGAATTTGTGGAAATAGATGTAATCCTTTTGTTTGTCACTTTTACATGCCCAAGGTATCACAAAGAAAAGATGCAAGAGTACATTTTTAAATGTCTGTTGAAACGATTTAATCCTTGTTAAAAAAACATGAGCTGCAATTATCAAGCATCTGAAAAACATCATTGTTATAAGCATTATTAGAATGATAAAAAACACAAACAATTCAAGTGTGTTCAGTAGATGCCACCTTCCGAGATGTGGCATTTACTGTCTGCAACCGAGGAACACGGACCTAGCACAACCCTATATCCGGAATTAGGAGCACGCGGCTGTGGCTCCCTCCCCCATTGGGATACTCAATCCATCGCGCCTTCCCCTTCCCATCACTGGATGGGTCTCACTAATACCGCACCATTACCTTTGACGCTCCAAGCGGTCTGGTTCCCCTACACCTCTGATTGTATTTTTCTTGGTCTGGCTGTTCACCATTCGTTCCCTCAGTTCCATATTGGTTACTATCCATGCGGGAGTTGCCAACATTTATTACAGGAAATTGCACACAAGCATACTTATTCTAAATGTCCTGATGATGATCAATTTATTGTATATATGGATCAAAACGCCATCGACACCAGATACACCTTATACACTGCCTTAAATTGTCATTTAATGTGTAAAGGTGTTCTGTTGCCATTTGTTCGTTACATTGAAAATTGTGTGTTTAACAAACATACAGCTTTGCCTGAGCCTTTTGTGTTCTTCATTGTTTGTCCCTCTTGGTTAAGTTGGATGCAGGCTTGTGTCCCACTTACAAATTGTCTTGGCTGTATTGTTCCTATTTGAATTTAAAATATTATGGGCCTCATGTAGGTAGCATACAAGTTACCACTTCTTAAATACCGAACGTTACCGAATCGGTATTTAAGAAGTGGTAACTCGTATGTAGGTAATCATTCGGTAAATATTACCGAATCGGTAAAATTCGGTAATTACCGAATCGGTATTTACCGATTCGGTAATGAGGCATACCTTCCCATTGATGGGAAGGTATGCCTCATTACCGAATCGGTAAATACCGATTCGGTAATGGGGGGAACACATGCAAGGGTGGCAGGGTGTCACATTGACACCCTGTTGCACCCCTGAAGCGGCCATGTGTGCACATGTGGCACACATACATGCCCTAAGGGCATGTATGTCTGCCACATTGCACACTTGTAGGCGCTTTGAAATGCATTTACACATCCATTCTTCATTTACCACCAACTATTAGTTGGTGGTAAATACCGACTCATAACAACACCCACACACTCCCCCTACATCTCATTTCTGGATTCGGAATTTACCGAATCGGTAAAATTACCGATTCGGTAATTTTACCGATTCGGTAAATTCCGAATCCAGAAATTGTCCCCCTACATACCAAAAGCCAAAATACCGGTCGGTAACGGTATAATTACCGAAAATCGGCCGTTACCGACCGGTATTTGGCTACCTACATGAGGCCCTAAATATCTGACCTCTGTCCGGCTGGACAAGTTATACAAATATAGTACTGACTGGGTCTATATTCATTTCCCCTCTTTTTAAGTTGTTTCTCTAGGAACCACTGTTCTTAAAAATACCTGGAACTAATTGTGCAGACTACAGAACAACAATATCTACCAGGAATAAATGAGTGTGTGGCCTTGAATCAGGGGGAAACATGTGCAAACCACCATCAGAAAAGATGCTAAGTTAAGAGAGAATGGTAAAATGGAGACTAAATGTAATTTCTACAACAGTACACTGGCAACCTAAGACTCACAAAATGTCATTGCAAACAGCTGGAATTTTGATGGAGACAAATCCATGATTACAATGACAGCCCAACCTACAAATCAGGTCGCTGGCACTATCACAAGCAACTCTGAACTAACAAGCGCTCAGCCTGACCAAATAGATTGACAACTGTACAACTCTAAGAAAATCGTCTCCATAATGAAGGGATTCACCTCCTCAGCACATCCAGAGCTATTAACAAATCTCCATCCAACAAAACCTGGTGAAAATCCTGAAGAAACTGATCAACAAATGACTAGCCAACTGCCTCAATGGGCCAATCCATTTTGGGATTGGGACTGTCCTCATCAGTGCAAGTGATGACATCTTTCTCATCGTGGACAAGAGTGACACCATGGCTCTCAACTTTCTCAACCTCTCCACAGCCTTTGACAACGTCTCCCACACAATCCTCATCCAAAGCCTCCGTGATCCAAATGTTTTGAGAATGTGTTCTGTGGAGAACCCCAGCCTTATTTCTCCGGCCCGCTTCCTCAGTGTCAACGTAGCCCAACTTGCCGGCATCTTCCAAGCTTGAAGACTCAACATCACTTCATATGCTGACCCCACCGAGCTCATCCTCTCCCTTTCAGAGGAGAGCTCCAGCACCAAAAATAAATGTGTTGACCGTTCAACTGTCTGAAGCTCAACTCAGAGAAGACAGAGGTGGGACTCCCCAAGAAAGACACCTCACTCTAGTGCTCTGCTGTGTGGCCCTCAGAACTATTAGCCACACCAACTCTGTCTAACCAAGCCAGCTACCTAGGGCTCCTGATCAACAACCAATTCTCGATGTCTAACCATGTCAACTCGATCACCTCCTCCTGCTTCCACACCCTTAAAATCCTCAGGAACTTTTTCAAATGGCTTCCACGCATCACCCATCAAACCATCACCCAAGTCTTCCTCACCAACAAGCTGTATAACTCACCAAGAGACTTTAGGTAATCCAGAATGAAGTTACCAGACTCAAATGCGACCTCCGATCTCATACCACATATCAATACCACCTCAAAGACTTCCATTTTCCTGCCCGTTCACAAACACACTCTTTTCACACACACAAACAAAGCCCTCCACAACCAAGGGCCTGCCTACCTGAACAGCCACGTTCGCTTCCACACCCCCACCAGACATCTTTGCTCCGCCAGCCTACTGCATGCCAATGCCCCTAACATCCAAAGAGCCTGATATGGCAGCTGTGTATTCTCGTATCTGGCTCCAGAAGCCTGGAACAACTTCCCCTTGCACAATTGTGATTGTGAAAGAATTTATAAAGCGCACGGCTACTCAAGAGTGTCCCGGCACTATACGGTCAGTGAAAAGGAAGCAGATACAGATGGTGATTACTGAGAGAAAAGCCAGGTCTTAAGCTTTTTCTTAAAACCAGCTTCAGCCTTTCTTTGATGCAAGCCAAGAGGGAGCTTGTTCCACCATACAGGGCCCAGTCAGGAAAAAGAGAAACCTCCAGCAATAGCCAGACAAACCTTAGGGACATTGGACAGATGATTACCAGATGAGCGTAAGACTCTCACTGGGCTATAAAAGGCAATCCTAGCTGAAAGATAGTCTGGTCTAGACTGATGGAGAGCCCTGTGCATTAAGAGAGCTACTTAAAAAAATCTGTTTTCCAATGGGCAGCCAATGCAAATTGTACAAGTGACTAGAGATATGTTCTTGTCTCTGCAGACCCATTGCCAGTCATATTGCTGCATTCTGAACAACCTGAAGTCTATTCAGGAGATATTTTGGCAAACCTGCATATAATACATTGGCATAGTCCAATCTGGACATCACCAGGGCCAATAGCACAGTAATCTTAGTTGAGAATGACAAAAAATGCAAACATTTTTTTGCCATGGACAGGATGCCTAAGCAAACACCAACCCCAAGATAATTTGATTATGAAATGACATTTTATCGTCAAACTTCCTAAGTTTTTTACAACAGCAGCTTGCATGTCTGGTGGGGGTACCCCTGTAAGCCAGTGGATATTTAAGTTCAAGACAAGGTTATGTCCAGATGTAAGCACCTCTATCTTCTCGGTGTTACATTTCAGATGGTTGCAATAGAGCCATAAGCTCAGTCCTGGAATTAAAAAGAAAATGAAATCATGGCTCTTTCAATAGGCTCCAACAAGGACAACATCCCTTTCTCCAGGCACCCGGATACCCTCCAGGGTCACATGCGCACAATACAAATACACTTAACAGGACATAACAGTTCATAAAATGAAAATCCTATATTTCAAACCAGGTGAAATCCTAGTGATATGCTTGCATTATAAATTCATAATGTAGAATGATACTCTCTAGGTCCTTCATTAGAAAAGGGATCTAAAATTACAGAACAATGCCTGAGTTTACAAAACATTTGGAATGTAAGGAAAAAAATGACTTTTTGGTAACAGATGTGTGCACATAAGTGTGGGTTCTACTGAGCGCAAGATTATGCATATTTCACATTAGTGTTTGAAAGGTTGAGAGGACAGTGATAATATGCTCAATGGAATTCCAATTGAAGCTCAGGTTAGATGTCCTTCACATCTAACATGGGCTCCAATTGGAATTCCATAGAGCATATTATCAAGTCCATTATCACCGTTTTAGCGGCAGTTTTCTGTCGCTAAAGAGACGATAATTTTATCGCCTGTCTTGATAATATGCCCCCTTGTTATTAAAATGTTGATACCTCATTTGCATGAAATACATCAACAGTTGTTGCTGAAAAACATTTTTAATCATATAAGGTGAATGTGGATAGATTTACTTTCTTTCAGAACCACCATTATGAAGCATTGAAATCCATTTTACCCCAATAGGGTGGTTGCAAAATCTTCCCTGACAGCTTATTCTCACTGAATGTTCTTCATATTTCTCTTCCCATTCCATAAAATGCTCCACATTTTGACTTTTCCTTTCTGAATATTTCATTCAAACAGGCTACATCCTTAGGTCTTCCTTTCCCGAACAACTTCAGTCATTGTTTCTAAAACAGGCATAATTGCACCTTCTTGTGCATCTACTGTCTCGTTCGGGTATGTTTAATCATAAATCTAAACAGAATAAAAATGTAACAAGAATTATGTCTTATTAGCTAAGACTGGACTCAGAACTCACTTACGGAAGACAAATGCATTTGGCATTAAAATAAATGTTAACCGAGAGAGCAAACAGAGGAGCTGACAGTGGTAGCCAGCGTTCAAACACCAGCAAGGTTTATTTTTCCGACTTTCATTTTCCAAGACTAAATTTTAACAGTCGCCTGTCAGACTATAAATAACACATAATCAACTTCCCTTCACACGAAACAAATTTCACATTATTTAAAGTGCAAGCCTTGCTTTGTTTCAAATAATGCTTCTGCCAGCATATACGTGCTCAATACCACAAAATATTAGTTTATGTGCATTTTTTAAGGATGCCGCGCAAATTTGCATTGCTGCATTCCAGACCATTTTTTCTCTCTGCAATTAGCATTTTACTAGCCCATTAAATTGATTACAGGTAAACTGTTTCAATGTTCCTGCTGATTTTTTTTTGTAATGAAAATACAACCAGGCCACAGACTTTTATAGCCAATAAATTATGGGTATAAAGAGTATTCCATACTTTTATGGTAAATATGTAATTCTAAAAGTCACTTTTACCAGCGTTTTATGGCAACTTTTCTAGATTCAGTGATGCTTCGAATTTGCAAAGAGGCACACAATAACAGTCCAGCATTTTTAGTAAGGAAACAAGTGGAGGGTGAGTGCAAGTGGACATAGTACCTCGACTATTTTTTAGGGCAGAGAAGACCCCTTTAGTTAAGGCGAAAGGTGGAGGAGAGTCTAGCTGTGAAACCACACTGGGTTTAACTACTGCGGTCCTTCTGTGTTTATTTCTTTATTGAGTTTATGTACTGATTTCGCAAAGTGATTTATATTCAAAGATGATACACAATAAAAAAAAGAATTGCATAACACCAAAAAAATCATGATGACAGAAATATGCCAGAAAAGGCAACCGAAGTAAATATTAATTTCAGAAAATGATCAAAAGTAGAGGGCCCAAAATTCGACATCACTGGTGGAAAAATACCTAAAGCAGAGGGATTACAAGGAGGAGGGAGTAATAATGGAAACATTTATAAATGCAACAGAAAGTAAGAGGCTGGGTATAAAAATAGATCAAAGAGGATTATTTGACTGGACACAGGCAATAACAATTTCTGTTTGTAAAGCGGGAATATATCAGCACTTAAGATTTCAAGGCACTGGGGGCCATTGGGGAGATTAAGTGAACAATTGCCCAGAGTCACATGTTGCTGAGCTGAACTGCCGCTTGAGCGAACCGTGACCCCCTCTCTGGAGTAAGTCGCTCTGGCTGCTGCACCACACCGCTCCCAGGTAATGAACATTATTGCAGACAACACACAGAAATCAAACCTTAAAATTAGACATAAGAGGTGATAGAGAGTGATTTTGAAGACTCATTGTTATGTCTAAGCTGGAATCAACCTACGTGTTGTAGCGTGCACCTTTGTTGCATCACTGATGACACTCGGAATCCCCGAGTGTCATCGGTGATCAGTTGGAGATGTACTGATGGAGTGCAGCTGTGCAGAGCTGTGTTGCTGTGCTGGCTTTATCACCTTTATCTTAATAAAATACTTTCAATCTACTACAACTCCCGAAGCATCAATACATAATAAATTTGGCGACGACTTGGAGAGCAAAGAAGAACCTAACTCGCGGAAGTGATTTCCTTCAACTTTCAACGAAAATAAATCTTTCTGATGAAGCGCTGAAGTTGACAAGGAAGCACGGGGATGCCGATCAGAAAAAGGAAAATCTAGCTTGAGTCCGTGAACTTTGGTGAGTCTAATTTTATACAATAAAAGAAGCCAGCACATCTACGGAAGACGTTGCATCGAATTAGGCGATTTACATTTAAAATTGCCTGAGATTCGTTTCAATGCAGTAGATCATTGTTCAAGTTGGAACACTCTTACCGGCAAGCATTCTGCATTCCAGGCGTTCGTCATTCACGAACTGTGTCATCGACGAACTTACGTTTTGACCTTTGCGCACTACTCACTACACACCGATCTTCAACTCCTAATTATCTATTACACATATTTTAATACAACGGAACTAAGCGGAAGGTAACGGAACACATAAGGTATTGTGTAGTTATCTGTTTCTCTCTTCAAGACGGTAGTTGCAGATATTAAGGTTACTTTGCGTTGTCACTCACGGTAACAGGCACATTTATACCAATTGTTACCACAACGAAGTGACATTAATATTACTATTGACAACATTCATACTGAGAGTCAGCCCTACCATTAATTACGGTGACAGGCACACCAGATCAAGTACTTGCCTGTCAATTACTAATCCTTCACTTGTCACAAGGAAGTCATTATCACTAACTTACTTCAATCGTATTGTTACACAGTTTTACCTATTCATAATATTACAAAATGTGTGCAGCTCAAACCTTTTCGCTAACTCCTCCACAATCCTTTCTCACCACTAATGGAGATCCTCCAATTAAATGGCTTGAATGGAGGGAATATTTTTTAAATTATATTGATGCCTTGGAAGATGGTGATGATGACTTAACACAGGCTAGGAAGAAGAAGATTTTACTTCATTCACTTGACCCTCAAGGGTTAAAAGTTTATAATTCAATGAATATGAAAAGTCATCCTGATGATGATTCAAATGTTTTTCTTCATGCATTAGAAGATCTCGACACCTACTATTCAACATCAGTTTGCATAGCCATTGACCAACATAAATGTTTGGGAAGAAAACAAGAGAAGCAAGAATCCGTGGAAGATTTTGTTTCTGATCTAAAAAAACTAGCCTTAACATGCAGATTTGGTCCATTAGAGGAAGAACTAATCAGAGATCAAATCATAATGTATGTAAATAATGAACATGTACAAGAACGTCTCTGGATACATGGTGAAGCTTCATTGTCTGATGTGGTTGCTTTAGTCAAAAAGGCAAAAATCACTAACAAATGTGCTTAAGCCATTTCTGAGTCACCCAAGGAAGTTGACAAACTTACCGTTAACAAAATAAATTTGAAATCAAAAGCTAAGTTCGGAAATTTTCCCACACCTAACAGAGACAACACCAAACCTAATTCATCAACATTGAAGTGTTACAGATGTGGCATCAAAAGCCATTTAGCCAACTTTAAAAACTGTCCGGCGAGGAAACAGAAATGCCTTCAATGTGGAGTTATTGGCCATTTCACAAAGGCGTGTCGGCGAAACATAAATAGGAAAAAAAAAGTTAATTTACTTAAGGATGATTGTATTGACTCTTCATCAACGTCATCTTGTGATGATGTGTCACCTAAGAATGTAGATTGTGTTTTAGGGGTATCAGATAGTGTCAACTCGTTGAATGTTAACTGCAAATCCAAACCTGTATGTGCCATGTCCATTGGTGGTGTAGGAATACTTATTGTGGCGGATTCAGGGTCTCCGTACACAATCATCGACAAAACGCTATGGGAAAAAGATTTTGTTGATGTATTAGGTTCTACCTTATTACCTCCTGATATTTCACCTGAGGGCTTTACAGGAGAAAAAATAGATTTATTGGGTTACAGGGAACTTGTTTTTGAGTTCAAAGGAAGATCTTGTAGTGGCAAATTATATGTGGCTTTAGATGGCCCCCTGGATTGACCAAAGGAGCTTGAATATCATCCTTAATCCAAATGGTACTGAACAAGTAATGATGTTAGACAGAAATGATGATTATCACTGTGAATTTAAAAGAAAATTCCCTGAGGTTTTTTCAAATAAAGTAGGACAATTGAATGGCTATGTTCACAAAATTATACTAAAAGATGATGCTATACCTACAGTTAAAAAATCTAGACACATTCCATGGTCTGCCAGAGATGAAGTTACAAAAGAATTGAAACGCCTTTTAGATGATGGCATCATCGAAGACGTAGAAGCTTCAAATTGGTTTGCACCTTTAGTCGTGGCCCGAAAGGCTAATGGCAAGGTCCGCCTATGCATTGACTTAAGGTCCCTTAATACAAATATTGTAGTTGAGAGATTTCCTCTTCCTAAAATTAATGAATTAATTTCACTTACCAAGGGCATGCAATGGTTCTCTGTTATCGACTTGATGTCGGCATATCATCAAATTCAACCACATGATGATAGTAAGAGCTTGACCACATTTATGACTCCCCAAGGGTGTTATCGTTTCACGCGTATGCCGTTTGGCCTTGTGTCAGTGGCTGCAGTGTTTCAAAAGCTCATGTTTCAGTTGTTTCACGACTTACCTGGTATCTTATTTTTTCAGGATAACATCCTTATCATGGGTGAAACTAAATGTCTACATGATGAGAGAATTCATTTTGTTCTGAATGTGCTGAAAGAAAGAGGTCTTACTGCGGAACTTTCTAAGTGCAAATTTGGAGTAGATTCTTTAGACTAATTAGGTCATGAAATCTCTGCCCAAGGTATAAAACCAAAGTCTAAACTGATGAATGCCATCAGGAATGCCCCACCACCTGAAAACAAAGACGAACTAAGGTCCTTCTTAGGGCTCATAGAGTTTTATAGCAAATTTGTTTAAAACATTTCAGAGAAAACGTTTAACATGCGTGAGTTGCTAAAGTGCAAATCTATCTTTGTATGGTCTGATTTACTTCAACAAGATTTTATAAAACTCAAAAATGAACTGTGTGATGCAAAGAAATTAGTTGGTTTTGATCCTTCTTTGCCTTGCATCATTACTACTGATGCTAGTCAAAAAGGATTAGGTGCCGTGTTATCACACAAAGAAAATAACGGTGATGAAAAGGCTGTTGCATATGCATCTAGGGCACTATCTCCAGCGGAGGAACGATACTCTTTTATAAAAAGAGAAGCGTTAGCTGTTGTATGGGCATTTGAGCACTTCAGGAACTTTTTTTGGGGTTATCATGTTGAAGTCAGGTGTGATCACAAATCCCTAGTGAAAGTCCTTTCTCCAGAGGGGTTACTTAATGCTACTCCTAGAATAGCAAGAATGTCTGTTCGACTGTTGGATTACAGATACTCTGTAAGTTATATTCCAGGGGTCAAGAACCAAGTAGCTGACTGCCCGAGTAGATTACCATTACCTTTAGAGTCTTCCACAGAGAATCTGGATGATTTCCAAGTTGCAGGAATAAATGTAGACAATGACAATGTTACTTTAAGTCTCAAGGAATGGGAAGAATCTATGGTGAAGGATGAACTTCTTTCTAAAGTCAGAGAATGCATTGTTAATGGTTGGCCTATTAAAAAATTGTTGTGTGAAGAGTTAAAACAGTACTGGGAGGTTCGTGATGAGCTATCACTTAAAGATTGCAATATACTGCGCTGTGAAAAGATAATTCCACCAAAAGTTTTAAGGAAAGTTATTCAGTTGTATCATGAAGACCATCTTGGCATTGTTAAAACAATAAAATGCATTAGGGAACTATACTGGTGGCCTGGAGTAGATACTGAGGTGGAGAGAGTTGTGAGAGATTGTTCATCATGTATGAATTCTGATAAATCTCAAAGAGTCACTATTCCTCCTTTGTGTCCGGTTTCTTGTCCTGAGATGCCTTGGGAAACCCTTGGGTTAGATATTACTGGGCCAATTGTGAAGGATGATAGTAGTCTGTACATTCTAGTTGCGGTAGACTATTTCTCGAAATGGCTTGAGATCAAAGTAGTGAAGAAAGCGGATTCTGCCAGTGTTCTAGAGTTTATGGATGATTTGTTTCAAAGAGAAGGGCTTCCTAAAGTAATCATAACCGATAATGGAGTGCAATTCAAGTGTCGTCTTATTGATGACTTTCTTGAACGTAATGGCATAATCCATAAAGTTACTTCAATTTATCATCCCAGCGGGAATGGCGAAGTAGAAAGGTTCAATCATGTAATCAAAGACTCTATTCAACTAGACAATCTCAGAAATCAAGATTGGGTGGTAGGAATTAAGAAAATGGTTTGGATGTATCGGATTACGCCTACTGTTACTGGGTATAGTCCCTTTACTATCATGGAAGGACGTGTACCATTTACTAAGGATAACCAATGCTGGTTGAAACACTCTAGGTTACTTGAATGGTCTCCAGAACATGTCAAATACAACATTAGGTCTCACCAAGGAAAATATAAAATATACCATGACTCTAAGTACAACACTAAAGAGGTTAATCTAGCAGTTGGAGATTTAGTTCGAGTTAAGTTACCTTTCAAAGTGAGAAAGGGGCAAAGCAAATTTTCGAAGCCTTTTAGTGTAATTGAAATTTTTAAGAATTCAGTTAAATTGTCAGACGGTAAAGTTTGGCATATTAGCAGAATTGTAAAATGCAATGGAAAATCTGACAAGTGCATAGATATCCAAGAAGTCAGGCAAGGGACGAGAAGTTTTCATTGGCTCGATTGTGGTAGTGAGAAATCTGACACTATGTGAAAATCGCTGCAAGAGGAAAATTCAGTACAGAATGAAGTTCCTTTAGTTTCAACTCAGATGGAGGATCCTCTTAATTCAGTACAGGTTGAAGAGGAAGTTTCAACTTCTCCTGATTCTCTATCTATTGAGGGTATTAACAATTACGATACTAATGATGATTCTGCTTCCTTCAATGCTGATCACTCAGAGTTGGTGGAAGCAGATGAATGTGGAATGGTGTCTGTTCCTGACTGTTCATCTACGGGAAATGATCCTGTCATCAACAAATTTGGGAGAATAGTGAAACCACCTGATTATCTTAAAGATTGTGTCACAGATTAGTTTTATTTTTTTTCTTTCTTTACTTTATTCTTTACCCCTTTTCACTATTGCAATGTTAATTGTATTAAGAACTTTGTAGTGAAGTCAACTGCTATTTTTAGTTTCACTAATCTAAAGGAGAATATGTATTGATGTTTATAAGCTTTCTATTACTATGTGTTATTGAGAGAGGATATGTTATATTATTTAACTTTATTAATCTTCAAGGGGGAAGATGTGATATGTCTAAGTTGGAATCAATCTACGTGTTGTAGCGTGCACCTTTGTTGCATCACTGATGACACGCGGAATCCCCGAGTGTCATCGGTGATCAGTTGGAGATTTACTAATGGAGTGCAGCTGTGCGGAGCTGTGTTGCTGTGTTGGCTTTATCACCTTTATCTTAATAAAATACCTTCAATTTACTACGACTTCCGAAGCATCAATACATAATATTCATGAAATGTGAAGAGAAGCAGTGAAAGGCAGGAAAATGTAAGATATACACAACACTTTTTGCATCTTGGAAGGTGATTAGTGGATGGAAGACCAGAAATTATGGATCCTAAATCTGCAAATCAGAGTGACGAAAAAGATGAGGGGAGACTGAGAGATAAAAGATTTCAACTAAGTTACTGACAGAAGGAGATAGATGAAAGATAGAAAAGAAAATAGATGAAATAGAGAAGAATGTGTGCAGTGAAAAGGTGAGAATTTCAGATACAATGCGAGAGAGAAGACTTAAAATGACAGCACAAAGACGAGTATGAACCAACACCATGGAGATGGAGGTAATGAGATGAAGTAAAAAGACACACTTGAGAGCCACCTGAAGAATGGTGCAATGAAAGAACGTAGGAGTACATAATACCTGAAAGAAAAGAAGTATAAGAGGAGAGGAGTAGGGGCCTAGACTTAGCCTTGGGGAATATTATATGGAAGATGGAAAGGGGTAGATGTTTTGCCAAGGGTACAGAGTAGTAATGTTTGAAAATATATTAATAAAGTTGTGATAGTAGATTACCAGATAAACAAAATGAAATAAGTGTGTTCAACATATCAACAGTGGATAGAGTACGAACATTTATGACCAAAGAGAGTTTACAATTCTGAGTAGTAGTAAGGTGAATTGTGATTGAGAGACCTAGCGACTCAGTAGGGTGGACAGGTGTTAGACTTGGCATCTTTTGGCGTTTGTCCCCTGAGTTTTTGCTTTCTGACCTCCTGGTTTTGACTCTGTTTTTGCTTGCATGGTGCTTCTGTACACTTTTCTCACTGCTGATCAGTGGTAAAGTGCAAGTGCTCCTGTGGTAAATTGTGTTATGGATTGGTGTTTCCATGACTGGATATTTGATTTACTTGTTAGTCCCTAGTAAAGTGCACTGAGTGTGCCAGGCCCTGTGAATCAAATGCTACTAGCGGGCCTGCAGCACTGATTGTGCCACCCAGTGAGTAGCCTTGAAAAGGTAACTCAGACCTGCCATTGCGGAGTCTGCGCGCAGTTTGTAACTGCCATGTCGACTTGGCCAGTGCACACACTTGCCAGTCCCTCACCTTCCCTTTTCTTACATGTCAGCCACCCCTAAGGTAGGCCCAAGGTACCCCTGTCGGCCGGGTGCAGTGTATGTGAAAGGTAGGACATGCCCTGGTGTGTGTGGCATGTCCTGATAATGAATCACGGCCAATTTCATTTTTCGCTATTGCAAGGCTACCTGTCCCGTATAGGACAGAATGGGTAGTTTGATTATAACATCTTATAAACATAATTGGCCCGAGGAATTAGGTAGGAAAATAAAGTATAGTATGCCTGAACTCAGAATCTAAAGATGCATCTTTTAGTGAAGGTGATTGTAACAATCCATAAAATAAAAGATGTCTCTTTGTAGCTGTGTTCCAGATGTCGATTTATTGTTGAGATGAAGTCACAAGATAGACGGATACAGCATATAATCAGGATAGTAGAATCCAGCAAAGGCAAGGTAAAGCTCCCACCGGGAGAAGCTGCCCTGCTGCTCAACCTCCAAGGGAACTGACAGTACACTCAAACATACACAGATAGAGCTAAGGATGACATCATAGAGACAGGCTGAGGATCAGAGAACAGGACACTAAGAAAGGACAAAGAGGAAGGAAAGCAGGGATACAACACACATTTCCCCTTAACCAAACAATGAGGAAGAAGAACAGAAAGTAGAGGAGCAAAAGAATAAAAGAACACAGAACACACACCATATATACACCCTCTTCGCAATAGTAGGGAGAAGAGGTTAAACACTAAAATGGGCATGAGTACAAAAGGTTGTACAAACACCAGACGATAACAAATGAATGCAAGAATAAATTAATGCATCACAAAGAAAGTGAAATTGAACACCTCAATAGAAATTGAGCACCTAAATGGTGATTCAGCACAAGTAAGCACAAATAAAATTGAGCACCTCTATGGCTCATCATCAGTAAGTATAAATTGAACTGAGCATCACACTAATAATTGAACACCTCTATCGAAGTAGAGCACATGAGTGGTTCACAACATGTAAGCATAAACTAAACTGAGCATCTCAATAAGCATTGAACACCTCTATTGAAGTAGAGCAGATAAGTGGTTCATAACATGTAAGCATAAATAGAATACTTCTATAAACCATGGCAAGAATAAATATAATGAGCACCTCAATATAAATTGAGCACAAGAGTGGCCCCGCTCAAATATGCCTTAATAAAATGAAATAATTCAAAAACACGTCACCAGAAACTCAAATATAAATGAACACCTCTAACAAAAAAAGAGCACTAAGAGGTTAATTTCAGTACAAGTAAACATTAAAAAAAACAGAGCATCACAAATGCTCATTATCAAACAACTGCACAACAAAAGGGATAGAGCAGCTCAATAATTATATTGAGCACAAAAATGGCTCTCCACAAAAAGATTTGCATGCCAAGCTCTGAGGAAGCATTGTAAACTGACATGCATGAAATGGCCTGCATAATGTATCACATAACAGGAAAAAAATAACAACATGTAAATAATCAAACCAACAGCACAGTTCGTAAATTAGTTAAAATGCAAGGTGCAGGTGACACTATTATAAACATAACAAATTAAAATAATAAATGTAGTCACCATTGTCTGATTTTCAGAGGCAGCTTCCTCCCTGACTTGTAGACTGAAGTGTGAATGAAACACCAGTAATCTTTTCCTTTACAGGAGTCACCAAATGTAAGGAAATTGGAAGCACAACGTTGAAATGAAAAGTAAGCTCCACTGAAGGGACTGTTCACACGAGGACACGAACTGTAACCGAGCTGACGAAAGAAACTTCAAAACGTTGATGCTTCATAACTACGATGTTCCCCATATCTTTATTGATAGCCAAAATAAATAAAAAATGGTTGGCAAAGAATGGACACCGCCAGGTAACAAAGAATATGCATCCCAGAGATTATGCAATCCCAAGATGGCGACACGCATCTATGATGGCGTGCCGGATGGCTTGCAGTAAAAGCGTGCACCAAAACGTTCCCCAAAGCACAAAGCTTGCATACGTCATAGTGAAGAGCATTGAGGCAGCATAGATTCGGTAAGAGTGCGCGCGATGGGCTCGTGAAATATTTGAATGGCAGCAGTTCAAAAACAGTTTAACAGCCATGGTGCAAGGTTGAACACTTAAGGCAATGAAAAAACAGCAAAAATAAAGTGCGCCCAGTGATCGGACAACACCTAGACGCTGCCCCCCCAAAATGCACAAATGCTCACCACAAATGCCGCTCCTTATATACAATTTGCTGTGCCAGATCCTCTTAAAAAGTCCCTAAAATGAAGTTCTTAGGCCCAAGCGGTACCGCATTCGTGAAGAGAAATGAGAGTAAAAATGCAGGTTCCTCAATAAACAATAGACAAGTCTCATTCAAGGCACAGGGTGCCCTTACTGTAGGGAGTGAACGCCTTGAAAAACAATCTTACAAGTGACATCAGGGTGACAGCAGGCTCCTCAGCAAGAGGCAGCACAGAGCATCCATAGACTGTGCAGACTTCAGAGTTTCGATGCTTTTGTAGACACAATGTAGGCAGATTCTAAATTATTCAGACCATATAACCTCCTACGCCCAAAAGTAAGTTCTGTAATGTGTCTGTAAGTTGGTCAGTTTAAATGTCAAGCTGCACAAAGAATGTAGTGACAGATTTCAGGCAGACCAGATGCAACGCCCTAAATTTACTTCTGTAGGCTGTCTGATGTTGTAGACACCGGTGGGGCATCCAAGGCATTGGGCATCAGGTTCACTTAGTTTCTCTTAGTTTCTTTTGCAGTTTCTTCTCTTTAATTTTGTCACGCATGGTTTCTTTTCTCCAATCGTCGCCAGTGTAACATTCCATAAAATAAAAGATGGCTCTTTGTAGCTGTGTTCCAGGTGTAGATTTATTGTTGAGATGAAGTCACAAGATAGACAGATACAGCATATAATCAGGATAGTAGAATCCAGTAAAGGCAAGGTAAAGGCCCCACCAGGAGAAGCTGCCCTGCTGCTCAGCCTCCAAGGTAACTGACAGTACACTCAAACATACACAGAAAGAACTAAGGATGACATCATAGAGACAGGCTGAGGATCAGAGAACAGGACACTAAGAAAGGACAAAGAGGAAAGAAAGCAGGGATACAACAGTAATTTTTACATTCTGTGTTTGAAAATATCACTTTTAAAAAGTAGGTATTTTCTTGCTCAGTCATCCCGTGTGCCTCTGCTGGAAGGTGGATTGTCTGTCTGGGTTTTGGATGACAGAAGACTGGGGAGCAGGAGTGGCTCCAGATAGTCTAGGTGGGTCAAGAAAGGGCTGAATAGACCTGGGCTGCAATTGGGGAAGGGGGAGGAGATTTCCTTGCACCTCCTTGGTCTGCCTCTGACCATGCAATCTACACCTCCTACCAGGAAGTCACACCGGAAATGGCAGAACTGGTTCTGGCTGGGCACAGACACTCTCTGTCTAAGAGATCAAAGGATTTTAGGATATATATACTGGGGCCCAGACCCCTGAAATTTAGAACTCTTTTGGACCAAGAAGACTGCCAAGAAGAAGAGCTGGAGAAGCTGTGAGGAGGAACTACCACTTTGCTGTGTGCTTTGCTGTGTTGGCCTGCAGTGGCTGCTTCTGTCTTGGGCAGTGAATGGACTGAACTGAACTTTCTACTTTTGTGAGTTTCTCCAAGGGCTTGAGGTACAGCTTGCCCCCTGTTCAAGAAGTCTCAGGAACAACAAAGACTTCAAGCTTGTCTGCCCTCAGCACTGTGGACTGTATGTTTTGTGCTGCAGAAGAAAAGCAACCTGATGACGTCTATGACGCCACTGCCGACCCCGTGTCCTGAAGTCACTGCAGAGGGCACCGCCG
This sequence comes from Triturus cristatus, assembly GCF_964204655.1. NCBI lineage: Eukaryota > Metazoa > Chordata > Amphibia > Caudata > Salamandridae > Triturus > Triturus cristatus. The sequence goes on along the minus strand of NC_140592.1, from coordinate 984,338,976 downwards.
CAAAGCCGTACTGCAACCCTGGTCTCACTGATGACACCTGCTGATGCCACCACCGAGCCGCTGCTCGCACACCGACCTGTGGGCACCGCACTCCACACCGCCTTGCGTCATGACAATGTCATGACGATGCCTTGGTATCCCCAACTACGACGCTCCAAGCCGAAATCTACACTGCTGCTTGCACCATGGTTCGAGGGCACCACTCGTAAAGTTACAAGATGCAACGCTCTCATCCCACACCGCAGCCTTGGCCTACAGACTCTGGCGCCATCGACTCCAGTTCATAAGCCAATGACAGGGCTTCAGCAACGACGATGCCCCTGCTTGCACCGCGACCTGCTAGCACTGCGATGAGCACCGCATTCACCTCTCACCATGACCCTGGTCTCACCGACTATGCCATCTTACACCGCCACCGAGCCGCTGCTCGCACCGCGACCTGAAGGCACCGCACTCCGCACCGCTGCACTTCGCACTGTAGCACCAGACGCCTGCCGACGCCAGCACCCCTGGCTTCAACAGAGAGGAGTTCGATCTGCAACGCTTGTGACTTCGATGCCCCAGACAACTCCGGCACAGACCTCCGGAACCAATGCCTGCGGACGCCATGCTTTCGGAAGCTCAACGAGAGGTCGCCGACACCCTGCATTTCTAAAAGGTACTGTTTGCGGGTCTTCCTGACACCGTAGTTGGCCCACGACACCGCGGTCAGCCAGGACTGTTTGGATTTGTTTGCTCACGACACCATGATAGTGATGGAGCGGGTAAAATAAAAAATTTTTAGTATACCCAAACCATTTATATATGTTTATATTAAAACGAATAAAGAACTAATTTTAAATTTAATAGTGTGATGTGAGATACTAATTCAACCTAATTAACCAAGAGAATACAAGTGGGAAAGCATTTGCATGGCTTAAATAATAAGTGAACTAAGTTTGTACGCATATTAAATTTATATGTCTAGCTTAAGCAGTTTTTACGTGATTTGCGCTTAAATAAACCAGCATTAACGGCTTAAAAATGTTGCATATGGCTAGATAAATGCATACACATAAGGGTATTAGTGAGGGAATAACATTGTTTAATTCATTTCTATGTATTAATTACGATTTGTGTTTATTTTACTTAAGTTGACTATTTCGGCCTACTAAAAGATGGCTGCCGACTGAATCCTCACTAAAGTACATGACTTCATGCAATTAGCAATGGCTGAATGCGCCTGCACTGACTACGTCGTGGCCTCTCCTTGAACCTCCGAACCAGGTCCATGAAGACTACTCTGGGCAAGATGCCAATGTCCCTGAACATGGACCAAATGTTGCCATCTGGGAACCAAAAGCCACCTATTCACAATAGACTGATACTTTCCCGACCTGGGAACGACTTTCCCATGCGTCTAGTTTATACATCATCGTATGTGAACTTTGGAGAATGTTTCTTAATGTATTGGGACGAGGCTGAATTCAGCCAATCAACGACCTGGAAATAATAAAAATGATACTGTAATATGTACATTTTGGTATAAATATTAGTAGTCTAGAGAGAAAGGTTAGGTTACCACCCAAAGAGCTTGAGACGCACCCTGATCGATGCTACTCTATGCGGCACTCCACTCTGACAGCAGAGGACAGGACGGTAGAATCTCTGATGAATTTCTGAGGACCAGTTTCTGACTTAGAGAACGACAATTAGCCAGAATAGGTAATTATGACAAAAAAGATAATATCGCATTGTTAGGATTTAACCTGCAAATTTAATTAGATAAAGACAAATCATTGTTTGAAGAACTGTGTCGGGTGGTTATTTTTGTAATGTTTATTTGATTACCAGAGTTAATGTGTTTCTATTAAATACCAAATCAACTAAATGATCTATTCGACCTCCGGATGGAGGTACTGTTAGAGTAAGTCAATAGATGTGTTTTCCTCTATCCAAAGTGAATAGCTGCAGTTCGGGAACAGGATATCTCTCCTCTGTAAGGCACGGATAGTTTTGATGAGAACGAATGTTGGTGTTATGGGCCCCACCAGCGTGTGATGTGTGTATGTGCGTGTGACTGAGGAGTCATTCTGTCCGTGGAAGCAGGAGAAGATTTTGTGTTCTGAACTGCACCAGTATTTCTGGTAGCAAGATGATGGTTTTATTGTTTTGGTTTGATGATTTTGGCATGTATATATAGCTTATTGATTATTGATTGGTATTGATGTATGTATTAACACTATATGTTGAAGTCGTATTGAGTTCTATGTCGTCTGTACGGCTTCTGGGATGTAAGAAGTCGGTGACAGTTCCGTAGTAGGGCAGAGGTAAGCGCTGTTCTCGGGAAAGACGGAATTGTGGTTGCCCGTAGGTACACGGGAAAACGCGTAAAAATTGAAGTTGCGCGTCGCATTGTCTGGGTTCGATTCGGTGACATCGCTGAGTGTTGCCATTAGAGACAATTTCTGTGTGAGAGAAGTGCATATGATAGCGAAGAGTTATCTGTGAAATTTTGGTTTTAAGTACCAGGAAACCAATTGGTATGCCGATAACGCTTCTCACTGAAAAGGTAGCAGGTGTTCTCTGAGCTTGTTAGAAGGACAAAGTAGAGGTAAGCGCTGCTTTGTTAACGTATGCTATAATTCTGTAGTAGGACAGACTGTTCGCTGTTCTCGGGAAAGCAGGATTCTGTGTGAATGAACGGTATTTTCTTGTGTGAAAGTGTGTGAATGAAATAGCATTCGGATTAATTGTGGAACTCTGGTTTTATTTCTCAGGAGCATTGCGTTTCGACTTATGTGTTTTAATACCGGAGAAAACAGTTAATTGATGTTTGAAAGAGGGGTAAAGTAGAGGGATGTGCTATTTTGCCAACGGACGTTAAAATTCTGTAGTAGGGCAGAGGTAAGCGCTGCTCTCGGGAAGACAGAATTCTCGTGGGAAAGATCTTTTACTATTCTGTGGTCAGCGGAGCAGACAATGGAGATGTTAGTATGTTGTAACTAACAAGTGTTGTAAAATCGAAACAAAGTCTACCGAGTAGTCTTGTAAAGGAGGGGTAGACTGTAGACAGGAGACAGGAGCAGGAGCTGCTGCAGCGACTGTTGACATCAGGTGGACCGCGCTGGCATTGGACAGTTAGTCAGTGACGTAGACGCTCCAGGATTGGTGCGTTAGTGTGAGCCGCGCTAGGATTGGAGGTTGTGACCGTGACGTAGACGCTCCAGGATTGGTGCGTTAGTGTGAGTCGCGCAAGGATTGGAAATTCAGACAGTGACGTAGACGCGCCAGGATTGGTGCAGGAGTAAGAGTTGCGTTGCTATTGGACTAATGATCGTACTGTAGCAGGGATGATTAAAAGGGGTTCACGAAAAGAAGGAAAATGTATTATCATTCACCCGAAAAGTAAAATACGGAATTGGTTTGTGAAGGACAAAGAGATTGTGACTAGGGAAGGACAGTTACTTCCCCCAGCGAAAACCCCCGCATCCTTCATGGTTGCGAAATATGGGTATCATACATGCATCTGGTTAGACAATTGGGCAAAGTATACAAAGGAAGATGGAGTTCTAGCGTTTCCAGAGGATGGGTCCTTTAATTTGGCAATATTGAGGAACTTACGGGAGAGGATGATGAGCTTAGATCCGCGACCTAGGCCTACGCAGTTCGAGGCATTAACAGAGTGGGAAGATGAGATGCATGAGCGAGAGAAACAGAGAAATGGCAGTAGGTATCGGTATATGTTTGGACGGCCAAACGATCGCGAAACTCATTGTGATCGGATGAGAAGGTGGCGAGATGTGAGTATGACTGAAGGATTGTTTCCCGTTAGAACAGAAGGAGAAAGTGGAGGAAGGAAATGCTTAGAAAAGAAAAATCATGTAGAAACCCGGAGGTATGGGGCTAACGAAACGGACGACGATGTCCTAGATGATTTGTTTTACAAAATTCCACCTCCATACAGGCAGGAACCAGAAACGCCGACCGCAGGTACACCAGTGAGGGAAACTCTGAGAATCATTAAAACAGAAGTTGTGACCCCAGAAGTAAGAAGAAGAAATTCTCTTAAGGAAAAGGGAAAGGAAAATACTGCTGAGAGTGAAAATTCTAAGGAATTAGCAAAAACCACATTAGAACTGACAGAGAAAATAAGAGAATTGACGAAAAATCTAGAAGCAGTTACAGTTCCTGTGACCATAGGTCCTGTTATGCCTATTTTTGAGAAGCAGAAAGACAGTGAGCACGGACTAACAGTCCCGTATGTAAGCAGTAGACAGGAAGAGCAGCCCCTGATGAGAGCAAAAGAGAATTCCTGGGAATATTCTATGGGTAAAGGTGAATTGCATATGTCAAAGAATCCATTTTACTGTTCAGATACTGCCGAGAGAAGCAGAATGGTAGGAGGATCAATATTAGAACCGCAGAGACTGACAGAACCAGGGAATGTAGAGAAATCAGTGAGCATAACTACTGAAGAATTGAATGTTTGGCTGAAAATCTTACAGGATAAAGAAAAAGAATCTCATACTGTTGATGTGACAAAATTACGGATGGTGCTAGAAGAGTTGATTGTAGGGACTATCCCCACAGAAAAGCTGAAAAATTACCAAGATGAGGAACTACTGTTTCTTTGTAAAAGTGTCACTTGGAGAGCGAAGAATTTACATGACAGACTAGCAGAAATAGCGAGTGAAATGGGAATTGACATGGACAAGGTAAAAGCTTTACAGAAACCATACCGAGTGGATTTTACGGAAAAAGACATTGAGAATCTGAACGCTGCAGGACGAATAGGGCAGATTAGGGACATAATCACGGTATTAAGGAAATGGGGAGATGTGGACAAATGGAAGAGCAGGTGGTATAGGAAGCGGGATGACATCTCGGACAGAACATTTCCAGCGTTTTTGTGAGAGAAAAGGAGAAGGTGGTGATGGAATTCCCTATGAGGGAGATCCCAGGAGGGGGATATGTGCATGTCCCATGGACCAGACAGGACATTTTGTCATTTACAAATGACTTCCCTTGATTACGGGAAAAGCCGGTCGAGGGGTATAGACAGGTAGACAGATTTGTGAAATTGTCAAAAGTGCTGTGGATTGATTTGAATAGTCTGTTTGATATAATAGTGCCAGCAGACTTGTGGGCAGAATGTAAGATAGTCATAGATTGGCCCACTAAAGAATACCCAAGAGATCCCAAAACAGGAGCCCCAGACCAAGAGGTTATGAAGAAATACGAACAGGTCATGGCATTCTTGAAGAACAAAGTGCCTCCAAAAGAAACAGATTGGGTTAAAATAGATCGAACACATCAGGAAGCGAAAGAGTCAGTCCACGCATACTATGAGAGGCTAATTCTGGCTTTCAAACAGTTTAGTGGGGATGACAGTCTGATCAAGCAGCACACCGTGGAATGGCAGAGCAAGAAAATAGATGAGATCCTGAGGCATGCTAAATATTTTAGTGATGAAATTGAGGCAAAGCAGCGAAAACTAAAAGAGAAGGCAATGTGGGCTCAAGTGAAAGTTGCAGAGAGACAGGAAACTCAGCTGATAGAACAAGCAAGTAATCCAGGCATTAAATCAAAGTTTGGTCCATGAAAGGGAAAGGGTAATATAGAAGAAGCCAAGAAAAAGTTTCCCTGTCACAATTGCGGCAGATTAGGGCACTGGAAATCCGAGTGTAAAAATCCACCTCTTGCTAATGATGAAAATCCGTCATTAAATCCACAGGTGCAGTGTGAGGGGAGTGGCCCATCGCCGCAACAGCAGAAGGCTGTTAATCTACAGAATCAGGTGCCAAAACCGCCATTACCACAGAGCCGGAGCACACAGAGATATAGCAAAGAAACGGGATTCTACAATGAAGAACAGGTAAACAAACCGCAACGCTGCAAAATGACGAAAGTGAGCCAGAAGAGATTTATTGACGGTGCTGAAAAGAGGAAGCAGAGTGCGTACTTGGCGCATCTCTAGAAATAGATCAGACAGGACCTTTTGTAGATGGGAAAGTTAATGATGAAAACATTACTTTTCTAGTAGATACTGGAGCTACACGATCCACTGTCAGATCAGCAGATGTGAAAAATCTTCCTCTTTCGGATGAAACAATCCAAGTAGTTGGTGTGTCTAACACCCAGATTAAAACGTATCTTACTGATCCTGTAAAGGTCAGAATAGGGAAATGTTCAGACATGCATAGATTTGTGGTGTGTGACACCAGTCCCGTGAATCTATTAGGAAGGGATTTGTTATGCAAGATGAATTGCACCATATTCTGTACACCAGACGGAATAGCCTTTGAAACACCAGATGAAGATGCTCTGTACAAAATGACCATAGCTAACCGAGAGTGTGAGGTTGCTGGAACCTATGCAGTATTCAATCCAGATGAATTACCCCCAGAATTGAAACAGACAGTGAAAGCAGCAGTCTGGGACTTCACTGGGGAAGATGTAGGCCTGATGAGAAATGTAGACCCAGTGAGAATTGCTGTAAAGGAAGGAGCTGTTTACCCAAACATTCCACAATACAGACTGACCCAAGAAATAATAGCAGGGGTAACCCCTTTGATTGAGAAAATGATCCAGCAAGGAGTGTTGAGGGAGATAATGAGCAGTCCATGTAATTCGCCTATCATGGGACTGAAAAAGCCAAGTGGGAAATTCAGGATTGTGCAAGATTTGAGAAAGATCAACAAGATTGTTGTCTCATGTTGTCCAATTGTTCCAAATCCCTCAGTGATTTTGTATCAGATCCCACATGATGCAGAATGGTACACCGTAATTGATTTGTGTCATGCTTTCTTTTCCATTCCGTTGCATCATGACAGCCAGCCACTTTTTGCATTTCGGTTTGGAAACCGTATTTTGGCATGGTGTCGAATCCCACAGGGGTACACAGAGAGCCAATGACATGGCTCAGTATTGTGCCCGAAAAAAGTACTCAATTAATCGGTCAAAAGAAAAGGAAATGTCTTCTTGCTCCATAATGTTTACTAACGTTGTGGGAACATGGGATGAAGTGAGGCAGTTGCAGGATGAAGCAGTGGATGAAGAAATGAGGCAGTGGGTAAAAGCAGGATGCGCACCCAGGGAAAAGGATCATGTGTGGGTCTATCGGGATGGAAGACCAGTAATGCCTGATAGCATGATGTCAACCATGGCGCGGATGTATCATGGCCAAGGACATCTGGGAAGAGATGCCATGATAAGGGCTTTTAAGCAGACCTGGTACAATCCAAAATTTAGGTTGATAGCAGAAAGTCTCTGTCAGAGATGCCTGACATGTCAGCAGTACAACCCTGGAAGGAAAACTGTGGTGAGTCTAGGCACCATAGGTCGGGAGGGAGGACCTTTCACCAGAATGCAAGTAGATTTCATTGAAATGCCCCCTTTTAACAAATTGAGGTATGTGTTGGTGGTAGTTTGTCTTTTCTCTAGGTGGGTGGAAGCATACCCAACCAGAAGAAATGATGGAATCACAGTGGCCAAGCTATTGTTGAGGGAATTCATTCCAAGGTACGGGTTCCCAATAACCATAGAATCAGACAGAGGAGGACATTACTACAATGAGATCATGAAACTGATTTGTGAAGCATTGGGTGTACAACAGAAACTGCATTGTGCCTACCGACCAGAGGCTTCTGGTGTGGTTGAGCAAATGAATGGTACTATCAAAAACAGAATAGGGAAAATGTGTTTAGCCACAGGTTTGAAATGGCCTGATGTCTTGCCTCTGGTTTTGATGACCATTAGGTCTACTCCAGATAGAACCACAGGTTTGAGTCCACACGAGATCATCATGGGACGCGCCATGAGACACGTGTTTGTGCCAGTCAACAAGCTGATGACTATAACTGATGACATGATTTTGGATTACTGTAAAGGCCTGGCTGACGCAGTTCATTCTGTGTTTCACCAGGTTGGAGCGGATGCCGAAAACACTTGAAAAGACACCAGCCCATGATTTGAGCCCAGGGGACTGGGTAAGGATAAAAGTCCACAGAAGAAGAAATTGCCTGGTTCCAAGGTGGGGAATGCCAAGACAGGTCATCTTGACCACAACAACTGCTGTGAAGTGTGCTGGACTGAAAAATTGGATACAAGCAAGTCACACTCTGAGAGTTCCAAATCCAGCAGACGTCATTGGAAAAGAATACTTTGACGAATCAGAATCAAATGATGAGTCAAGCAATGAGAATATAAAGTCAAAAGAAAATCCTGAAAGGGGGGAAAATGAGCCAAAACTGGTTCAAACCCCCAGAGAGGAAATTCTGAGGAAAAGATTGCAGATTTCCAATGGTTCAGATTCTGGAGATGAGCAAAACGCTAGTGGTGAACAAAGAAAGAAGAAAAGAAAAGAATGTCCAGTCAGAAGTAACTTTTACACCAGATGAGAGAGTAGAAGAAATTCCACCTGAGAAAATACTGGAAGAAGAAGAAGGGACAGTCACAGAAAGAGAGGGATAGATTGCGGAAAAACCCCGAGGAGGTGTAGGGAACTGCAACACCCAGTAGGTGAAGGGACAAATACTCAGCAGGAGGATTGCGTGCCGGAGACCCGAGGAGGGACAGAAGTAGGGCCAACCCAAGAGGTGGAAAAGGAGACTACTGAAAAGGAAAAATCAAACGAAACAGAATCTGAGGACAGTGAAACTGAAATACCAGAAGGTTGAGTTCTGAGAAAGAGAACTTGGATCGAGGAAAGAAACGGCAAAACAAGAAGAAATGCAAAAGGTGATCTTTGGCCAAACAAAATTAAAAAACTGAGATATCGATTGACACGAGCTAAACCCTCAGAGGCTGAACAAGTGAATGAAGTAACCAGTCAGCATCCAGAGAAAGAGGGAGAAACAGAAGTGTCAGAAGCAAACAAACGAGCAAGAAAACCAAACCAGAAGTATAAGTCACCTGAATGGACGTACGTGGCACTGCCTGAACCAGGAGAAGAGGCAGATAGTCAAGGAAATCCAGAGGAGACTTGGCTGAAATTGATAAAAGAAGAAGAAACTGGGGAAATCCTGAGAGTTATCTTATCCGACATTGGACATCGCTCTTTTGATCTCTTTTAAAGTAACTTTAGATACACTAGCAGGACATACTGAGAATATGACTAATATAGTGAAAAACTCACAAAAAGTAATACCGTTTAGAACAAGCACAGAGCATGTGCATCAAGATAGGTCAATAAATGATTTTTCTAGTAATGTGTTTTCGAAATTGTTGTATGAATATGTGAAAACAATGGATGTAAGGGATTGCTACGTCTGTATGCAATTACCTGCATCCGTTTCAGAAGGGGTGACTTATCATCACCTCCCAGCAACTTATGGAATAACATGTAGTGTTTTAACTAGTATATTTTATCAAGTAGGGAAATTAGAGTACAATTTATCTAATATAGATAATATTCTTGGACGATTACCTATGAAAAAGAATTAAATCCAGCTAAAGATGCAAATGTGTTAGGAGAAATTTTTATAGAAACTAAAGGACTAACTCTAGAATATATCTTTAAGAACAATTTAACTTGTAGTTTGAAAACAGAAGAGAAAACATTTTTGGATATGGTTGAAGAGAGAAGATTGAAAATACACAAGAATGCAGAGGGACATAAGGAAGGGGAAAACATCTGGGAGATAGATGGGAAAAAGGAGACACCGGGTGGAGTTAAACCGACAATAGCTATAGACTCACACCAGAAAGGCAAACTATGCACCATGAGGGAAAGATCCCAATATGATTATATTTATATAGGGACAAGTGAGTGTCATGATACTTATTTTATTGCATCCGGATGGGGATTTAGAGGTGGAGAAGATCCAGTTTTCCCTGGACTGTACGATATTTGTGGGAACAAGGCTTACTACAGGTTGCCCGACCATTGGTATGGCACATGTTATGTTGGCCTGGTCTTTCCAAAGATTTTTCACATGGATAGAGTAGAAAATAGTGAACCAAATAACCTACTAATGCGTAGCAGAAGAGAAACTTGGTTAGAAATTGTAGGTGATATTTTTGGAGCCTTGATACCAGCAGTGGGAATATCTTGGAATGCAAATAATATTCGGAAATTGTCAACCATAGTGGATCGCTTGTCAACAAGCACCGCTGGAGGATTTCTCTTGGTAAACACTGAGCTGGTTGCCATGCGTGCTATGATTATGCAAAATCGACTTGCCCTTGATATCTTATTGGCAAAAGAGGGTGGAGTCTGTGGAATGCTGAAAGTTCAACATTGTTGCACTTACATTCCTGACGAAAGCAGAGATCTAGAAGTCTATATCAAGAATATTACAGAATTGCATGATGAAATAAAACCACTGGAGGTTGAAAGTATCTGTACTAGAATTAGTAATAAAATGGCTGCCATTAAAGCTTTCTTAGGTAAATTAGGTAGTACTATAATAGGGAAAATATTATTCCCATTAACCTGTGTGATTTTTGTATTATTAATACTTAGATTGGGATGTATGTGTTGTAGATATAGAAGAAATAAAAAGAAGGTTAAAAGAGAAATTTACAAAAAGAGGGAAAAGAAACCAGAAAAAGATCTCAATAAAATAGAATTGGAAGAATGGAAGGAGAGTATGTATGACAAAACAAAGAGAGAAGACGAAAGGGAAACAGAATTCTAATTAAGCAAGAAGACATTTCAAATTTTCTGCAAAAGGGGAAATAAATTGAAAATTTTGTAGGTTTTGTGGTGATAAAATCACCAAAGGGGGGATTGATGCAGCGGGTAAAATAACATTTTTTTAGTATACCCAAACCATTTATATATGTTTATATTAAAACGAATAAAGAACTAATTTTAAATTTAATAGTGTGATGTGAGGTACTAATTCAACCTAATTAACCAAGAGAATACAGGTGGGGAAGCATTTGCATGGCTTAAATAATAAGTGAACTAAGTTTGTACGCATATTAAATTTATATGTCTAGCTTAAGCAGTGTTTACGTGATTTGCGCTTAAATAAACCAGCATTAACGGCTTAAAAATGTTGCATATGGCTAGATAAATGCATACACATAAGGGTATTAGTGAGGGAATAACATTGTTTAATTCATTTCTATGTATTAATTACGATTTGTGTTTCTTTTACTTAAGTTGACTATTTCGGCCTACTAAAAGATGGCTGCCGACTGAATCCTCACTAAAGTACATGACTTCATGCAATAAGCAATGGAGGAATGCGCCTGCACTGACTACGTCGTGGCCTCTCCTTGAACCTCCGAACCAGGTCCATGAAGACTACTCTGGGCAAGATGCCAATGTCCCTGAACATGGACCAAATGTTGCCATCTGGGAACCAAAAGCCACCTATTCACAATAGACTGATACTTTCCCGACCTGTGTCAGGGCTCACCTTCAGCTTCTCGCTGATTTTCTGTTGTCTTGCACAGGAACAGAAGTCGCTAGCTTCCCAACTCCCACTTCCAACCACTCAGCCCCAAGTTGTACTTAGGGGGCTAACTGGTTAGTGAGGGGGAAGTGGGAAAGTGGATAAAATAACAAATATAAGAAGAGACTGGTTCTGGACCTTCTGGTTTTCTATCTGGATATCTTCTTCAGCCTTCGCACAGCCTATCGAAGACTCCTAAGGAAAACTAAACACACAACAATTGTATTCTTTCCCTTCCTCTACACTATTCTATCTCTTTTCTTCTTTTCCCTTGTGATTTGCTACCTACCCATAATCCTGAACTCTGTGCTTCTCTTCCTGACCAACTCTGTTTTCTTCGTTTCTTGTTATGGATGTCTTTATTTATCTGGAAAATAGTTACCTTTTGATTAAATCCTATTTACTTCCTGAGCGTTTATCTAATAACCTTATTTATATATATACATAACCTACCAGCAGTTGGTTTTTACTGGGGCTTTCTCTTTTATCTCGTCGGCTTTTCTTTTTCTGTTCTTTCAATTCTCTAACTCTTGTCTTTTAGATTATTTCTTCCTGAGTTTAAACCCTTTTATCTCTGTTCTCTTTTTTCTCCTCAGGTTAATGCTGTGGTGGAATTGCTCTGGTAAGTCTTTCTCCTGTCAACCCTTTTTTCCTGCTCGTTTACAGCTTTTATTTGGCTATGGTTCTGCACCACTCTAACTCACTTCTCTTTTTCCTTTTACAGGACCGGGTAATCTTATTAATGCAGATACGGTAAGTTTTAATTACTTTCAACGATATTGCATCTTTTGACATTACTTGACATTGTTTATATGCCTGAGAACCTTTCCAGAAATTCACTTAGCTTTCTGCTTGTTTACTGTCAGGTGTAGCAGAATCTTCACTCGGAACGGAAGAGACGAGGTGTCTCCAATCTCTACTGTGGTAAGTCTCTCAACATGAACTCCAAGCGTCTTCTTATTTATTCAGGTAAGTATTGTTTCTTTGACTAGGGATTTATCTCGAAGGGGTAATACTCTGAAAACTTCATACTCTAGGATAAATCACTTCGAACTGGGAACACTCGGAAAAACAGTCTTCTCTGAGGGAAAGTCTTTAGTGAAGTGCGCAATACTTCAGGTGTGCGCGCGTCACGTCAACCTCTCTGGATTGCAACAACTAGACCGCCGACCCCAGTGCCTTAGCGGCCATCTTGGAATTGCGGACATGCCAACAACTCGACCATTGATGCCTGGTCAACCCGGTAGCAACACTTGAGTTTAACCCCGTGCACATCACTTTGAAACTCGCATTAGGGATCCTGACAACCTGGGAACGACTTTCCCATGCGCCTAGTTTATACATCATCCGTATGTGAACTTTGGACAATGTTTCTTAATGTATTGGGACGAGGCTGAATTCAGCCAATCAATGACCTGAAAATAATAAGAATGATACTGTAATATGTAAATTTTGGTATAAATATTAGTAGTCTAGAGAGAGAGGTTAGGTTACCACCCAAAGAGCTTGAGACGCACCCTTATCGATGCTATTGTATGCGGCACTCCACGCTGACAGCAGAGGACGGGACGGTAGAATCTCTGATGAATTTCTGAGGACCAGTTTCTGACTTAGAGAACGACAATTAGCCAGAATAGGTAATTATGACAAAAAAGATAATATCGCATTGTTAGGATTTAACCTGCAAATTTAATTAGATAAAGAAAAATCATTGTTTGAAGAACTGTGTCGGGTGGTTATTTTTGTAATGTTTATTTGATTAATACCAGAGTTAATGTGTTTCTATTAAATACCAAATCAACTAAATGATCTATTTGATCTCCGGATGGAGGTACTGTTAGAGTAAGTCAATAGATTTGTTTACCTCTATCCAAAGTGAATAGCTGCAGTTCGGGAACAGGATATCTCTCCTCTGTAAGGCACGGATAGTTTTGATGTGAACGAATGTTGGTGTTATGGGCCCCACCAGCGTGTGATGTGTGTATGTGTGTGTGACTGAGGAGTCATTCTGTCCGTGGAAGCAGGAGAAGATTTTGTGTTCTGAACTGCACCAATAGCCCCGGACAGAGCTATCGACAGGAACTGTTTTTCAAGCATGTTTTGATAACCGAAGATTTTTAAGTACTGTATTGTGGATTTTTTAAAATTGTTTTTGGTCTTGTTTTAAGTCCATACAAATATTGGATAATTTTCTAAACTGGTGTGGTGTCTTTTTGTAGTGCTTACAATGTATTACTGTTGGTTATGTGCAAGTGCAAGTGCTTTACACACTGCCTCTGATAAGCCTGACTGCTCGTGCCAAGCTACCAAGGGGGTGAGCAGGGGTTATTTTAGGAGTGTAACTTCCTTATCCTGACTAGAGTGGTGGTTTCTGCCCGACTTTGGCACATGCCCTAGCCGTTCAATAATTCCATTTCTAACATTAGGACAGAAAACAGATTGGAATGGCAGAAAAACAAAGTGATTGCTAAGGAATAAGGAAACTTGACAATGAGCCACATGTTCATAACTTTAGAGAGGTATTCATTCAAGTCCATTGAGCAGATATGTTTAGTGGCTCACATTCACCATCATGCTAACCTGGACTTAAGAATATTCCAAAAGGTGGGTCAAGAAAATGAATGGAAAATTGGTGAATGAAACGAATTACTGAACTGAAGGAATAAGAACAACTTTGCGAAATATGGCAGCCCCATGCAAATGCTGGGTCAGTATTGCAATTTCACTTTTATCTGATCAAATATTTTGATATTATAGTTATATTATTCTACTTATATTCAATTACAATCAACTCCAAACTCATGCAATAATAGGTCACAATGCCGACACTGTAGATTGATAACTTATAATTGACACCCAACGGTTGTCACAGACTTTATGAGAAGGATCTTGGTTAGTCTCTGTTGAGGATTCGTGGTGGCCAGGGAACTTGCTGGATTTGGTGGCACCCACCAAAGGTAATGAGAGTATCCTGGTTGGACAGTTTTGGAGTAGGACCAAGACTGATAATCATAAGGCAGGTCTCTATCTAGAGTGGCATAGTTGAGGAAAAATGATGATCTGGAAAGAGGCCCAAGTGATTCAATGGCTAAGATTAATTCAAACATGCCTTCTCTCAGCATGTTATTTGTTGCAGTTGAAACCAAAATGCAACAGGTATGCCAAGACATGAAATAGGCCTCAGGCTGCACCCTACTGACAAGGCATATGTAGGCTGACAGTGGTCTAGGGTTGCTCATTTTCCTGTTCAGAGGAGATCTGGATTATCATTTCGGATAGATTTTTCCTATTGGAGCAGGACTAAGCCTGAATTGCAAATGGCAGGACTCTCTTAAGATTGGCATAGTGGTTGAAAATGAGTGGATCTTGCATGAAGGGCATAGCAATTGAGTTATTCCAGTATCACACACCTAGTTTAAGACTAGAGGAACAAGCCGCAAGAAGACTAGGCTCTAGTTAGATATCCCTACTAACTTGATAATTCAGTTCATACTGTAGAACAGACAAATACACTTGACTGGATTTAGTGGATTGGTTCCTATTTGTTTCTGAAGGCACCACCTTGCTGACAGGGCCAATTGGAAAGTGTGCTAATTCCAAAAATAATAACCTCACATAACCAGAGCAGGATCATCTTTGCAAATGTATGAAAAATTCTTCCTGCACTGAAGGGGAGGGGCAGTAAATGTATATTGAAGAAACTATGGCCAGACATCTTGACCAGGGGCTATTTGTTGCTTGGAGGATCTTAAAAAAGAACTGCCCAAGCTGTCAACCAGTTTCAGCTAGGCTTTTGTCACAGGAATTTCTGCTGATGTATCAAAATAATAATGTGGATGTGAATACAACCACCCTTTCAGATAGGGTAGCAGTTTGTCGTTCTTAGCTACATTGCATCATGTAACAGAAATTAGTTAACTTGAATGGGGCACCATCTTTTGATGTGATACATGTGTCTTTGTAATACCCTTACCCTTGTCACCTCTGCCTGTAAGTAAAGCAAATGGGCACAACTTCCACCTTGCATTGTGTTGTAAAAGAAACCCATTATTTTTTATAAAGGTGTTTGTATTATTTTCCATTTAATAATAAAACACAAATAAATAGACAAAGATACAAGAAGGCTGAGAATAAACAATTAAATATCAAGCAGTAAGATTGTGTACAATTACCTGAAGGTGAGTTGAAATAACATTACTTATAAATGCCAAAATTAATACTGGTAAAACAAGCAGTTTATTCAGAGAAGCATTGAATATGATGCCATGCCCCCAGATGTTGGCTGGGGCAGCCCCTAAATTGGTGTAGTGGTTCCTTCAGCTTGTCACTCCTGTCTAGCTGTCAGCCACGTGTCATACTCGGCAACCACCACTGATTTCCACTGATTGGCAATGTCCCTTTTGACCGGGAGTGAACCCATAGCCACATAGATTCTCTCTCCCCTTGGATCTCCAATGTCCTTAGTGTCACTAAATAGCATCGTTTTAGGCCTATGACAATAGCCCTTCCCAGGACCTTAGACAATTTGTGAGTTATCTGTGTCAGATTTTTGTAATCTTGTTGCAGAAATATATGTTATGAAGGAATTTGCCTGTATCCACAGGCATCTTGTACTGGGCCACACCCATTCTCTCTAGTTGTTGGAATCTGATTTATTCACTGTGCAATATGTAAATTGTATCTACCACAACTTAACCAAAATTGCCAATTAACGAGGAACTAGTATTTCATGCCATCAATCGCTGTCATCCATGGGACCCACATCTTCATTTAATTTTTGTCTGAGAGTAATAAACTACAGAGAGAATTAGAGCTAAGTAAATGGTATATTTTTGAGATTCCGATTTGTCTATACACTCCATAAGCCCTTGTACTGCTAGGGGTCTATATTTTGGGAGTGCAAAAACGTGGGTCAGTACATTTGCATGGCATGCCTCAGCTGAAGATACTTAAAGAATTGTGTTTGTAGCATGTTCTATTCCTTTTGTAGAGCTGCAAAGGAACTCATGTCATTTCCTTCCAATACATCATGTAATCGAGATATTATGATGTAGTCCCACTATCCCAAACCCTCCAGTCTCACCAAGTATTGCACATATTTCAACAGTGGTCCCCCAAGCATACTTCTCTTCCATTCATCTAGGAATCAAGGTTTCAGTCTTTAAAGATATTTATAAAGTCTTCTTTTTTCATTCATTCTAGCCAACACAAGTTTCAGCAGTCTCGCAATAACCAATACTTGCTAGACCCAGGATCATATCTAGTGGCCAATACAGTGGTCCAAGTCCTCCTTAGGGAACTTGTGTATGTGGGGTTTTGGCTGTCATTTGTGAGTAATTAAGTGTTGCTAATAGCTAACCTCCAGTAATGTAATTATTGTGTGAATCTTCCCTTCCATTGCACCCATCAAAATGCTTTCCTACTGCAATCAATATCAGTTTTAAATTATAGGGGGAGAGTTTTGGGGATTGAGGTCTGAAAAGAAAACTTTTTATACCAATGTTCGCAAGTCTGTTTTCTCAGCTCAAAATGTCAGGTCCTCCCTATGACCAAACAGCCAGTAATCTGTACAAATGTACTTGGTCGACTGATGATAGAGGTCCATATCTGCCATGCTTCTCCTTCGCTAACTGATAGAGTCCATTTGTTGAATGCTATCTTAGGCTGATTAAGAAATAAATCACATTGGATCACAGTTTATCCAAAAAGCTTTTAGAGTTTGTATGGACAGTTTTGATAAAAAAGGATTATTAGCAAGACACTCATCTTATAAAGGGAAACTCAGCCCATCAAATTGATGGCCAATGTTTCCTAGCATGTTAAGTCTCTTTGTTTCCTTCCTACCATGATAACATGTTTAATTGCCGTCATCACACTGTATACAGGGAAACATGTGTCAAAATCTTCCAATTTTGCCTGGGCCCTGGCAGCACTGCACCTGCTACACTAATGGTGGCACTACTGGTAGTCACAAACCTGCCCTCTCTTCTATTGAGGGTTTCACTCATTTCCTGTATTCCACTTCTGGTGCCTCTTGGCCACTAGGCAACCATACTATCTTCCCCCTACTGTATGGGACCGGATGTGGGGAAAGTGGTGGGTCTATGGAGCACTTTATGTTGCCTCTAACTGGACTTAAAGAAAAGTAGGAACGCCAGATCATGTGGGTAAAGAACATCATGTTTTGGAATTCCACTGCTCTTGAGCACAGCACTAACCCTCATAGACCAGCTCAGCTTTGAGGACCTGCACTGGAGCTAGATTATGCTTCTGCTTCAGTGTGGAAGAGGACTACCACGTTTCCAACTTGCAAGCACAAATATTAGTGCCACAATTCTATTCCTTGTCATCTACTAAATGCCTGCAGCTGCACTTATGAAAGAGGAATGATAAGAGTTGCAAGTCACAATGCAACAAGCTTGCACATGACAAGCTCTCTAGACTTTTCATAAATAATTCTCAGCGTTATTTATGTAACCTTGGGAAAGCAAAATTTGTGAGGAGAGTGTGTGCCATGGTTGACTTTGGACTCAGTGGAATCCATTATGGATTTTCTCTTTTAGGATGGTCAGCAATTAAAATCATTACCTCTATCTAGAAGAATACACATAAAGCTTCCTTTCATGCCTGCAACAATTGGATATCACATATCAGATGTGCTGATAACGTTGCATTACAACACTCCCCCTGGAAAAAACAATACAGTCCTGTATGAGAATCGTTGGATAACTACTGTGCTATCAATTAACCAGTAGCAGCCTGTGGTGCGAGTGCTGCCAGGTGCTGACATGAGGCGGGGGAGGGGCAGGGTGGGGGTTGTAAACTATGGATTACGGCCGATTAGAGGTAAGTAAACATATAAATAAATAAAACGAATTTTGTTGCGCGCGCTGCATCGCATTTGCACAACTGGCAAAGGAGAACACAAGGATACACTCAAGGGATGAAGCCATAGACTGAAGCTGAACCACTAGAAACATGATGACGCATTACCCATCTATTTCTCGGTTTGGTAGTAAGTTCCTGATTTCATAGCAGATACATTTTTGAAGCCTTGTTGTATCTAGAATAAAGTACTTTTACTGGTTCATAATCAAACATTGGACAATAGATTTACTAAGAGGTATTTTGTGAGTTGCTGAGTTCTGTGTCCGTAATCCTCCATCTTCTCCCTGAATACGTTTTTACTGCTCTCCTCAATACCTGAGAGAAAAGTGCTGAATGGGTTTACCTGACGCCAGCCGCGGTCGGTAGTAGGAGTTCCTGCAGGGCGGTGACGTGGGGAGGCGGAGGGGCAGGGTGGGGGGGTAGTAAACTATGGATTACGGAGGTTTACAGGTAAGTAAACGTATACATTAATAAAACGAATTTCGTTGCATGCACTGCATCGCATTTGGGGATGCAGTGCACGCAACGAAATTCGTTTTATTAATCTATATGTTTACTTACCTGTAAACCTCTGTAATCCATAGTTTACTACCCCCCACACTGCCCCTCCCCCTCCCCACGTCACCGCCCTGCAGGAACTCCTACAACCGACCGCGGCTGCCTGACGCTCAGTTTTTAGATCACATAGGAGGTCAGCCGCAGTACATCACAGGCAAATGTATGCCCACTTCCCTTAATTGGGGCCCCATAGCCCTTGAGTTATCTGTGGCTCCTGAAATAGTTTCAACAAACTGTATACTATTTCCACCAGTATTAAATTGTGAATTTTGTAAATGACTCTTGCTATTTTTTTAAAGGGCTTACAATGGGCTCTTGCAACCAAAGTTTGTTCTGTCGATGTTCCAAACCATATGTGATGCTCTACTTTCTTTACTGCTGTTGGGACACATAAATACCTCATGTGCTAATGGACATATGGAATAATGATCAGTAGAGTTAACAGGCTTTTTTACCTGTGTCAATGGAGTTAGGCCTTCTGGCCCACTCGTATAACATTCCGCTGCTCTGTGCTTAATTAACCCTTGTCCTACATTAGGGTAGATGTAGTGCCATACAGTGTGCCAGTTTTTGTGTGTGCACGTTGGGATGCATGTGTTCCAGTGAACGGTGCAGTACACGGCAGTCGGTACATGTCTACGTGTTTGATGGGACGTATGTGTGCCTGTGAGTGGTGTGATACATGGAGTCAGTGTTTCTGTGTGTGCACTCAAGGATGTATGTGTGTCTGTGAAGTTGTGGAGTACCTGGAATTCAGCACGTTTAAATGAGCGCAAGTGAATATATATGTGTGCTGGTGAAGTTTTGCAATGCATGGGAGCTTGCACGCATGTGTTGTATTTGTGCGCAGGAATGGATATGTGCTTTTGAAGGTCATAAGTTATGGAAGCCTCTGGGTTCCATTTTGAGAGACCCAGAGTCTGTTGGAGAAGCATGTGGAAGTAGAGGAGCCCCCAGACAGATGTGTGTATTGCTGCATTCCTGAAAACTGGTTTGGACATACACACTGGATAAAGGAAGAGCCAGCACAGTCTAAAAGGTCTCTTTGATTCTGCAAAAAGGTCACTGGTCAAAGGGGCCTAGATACCTCTTGAAAGAGATTGGGCTGATAAGGGAATCATAAAAAATAGGAATATAGTCCTTTGTAACCTTTTGATAAAATATATCAGTGAAGGTGACATCCAGGTGTGGTGCTCTAGTCACTCCGATGGCTTGTGTTTTGCGGCTATCACGTCTGGAGAGCTTCTGCTGTGATAGACTGCTCCCTAGAGGAAGAATAAGACCGAGGAGTGGACACTTCAAAGTGGGCAACCCCCATTACACGAACTTCAAAGACTCAGAAAATAAATTACTGTTAGAAATGGGGTCTCTATTGGCACTGGTTTGCACCCTATTCGAGTAGGAACCCACACTCTAGTCAGAGTAAAGGAGTCACACAGGTAAAAAAAAACCAGCTCAACCCCTTGGTAGCTTGGCATGAGCAGTCATGCTTATCTCTGAAGCAATCTGTAAAGCGTTTGCACACAAAGACACACAGACACACACACACAAACACACACACACAGACAGACACACACAGTAAAACAGTAAAAACACTACAAAAGGAGTCCACACCAGTTATCCAATATCCAATATTTATCTGACTCAAACAAGACCAAAACAACAAATATCCAAAATACACAAGGCAAAAATCACTTTTTAAAAGAATAAGCAAGTTTAGTCCTTAGAAATCAATGGATGCATTTTTTTTAGCACAAAGTACCTTGGATTCATCAAAACTCAAAGATGGAGGAGGCGCAAGGGAGGTGAGGTACAGGAAAAATAATGCTATGTGTTGGTTCCTTACTGCCAGGGGAGGTGATGCGTCAGTTCCTTACATGCCTATGCAGGGGAGGTGATGCATCGGCTCCTTAGTGTCAGGGGAGGTGATGCATAGATTTCCAGACACACGCCTCGGTTCCCTACGGCAGTGCGGCATCGATGAAGTAATCGGCATCGAGGGGTGATGTATCAAAAATCCAGATGTGCGGCATCGCTTTTCCAGCTGCAAACAAGGGCTGCATCTAAGTCGGAGCGGGTGCCATGGATGTCGGTGAAATGGTGCTCGGAACTCAAGCTACAGCAATTTTCTGATGCGCTGTGATGTCGAGGTGGGGCCTGTGCTGAAAGCCGTGGTCAATGCTCGGATCAGGAGCCACGCTTTGGTGCAGGCAGCGGTAATATGTCAATCATGTGCAGCGATGAGTTGATAAAACAGGTGCTGGGATTCAATGCGTGGATTTTCTCCTTAGATCACCAGATTCTACTTCCAAGGGCCCAGGTACTGGATTTGGCACCACTTGGCAAGTCAAGACTCTCAGCAGAAGAGCCAAAGCACTGGTAGGTGAAGTCTTTTATGGATTTGAGACTTGCCACTGGATTCAAGCTAGCCTGGCTGATGAGGGCTGTTAGCCCGAAACCGGTCCCAGGATGCTTGTTTCCGGTTCAGGGAAGACATGGCTTGGCAGTTTGGTCTGGACTGTTCCCATGAGGCACAGGGTCAAGACTGGTTTGCATATAGCTGTGTCTGAACTGTGGTGGCGAAGTGAGCTAAAGAACAATGAAGGATTCAACCCAGATCTGTGACTGGGGGTGAGTGTCTGAGAAGTTTCGGCGCTCCGTCCATCATCTCCTTGTGTTTGCCTTGGCTTTGAGACTTAACATGTTCTAAGGTTTTCTAAGGGCTTGTGCATGCTTGCACAAGCTCTTAGAAAACATTAGAAGCAAGATGTAGAAAGCAAAGTTCAGTCCTTTCACTTCCAGGACAGAAGCAGCAAGCAGCAACCCAGCACAACAAAGCAACAGACAGAGTGGCTGTCCCTCCTACAGCATCTAGCTCTTTTTTCTGGCACAATGTCCTCAGTCCACACGTTTTCTGATTTTGGAGTTTCAGAAGTTCAATACTATACCCTTTTCTGCCTTTGAAGTAGGCAAACTTCAAAGGAAAGTCTTTGTAGTGAACAGGACCCTGCCTTTCCATGACCTGGCTCCAGACACACTACAGAGTGGTGGAGACAGCTTTTTGTGAGGACAGGTACAGCCATATTCAGGTGTCATTGACAACTCCTCCCACCGCTCTAGCTCAGGAAGGCCCATCAGCCTAGTGATGGCCCATCAGGATATGCAAGACACACCTCAGCTCCTCTTTTGTGACTGTCTAGTGTGAATGCACAAGAGCCCAGCTGTCAGCCAACCCCGATTTAGATTCTACAGACAGGCAGAGGCACAGAACGGTTACAGAAGAAAATGCCAACTTTCTAAAAGTGGCATTTTCAAACACACAATTTAAAAACCAAGTTCACAAAAGATGTATTTTAAAATTGTGAGTTCAGAGACCCCAAACTCCAAATCTCCCAATGGGAAATTAGACTTGAAAAATATTTCAAGACAATCCCATTGTTGCCCTATGGGAGAGATGGTCTTTGCAGTAGTGAATAACACATTTAGCAGTATTTCACTATTACTTGTAAAACACAACAGTACATGTCCTACCTTTTAGATACACTGCACCCTATCCTTGGGGCTGCCTTGCGACTAGCTTAGGGGTGCCTAGCAAATGTGTGCACTTGCCAAGTCAAAATGGCAGTTTAAAACTGCACTCACAGACAATGCAATGGCAGGTCTGAGACATGTTTGCAGGGCTGCCCATGTGGGTGGCACAATCAGTGTTGTAGACCCACTAGTAGCATTTAATTTACAGGCCCTGGGCAGACTTGGTGAACTTTACTAGGGACTTAGTAGTAAATCAAATATGCCAATCATGGGTAAACCAATCACCACTACATTCTAGACAGAGCTCATATGTACTTTAGCACTGGTTAGCAGTGGTAAAGCGCCCAGAGTCCTAACACCACCAAAATCAGATCAGAAAAAATAGAAGGAAAAAGGTAAAGCTTTTGGGGATAACCCTGCACAAAGGGCCAGGTCCAAAAATTACATTTATGAATGGAAACAGATTATAAAAAGAGGGCTTGAGGCTCGCATGATTGTCAGCACAACTTGTGCCTGTTGTGATCAGGTTTGGGGACTGCCAGTGTCCATTCTGCGAGACAGGACGTCACCTAGAAGAATCAACACCACTTGCCCTATAGCCTGGAACACCAGTAAAAGACCGTCTGAAAGGAGAAAATATCACAAGGGATCCTGCCGAGTGTATCCTGGGAGCTGAGTGTGAGTTCTGGTCTGTAGGGACAGCAGCAACTGTCGTACTTTAGAATTTGGGACCGCGTAGGAGGCAGGGCCCTACCCCTGTCTATCCCGGTATTAGCGAACCGCGAATGGTCAATGCGGTATGTATAAGTGCTTTGTGTAACGTTTTAGCTATGAATGCACTGTGTATACGTTATTATACATTGACTCCGTGGGTTCCATCTTAGAGCGGTGGCCATCTTATGGTTGCCCTCACATAGGCTACATATCATGAAGCAAATACGGGCCTTTTAGAGCACATGTGCTTTCCTTTGACTTCTCTGTGACCTGGGCAGCTTGGCTCCGCTGCCCCAGGTCAGTCCGGTCTCACGAGCTCCCCGTCCTACGGCCACCTGTGATTAGCATCAGGGTTTGACACACCATAAAGCCTTTTCATCCCACACAAGCCTTCAGCTAATCTCTTTCACACCTGACTGTTCCTGCTTTATGGCTTGTTTTCCAAACAGGAGATGCTCGTGTTTATTGGGGCCTGTTGATATCTGATGTAAGATCTGAGCCTTGCTGGGTAAATAATTGTGGGCTGGCTTAACTGGAATGTGGGATGGTCATCATGACTCTGCCTTTTCGTTTGAAATGTATACATGTATATGGCCATATCATAAAACAAGGAATGTATGCCTGAAGCAGGATATTTTGTATTTAAGGAGAAGCTCGTTTCTGTAATTTTTAGCAGTCTCCTGAGAACATACACGATGTTGTACTTCTAGGATACCTGTAATTGGTCTGCAGCCAATAAACTGATCTTTGACTTCACCCAGAAGACTCTGTGTTTCTGTAGGTCTGAAACAGGAAGAACCCGAAGTCATAGGGTGTGTTCTCCTGCACCGCTGGGCTTAAAATTCCCAGTACTTCACAACAATGGGGCTGTCTGCCCATGTGCATTGCTCATGACTCCCATTTGCCAGGTTGGGACCTTAGGGAATCCTAAGGACTGTCACCCTGGTGCAGTTTTATGAGGAAGATAGAACTGTTGTCCAGTGCAATATTGTGACCTGAAGAGGAATGCCGCCTTAAGTGCTTTGTTTGGGACCCCAGTATGCCATGTAGGGGCTGTGGTGAATCATAAGGGCCATCGCAATTGTGCAGTGCTGTGAGGAAGATAAGGCGTTCGCCCTGTGCACTGTAGTGACCTGAAGTAGGACAATACCTTGAGTGCGCTATATGTGACTCCTGTATGGCAGGTGGGGGCCACGGTGAAGATTAAGGGCCATCACCATGGTGCACTGCTGTGCAGAGAAGCTGGACATCGCCATTGCAATGTGGTAAACTGAAGGGGTAGTCACCTGGTGTGTCACTGTCCACATCCCCCATATGTCAGGAGGGGGCTATGACCAGGAGAGAGAGCCATTGTCCTCAGAGCAGCGTGCTGCTGTGAAGAAGCTGCTTGTTACAACCTGTGGAAGAAGACCATTGATTCAACCACCTGAACCCAGAGTCCCTGAGATATGCCATGGGGCTCAGGTTAAACGTACCACAGGACGAGAGGAGGCCCGTGGGCATCTGCCACCTTTGCATAGGCATCCAGCCTTCTGCTAAACTACAGGCATCTGGACTCTCCGAACCACCACTTCAATGAGATACGGTAAGAATGAATACTATATCACCAGACCTAGGGGGAACACGCACTGACTGAAGTGCTACAGTGTAGGGACCGTTTGAATTTCTAAAAAGCCATTGTTGAACCTTTAAGACTGGAATTCACTAGTGTGGCCTATCCTCACGTGAACAGGGAATAACCACTATTCTTCGAGGAAGAGGTGGAACTCCGGAGCTGACCCGGGTAATGCTAGCATACCTGCCTCAAGAAGCCTGCGTATATTATTTGTGATGTGCCATATTTCACTCTGTGCTCATATATAAAAAGAAGTTTTGTATAAAAACAAGTATCTTACTGGACAATCATTTCTTGGGGTTGCTGGATGTATTTTGAGTCTTGAACCTGTGTTCACCCTACACCTACTTCCTCCCCAACAAGCGTTGGACTGCCCAACCCGTGCCAACAGTTAGAGACAAGTGCTGAAAGGGTACTTTGCTCATTTGTTCCAAGGCCATATTAAGTTAGGCTCCTGGACTTTAGGAGTAAAAGGCCTTAACCATCCCGGTTGTGTCATGTACCTCCTGTTTGCCACGTGGCCCTCTGAACAGGTTTAAGACAACTGCATTCGTGAATATCTTTTTCACTCTCTAAACCTGGACAAGGATGACATGAGGCATGGTTCATGTCTTCTCTCAATCCAGGTAAAAGGTTCAAGTGTGTAATTCAAATATTAACAAATCCATTCCATTTGTATGAAGTTCAAACCAGGCCAGAGCCAAAGCGAGTTTGCCAGCTACTCAGCAGCCTGCTAAACATGGTATGTCAGTCCTAACAATGTTCATACATATGTAATACGTTTTTCAAAACACAAGTCCAAGGTGCGAGACTTAATTGATTCGTGTTGCTCTTTGATGCGAATGCTGTTGTCAGTTTCATTGTTTATAAGAGTTTAAACAGTTTGATTAAAGACACGAAATTCATTTTGAGGCATCGCAGATTCCACCTCTCCTGGATATTTTATTTAAATATTTTGCATCTGAGATGCTGCCTTTGAATCTTCTTTGAAGTGCTTGTGAAAAAGCCAAGACAATGTCCTTGAAATGCAGCAGATGCATCAAAGTTAAAGAGCATATTTTGACATTTTTATGACACAATCTGTATATGGATTGTGTTGCTCTTTATGGACCTAGACAAAGTATTTGTTTATGTACTTGCTCATAGGTGCAGGCTTATGACTTCCATTGACATATGAGCTGTCCTCGAAATGTATTCGACAAAAAAATTGCTGATGCAAAACAGGACAAGACAAGCCAGCCACACATGTTCAAACAACCCCTCTGCTGCAGGGTACTACGACTTGGGGCATGGGTGGGCGATTGGCCGCCTGCTCTGCTCTGAAACCAGCCAATTAAAGTGCTGCTCACATGGGGAACGGCAGAGGTAAAGAATAGTGGGCAGAGCCCTGGGGTAGAGTTGGTATTAAACCCTGCTTGTTTTCCACTGTTCTTGTATATATTCTTCGTACGTCAACATTTCCTTTGTGTACGTGTTGAGGTTCACCATCTTAATCCTCTGCTTCTAAACCAGGGCCCAGATTTACATTTTTTCACTCAATGTAGAATGAGGAGGAATGCAGTGCAGAACCATTTCTACTAAGACTGGCCTGCTGCTCCTCTCATGCCCTATGCTGGCATTCAACAAGGCTGCCTTTAACGAAGCACAGCCTCGTGCATTGGTGCATAGCTGATATTACACTGCTGAGCATAGGATGTGCACTAGAAAGGTATGCTTGAGGAAAAATCCCTATCCTTATAGAAACCGAGAACGCTCCTATGTTTTGGATGTGTGCTGTGCATTGCAGCCCAGATGCAATTATTTTATTTTTACAAATGAACACCTTGTTTACATCTGCTTCAAGTAGGTGTTACGTTTTTGATGCCCAGCCCTGTCTGGGTATCTTTGGGGCATATCAACAACAACCGGCGATAATTATCTCTAAGCGCTCTTAGCGTGAGGATAATTATCGCCGGCTAGCGTGAGTTTTTATCGCTGAGATAGCGTGCTATTAGCAACGCCTATCTCAATAGCGATAAAAATCCTCACGCTAACAGGCTAACGTGAGATTATCGCTGGAAACCCAGCGATAATCTCACGTTACCTTGTTGATAGGGACAGGGAAACTTAGCCATGATATCCTCCTTCCATAGTATATCATGGCTAAGTCAGAAAAATACCAGATGTAAAAAAGCAGCGTTAACCGCGGTTAGCGCTGCTTTTTTTGTCTCTAACAGGGTTAGCGACATTCTTGGCAATAGGAGAAATGTCGCTTAGCAACATTTCTCCTATTATTTTACTCTGGAACGCCCCCTTTGCATCTCATTAGAGATGCAAGGGGAAGCGCAGAGTAAAAGGGTGCTAACATGCAAATTTGCATGTTAGCACCCTGTTGTTGATATGGCGCTAGTTTTATCTCTCCTTTTTTGGCTTTTAAAGCCAAAAAAGCAGAGATAAAGCCCTTGTTGATATGCCCCTTAGTAAGGTGGGTTGTCGTCAAAACCTATGGGAGACCCAGTATTGGCCCCTTGTGGCAAAGCAGCACAGAGCGTTTTGGGGCTGACTAAAGGGCACCTTTCCGAGGCGAAACATCTTTTGCATTGGATAGTAAATACCATACACTATTTTGCATCATTTAGAGCTAGGAGTCATTCAAGATCAGTGGTGTAGAGTTGTGCAATTGTGCTTAAATCCACATTTACAAAATGCAATTTGTTGGACCCGGCCCTTCTGGCAGGTTCACCCCGAAACTTTTTGCTTTTTATTGGTGACTTGGTGTAGTGATTTTTGGTTTCTGCGCACTTTACCACTGTGTCCCAGGGTAAAGTGCGTGCGTGTTGTGAGGTTGGCCTGCCCTCCCATAGGAATGCATGGGGGAATGTATGTGTCCTGGTAGTTCCTGATGCGTGGGGTTTGCAGGCCCGAGTTTGGTATGTGCGGACTCGTGTGATTGAATGCTGCGCGATGATGTGTGCGGCGTGCATGTACCTAGTGTGGAAGTGCCACTTCTAGAAGTGGGCACTTCGGTGTGCAGTATGAAATGTGTGGCGAGTCTGGCGATTGGCTGGTGGAGGTCATGTGACGGGCTAGGGATTCCCCAGAGTCAGGAGGAGTCACCCAGTGGTGAATGGGGAGTTTAGCATACTGATGGCTGGGGAGGAGTACACCTGGGTCCTGAATAGGACAGGGCTTTCCCCACACAAGGCTGGCTCCGGCCCCTGTGGTGCGTCTGATGACCCTAGCCCTGCCAGTGAATAGGGAGAGGGGCTGAGCAAAACAAAGTGCTCAGGAATCTGTTGTAACTGGTTCGCCCCTTCCCTGCACCTTCAGACAAAGACTTTTACTGTATAAAAAGGGGCTGTGTCCCCTTACAAATTGTTCTCTTGCAGGATCAACTTGAGGGGGGGCCTGTTGCTGCTGGGCGCCAGGAGAGACCGCCACTGGGGACTGCCTCCCTGCTGGAGGGCCCTGTGAGCCGGCTCTGGGCCCAGTCTTTGCCCCCCTGCTCTTGGAAGACTTTACTGCAGGACTCTTTTTGTTTATAGCGCTGGGAGCACTGTTTGACTTTATAGCGCTGTGAGCGCTTTGATTTCGATAGCGGGTGCCCACCCCGCGATTCCACCGGTATCTGTCAGGTTCGGCGGGTGCCCACCCCGCCGTTGTGCTCGTTTGCGAGGGAGCCTACCCCTCTCATTGCCGAGGGAATCACCGCCGCAGCAGGCAGTTCGTGTTGGGACGGGGGGGTGGTTTAAGCAGGAAGCCGGCGGGAGCCTACCCCGCGCTCCTGCGTTTGCCCAGTGAGTGCCGCTGCTCTCTGCAGGACGTCCGGCTGAGAAAAGGAGCCGGGAGGTGTGCGGACCTGAGCGGGACTCCGGCGAAGCAGAGGGAAGAGCTCCGTATGCCGCCAGAGTCCTGAGAAGCCTTCTCCCCCAGTGGAATCGACCCGGTGAGTGAGGGGCCAGCGGCGCCGCAGTTGCGGGCCGCTCCAGTGGGGACCTATTTTGACTGAGAGCGCCTCCTCTGCTCCAGTGAGTGCAGATTTGTTGTAGGAGCGCGAGGTCGCTCCAACGAAGGAGCAGTGTTTGTGTAGAGCGCAGTGTACACTCCGACCTCGGGGGCATTTTGCTTAAGAGCCGTGAAGGCTCCAACGACGGGGCAAGATTGGCAAGAGCCCATCGAGGCTCCACCTTAAGGGGGCACCAGTTGTTTTGTGACGGGGCGGCCCCGGATGGCAGCGGGTCTCTCCCCCCTTGCCCCACAGTAACGTTTAGGGCCACGAAGGCTCTAGGGGGCATTTTAATTGTTTTAGAGCCCAGGGAGGCTCCACGGGAGCGACAGAGTTGTTTCAAAGGGCACAGTGGTGCCACGCTCATTCCTACAGCTGCCCAGCACTTAGTGGGCAGCTGCAACATTTAGGTTGGGATCCTTACGCTTTTGGCTTGCGCAGCAGGCGCAGCTTGACTGGGACAGAGCGTCCTAGCCCCGACAAGGCCAGTTGGCCTAGGGACTGCCACAGGTGATGGCTTATGAGAGTTTCTCACTAATGTCCCTACCTTGCACCTCTGAATGTATTTTTGATGCGTCATGTGCCTTGCTTTACACCGCTGAATGTATTTTATGCATCATGTGTTTTCCTTCCCTACACCTCTGAATGTTTTAGGCATCATGTGTAATGTGCGTTTACCCCTACAGGTATTGTGATACTTAGGTGGTTGTTTGCTTTCTCCTAGTACAGGTGGTGCTAGTGAGGTCCTAGTTCCCTGCGTGACATTCTCCTAAGGTGGTTAGGGTTGCGTAGGTGGTACTTACCTGATACCAGTAAGTACTGGTTGTGTGCTATATATGGTATTTTGTACTACAATTTTATTCCTATGTTCTAAGTGTTATTTCTAAAAAGTGCTAATTCCTGACAGTGGTCCATGTGGCCCTGTCCCCTGTACATATAATCCCTTGTAAATTCTGCCCGTGCCAGTTGGCACATTGTAAAGTGTGTGTTTTTATCTAATGTGTTTTGTAGAATACAAAGGCTATTTTTATAGAATACCTTGTGTGGAGTTTCCTTTGTGGTTGGCCTTGGGTGTTGTTGCTGGGTGCGCGCGCAAACGCTTTACACATCGCCTCAGAGATAAGCCTGACTGCTCGTGCCAAGATACCAAGGGGGTGAGCAGGGGTTATCTTTGGCGTGTAACTTCCTTGCCCTGACTAGAGTGGTGGTTTCTGCCTGGCTTTGGCGCAAGCCCTAGCCAACCAGAAATCCCCATTTCTAACACAATTGATGATCTAAGTATCGCCTTTTATGTTGTCATTTGTAAAAAGAAAAGGAAAACAAAACACACACACAATCAGTATCCAGTACTTTCTTTGTATGCCATTGTTAAAAACTTGAAATGAATTAACCACAACAAATCTCATTTGCATCCTTCTTTTCCATGAAGGATCAAAGGGACCTATTTGCAGCATATTAAGGTTTTGTGAAGTAGAAATGGCAGCCTCTCCAATTGCAACATTTATGTGTGATAAAAAGGTTAAACACATTTGCATATAGAAGGGCTGAAAGCAAAAGCAAGGCCTGCAACACTTGCAACGCATAGTCCTTGTGACACCAGCTCACCAAGAAATGTGTTGTCTCATTTTGCAGCCTCTGCAAGGAATGATGCAGGTGATCAGGTGACCCAAGGTAGGCCCGCTGTCATAATCTAAATAAGGCAGTACAGGACCCACTACTGTTGCACTGATCGAGGATAGCTGGGGATAGAACACTTTGTCAAGATTCAGCAATGAAATAAACCATGCTTTGTTATATTTGTTGTTTGTGGCACTCTAGAGAACTGCTGATCGATGATGGCTAATGAAGACTGACCATGAGCGGTACGCACGGTGGACGTTTTCCAAGAAGTAAAAGCCCAGCAGGAATCCCAGTCTTCGTGGGAAAAAGTACATCAGATTAGCACCGATCAGGAATTGAACTCATTTTACCTGTAGCAAAATGGTTACTTGGCTATCTATAAGTCTCCTATCTGTTCCTACTTGAGATTTGAGCCACATTTTAAGATTAGGTTGTCTGCCGATACATACAAATGAATATAGGCGTTTACATCGCATGTGTTTACAACAAATGCAATTACAGCACGGTAGTTAGAGCGACCGCGTTGTCACATTGCAGTACCATTACAACGTAAGTCTTGACAACGACTTTCTGTATGGGGTGCGCTGGATTTAGGAATAGTATAATTTACTATTCCAACTCCAGTGTGTGCAACAGTAGGGAAGGTATTGGAATAGTAAATGATACTATTCCTTAGTTTAGAATGCCACCTACAACAAGTCGTTGTAACGACTTGCATTGGAATAGGACTGCGATGTAACAATGCGGTCATAGTAACGACCGTGTTATAATCGCATGCGTTGTAACGCATGCGATGTGATGGCTGTTTCCCCATAAAAATAACAACAACAGATAATTGGTTTATCTATACCATTTAAAAAAATTAAAACTTGCACAATCAAGGTCCAAGGCTGTGCTCAGCAAGGCGGTTGGCTGTCTGCGGAGAACTGGGCATAGGCCATGCACATCTGAGGTTATCTCCTTCCTCGGTACAGGTCCAGGCCATATGCAACACAGGTTGGTCGCTCCACGGGGAATGGGTACAGATTGCCCAAGGGAGTTGGATTTATGCTTAACTTATAATATAACATAAAGACACAGAAATCCACTGTATTCAAATTAACCAAAAGATAAAGTGACATTATCGTTAGGTATAGGTAGGTATGGTAATAAGATCCAAGCATACAATTAAAAAAACAAAAATTCACTGAAAAAGCCACAAAGGTATAGTTAGCTATTTAAATTAAATAGGATAACAATTAACAACTGAACCCCCCTGCATCTCCAGTTGCTCCCCAGAGCCCCTATTACACATGAGGCACACTTTTCCTGTTTGCATCATGGCGCACCTTTAAATCGGTGTATGTGAGCAAACTGTGAAAGTGCACTCTATTACAGTGAATGCACTGCCTCCAGAGCAGCCTCAAACTTGTGTTGCCCCAGGGCAGCACATTCAAGTGAAATACAGAGTGGCTGATTCAAAGCCACTCAGTGTTTCAATGTGCAGGCAGCAACCCGCACAACCCCCAGGGCACTTTCTGTAATACGGCCCCAGAAGTCCTTACTTTTCCTTCCCAAAGACTATCCATTAACCAATTGACTCCCAAGGATCATTAGATAATCCCTTAAAGTGCAAGGCTTACTGCTACAAACATCTCTCAGAAGATGTGTTTCAAGCCAGAATTCTAAATACTTCATTAAGGAGTGATGATCGACATAGTTTCATGTATAAACCAGATGACCATTCATGAAATGCAAAGTGTATTTGAAATAATAATGCAAGCTATTACGTTGTGATTTTTCAGCACACTGAAATAAGCTGCCAATTCGGACAGTGGCGTAAGAAGGGGGGTGCAGTGGGTGCGGGCCGCCCGGGGTGTCATCACTGAGGAGGGTGACAAAATGGTGGAGAGTGTATGTATAAGGAAGGGGAGGGGGTGTTTCTTTCCGCCAAAGTCTGTCTCTGCACTTTGTACTCGAGGGGGTGGGTGACGAAATTTTCCGCACCGGGTACCACCTGCCTTGCTATGCCACTGCATTCGGAATATCAATCCTATATGCAAAAAATAAAAAATAGCAATATACACCCCAGCTAATATGCAAGCAATTGTGAATCACTTGAATTACAGTCACCTTAAACAAAAACCCAGTGGATGGTCTGGTCTGAAAGGGCATCATTTCATTGAATTGAGCATCCAGAATTTCCGATTTGAGGTCAAAAGCAATTGTAGAGAAAACTGAACACTTGTTTGCAATGTTTGTTTCCGAAGAAAGTATCTGCTCTACAAACTCTAAAGCAAACCAGTTCTAATATAGTGGGTACCCAAAACATTAATAAAGGAGCAATGGTGAGACTGTAGATGAAGGGCCTCTTTCAAGTGTGGAAGCAATGAATGCCCTACACCTATATTTATATTGTTTATTTTTAAAACCAATTACTTTGAATTGCATGGTTTAAAAGCAGGTGAAAAATGTCCATAGCCGTTTTCCTCTATGTGTCTCATAATAGCCTGTGCATTTCCCTTCTCCCAGCATTTTCTTGACTTTGTTTGAAATAAAAACCAAATTAAACTGTTCTTTTAGTTTTGCAAAATGGAGGCCACTTGTTAGCTACTTTCCCCGAAACTCATTTCTCTTCCTTGTCCCTCTACACCCCTTTCCTTTTTATATTGTTTGCCAAAGGAACTAAATATGAATCTATTCTTACTTGTATTTCAGAATCTCCTTTTTTGTATCTTTTTTTGCTTGTTAGATGAATTTAAAAATATGAGTTCTAGGAAACAACTGTGTTCATTAGTTGAGCCATTCCTATGGACACTGTGGGCTTGATTCACAAAGGTAAGCTTACACCTTTGTGTAAGTTCACTATTGTTTGCTATTGCTCCGACCCATTTTAGTATCTTGCAATTATCTACTAGAACCCACTCTGGTCGGATGGAACTTTTTACTTGCCCAATAGCGTGGAGGGAATAAACGCCATTAACAGGAAATGCAGTCTGCAATTTGTCATAATCAAGGACTCGAGACTTAATCTCTTGGCTCTCTGGCTTTTATTATCAGCATAAAGATTTGAAGATACAAAGTCCTCAATACGAGGCACAACAAGTACATAGGCACAAACACAAATGCTACTCTACGAAGAATCCGCATACGGCTGAAAATAACTAAAAGCACAATTTCTAAAAGCATGAGGTAGAAAACTACCAAGCCAATGTCGATATTAGGGACACTGGACCATACCATCTCTGTCCCTACTCTATACTAGATGACATCCCTACTTAGCAATCCCTTGAGACCCTCAATCGAGCAAAAGGTGTCAGAGTGAAACTTCCTAAGAAGTCTTCACTTAGAGAGCTTGATCTAAGTTGCCCCCTCTAGCTCCTCGCCTAGCCTTCCTCTGCTCTGGGCTGCTCTGAACTGCCTCCACCCTCGGGGCGCTTTCCCTAATACAGAACCCCAAGTCCCAGAACACGCCCTTTCGCACCTCCTCTTCAGCAGGGGTCGTCTTTCAGTAATTTTCCACAGAGCGCTGTCCAGTTCCATCGTCCATCGCTTGGCCTTGAGTCCCAGACGCCATCCGCACTAGGAGTTACGATTGGCACATTCCAATGCACTCCCATGTCTGGCTTCTCTACTAACGAGCAACTGTCCTTGCACCTGGGGTGAGATCATGCAAGGCAGACATACTTTGCATCTTTTAACTTGCAATTTACTACAGCCTAAAACCTCTACTGGAATAAATCCTTTTTGGCCTATTGCCCTCGGTCAACATAAGAAAATACCAGGCCTTTCGCCTCAACGATATATGCGAATTCTGGCCACTACTTCGGTTACACAAGCATGTCTAAATCACACTATTGACATTTACGCCTTTCTTTCATGTACGTTAAACTAAACAGTCTACAGGCACGTTTTCTAAGTTACACATTTTTAACATCACGTTGTGTTCAAGTAAGCTAAACTCTATGCATTTCTCTAATACGTTCACAATATGCTTGTACATAGCGAACACTTCTATTGAAATCGATATAGGTTATACAATTCTTAATACATTGCACACGATATACCTGAGTACACATTTGATTATATGCGGGTGCCGACTAACAATGAATATAACGCACCCCTACGATTTTCAAACTTTTAAGCGCTACATCAGTTCCCCCTTTTGATGACATCCGTCATCACACCATTACAATCTTCTTCTTTAGAACTGATTTAAACCGTACTGGTCATGACTCTGCCATGTCGAACTCCCTCCATTCTCTTAAGTCTCTCGTATTGCTGCTCCTGAAACTTCGCCATTCTTTTCTCATTTGCTCTAAGAGCTCTTTCAACCTTGCCTCCTTGATACCACTTCCACGCTTTCACGCATCCCCACAAACAAATCACACAAACCACAGCAATGATAATTGGCTTCAATACTGATCCCAGGAATCCTCTTCCCAGATTCGCAAACCACGTTCCCACTCTTCCAAATCCTTGTCCAATCTTTTCCCACACATTCTCCTCCGTTAAGTCCATAATCTCCTTGTGAATAGTTGTGATGTTATCTATGTACTTCCGTATCTCTTTCGTGTTGTCTGGAATATATGTGCAGCATTCTTGAACCTTCAATAATTTGCAGACTCCGCCTTCCTTGGCTAATAACACGTCTAACGCAAGGCGATTCTGCATAACCATATTCCGTATCGACAACATCTCTCCAGCCACCAACAACAAAGACCTCGCCGTATTCATAGACAGCTCATCAACTACAGTCGCCAACCTCCTGATCTTCACGTCATTCAACACCACACCCATACTCATTCAACACCACACCCATACTAGGTATCATTGCTCCATATATGTCACCAATCACTGCACCTGTATTCACAGCTCTGCGTCTTCTAGAATGTTGTCTCGTCTCGAACAACTCCAAGTCCTCTGTGTGATAAATCTTCGGGAAAATGATAGCCAAATAGCATATGCCATAGCAATTTGAAGGTAGTCTGACATAAGCATTCTTCCCACATACATAATACACTGTCGGAATTACTTGTACCGGACCTTGCATAAAGTCCTTAACAGAAGCCTCCAAGGTGAAGGTCTGAGAACAGGTGCTATGTCCTACTGCGACCTTCTCCGTAGCGGATTGAGGCCGTCCAATACACAAATTCCCCTTCTGTACTTCATCTAACGCTATTGGTCCATAGCTTCCCTTAGACTTGTGAGCTTTCTCCTCCTCAGTCCAATCTACTGGACTATCTCCGGTGTCTCGTGTCTGGGTCAACTTTCTATAACGGTCTTCTACTTGATCAATGAATTTCTTCTCCGTCTCAGATAACGCACATGTCAGGTTATACCTGTGAGCATGCGCAGTATCCAACTTCACAGTCGGTCTAAAATACTTCAGGAGTCGGTCCTCTTTCTTATAATAGTCATACTTATTCAAATGCTTGATTGCTGGAACTTCAGGAAGTACCGTATCAAAATTCGAAAAGAAGTACTCGAACTGTCTCCTGTCGTAAAATAAACTAAGCAATAAACTACAAGAAATCCCATATGTCAGTGGGAGATGATGATACTTGATACCCTCATCCACTGAAGCAGGCAACTGCATGCACACATAACAATCCTTCACATCCATCGCATCAACATACTCATACAACAACTTTGCATACGCATTAAGCTTAAAGTCACCCTTCGACAAATCCATGTGGAGTCTGCGATCCTCCCTCAACTTCGATGTTCCATGTTCTCTGATACTGACACCTCTCTGCTCTGGGGTAATAAGTGTGGGTGCTCCCTGAACCTTCCCCTCCTGCCTGTGAGCCACCATGTACGAACTTAGCACTACTGCAAATATGGTGACTATCACAACTCCTATCAATGTGCCTATTATCAATTTAGCCCTACGATATGTGTTTGTAGGATCTGCCATCTTCGGAATATACTCAATGTCCAATACAGTCTCTGAAATGGTAAGTCTCTTTCTCATTAATGTCTCTTTCGTGAACTTAGGCAAACCCTCCCTAACTTTTCTTCGTTCTATAACGGAAAAATCCCTAATTTTGTTCTTCTTCCGCTCGGATCTAGGTTATCTTCTTCCCTGCTTGCAACCCCCTCAAATCAGTCCAACATAACTGCTGGTCCCAACAGTTCCAGGACTCCCTGCAATATCTCGAGCTTAAGGATGATCAGTTCTTGTGGATCTGGCACAGCTGTGAAAGTCGGGAACTCTAAATTGTCCAAGATCATACCTCGAATGACACTCAGAAATGGTGGACTCGGAATGTGAATAGTCAGAATTCCTTCGATTTCCAGTCCCGGAACCTTCAGCAACACTTCCACTCTCTGGAGCGGGACACTGTTGACCAATGTCATCGACCTCAATCTCCCCGTGCTCGGTAACCCTGGCATCAGTCACTGGATATGCCCACTCTGGTGAAGCGTACTTCCGACTTGGCACTCTAGTTCTCTTTGACCTTCTCAGAGTACCTTGAGGATACTCCTCGTCGCCTGATTCTTCTTCTGGCTCCTCCGAAACTGGTGCAAGATCTGTGTCCGGTACCAACCTCAGGTTTACCCGTTTCTGTCTTGCGGGCCAAACCCTTTCTGCTTCTGTGGCACCTCCGGTCTTCCCTTCGATACCCTGTGCACTAGCCTCCTCCTCCTCGGCAGAACTTGATTCCGTACTGCCCACTGCACCTCTTGCTCCTTCGCCTGTTTCTGGGTCAGTACTTCTTCCACGTTCTTCCTCGGCTCGATTCAGTGCACCATCAGCTGCTTCAGCAACCCTTACAGCTTGACTGGCCCTCTCAGGAGGTTCTGTCGGCTCTGCTGGATCTTCGTTCTCGAGAGGGGCTGTATCTTCTAAGGGTGCTGGAACTCTACGGGTATGGGAAGCATGCACCCAGTTCGGTAAACCTCCACACTTGACGGCTGTGTTCGTAACGAGGATCACTTGAAACGGGCCGCGCCACCTAGCATCCAAGCAACTCTTCCTCACGTGCTTGCGGACTAGGACCCAATCGCCTGGGCACAAGTCGTGGCACAGGTCACTCGCAGCTGGAACCGTTGCTGTCTGCACCTGCTGAGACACAGAACGGACCACGTCAGCAAGGCCTTTACAATAGTCCAGGATCATATCATCAGTGATATTTATCAGAGCAGTAGCAGATATTGCAGGCAAACGCATCGCTCTTCCCATGAGGATTTCATGGGGTGACAACCCAGTCCTTCTATCAGGCACACTTCGGAGGCTCATAAGGACCAAAGGTAATGCGTCAGGCCATTTCAGGGACGTTGACGAACACACCTTCGCCATCCGAGCCTTCAGAGTTCCATTCACCTGCTCCACTATCCCTGAAGCTTCTGGTCTATAGCTACAGTGTAACTTCTGATCTATATTCAAAGCAGCACAAGCAACTTCATAACTTCGCCGTGGAAATGAGTTCCTCTGTCTGATTCAAAGGAAGTCGGGAACCCGTACCTTGGAATGAGTTCTCTCAATAATAGTTTTGCTACCGTGAGTGTGTCACATCTGCATGTAGGGTATGCCTCCACCCACCTGGAAAAGACACATACTATCACTAATATGTACCTCAACCCATTACACGTGGGCATTTCAACAAAATCCAGCTGCATCCTATTGAAAGGTCCACCTGACCTCCCTATGTGACTCAACGTCACAGCTGTTCTCTTTCCTACATTCATTTGTTGACAAGTGACACACCTCTGGCACACGATTTCAGCCACTGCCCGAAACTTCGGGTTGTACCAAGTTTGACGAAACACTCTCATCATTGCGTCCCTACCAAGATGTACAGCACCATGTATCAACCTTGCCATGGGATTCAACAAACTTTCCGGCAACACTGCTCGTCCATCATTCGAAACCCCATATATCCACATCTCCTTTCTCACATCCAGCTCGTATCCAGCTGTCTCGTTCCTGATCCAAGACCCCTTCCTGGAGCTGTTTCAGTTCCTCCCATGAGTCTGCCATTGCTAACATCTGACCATACACCATTTCCTCCTCAGTTTCCTCAATGTGGGTCTCCGTAAAATTGCATCCCTGTTCTGCACAAAACCCAGCTACTTTGTCGGCATA
The DNA here is from genome assembly GCF_964204655.1 of Triturus cristatus. Classification (NCBI taxonomy): domain Eukaryota; kingdom Metazoa; phylum Chordata; class Amphibia; order Caudata; family Salamandridae; genus Triturus; species Triturus cristatus. The sequence goes on along the minus strand of NC_140592.1, from coordinate 984,300,604 downwards.
ATTATTACCCAATGAAACAAAATCATTTCCCTTCGTATGAGCAGCACATTTAACAACAGCAATTTCATCAGGACCCTGCAATGCTTCAAGCAATTTTCGCACATGGTCACCATTTCTTATGGGTGAACCTGAAGACGTCATAAACCCTCTCTGGGACCAGAGTTGTCCGAAGTCATGAACCACACCAAACCCATACTGGCTGTCCGTGTAAATCGTTACACGGATCTTGTCGGCTGCCAAACAGGCACGAGTCAAAGCAATGAGCTCAGCCACCTGAGCGGAGTGTACTCCTTCTAAACAAGCGGCTTCAACCACCCCCGTGATGGTACATACAGCAAACGCTGCTCTCAATCGACCGACACTGTCTCTTAAACATGAACCGTCCACGAAGAAGATCTCATCTGAAACTGGGAGCGGTTCATCAACAATGTCGGGTCTCGGTTTGGTGCATAGTTCCGTAACGTCGAGACAATCATGGTCCTCACAATCTTCATTATCATCTATTTTTGGAATAGGTAACAATGTGGCAGGATTTAAAACAGCGCACCTCTTCAGTTTCACATTATCGGCTGCGAGGATAACTTGCTCATAACGAGTCAGCCTATTATTCGTGAGGTGCTGTGTTTTAGTCCTAGTCATCAACAATTCAACAGAATGGGGCACATGTACAGTAAGAGGATGACCCATCACAATGCTCTCACATCTCTCGATGCTGACACCTGTTGCCGCAACGGATCTGAGACATCCGGGCAACGCAGAAGCTACTGGATCTAGAGTAGCTGAGAAATAGGCAACTGGTCTACGGACACCTCCAGGATTCTGAGTTAACACTGCTAACGCGCAACCTTCTCTTTCGCAGCAGAACAGCGCAAATGCCTTGTTGTAATCCGGCATTCCCAACGCAGGAGCGCTACATAAGGCTTCTCTCAGCCTCAGAAATGATTTCAAACAGTCGTCGTCCCATGGTACCGGATCACTTACATCCTTTTGCGTCAGCCGCTGTAAAGGCTTCGCTTCAAAGGAAAAGTTTGGGATCTACTGGCGGCAATAACCCACCATTCCCAAAAACATTCTAACTTCCGTCTGCGTCGAGGGAACTGGCATTCTCAGAATCGCATCAATGCGATCTGGAGACACCTTCCTTTTACCCTTCTCAATTCTGTGCCCCAAATACTGTACCTCAGGTAAGCAGTATTGCAGCTTATTTGGGGACACCTTGTGACCATTCTCTCCCAAGAAGTTCAGCAGCGCAATTGTATCAGTCCTGCAAGCGTCTTCTGTTTCGGACGCAACAAGCAGATCATCAATTTATTGCACCAAAACAGAGTTTTGTGGCAACACAAGGCTTTCTAGGTTTTTCTTCAAGAGTTGATTAAAAATCGATGGGCTCTCCGTATACCCCTGTGGGATACGACACCACGTTAATACACGATTTTCTAGCCTAAATGCAAAAAGAAACCGGCTCTCTTCATGTAGGGGAATCGAAAAGAATGCTTGACACAAGTCAATCACTGTGAACCATCCAGCTTCACATGAGATCTGGAACAGTATCACAGATGGATTCGGTACCACTGGACAACATGGAACAACTATATCGTTTATTTTCCGCAGGTCTTGCACTATCCTAAACTTCCCACTTGGTTTCTGCAGTCCCATAATGGGCGAATTGCATGGACTACCCATGATCTCCACCAGTATTCCCTGCCTAATCATAGACTCGATCACAGGCTTAATCCCTGCAATCGTTTCAGGCGATAGTTTATACTGAGGTGCTCTGGAATTCCGCGTTTGGCTTAACCTGTATCTTCACCGGTTCCACTCCCCTGACTAAGCCAATCTCCTCTCCACTTAGGTCCCACACGTCGGTCGATACTGACTCCCTCAAATCCTGTGGAAGCTCCTCCACTGTCAAAGCTGGGTACATTTCCACACACACCCGCTGATTTGCAACCTTAAAGGTCACGTCATCATCCCTTGTCTGCACTTCTACTCCTTTCGGGGTACAATAGATTGTGCAATTGAGCTTGCACAATAAATCTCTTCCCAACAAACAAACAGGACTAGAATCGCACACCACGAACTGATGTCGATCCCTAAAGTTTCCTATCCTGACTGGAATCGGTTCTGTCAAGGGGCTAACTAGCCTTTTGTTCGCCACTCCAACTACTTGTATGCTTTCTCCAGAAAGGGCTACACCCGGAACTACTGCTGATCTTATAGTTGACCTGGTAGCCCCCGTATCTACCAAAAAGGTAGTAGGGTGTCCATCTAGTTCTGCTTCCACAAAGGGTCCTCTCTGATCTACCTCTAAAATGGCCCTAAGTATGCAATCATCATCCTGGCCTAAACTCAACCGGGCCAACAGGTCTGTATCCCTCTCCTCGCCCACTTCGAACATGGGCATCTGCAAATAAGTTCGGGCTCCCTGCTGTATGTTCTGTATTCTGGGTGGCTGGGGAACCTGCACTTGCGGGATGCCGGCCCCCCCTTGCATCATCATTGGTGTAGTCACCGTCTGTACCTGTTCCGCCCCAGGGACCTGAACCATTCCTCCCTCCATCTGTTGCTGATTATAGGGGTCCAAGGGACACTCGCGCCTCCAGTGTCCCACCTGGTGACACTGGTGACAAGCGGTCGTCTTTTTCAAAATCGCTACATCTATGCCTGTCCTAGGGTCTACGGGCCTTGGCCTTCCCTGACCCTGCACATTCTGATTCCCTGTCTGATAATTCCCCTGTCTCCTTACCACTGGACCCCCATTCGGCGGTCCCTGTGCAGCCTGCATCTGAATGAGCAATAGATTATCTTTCATCCTCTTGTGCTTCGACTCAATCTCATCCGTGCAGTACCTGGCGTACCGCAAGATTTCATCTACGGGCTTATTCTGCCAACAGATCAAATGCTGCTGTATCATGAGACTAACCTCGGGCTTCAAACCCAGCTCGAACTTGGACACAAACTGTCCCATGTCTTTCGTTTCCAGCTCATCTAAGCCACTGCACTGCTTAAAAGCCTTCAAAAGTCTCTCATAAAATTCATGTACTGTCTCCTTTGGTTCCTGCACTGTCCTGTCTATTTTCACCCAATCAATATCTTGAGGTGAAAACTTCGATTTCAACCAGGTAATTACTTTATCATACATCCTCATCACTACTGGCGACGGACCATTTGTAATCAGGTTCCTATCAGGCTCATAGTCCGGCCAATCAACGGCGACTTTGCATGCGTTCCACAAATCTCCCGGAAATACAATATCGAATAAGGTATTTAGGTCGATCCATAATACCTTCGAAATCTTAACAAAGCGCTCAACTTGCTTGTACCACTCTGCAGGCTTCTCCCTAAGCCTGGGAAAATCATTCGTAAATGATGCCAAATCCCCCCTGCTCCATGGTACATGCACATATCCTCCATTCGCCACTTCCCTCAGGGGAAAGGTCTTTGCTAGTAACAACCCTTCACCCGGAGTTCCTCCTTCCGCTCCCTTAGAAGTCTTTTTCTTAGACCATTTCTCTTCCCACTTATCAAGCGTCAACCATGGCCGCATGGCTAGGACCAGTTCTCTGGCATGTGACCTCAATCCAACAACCCTCTTCTCCTCCAACTCTCGCTCGGTATAATGCATCCTATGACTTCCTTGCAACACCCTAGTCTTGGATAAATCTACCTCATATTCCTTCGCCAAACCCCTCAATTTCTCGTGTGCCATTCGTGCTTTCCGAGTCACATCTTTCGCTACGAAAAACAGCTCATCTGGACTGTAGGATACTATCCTCTCAAGAGGTAGGCTTCCATATATGATTTCGTCCACCTCTGCCTTGAGCCTTACTATGTCTATCATGCCTGCCTTCAAGGCTCCTTTCAACACCTGACAACTGGCTGCACGTCCCTCATCATATTCACATTCTGGTTCCTTCTCTCTCCTCTCTTCTGGTGCTTCTATGGGAGCAGAATAACTCCTAAAGTTATCCCGAGCTTTCTCCGATTGGCCCACATTCGGGTTCAGATGCCTCTCTGACGGTACCCATGACCTCAAATCTGATCTCGACTCCATCAGAGTCTTCGGCCTCACCGATCTCTGGTTCTCTTCGCCCCTAGATGTATCTGTCACCGCTGCCAATGGTGTACTCCATTGTACAGGGCTTGGAGGTCGGGCCATTGCCCCTTCCAACCCACTTTCCTCACTTTCTCTCCTCGTTCTTTCTGCCACCTGTTCGGACCTCTCTCTTTCCTCCGATTCCGGACTGTATATCGACACAATCGGTCCAATGGTGACCGGTACCCTCAATGCATCCGGTAACCTCATCTCCCTCTCAATCCTCCCACTAACTTCAGACTGACTCTGTGAACTCTCTGTTTCAAACGAAACCAACCCTTCCACTCGAGTCTCGGGTTGAATGGTAACCCTTCTAGTTTCCCCTCTCTCACCCCACCTATCATCTGCTTCATCTGGATTATAAGGAGGTGGTCTCTCGTCTAACAATCGTTGCAATACTCCATCATCAGAGTCACTCTCTTCCTCCTGTGCTTTCACATGCCTTATCCCCGTCGCGTCTATCAATAAGGGATACAGTTTCTCTTCCTCAATTGTCTGCACTCTCCATCTTTTCTACGCTGCGTCCCACCTGGCATCCTGAAATGCCCTGATCGACTTTCTCATCCTTTCCTGGCTTCTTCCCTTTTCCGTATCATGCGCTGCTCTAATCCACGCATGTAATGCTTCGAACTGTGCTGGTCTTGGCAAGGGTCTTAAGGACCCCATCACCGACTTCAGCTGGTACAGCACCGCTAGTCTAAATGAGCCGTACCTCGGGAAAGCTAGTTCCCCTTCACCTTGTGTAATCTTGTGCCAATTCTCAATCCAAACTATAGTATGTAACCCCACATTCTTTGCCATGTAATGTGCTGGAGTATCTTCGGGAGGGGCTTCTTCACCCTCACGAACAACCACATGCTTATCGCCTCTACACAATTCTCGCAAAACCCTAAGACACTTCATGATGAGCGAATTTGATCTCGCGCTCTGTTTACTTCTTGTCCTTAAATCCTCCAATAACAGCGCGACTCACACCAACCGGCCTATCACAGCGCGACACTCTCTGACGTCACCTTCCTCCGTTCGCAGCAGTTCCCTTCTCCAAACACGTTTCACGCCTACTCTCGTCCCATTCATACACTGAAATAACCGATTAAGTTACTTCTCTGGCTGTCCGTCCACAGCCTCTGACTGTTCGTCCACAGTCTCTTGACCTTGTTGACCTCGATAGGCGACCGTCTGCCCCCGTCCGGCCAGACAGATCGCCACTGATAGGTTACTAACACTCCGATCCGCACACAACAACCCACGACCAGCGTTAAGTTGCCATACACACACACGTTCGCTCCCCCTATCTCGGTCCAGGTGATCGATGGTACCTCACGATCTCCTTTGGGTGGTCAACAAAATCTATCTCAGGTGTCTTCTACACCACAACTCCCGGGCTGCGCGCGCTCACAGCCTGATCGCACAATCACACAACATACACATCAACTCCGCAAGACATCACACAACAAATCAACACCGCAATCTACAACATCTCATTGTGTTCATACTCCCTCCTGGAACTGCTGCTTTCTGTCGCACCGCTACTCGCCGTCAATGCTCATCTGCTGCCTTCTGCTGCTCGCCATCTGATGATTCACCATCACTTATCGTCTCTGGGCCTCAAGGATCACTTATCCTTATCTAATCTAATCGCCCCTCGCTATCGGAAGTAACCATCCGTCTCTGCTACCAACTGCTCCGGCCCATTTTAGTATCTTGCAATTATCTACTAGAACCCACTCTGGTCGGATGGAACTTTTTACTTGCCCAATAGCGTGGAGGGAATAAACGCCATTAACAGGAAATGCAGTCTGCAATTTGTCATAATCAAGGACTCGAGACTTAATCTCTTGGCTCTCTGGCTTTTATTATCAGCATAAAGATTTGAAGATACAAAGTCCTCAATACGAGGCACAACAAGTACATAGGCACTAACACAAATGCTACTCTACAAAGAATCCGCATACGGCTGAAAATAACTAAAAGCACAATTTCTAAAAGCATGAGGTAGAAAACTACCAAGCCAATGTCGATATTAGGGACACTGGACCATACCATCTCTGTCCCTACTCTATACTAGATGACATCCCTACTTAGCAATCCCTTGAGACCCTCAATCGAGTAAAAGGTGTCAGAGTGAAACTTCCTAAGAAGTCTTCACTTAGAGAGCTTGATCTAAGTTGCCCCTTCTAGCTCCTCGCCTAGCCTTCCTCTGCTCTGGGCTGCTCTGAACTGCCTCCACCCTCGGGGCGCTTTCCCTAATACAGAACCCCAAGTCCCAGAACACGCCCTTTCGCACCTCCTCTTCAGCAGGGGTCGTCTTTCAGTAATTTTCCACAGAGCGCTGTCCAGTTCCATCGTCCATCGCTTGGCCTTGAGTCCCTGTAATGGCTGGATTTTCTGTTTAGATGGGATCAGCCCCCAGGGGCCCCTGTGACCCAGCCAAAACGTACTCACCTTCCCTTCTTAGATCGTATTTACAATGGGTAGATATAAAGATGAATATACAGGTCGCACCTAAGAATGGGGAATGACAATATACATATATGGATTTTCTACAATATCTTATTCACATCAGTTGGCCTCGCGGTCGCCCTGACCCAGACCGTTCTACCCTAGGGCAGATCTGACACGCAATCCGGCGTGTCTACACACGGGCCTGCAGAACCCAATGCTCCCTTTTCCAAATCGTTCGCGATCCTGCGAAACTTACACGGCGGTATCCCTCCCGCCGCTCTCATTTACACACGGGCTGCAATCCGGCAGCCCTACACGCTGGTAATCCTCCCCAGCGCTCTCATTAACGCCGCATATCAACGACGACCACATTCCTATGAAACATTATTAGGATGATATCTCAGCAATCTACTTAGGATAAAACTAAAATAATAACTTTGGATATGGATTCAGATTGTATAGTGTACTCCGTGCTTACGACATCAAAGGTCCACTCACTCCCTCTTTATTTGATAACTATTCGTCTGATCGGGATTTCTCATCCGTTCGTCTAAACAGTGCTCAACTAGGAGCATCATTTACCAAGATTGAACACAAGAACCAGGTACACGATAATTCTATATGAATTAGGGCATTTATTAACCATAAACATAAATCACATTACTATGCAGCATTACATTTGCACAAGAAATAAAAGAGAAAGATTAGGGTGCACGCACTATAAGAATCGGTCGGACTTCACCTGGTTAATGGGAAATCGGGACTCGGCAGTCATCTAGGCTCCTGTCTCGTCTCTGGGTCCTGGCTCGCCTTGCAGTCACCCTCAGCCGTCACAAGTACACGTCTGCACTGATAGGCTCAAACTCGTCTGCTCTCCCTCAGGACCTCGGAACCTTGCTGTTAATTAGCTACCGTCTCTCTCTCTCTGGGTTAGTGCGCTCCGCGCCACTTCTCGTTCAATCTATCTTCAGAGAGTTTCGGTCTTAAATCTTTCTCCGACTTCAAAGATGGCGACTTGTCCACCATGAAAATGAATAATGGCAGAGATGCTAACGGCTAGATGCCGCCTACGGACTGACTGACTGAAAGACTAACACCTTTGCTAATATCAAAAGCCAGTTCCTTCATGGAAATTCACGGCCAGTAACCTGCCGCCCACCAAATTCTTGTACCTCCCCGTACCAAGGACACTTTCCCAGCTGGCCAGCCTGAAGTTGTGTCTTCGGAGTGGAGAAAAATACATTCCTTCGATAAGGGTCAGCCTGAACCGGTTCTCTCCAAGCGAACAACAGCTTAAAACTAAAACATCACTTTTAACCTAGAAAGCCTTCTCGAGCTACCAGGCAGAAAGCAAAATGGAGTCTGTCTCGCTTAAGGCCTACGGAGCCCATAATATGCATAGCTCCATGAGAAACAGATCGGCATGTTAGCAAATGAGTAAATCATGACTAATACTTATATATCTAACCCCTCACTTAAATTCATAAGCCTTACTCTAAGAGAAATGGCACGAAAATGCCCTTATATCTGTAAGACAAGGTCCCTGTTTATCGGCCTAATCCCTATGCTATGGGGGTGATAGGCTGGAGTCACTCTCCATCATTCTCCTTCTCCAGAGAGCTGGCAAAAAGACAGCCATAACAGTCCCAGATGCCATTCGCAATAGGAGTTACGATTGGCACATTCCAATGCACTCCCATGTCTGGCTTTTACTACATAAGTCAATTTGTGAACAAAGAGCTTCTCTACTAACGAGCAACTGTCCTTGCACCTGGGGTGAGATCATGTAAGGCAGACATACTTCGCATCTTTTAACTTGCAATTTACTACAGCCTAAAACCTCTACTGGAATAAATCCTTTTTGGCCTATTGCCCTCGGTCAACATAAGAAAATACCAGGCCTTTCGCCTCAACGATATATGCGAATTCTGGCCACTACTTCGGTTACACAAGCATGTCTAAATCACACTATTGACATTTACGCCTTTCTTTCATGTACGTTAAACTAAACAGTCTACAGGCACGTTTTCTAAGTTACACATTTTTAACATCACGTTGTGTTCAAGTAAGCTAAACTCTCTGCATTTCTCTAATACGTTCACAATATGCTTGTACATAGCGAACACTTCTATTGAAATCGATATAGGTTATACAATTCTTAATACATTGCACACGATATACCTGAGTACACATTTGATTATATGTGGGTGGCGACTAACAATGAATATAACGCACCCCTACGATTTTCAAACTTTTAAGCGCTACATCACTATTCACAAAGGGATTTACAAATAGTATCTTTATGTGTGCAGAGTCTCCGCACAAAAAGTGTGAGTTTACTTTTGTGAATCAGGTCCTGAGTTCTATTGACCTGCAAAACACCATATTGTGTCGATCTACTCTTGTGACCAATTGTGATTTAATTGTACTTTCTTCAAAGTGGAACATCAAATAAAATAGCAGAGCTGAAGCTTTCAAAAATGATTTTTTAAGCATTTATCATGTGCTATTGCCATGTTATTCACCATAGCCCACCCTGCAATCTTATATGAGTTGCCTTTCTGCTACTCTGCCATCTACTCCTTTATGAGAACATCTTACACTTTGTATATGCTTTATCATCCTTCAGAAGTATCCTTTTGGAAATCCAGTTGACTGAAGCCATTAAAAAATAAAGATTTTCAACATATGTCTAGTACAAATTATAGTTGTATTTTAGAACGATTTTGATGTTAGCCAAACACAAAATGCCACCTCTGTTTCTCATTTTGCTTATAAGAGAGGCATGGTATGTCTAGCTTTGGTAAGCTGGTTCAAACGTTACTTTTTTATTTTTTTGGGAAGCACGCACCATCAAATTGTAAAGAAAAAAAAAAAGAAGAAAACATGCAGCTATTGAAACAGGGCAGCCATGTGTTTGTAATACAAATTTAAAAAATAATAATAATGGGGCAGTACATGTGCTTCCTAGCTGGTAGGTGTACTGACAAAGCTTTTATAAGCTTTTTCATTTAAATTCCCATTACAAGAAAATTAGATTCTTAATGGAGTAAATATATTATGCTAGGAGGAGGAGCCTAGCGCGCATCCAAGATGGTCGCGTGAGCACAGGGCTCCCCGGACCCTCGCTGCTCCTCGGAATTTATCCTGATTTTATCCTGATATGGTTTACGGAATCTGGAAGATGAAGGCTGGCTGAACACGGATCTCCTTTCAGAAATCGAATCGGACCTGGGAATCCTGATTTATCGTGGTCTGAACTTTTGAGACCCACCCGACGGCGGTGCCCGGTGCGAGGGTGAACTGTGGAGCCGGGGCGTAATTGAACAACAGCGGCTGCAGCGCTGTGCCAGTGGCCGCTCCATCACTTTCGGTTTCACTTTTGGACTTCAAAGGGGCTGGATGGCGGAATTGCTTGGTGTGGCTGGGTGTTTCCTTGGCCTCTGCGTGAGGCCTTTGTCTCCACCTGCTACTAGTGTACCCATTGCCTTTGGTCCCCTCGCACCGCTATATTGCGGACTCTGGTGAGACGCCCGTCTGAGGTGCCGGTGCCCATTCGACCCTTGATCGGCGGTCCCCTTCGGTGAGCGTGGCCCACATGGGGGACAAGGGGGGCCCCGAGGGGCGTAAGACTAAAGCTTCCCTCCGCGGGGGACCGGTCCAGGCGAACAACATGGACCGCTACACTCATGGCAGAGGGTCCCCTGGAGCGGCCGGTGCCCCCCCAGACGACGCCGGTGGTGGCACGTCCGTCTCTCCGGAGCTGTCCCTGCAGGACATCATGGGCGCCATTAACGGCATCAGGGAGACCATCGCCACGCAGTACGAGGCCTTGGCCCGTAAAATCAACACGGTGGCTATCGATGTCACATTAATTCGGGCGGATCTCTCTAAAACCAACGAGAGGGTTCAAGCGCTCGATGTGCGGACTTCCACCCTTGGTGCGGATGTGTCGGACCTGCGGACCTCTCTTGGCGACATCAAGATGGCCAACGATCAGATGGCCCGGCATCTGGAGGACTTCGAGGGACGAGCCCGACGTAATAACATCCGTGTCATAGGTGTACCGGAGTCCTCCGACAACCGCCCGGTTGACCTTCTGGTCGAGGAACTCATCCTCCAACAGCTGGCCCCCGCTGGCCTAAGTAAGTTCTTTGCCGTGGAGCGGGCCCATCGAGATCCGGGCGGTCGGCCGCGGCCGGGGGCCCCCCCGAGGCCTATTGTGGCCAAACTTTTCCACTACAGAGACTGAGATGCGATTCTGCAGGCCTCACGGGTCCACGGCCCGGTTCGTCATGAGAACTCGTCAATTAACTTTTATCTGGACTTCACCCAACTTGTCCAGAAACAGCGGATGGGTTTCCAGGGGGTGAAGCGTCGTCTCCGTGACCTGGGCCTTAAGTACTCTATGCTCTATCCCGCAAAACTCCGAGTGGAACACGAGGATCGGACTGCCTTTTTTGACTCTCCCGCGACTGTGAGTGACTGGCTGGACTCGCTGCCGGACAGGGGTGACCGGCCTGGGCCCTCTGCCGGTACCGAAGGTGACGGGTCCCCTTTGGAGTGACTTTTGGTCCTTGACTTTGCCGTTTTGTACTGTTCGGCTGGATTTTACTTCTTTTGTTCATTTTGTCTCACTATGACCTGTGTGGGGGGCGGGCGGGGACGGGTCCCTTTCCTCCTCCGGGGTCTTTTCGTAGAATGGGGTTTGTAGGGCGACAGGCACACTGCAAGTTGGGGTGGTTTTTTGGACCGCAGGGGTGCAGGGTGGGGGGAGTTGGATTTGGGGGGGGTTGGGGGGTGGGAGGGGTTGTTTTGATGTGTGTTTTTTGTTTTCAGGGCGAGGTACTGATTTTTGTCCAGTTTCGGGTGCTGCGCTATTGGCTGGGGGACCTTTGATCTACTGGAGGGGATGGGGGGGGACGGTTTGAGATTGATGTCATGGAACGTCAATGGGTTGGGGGACCGTATCAAGCGGGGTGTTGTGCTGCAGTATTTGCGTCGTCTGACTCCTGATGTGGTGTTTTTACAGGAGACGCATCTGGTTGGTAATGTTTGTCATGCAATGAACAGGGGGGGATACCGCCTCGTGGCCCATTCTGGTTTCACCACTGGTTCTAGAGGGGTGGGTATTCTCCTGCGATCCTCACTTCCGTTAGAGATCACCAGGGTAGTCCCGGATGATAGAGGGCGCTATGTGGCTTTGACTGGGAGGTGGGAGGGGCAGTCACTTTCCTTGGTCTCAGTTTACGTTCCCCCGGGCCTCCAGAACTCCACCTTCTCGGACTTGGGTCGAATGCTGCTTGAACTTCCGGACAGTCTTTTGCTTATGGGCGGGGACTTCAATTCGGTGGTTTCGGGTGACCTGGATCGTCACCCGCCCAGGGCCCCCCCCGCTGCCCAGGCATGGCTCGGCGGACTCTTGGAGACCTTTGGTCTGGTAGATAGTTGGAGATTAATGCATCCGACACAACGTCAGTACACCTTTCACTCTGGGGCGCATGGGAGTCTTTCCAGATTAGACTATGTTCTTATGCCCGCGGCCCAGGCTGCCCGGATTCGAGAGGTTAGGCACCTGGCGCGGGGTATCTCTGATCATTCCCCGCTGTGGCTGCTCTTTGACACCGGGTCGCGGTCTGCAGGGCGGATCGCTCCCATTAACCCTTGGTACCTGCGAGACCCCACGACTCGCGACAGCTTGGTCAAGTCGATTGACCAATATTTCCTTGAAAACGAGGGGTCGGTGTCGTCCGCAATGTCCCTGTGGGAAGCCTTTAAAACCGTACTCCGCGGACAAGCCCTCTCCCAGATAGTGGTGGCTAAGAAGATCAAGAATGAGGCAGTGGTGAAGCTGGAGACTGACATATCGGGGCTGGAGTCGGCCTTGGAGGCGGGTGTCACTCCGGACGGGCTCCATGCCCTCAACTTGAAGCAGTTTGAATACAGGTCTCTTGTTACTGACGCTGCCAAGACTATGTATAGGGAGCAGCAGGGTAGATTGTATGACGCCGGGGACAAGGTGGGTAAATTGATTGCTTGGCTGGACAAGAAGGAGAGAGTGAATCGTGTGGTCCCGGAGCTTCGGGTTTCGGATGGAGCGTGTGTGACTGAGCCTGGTGAGATTGTGGAGTGTTTTGCTGACCACCTCCGGGCCGTGTACTCCCCGGTGACTGATAGGGATGAGGAAGACTCTCGCCTGCTGCTGCGGGATATTGCTCTGTCCGGCCTGTCCGTCGAGGACCGTGAACAGCTGGACGCCCCCTTGTCTGTTGACGAGATTGCAACTGCGATTCGCTCCCTTCGCTCTGGCAAGGCTATGGGTCCCAACGGTCTGCCCATTGAGCTGTATAAGTTGCGCCCGGATAAAATCGCGCCTTTCCTCCGTCGTATGTTCCAGGAGTCCCTCGAAACGGGTTCCCTCCCCGCCGACCAGCGTCTGGCTACTATAGTCGTGATCCCCAAGGATGGTAAGCCACGAGACCGCTGTGCCTCCTACAGGCCTATTTCCCTATTAAACGCCGAGCCTAAGATACTGGCCAAAGTCCTCGCCACTCGCTTGCTGAGCGTCATCTGTGATCTGATCCATCCGGATCAATGCGGCTTCATCCCTCATCGTAATACCGCTCTTAACCTGCGGCGTCTCCACGGCGCCCTCGCTAGGACGGAGTACCTCTCCGAACCAGCCGTACTGGTTTCTTTAGATGCCACGATGGCCTTTGATACTATCGAGTGGCCATTCCTCTGGGCTGTCTTGACCAAATTCGGCTTTGGGGAGGGATTTCTTGGCTGGGTGAAGCTTCTTTACGCTGGATCAATGGCTCAGGTGGTCGTCAATGGGCGGGTCTCTCAGCCTTTCGCTCTCGGAAGGGGTACGAGGCAGGGGTGCCTGTTGTCCCCTCTGCTCTTTGCTCTCGCCTTGGAACCGCTCGCTGCCTGGCTCCGCTGGGAGCCCTCGATCAGAGGGATCCGGTGGGCCCCGGGCTTCGAGGACCGGGTCTCGTTGTACGCGGATGATATTCTCTTGTATCTCACCTCGCCGCGGCAGTCGCTTAATGTTCTCTTTGATGTCCTTACTTCCTTTGGGAGAAATTCGGGTCTGACGATTAACTGGTCTAAATCTTGCGTGTATCCTATCTCTGGTGGCCCTCCTCTCTTGCCGCCTCGGCTTCCGATCCAACTATCTCTGTCCGGCTTTAAATACCTGGGGGTGTACGTTTCGTTGGACCCGGCGGTTCGCTATGAGCAGAACCTCCTGCTTCCACTTCGGCGTTTGAGGGAGGATACGGCTCGGTGGTGTAAGCTGCCCTTGTCCTCGCTTGGTCGCGCAGCTCTGTTTAAAATGATGTCCCTTCCCAGATTCCTTTATGCACTTCAGAACTCCTTCGATGTCATTCCGGTTGCCTACTTTCGGGAGGTGGAGAGCCTGCAGAGGAGACTGGTGTGGGACGGGCGGGCGCGTATCGCTCTGGCTAAGCTAACTCTCCCCTGGTACGACGGGGGCATCGCGCTTCCCGACATTAGAAGGTACTATTGGGCCTCCCAGCTATCGGCCATTAACCATGCCACGTATGCGCCTGGCTTGAACCCGGCGTATGAGATGGATAAATTTCTGCTTCCCGGCGGTAACTATAATAGGGCGCTTTACTCCCGCTCGGCTGGAAGGACCCTTACGGGCCCTACCAAGATTGCGGTAAGGATCTGGAAGGCGGCTAATGTAGCCATGGGCTGGAGTGAGCGTTTAACGTGTGCTACTCCTTTATTCGCCTCCGACCGATTGGGAAGCCTCTGGACAACGAAAGGCTTTGAGCACTGGGACACGATCGGTATTAGCAGAGTGGGAGACTTATGGGTTAAGGGCGCGGTTAAAACCTTCGCAGCGCTCCAGAGCGAATACGAGCTTACTGACAGGGAGTTCTTCCGTTATGCCCAGGTTCGGCATGCCCTGCTCTCGGTCTTTGGGGAAGGGACCAAGGTCCCGGCTTCTTCGCCCCTCGAGGACAGCATACTCGATGGTCACGTGCCCGACAGTACTATCTCTATAATTTATAAAAAACTGGTTAATAATCGGGCTGACCTCTTGGTGCGTCTTCGGGAGACATGGACGGGAGATGGGGTGGAGTTGGATGACGAGGACTGGCAGTCCGCATTGTCGTCCCCTAAGGAGGTGGCCATCCCGGCCCGTCTCCGTCTGGTCCAGCTTAAGATTCTCCACCGGGTTTATGTGACGGAGCCCCGTTTGGTTTTGATGGGATTTTCTGAAGACGGGCTCTGTAAGCGGGGCTGTGGGCTTAGTGCCACCTTTCTCCACATCCTATAGGAGTGCCGCGAGGTGGCGGAATACTGGCGCCGGGTGCTTGAGGTTATGGGACAAGTCACCGGGGTTGCTCTGTTGCCGGAGGTGCGTCGCTGTGTTCTGAATGTGTGGGAGCCCAATGATTATAACGCGGCCCAGACTCGGTGGGCGGCCCTGGGGAACATGATAGCCAAGAGAGATATAGCGCATCTTTGGGGTTCCCAGCGGCCTCCCACCGTGTCTGTATGGAAGGAGAACATGGACTGGTGCATGTTCAGGGAGAAGACTGTGTACGTGGCTCGTGGTAAACCGGGGGCATGGGGTAGAATCTGGGGGCAATGGAATGAGTATCGGGGGAATATCTGTGCTCCCCCCCTGGTGGACACTTCCGAGGTTGCCTTGTCCCCCTGACCCTTGATGGTTCCTTGCGTTTTTGGAATATCCGAGTGTAGACCTGGCTCTCCCGTGTACCCCCCCTGACCTCTTAGTCCTCCTTCCCCTTGACCGCCACCTGGTGGTCGGTTGTAAAGTCCCCCTGCTGTAGTCTGACGCCCACTTCATGCCACTACGCCTCGCCTTTTGTTTTTTGTTTTTAGTTGTTATTTATGTTAAATATATGTATCCTGATTCCCTTATGTGTAGCCGGAGCTTCTGTAATGGGATGGGCCCCATGGGCCGGTTAATGACTTTAACACTGTGTGCTCCCTTTTTTATTCTAGCGGCCGGCCCTGATGGTTGTAGGCCCATGCTTGTATCCTTTTTACTGTTCAATAAAAACTTTTTAAAAAAAAAATATATATATATATATATTATGCTACTGGCTTTTTATATTACTGTAACCTGAAACAAAGATGGATGACTAAAACATGTTATAGAATGTGAAAAAAAAGCTGTGGCAGTGTAAAGTGTTGCATCCCAAGCCATGGCACTGAAGAGTGTCTCATTCTATGCAGGTCTGCACATGTGATCAGAAATAATGCTTTAAGATAGTCATGCCTGATGTACGGAAACCGAGTGAACCATGATTGTATACTTTAGTGGAAGGAAGAAAAAGTTCAATGACTGTTGATGAAAGAGACCAATTAGAGAACAATTAGATGGCTTGCCAAAGACTCCCTATATACACACATTGCCTCTAAATTAAGCTTGACTGCTTTTTGTGACAATCTAACAGAGGGTTAAAACAGATTTACTTTAGTAACTTTTGTGGTCCACCATATGTATGTATGTATGTGTATGTATGTATGTATGTATGTGTGTGCGTGTGTGTGTGTGGGTGTGTGTGTGTGTGTGTGTATATATATGTATATATATCTATGCACAAACACAACGTTCTCGGAACCTCCTTTCGGCGAACTGAGAGAAACGAACACCAGGATAAATTTGGTAAGTTGTTTTATTTTCTCACTCCTCTGTCCTCCGTGACACGTTTCGAGCACCCAGTGCCCTTGATCACACAAGGAGTGCAGCACGCCATACTTTTTTAAGTGCTTAGTGTACACAACCTTACTCCCTCATCACCTGATAATTGACATCGAGGAAACCCTTTCAATTTAATTCAAGTTTGCTCGTAAAAACATGTATTATTTCACATTGTTTATCAAGGTTCACAATTGTTGTAATACGTTCATGGGTAGATTGAATATTGTTTCTTATTCATCTCAAGTATTACAATGATTATATTTGTGTGTAATAAATAAATAAATTATTAGTAAATATTTAATAAATACTTATATATAAAAAACTGTAAACATACTCTGTAATATTGCTGCATAAATGCTCATATAATGTCTATATTCATTGGGACATTTCCTAACAGTATATATCTATAATTATATTCACTGAAAAAACCATAGGTTTCACACACGTTATAGTTAGGAATTAGCATTTAAAAAACCTTGCAAATTCACTGAAAAAACCATAGCTTTCACACATGTTATAGTTAGCGGAAATTTTACTGATAAAAAACCAATGAAATTCCCCCGTTATAGTTAGTGCAGGCAACTATAACTCACGCGACCGCAATCCTCTGCTGATGCTAATACTGTATTTAGACACTTATTTGCCCATGTCTTCTTCCATACATTTTTAGCTATACACATATTACAAATATTTTTTTTTCATAAAGACACATATGTCATCAGCAGAAGATTGCGGTCGCGTGAGTTATAGTTGCCTGCACTAACTATAACGGGGGAATTTCATTGGTTTTTTATCAGTAAAATTTCCGCTAACTATAACATGTGTGAAACCTATGGTTTTTTCAGTGAATTTGCAAGGTTTTTTAAATGCTAATTCCTAACTATAACGTGTGTGAAACCTATGGTTTTTTCAGTGAATTTGTACGGTTTTTAAATGCTAAGTTACTTTACGCCATTCGTGGCGTGCGCGCCCACTTAACGCAGTTCGTTCCGTGCGCGCACGGTGTGCTTCGCGCACCGTGCGTGCACAGTGAGCACGCGGTGCGCTTCGCGCGAGTTAGTGCCGTGTGAAGGACTGGGTTATTTCTAAGACCCAGCGGTGCCAGGGAACAACACCTGAAACCTTCGTGGGTTACCTGTTCTGGCGTACCAAACACAGAGACACGGGACACTTCCAGCGACGTCAGAGATCAGCGTTTATTTACTGCAGGGATACAGAGGTCACAAGAAGTACACAACGTGTAGGTTCTCGGAGATTGCTTCAAATTCGTAGAAGTGGGTCGCTCCTTTTATACAAGTTTTTGCCATAGCACAGTATGGCGAACAAAGGTTACAACTCAGTTCCCACAATAAACTTCAAAAGGGTCGCGTTCATGTTTCAGGGTGCCGGAACATAATTACACCAGTCTTGCCGGTTCCCAACTGTAAAAACATATTTCCTCCACAATAAACACATTCCATCCCAACCATAAACACATTAAGAGGAAGGACAGAAAACAGCTGCAAGGAAAGGACAAGGATGGACAACAGGTTAGAAAAGAGTGTTAGGGGCAATAAGGAAACTTGATAGAAGGATCAAAGACCTCGTGTCTAATGTATGCGTGGCTGAAACAATAGACCGGAGCGGCAAGATGAGCCTCGAGCGGGGCCATCTGCCTTAGTCGTGTCATTTCCCTTATCGTAAAAGTCACCTCAAAGGAACACGTGTCCTTCGTGTAAGCTTGAGAGTTCCAGGGTCACGAAGCGGACAAGGCCCGTTCGCTGACTACCTGAGGGCAAGAAACAAAATGGATGCTGTATCTAAAATGGAACCCGAGGGTTCGGATGAACAAACCCAAAAACGAGACGAACCATACGTGGCTGCATAGCGAAACTTCGTACACCCACTATGCTCGTCATTTGCGGTTCGTAGATACCAAACTCATCCATATTCGTCACTACTCAAAAAGTGCCGTCCCGTCTCACACGGAACCTCAGACGCTCCTTTTGCCCTCATGTAGGCAAGCACTAGTCACGATCGGAGTCTATGTCGATATTCATCAGATCGTTCAGCTGCTGCTGGAACATCATTCTATTCATCAATGTCTCCTTGGTAGCAGATGGCCGCCTTATACACGTCGTAGCACACAGGCCACATAGGGCAGGACCACACTGTACACAAAGACAACACGTGAACAGAAACGCTACAACAGCCCCTACGATCATTAGAATCTCCCAACCCCAGGTTGACATCAGGCCCCAAAACCATCCTAGGAGCGTCCAATTACCTTCGTCCACGTGTATGGACTCGGAAATCTTGTGCAACTTCGAGATGGCTTGGTATACAGTTGGAGCATTGTCAGGAATAAAAATGCAACAACTCGAATGGATAATTTTACACACGCCCCCTCTATCTGCAAGAACAACGTCTAGAACCATACGGTTCTGCAACGTCATGAGTCTGTCCGCCTGTAGTTCAGCTGTTAGATTACCAAGGGAATTTGCAGTAATATTAGCAGTCGACTCAACCACACGGGTCAACTGTCTTAGGTTCCTACTATTAACCATAGGTCCCCAAAACGGCAAGAAACCCTTAAAGAAGTCTCCTGCTTCCTGACCAGCAGTATCCTCTTTGCTAATAACGCCTCTCACGACTCTGGTTTTGTGGTAGTCTGAAGCAACTGTGAAAGTTGGAGGTAAAAGATTCGCAATATAGCAGGTACCCGAAAAGTCGCGGGGTAACCATGTATATGCGCGTTCATAACATACAAAATAGGTGCCCTTGGCAGTCAGAAAAACAGGAGAGGAGAGCATCGGTAGAACATACGTATCAGTGCAAGCACTGTTCCCAAGTTGTGCTCTCGGATTTCGACCCAAGCCTTGCAAGCAGAAATTACCAAGGTGCGGTACAATCCATATCGGGGACGAGCTCTTAAGCTGTCTATTACCCACTGACGTACTATACTCAGCCTCGCTCAGATCCTTATAGGCCTGCACTTCTTCGTCCGGAATGAGCGATGCGTCAAAAACATCTCTATCCAGATCCGCTATTGCTATGGCCAAAGGCTTGTGGTACGGCCCAGGACCGGAATTGACGGATCGTGGCTCTCGACTGGGGTAGGAATCTAGTGCACTACGGAACATAGTTTGGAATGCTCGAGCTGAACCCTGGGAGCTGTAAGGAAGAACCAAGTACGGAATACCCCTATCCATGGTGTGTGGCATTAACCCACATACCCAGCAATTGGTAGTATTCACCACCAACTGATGCTGATGTAGGAGTTGAACAAATGAATTATTCATGAATTCCGCACGTCTAACCTGTTCATGTTGAGGCAAAGGATGAAAGGAATGTGGGGAGACAGTGGTGAGGGAACTTGAATCAGGAGAAAAAGTAGGTGAAACAGAAGGCAAAAACAACTGTACTCCAAAATACACTCCACCCACCAATAGCATAGATACAGTTAGGAACAGTAGAAATACCTGGAACAAAGAACATTTAGTTCGTACAATCCTCCATAGCTCTGATCTCTGTGCTGACACCCTTTCTTCTTCCACTAGCTTAGAGAATGCCATCCTCTACAAACCGTCCGTGACGTACTTGACGCACTTCGTTCTGAGTAGCAATTATCAATCCCCAGGAGTTCCCAGGAATCGACAAAAGTAACCGACCTAACGTCAGAAACCTGCTAAGCAGAAAGAAGTACCCGCACGGCCCTACGGTATCCCGGATGGAGAGGTTTCCCTATTACGAATCTCTTAGCAGTGGAAAAACACATAAAAACTCCAAAAAGAAAGGATGTAATTGTTCGCAGTACTCGTAACGTCAAAAAAACAATTATACTACAAATTTTTATTAGTCCTTGAACGAAGAAAGTATCGGCTTCTTCCAGGTTGAGTTTGCTCTACAAACAATTGTTCAGCTGGCGCAACAGTGTTCGATGAGGTGGACAACGAGTCAGACCTTGGGTTCTCTGTTACTGATGACTCCACATGTGAGTTTGGCAGGGACGAATCCTCCTCCACGAGTTGAGCGTCGCTAAACGGCACAAAGTGCAAAGGAGTCTCGGTTTCTGTAGCCAAAATCCCAGTCCTCACCCAACCGTCAGTGGGTAAGGGGATCGGTACCTTCTTTGTGTGACTGGCATGGACCCAATGTTTCCGGCCCTCCAGTCGAACCGCTGTCCTCGTTGTCAGCAAAACTTGGTAGGGTCCGACGAATCTTGGCTCCAAGTTACGCTTCCGACCGAAGTTCCGGGTAACCACCCAGTCCCCTGGCCGGAGCTGGTGTCCAGGACCCTCTGTCTGCGCCGGTAGAGCTTCAAGGACCTGTTGATGAATTAACCGTAGTTTAGTGGTCAAATCATGCAGATAATCGATCAACATTGGATACTCAAGACTATCAAAAGCCCTCGGCCTCGGGACACCCCAAATATTTGCAGGGCGGCCGAACACGATCTCATATGGGCTAAGCCCTACTCGAGAGTGTACGGTCGCTCTGGTCGATAGGAGAGCCAGAGGCAAGGCATCAGGCCATGACAGTCCAGTCGTAGCTTGGATCTTAGCGAGTTTCAGCTTCAGGGTACCATTGTACCCTTCAACCAAACCCGCTGCCTGAGGATGGTTGGCACTATGGAATTTCTGTCGTATTCCAAGGCCCTTACACACACTCTGCATTACACTTCCCACAAACTCGCTTCCATTATCCGACCACACAATCCGTGGCATTCCGTACCTAGGAAAGTACTCCTTCAGCAAGATTTTTGCTGTGGACAGGGCAGTATTATCCTTAAGAGGATAGGCCTCAATCCATCTGGAGAACGCGCAAACCACAACCAAAACATACTTCAGGTTATTGCATCTCTCCATATGGATAAAGTCCAACTGGATAACCTCAAAGGGACAAGCAGGAGGAGCGAAGTGACCAGGTGGAGTGGGAATGCCCCTTCCGGGATTGTGCATCAAACACACCATACAATTCTTAACCACTCTCTCGGCACACTTAGCAATACCATCATTCCTCCATACAGGAGACAAGAACTTACATATTCCTTTCGCACTAATATGTGACAACCCATGAGCCATCGTCACCACTGCTAATACATACGCATCTGGTAACATCCACCTCTGACATTCCGTCAGGTCCACCCAACATCCATGCGTATCCAGTCTCGCTGTGTTTTCTTTCCACTTGGCCTTTTCAGCTTCAGTGGCCTCGTTCTGAATTGCTTTCACACTCTCAACAGTATTCTCACACATATCAGTCTCCATCAGCCACCTTGCTGAACTCGTGACATACATTCGAGTCGCAAGATTCTTAGCCGTTTCCTTAGCAATCTCATCCGCAAACGCATTACCACGGCCAACATCATCCGTTACTTTCCGATGTGCACTACATTTCACGATCGCCACTTGTTTAGGCAATGTAAGTGCATCCAAAAGGTCATTCACAAGCTGCCCATGTTGGATCTTTGTACCATGCGATGTCATGAATCCTCTTTCTTTCCACAGTCTTCCAAAGTTGTGTGCAACCCCAAATGCGTACTGACTGTCGGTAAACACATTCACTCGCTTTCCCTTAGACAAAACACACGCTCTCATTAATGCAATTAATTCTGCCGCTTGTGCTGAATTCTGGTTCAATCTCGCAGTTTCCACAACCGTGCTCAACGTCACTACAGCATACGCAGTCGTCACATCACCATTCGACAACTTGAAGCAAGAACCATCCACATACAAAGTACCATCGGGATTCATCAAAGGAGTGTTTTTCAGGTCCACACGACCTTTTGTTTCTTCCTCAGTCCGTAAATAACAATCATGTGGCAGCACATCATCTGATTCCATATTAATCGGCAACAATGTCGCCGGATTCAGTACATTACAATGCTTGATCTGTATATGACTTGCCAAAAGGGTCAGCTCGTAACCAGACAACCTTGCACTCGTCAGATGTTGAGTCTTTGTCCGATTCAAGAGCGTATCAACTGCATGCGGAACCATCACTATGAGCATATTATCCATGACCAGACCTGCGGATTGTCGAATAGACACCGCCGCTGCCGCTGTCGCCCTTAAGCAACTCGGCAACGCTCTAGCTACCGGGTCTAAGGTGGAGGAAAAATATGCACACGGACGCTGCTTATCACCAAATTGCTGCGTTAAAACACTCAACGCACAACCGTCCCTCTCATGGACGTATAATGTGAAAGGCTTACTGTAATCAGGAGTACCTAACACAGGAGCCGAACACAGTGCATCACGCAGTTCAGAAAAACTTTTCTGACATTCCTCCGTCCAAGGCAAAGGAGTTGAAACGTCCTTGCACGTGAGGGCTACCAATGGCTTCGCTAACAGTGAAAAGTTCGGGATCCACTGTCTGCAGTATGACGTGATACCTAGAAAGGCACGCACGTCTCTCTGAGTTGCTGGCACAGACATTCGAACAATTGCTGCAATTCTTTCAGGGGTCAACCTCCTTCCCGCCTTTGACAATAAGTGACCTAGATAGGTTACTTCTTGACAACAATATTGTAGTTTGGAAGGTGATACCTTATGATGTAAGTCACAAAGATGCTGTAACAGTGACACTGTAGCTGTTCGACAAAGCTGTTCAGTGTCAGCAGCTACCAACAGATCATCAACGTACTGAATCAAGGCCGCACCAGCCGGTAATACAAACGCATCAAGTTGACTTTTAAGAGCTTGACTGTAGATCGATGGACTCTCACAGTAGCCCTGAGGCGCGCGTTTGAACCTGAAGCTGCGACCTCCTAATGAGAAACCGAACAAGTCTCTACTTTCCTCTGCGATCGGAATGCTAAAGAACGCATTCTTCAAATCAATTACCGAGAACCATGATGCAGTGGCTGGAATCAAAGTCAGTAAGGCAGTAATGTCTGGTACCACAGGAAACTGTGGGACAACAATTTTATTCACCTCTCGCAGGTCGATAACTAGACGATACACGGGAGGCTTGGAGGGATCCGTTCGTTTCAGAATAGGCAACACGGGACTATTGCACACGTTACCCCGTGTCTCCTCAATAACATCTTTACCGATCAAATCGTAAATGATCGCTAATAGTGCCCGTTCACCATCAAGGGAAATACGATACTGGGGTATGCGTGGCAAGCGCGCACCAACTTTCAATTGAACAACATAAGGTGGAATATCCAGCAGGCCCACGTCGTTGGGACCTGTCGCCCACAAGGAGGCCGGAAGAGACCTCAATTCCGATGGGAGCTTATCGACCGATAAATACATAGGGGAAATCACGCTCTTACCCAACGTAAGCTCCACTCCTGTAGGAGAACAGTACAAAGTCGCATGCAACCTTTTCAATAGATCTAGGCCCAAAAGATTCTCACCACAACCAGTAGTCAAAATCAAAGGAGCCTTTAGCTCATGAGACCCAATCGTAAGGGGCAAAGGGCTTGAAACTGGAGTGCTAACGGGGGCGCCAGAAAATCCAATGGAAACATTCGTTAAGCCAGACAAAGGCGCGCCAGGGAGTTTCGAATGCATGATGCAACTTTTTGCTGCACCAGTGTCCAACAGAAAAGGCTCAACGACGCCCAAAGTGGCTACTGCAACATAAGGCCCTCTCTGATCAACCGGAACTGATACTTCTCCCTTCCTTTGTCCATGGCTGTCCTAGTAGATATCATCCGTATCAACATCACACCCAACATAGCAGTCATCAACGTGATACTGTGCAGATCGACCGGACGGCGGGTCACGCCGATCGAAACAATTTTGCGAGTCCGCAGACGTTGAAAAACGGTCAGCCTGATTCTGAGTAACTCCACGACCTCTACCACGGGAAGCCTGTTGAGGGCCACTACGACCTCCTCGAGCCGACACACCATTGTTCCTATCACGGAGAACCGGACAGTCAAACTTCAAATGGCCCTCCCCACGACAATATGCACATTGATTATATCCCAACACAAAGCGAGGTGCGGGAGAGGCATTTCGCGGCTGCGATCTAGAGAACTGTGATTGGGATCGATTTGGCTGCTGGGTATCACTGAAATTCGAACGCGGGGGATAGGCTTGCTGCAACAAGACCTTTGTTTTGAGATCCTTCGTTTTCTTATCTGCACGCTCACTTTCCTCCTTTTCCCTATTTTCGTAATATTGGGCCGTGGCCAATATTTGAGCGGTGGTAGAAACAGCCCACGAACTCTCAGAATTCTTCAACTTGTTGCTAAGCTCGGGCAACAAGTTCGATACAAACTTATCGACAAACAGCCGCTGACCACCCTCAGAACCCATGTCCTGACCACTATGATCAACAAACGCTTCCTCAAATCTCGTAAAGAAATCAGAAACAATTTCATCCCTCTTTTGCCTGCAGGCTGATAACTTGTCCCAATTGACGCGTATTGCTGGCATAAGCGTTTTCATGACGGTAATTATCCTCTGAGGCAAATCCGCAATAAGCTGTTCAGGCTTAGCCCCACCGACTTGCAGAGCGTCCGCCGCCGTAAGGGCAGCCCAGTCACCGCCTAACTCGGCTACATGATTCTCGTGACGAATTTTCGCCCAAATCGGCTGAGGCACCACATTGCCAAACAACATGTCGATATCAGCCAAGTTCATCACAGTGGCATCCACCAATTGGGATAACTCCTTATAGTAACCTGCGGGATTCTTACGGGGATCAGGCAAAGATTGCTTCACTTGCAAAACTTCCGATCGTTTCCAAGGGAGGTGTATCCACACTCGCTGGAAACGGCCTGGGACAACAGGGACAGCAGTAGGATCACCTGGCATCCATACTGGGGGAACTTCTCGCATAGGATATTGGCCAGGGTGTGCCATCCATTCTGCGGTCGCGTCTTTAAACAACGCACGAGGTTGCACTGTACATCGAAAGGATAACAAGCGTTCCAGAGCCTCTCGAACCTTATCACCTACTATCACACCCGTGACGAACTGACGCTGTAGCTCGGAAACCTCAGGTGGTATATCATCGGCCATATCGTCGTCCCACTCCTCTTTCAATGACTTACACAATTCTTCGAACACAAATCGTTGCGTGGGCACATTAAACTGGGAAAACGTTTCAAACACTACACGTGGGGTGTATTTAACAGGGTTACGAATCCATCTACGTGCCGTTTTCACCAATGAGTCACGTTCCCTACCATCAGGAAGCTGACTACGTCTTTGAGCGACATCTGAGAGAGTCGAGCCAAGTATCGGCCCAAAAAACGGAGAATAAAGGGAGGCAACAGCGGTCAGGAGACGACTACGAACAGAAGGAGAAGAGGAAGAGGATACAGACGCAGCAACAATAGGGGTGGAAATAGTAGAAGCCGACGCGGCAGCAGGAGTAGCGGGAACAACAGGCACTTGGAAAGGCGCAGTAGGAAGAGAAAGCGGAACGGGAGGATGCACGATCTGTGGCACAAGGGGATTTGGGAGAGCGGGAGGAACGGCGGGCTGACCAGCAGCCGCCACCACAGCAGGTTGGGGAAGGGGTGGATGTACGGGACCCATAACATCGGGAGCATAGGGAGGTGGCGATTTCAACAGATAAGACAAGAGCGAGTCTTCCACCGCATCTTCTCCTACTCTGTCGTTATTAGAAGGTAGCACCGGATAACACTTATCCACTGCCATATGGTGAAGCCGAGCACTCACTTCCTGCTCTTTCTCGTCTTTGTCTAACTGATACTGTTCTGCATTTCGCATCACCGTAATAACACCTTCTTTTTTATTTTTCTTATTCTGTTTGATTTCTTTCTGTTTGGCCTCTTTCCGCCATAACCGGAAGGAATCAAACATGGCCGGCCTAGCTTTCTTCTTAAACAATTTAGCTTCCAAATTATCCAGAACGGCAGCCTCGAAACTACCATGAGATGGCCAACTAAGGACGCCATCGTTTTTAGTGTAACGGACCCAATATTCATTATATATGATAGGACCCACGCCATGACGACTATAGAGCTCATAAATCGGAGTTCCAACCGGAGGTATCGGACACGAATCCTCCAGCCGGGAATCCATGGTACAACATTTGAGAAACCCAAACAAAGTACTACGGCCAGGCATCGTGCACACTAGCCAAGTATACAAACTTCAAGGGCTATCGAAGTACGATGTCCTCGCAAAAAAATGCAAGACCCTCGGTTTTTGGCAATTGCGATCGTCAAATAAAACCCAACAACTAAGAACCACGAATGCTATGGAACCATGCAAACAACAAAGCAATACTGGGAGCGACCCACAAATACTTAACTGAGAGAACACTGGCGTCACCAGGAAGGCCCGTCGATCGTCTCGCCGTACAAAGGACTACGCCAGGCGCCGAAACAGGTCGACAGTCAGGGCATCGGTCCGTCTGTCAAACCGAGGTTGCGATCTCCCCAGGAACAGATGACAAGCCCCCTATTCCCTCTTTCCAAACCCAGTGACAGATGGAGAACAGCTGCCTCTGAATTTAGCCAGGGGGGAAAGGGGAAGTGGATGACAAACACAAGAGAGACTGCCTCAGGACACTGGTTCTTCTTGGTAAACTTTTAGTGGAAGAAACCTGAAATAAAACACATTTATTAAATTCTTCTTGCCTCAAAAACTATGTAGCTATCTTTATTATTGAATTCTCCTGCTGAGTATCTTACCCTTTTTACCAGAGACTTAGCCTCTCTCTATCTGTGTTTGCCTTTATTATTTGATCAGTCTTCAGAGCTTTAATGTCCTAAAGTAAGTACTCTAGCCAGAGTCTTTTCATGTGATGGAAAAGCCAAAACGTCAGGTTGTGAGACGTAGAGCCCAATTCTATTCTCAGACGCTACTTGTCTCAGTAATGTCTGCTGTTCGTATGGGCAACCAAGTTACTCAAATCTCAAAGTTGCTTTTAATGTCTATAGAAGATTGTCTTTAATATACCAGGATTCCAAACTTGAAGTATCTCAGCTGACTTTCAAAGAATAATTGAACCTGAACACGCTTACTTAAAAGGGGAGAAGGCTTCTCTTCACAGAAACTCTTCTCCAACTCGAACGTCTTCTCTCTCGGGAACTTTAAGGCTGACTGGATATCCGTTGACTGAAAACATGCACTGCAAGAACATCGAGAAAATGCACATAAAAATTCACTCTGAGCATACTAAGGAATAGTCACTGAATACTTCCCTCATAGGAAGATTTCTGGGGCCTCAAAACGTCAATTGAAAACTCTCTTCATGAAAAAGTCGGGCGCCTTCAAGACAAGCGACCGTTACGGAGTTTGAATTCAGTTGAAGTGCGCCGCGCGATTCCTGCGCAGGCGCATTGAAAACAGTGAAGCGTCTCGCGACTGAAACCACTAGACCGAGAACATTTCAGGAAGTCGAGAGGCTGATCTACTAAAAGGTGAAAGAAACGCTTAATCCATATAAAATGGATTTTAGAGAAGTCTTCCAAGTAGGGGCCAATCTCAGCCATCGTGGATACTTAACAGGACTCTGTCGAACTAAGCATGATTTTACATCCTTGGTAGATATAGTAGAGCAAAACCATGGCGTCTTGACAGTACCCCCCACCAAAAGACGTCCCTTCAATCTTGGCTTGGTAGGGTTTTTCCTGTGAAAGTCTCGAATTAGTCTGGGAGCATGAACATTGGTATATGGCTCCCAAGATCTCTCCTCTGGACCAAAGTTCTTCCAACTGATCAAATAATATAGTTTACCTTTTCTGAAGGTTGAATCTAGAATCTCATGTACCTCAAATTCCTCCCTAGAATCTACCACTACTGGTTTTGGGAGAGGGTGGACTCTCAAATTGGGCGGGTTCTTTTTTAGCAAAGAGACGTGAAACACTGGATGTATTTTGAAATGGGATGGCAAATGGATCTTAACTGACACTGGATTTACCATTTTGCTTACTTTAAATGGGCCAATAAATCTGGGTTGGAATTTTCGATTTTCTTTTAGTTTTAGATGTTTTGTGGACAACCAAACCTTGTCTCCAGGTTTAAAAACTGAACTCACTCTTCTCTTCTTATCAGCCTGAGTTTTATAAGAGTTTTTTGCCTTTTCAATATTCTCTCTAGCTATAATTACAGATCTTTGAATTCTATTTACATATTCTTCTACTGCAGGAACAGGGCCTTCTTCTTTCTCAAGGATTAAACTGGGGTGTCTACCACAATTTAAATAGAAGGGGGAATAACCAGTAGTGGAATGCTTGGCATTATTATAAGCGAACTCTGCTGACCACACTAATTCTGACCACCCAACTTTCTGATCCATCAAATTAAGTCTGAGGTACTGCTCCAATTCTTGATTGACTCTCTCCGTCTGGCCATCAGTTTCTGGATGAAAACTGGTGGAGAAACGAGCGTCAATCCCTAACTTTTTTGTGAAGGACTTCCAAAAATGGGAAACAAATTGCGACCCTCTATCGGAGACCAACACTTTGGGAATTCCATGCAACCTTACTATATGTTGGGTAAACAATTGAGCCAGTTCGGGAGCCCTAGGGATATTCTTCAATGGAACAAAATGTGCCATTTTAGAAAACATGTCTACCATCACCAGAATAGTGTTAAACCCTTGACTAGGAGGGAGGTCAACAATTAAGTCCATTGAAACAGTATGCCAAGGATGTGGTGGAGTTGGCATAGGCATCAAAAGCCCTTGGGGAGCTCTACGATCAGACTTTCCCTGCAAACATCTCTCGCAGGTGGCAACATACTGTCGTATTTGGGGTTTCATGCCTGGCCACCAAAAATTTCTTTCCACCAATTCCAAAGTTTTTTGTACTCCTTTATGCCCAGCCAGAATTTCATCGTGACATAACTTCAAGGCCTTCTCTTGTAGCTCCTTAGTTGGAAGATACAGACGATCTTTTATGTACGGAAGACCATTCTTGATTTCTCTCTCTGATTCTTCGTTCACCCAGTGAATCATCTCTTCATTTGACATTGTTTCTTGGATTTCTTTTGAAAAGTCAACTTTTAGAGTGGCCACAATAAACTTCTCTTCTGGAATTATTGCCTGCTCTTTTTGATTGGATTCTGGGTAGTCCGAGTTGATTCTTGAAAGAGCATCAGCTTTGACATTACTTGTACCCGGTCTGAATGTAATTACAAAATTAAAATCAGCAAAGAACAAAGACCAACGTAATTGTCTGGCCGTTAATGTCCGAGCTGACTTGAGAAATTGGAGGTTGCGATGATCGGTGTACACAGTGACCTTGTGCATTGCTCCAAGCAAATAATGCCGCCATTCAAGAAAGGCACTTTTCACAGCCAACAATTCTTTGTCTGCAATCGAATAATTGCATTCAGGAGGAGTTAACTTTCTGGAATAATAAGCCACAGGGTGCAGCTGGCCAGTATCCTTGTGACGTTGAGATAAAATACCACCGATTGCTACATCGGAGGCATCTGCTTCTACATAAAATGGTTCATCTGCTCTTGGATGTAACAGAATCGGAGCTTGCGTAAATGATCTTTTCAAAAACTGAAAGGCTTCTTCAGCTTCTCCATCCCAAATGAACTTAACTCCTTTTCTCAACAAACGTGTGATAGGACTTACTTTGTGAGAAAAATTCGAAATGAACCTTCGATAAAAATTTGAAAATCCAATGAAGCTCTGAATCTCTTTCACACTTTTTGGGGAGGGCCATTCTTGCACTGCCTTCACTTTGGAATTATCCATGCTCACAGCTTCTGGAGATAACACAAACCCCAGAAATTCCACCTTTTCGACATGGAACGCACACTTCTCCAGTTTCACAAAAAGATGGTTCTCAAGTAATCTGGTTAAAATCAATCTGACATGGGTAACATGCTCTTTTATGCTGTCAGAGAAGATCAAAATATCGTCAATATAAACGACAGCAATTCTGTCCAGAAATTCTCTAAGGACGTCGTTTACAAAATGTTGGAATGCCGCTGGAGCATTGCATAACCCGTATGGCATCACTCGATACTCAAACAAACCATAACGGGTTCGAAAGGCTGTCTTCCATTCGTCGCCTGAGGCTATACGAATCAAATGGTATGCCCCACGTAGATCCAGTTTGGTGTAGATTTTCGCATTCTTTACTTGGTCAAGCAAAACTGAAATTAATGGGAGAGGATATCGATTCTTTATAGTCACTTGATTCAAGGCTCTATAATCAATGCAGGTCCGAAGCTCTCCATTTTTCTTTGGGATGAAAAATAAAGGGGACGAGACTGGAGACTTTGAGGGGCGAATAAATCCATTCGCCAAAAATTTATCCAAGTAGCTCTTGAGATATTGATTTTCCGTTTCCGTCAATGCATAAATTCTACTGCAAGGCAAAACAGCCCCAGGATCTATGTCGATCTTACAGTCATAGGGACGGTGAGGGGGAAGTTTTTCCGCCTCTCTTTCATCAAACACAGGCGACAAATCCTTATATTCCACAGGGATCTCAGTTGTTTCTAAAGAGCAAATCAAGGCTGGACGACTAGCTAATTTCCTTGCTGGTGACTCTTCTAAAGACTTGTGCTGTTCGCAAAAACAATTCTCTTTACAAAAAGTTGAATCCATAGTAATTGTTCTCTTCTCCCAGTCGATACGAGGGTTATGTTCTGTTAGCCAAGGAAGACCCAGAATCAGCTGAAATTGAGGAGCATCAATCAGATTTAACGTTAATATTTCAGAATGGCCATTTAATCCTGTTAATTGAATCAATTCAGTTTCATGAGTTATTGGTCCTGAAGACAAGTTTGTACCATCTACGGCTCTGACAGCTTCCATAACCAATTTCTCCACAAATTTGATTCCAATTTGCCGGGCATATTTAATATCACAAAAGTTTCCGGTTGCCCCAGAGTCGATCATCACAGAGACCTCTCTCACTTCTTGATCACGAAATCTTGCTGTTAAAGATACCACTAAATGAGGAGTTGAAGACTGTAAGGTATTTACCACTTGCTGTACTTTTGGAGCTGACTTTAAATTCGCTTCCACCTGTGCAACTCCTTTTACAGGTGAAGCCGGTCTTTTCCCTGCTGTGTTGATTTTGGTTTCTTCGAGCAATCTTTGACGAAATGACCAGAGAGGCCGCAATAAAGACACAGGTTTCCAGATCTTCGTCTTTCCTTTTCTTCTTTAGATAAAGGGCCTCTTATTGATCCTATCTGCATTGGTTCTTCTGAAGATGCATTTTCTGTGGGCTTATTTACTTCTGACCTCATTCGATCAAAACGAGGTGGAAGCGGGCGAAAGTCTCTTCTTCTTTCGTGTCGGCGCTCACTCAATCGATGATCAATTTGCAGCACCAAGTCAATTAGTTCAGAGATTTCGGTTGGTCTTCTGGGAATCTGTGCCAAGGCGTCCTTCAGTTCATCTTTTAAACCCCTATAAAATATCGCTGCTCTCTTAGCGTCCGGCCACTTTGACTCCACAACCAATTTATTAAATTGGGCCAGATATGCTACCAAATCCCGATTGCCCTGCTTTAACTCCAGTAACTCATTATCTGTAGCTTGTGAGGCTGAACGCCGATCAAAAATTCGTAAAAATTCTCCTTTAAAGTCATTGAAATTGTATAGTATAGGGTCGTTTTGCGTGACTAAAGACATTGACCAGGCTGCTGCATCCCCATTCAAATACGACAGAATGAAAGCCACCTTTGATTGATCCTCCACAAAAATGACTGGCCGACACAAAAAATGTAGAGAGCATTGTGTCAAAAATATTTGCGCCTTCTGTGGGTCCCCACCAAATCTCTCGGGAGGCGCCAATGGAATAATTGGTGAGACTGCATGTATAACCTGGGTGGATATGTCTGTAGGGGATAAATTACTTGGCAAACTTTGTTGACTCTTAAGACCCGAACCAGAGGCCACCAATGCATCTAATCTTTGTCTCATTTGCAGCGATTCCTGACTAGATCTCCTAACTTCCTCTTTTAATGACTT
Organism: Triturus cristatus; assembly: GCF_964204655.1. Classification (NCBI taxonomy): domain Eukaryota; kingdom Metazoa; phylum Chordata; class Amphibia; order Caudata; family Salamandridae; genus Triturus; species Triturus cristatus. Next base: position 984,268,476 of record NC_140592.1, on the reverse strand, counting down.
ATTCTCTTCTAACGCACCATCTAGTTGTTTCTGCATTCCTTCCAAAATGGAAGCTAGGGTCGTCAAATCTACCCCATCCGCCATTCTGCTCAGGGGGAGATCTAATTTCCTCAATTAAGAGGAGGGCACTTCAATCTGTCAAACCGAGGTTGCGATCTCCCCAGGAACAGATGACAAGCCCCCTATTCCCTCTTTCCAAACCCAGTGACAGATGGAGAACAGCTGCCTCTGAATTTAGCCAGGGGGGAAAGGGGAAGTGGATGACAAACACAAGAGAGACTGCCTCAGGACACTGGTTCTTCTTGGTAAACTTTTAGTGGAAGAAACCTGAAATAAAACACATTTATTAAATTCTTCTTGCCTCAAAAACTATGTAGCTATCTTTATTATTGAATTCTCCTGCTGAGTATCTTACCCTTTTTACCAGAGACTTAGCCTCTCTCTATCTGTGTTTGCCTTTATTATTTGATCAGTCTTCAGAGCTTTAATGTCCTAAAGTAAGTACTCTAGCCAGAGTCTTTTCATGTGATGGAAAAGCCAAAACGTCAGGTTGTGAGACGTAGAGCCCAATTCTATTCTCAGACGCTACTTGTCTCAGTAATGTCTGCTGTTCGTATGGGCAACCAAGTTACTCAAATCTCAAAGTTGCTTTTAATGTCTATAGAAGATTGTCTTTAATATACCAGGATTCCAAACTTGAAGTATCTCAGCTGACTTTCAAAGAATAATTGAACCTGAACACGCTTACTTAAAAGGGGAGAAGGCTTCTCTTCACAGAAACTCTTCTCCAACTCGAACGTCTTCTCTCTCGGGAACTTTAAGGCTGACTGGATATCCGTTGACTGAAAACATGCACTGCAAGAACATCGAGAAAATGCACATAAAAATTCACTCTGAGCATACTAAGGAATAGTCACTGAATACTTCCCTCATAGGAAGATTTCTGGGGCCTCAAAACGTCAATTGAAAACTCTCTTCATGAAAAAGTCGGGCGCCTTCAAGACAAGCTACAGTTACGGAGTTTGAATTCAGTTGAAGTGCGCCGCGCGATTCCTGCGCAGGCGCATTGAAAACAGTGAAGCGTCTCGCGACTGAAACCACTAGACCGAGAACATTTCAGGAAGTCGAGAGGCTGATCTACTAAAAGGTGAAAGAAACGCTTAATCCATATAAAATGGATTTTAGAGAAGTCTTCCAAGTAGGGGCCAATCTCAGCCATCGTGGATACTTAACAGGACTCTGTCGAACTAAGCATGATTTTACATCCTTGGTAGATATAGTAGAGCAAAACCATGGCGTCTTGACACCGTCGCAGCCGTCAGGAGGCGGGGATCTTCGCGGGAAAAGACGTCGGGCCACTTATTTCGACAACTGGATCGATGAAGCGGGGTGCACCTTTCCTCGGAGATTTCACACGAAGTTCCTCACGATCGTCGGGCTTTGGACTGGTACCGTTGATGTCGCCCCACGTTGGGCGCCAACTGAAGGACTGGGTTATTTCTAAGACCCAGCGGTGCCAGGGAACAACACCTGAAACCTTCGTGGGTTACCTGTTCTGGCGTACCAAACACAGAGACACGGGACACTTCCAGCGACGTCAGAGATCAGCGTTTATTTACTGCAGGGATACAGAGGTCACAAGAAGTACACAACGTGTAGGTTCTCGGAGACTGCTTCAAATTCGTAGAAGTGGGTTGCTCCTTTTATACAAGTTTTTGCCATAGCACAGTATGGCGAACAAAGGTTACAACTCAGTTCCCACAATAAACTTCAAAAGGGTCGCGTTCATGTTTCAGGGTGCCGGAACATAATTACACCAGTCTTGCCGGTTCCCAACTGTAAAAACATATTTCCTCCACAATAAACACATTCCATCCCAACCATAAACACATTAAGAGGAAGGACAGAAAACAGCTGCAAGGAAAGGACAAGGATGGACAACAGGTTAGAAAAGAGTGTTAGGGGCAATAAGGAAACTTGATAGAAGGATCAAAGACCTCGTGTCTAATGTATGCGTGGCTGAAACAATAGACCGGAGCGGCAAGATGAGCCTCGAGCGGGGCCATCTGCCTTAGTCGTGTCATTTCCCTTATCGTAAAAGTCACCTCAAAGGAACACGTGTCCTTCGTGTAAGCTTGAGAGTTCCAGGGTCACGAAGCGGACAAGGCCCGTTCGCTGACTACCTGAGGGCAAGAAACAAAATGGATGCTGTATCTAAAATGGAACCCGAGGGTTCGGATGAACAAACCCAAAAACGAGACGAACCATACGTGGCTGCATAGCGAAACTTCGTACACCCACTATGCTCGTCATTTGCGGTTCGTAGATACCAAACTCATCCATATTCGTCACTACTCAAAAAGTGCCGTCCCGTCTCACACGGAACCTCACGTGTACGCACGGTGGGCACGCGGTGCGCTATGCGCACCGCGTGCCCACGTTACGCTAGATGGGCCATGTACGCACGATGCGCTTCGCGCACCGTGCGCACGTAGAGGACATATTATGCGCTTCCTTGTGATAGGTAATCTGTTGAAATTTTTTTGGGAAATGCTGTGCTCAAATAAGCCATGCACAAATGGTGGGCTTCAGCCACCATTTGCACACGGGGTGGAGAGAGTGTGGATTTTTTTTTTTATAATTTTTTACCGTACGCGTACGGTAAGCGTACGGTAAGCGTAATCGGCGAAATTTTCGAAAAATTAAAAATTACCGTTTTTTGCCTTGGGGGATCTTTGAAGACTCAACTAACATGGTTATGTGCATGGGCGCTGTCTAAACAGCCCCTTTATATGTTTTTGGCATTTGTTTATCAGCTCCCCCCTCAGAGTGCGAGAGAGAAAATGGCGGCCGCCGCTTCCTGGTTTCGACCGATTCGAATGTTTACTAAGATCTAAGGGCCAATCAGAATCGCGCTCGCGCACGCCACCGTACGCGTACGGTAAGCGTACCGTAAGCGCACCGTAAGCTGGCTCAGATATATATATTGATTTAAAGGCTATTTTCTCAGAATCTACTGAACAGATTTACACCAAACCTACAAAAGGCACTTCCTTGACCTGAGGACTACCTCTCTGCCAAATTTCTAGTAATTCTGTTCAGCCGTTCGGGCTGTAGCCCTGTCTAAAGGTCCTATGGAAAAATGCATGGGAAAAACGCGCTTTGGGACCCCCCTTTTATCTCAGCCCCCGCTTGACGAATCCCCCCGAGACTTTCAGGGTGGGAGCGGAGCGTAGCGCCCCACCTATTTTGAAAAATTCGCGAGGATTCGTCGACCGGCGCCAAAGTTATTCAAAATAGAATGTTGAGGTTTTCCTATGGAAACGTGGTCCTAACTATAACTACCTACTGGTGACGGCCAGTAGGTAATATATATATCTATATATATATTCACTTAAAAAACCATAGGTTTCACACATGTTATAGTTAGGTGGACATTTCACTCGTAAAAAACCAATGAAATTCCCCCGTTATAGTTAGTTCAGATAACTATAACTCGCGCGCCCGCAATCCACTGCTCATGATGTCACATATTACATCACTCATGACATGGTCAGTGGCATCACTCATGACATCACTGATGACATCATCCTTTTGATAGAGTGGCGGTCGCGCGAATTATAGTTATCTGAACTAACTATAACGGGGGAATTTCATTGGTTTTTTACGAGTGAAATGTCCACCTAACTACTGGATAAGAGCCACACTCCAGCTCAAGTGCCCAGCAGGACGACCAAAAACCTCTCACCCAACTCCTTAATCAGGCGAACAATATCACCTCCTCTCTCCCCAATGCAGCATATCACACCGTGATGGCAGTCGAAGCCGTTAGGGGGGGCTCCGGGTTTTTGCAGTTCATGCAACTTTTCCAAAAGTTTTGCTGGTCTTAACACGGTGCACCAAACCTAGAGGGTGTGCTGTTAGTCAGCGACCTGCTTGCTGACAATACATAAAACCAACGCCTCCTCCACCAGTAGCGACCGCCAGTAGAATATATATATATATATATATATATATTCACTGAAAAAACCATAGGTTTCAGGGGTGTTATAGTTAGCTGGACTTTTCACTTGTACAAAACCATTGAAATTCCCCCGTTATAGTTAGTTCAGCTAACTATAACTCGCGCGCCCGCAATGCACTGCTGATGACGTCACATATTACATCACTCATGACATGGTCAGTGACATCACTCATGACATCACTGATGACATCTCAAATGACATCACTGATGACATCACTGATGACATCATCCAGTGGATGTCTGTTTTTCTGAAAATTAAATATGTTTTATATATGTATATCTCAAGGTCGATGGAAGAATAAATGGGTATATAAGTGTCTAAATGGATGATTTGTTTTTGAAAAATTTATTGTGTAACTGACTGATTAAGTGTATCATAGTGAATACATGGCTTAGTGAGTAATGTTTAAATATGTAAATATCTGTATCAGTCTCTCACTTTGTGTATAAGTGGCTGCATGGGTTGGTGAGTAGCTACATGGGTGTCTATATAGGTTATTAGTTGGTTTTTTGAGTATCAGTCTGAGTGTCTGCATAGTTCGGTGGGGGGTATTACGTAGTGCATAGGTGCATGAATGAGTGACTCACTGTTTGTATGTGTTGAAGACAGCATGTGTGCAGGACTGTATGGGTGGATGAGTGTGTGTATGGGTGTGTTAGGGAGTGAATGACTGTCTCAATAGTGTCTTTATGAGTAACTACATATGTTTTAAACTAGTAGATGTGACTATTGGTGTATATAAGTGAGTATATGTGAGAGTGAGAGATTGAAAGAGTTCCTGTATGAATAAGTATGTGTTTCTATAAGTGATTGTTTAAAAGACTAAGTATGTGTAAGTTTCCATAGAAGTAAGTGTGGTGGTGTGTGTATAACTGTATATGCATGTAAATGTATGTTTGATTCTTTATTAGCATGAGTGACTATGTGTGTGAGTAACTCTATGGATGAGTGGCATTGTGTAACAGGATGTATAGGTGTATGAGAACATATGATGAGTGAGTACATGTATGAGTGGCTGTATAGGACTGTTGGTGAATGAGTTGATGTATATGTGGATCTTAGAATTACTGAAGAGGTTGTTGTAACTGGTATTGGTATGTCCATTGTTTTGAAATTTTTTGTCTCTATTTTTGAATGTGTGTATCAAAGGTTATATTAGGGTGAGAGGAGGTCTGCCACTCTATCACAAGGATGATGTCATCAGTGATGTCATCAGTGATGTCATTTGAGATGTCATCAGTGATTTCATGAGTGATGTCACTGACCATGTCATGAGTGATGTAATATGTGACGTCATCAGCAGTGCATTGCGGGCGCGCGAGTTATAGTTAGCTGAACTAACTATAACGGGGGAATTTCAATGGTTTTGTACAAGTGAAAAGTCCAGCTAACTATAACACCCCTGAAACCTATGGTTTTTTCAGTGAATTTCTGAGGTTTTTTAAATGCTAATTCCTAACTATAACGTGCCTGAAACCTATGGATTTTTCTGTGAATTTCAAAGGTTTTTTAAATGCTAATTTCTAACTATGCCTACAGAGATAGGACATGTGAAGAAAGAAGAAAAATGCACAGAAAGAAAAAAAAGAAGTGCAGAAAGAAGCAACAGATGTCCTCAAAGACGAAGAAAAGTGCAGGAAGAAGGATAACGTGCAGAAAGAACAAACAGAAGAGCAGAAAGAATCCTTGTTGCAAAATCATCCTGTACCCTCAACTTTTTCAGACGGATACTGGTGGTAACTGAGTCTGACTAACCAGTCCTAGAGCCAGTGCTATGTTAAAAGACACTTAGAATACAGTGAAAACACCTACATACACTAGGGAACATTATGCGTTGGGGTCCCCCTGTGATTAGCATGACCTCCTCTGTAAGCCCCTAGTATATAATAGGGCAGAGGGATTAAAACTACCTCTTAAAACAGGCCACAGGGCGTTTTTGCACACGTTAGCTCAGGCCCCGTCCCCTCCCTTCACCACTGTGTAAACACGCCCTGTGTCCGTTTTTAGTTGGGAGATTAAGTTTGTTTGAATCCTGAGGGTCCCTAGGGTCCAACTAGCCCACTAGGTACCTCAAGTAAGTGCCACAGAGCTGCGTTGCAGAGAGGTGTAAAAAGTGGCACAGCCTGGACCACCTCTCTGCAATGCAGCTCAGTGGCGCTTACTGGAAGCACTTGGTGGGCTAGTTAGCCCCCAGGGGCCCTCAGTAATGAAGGGAAATTATATCCCCAATTTAAAACGTGCCATAGTGCGTGTTTGCACACGTCACCTCAGGCCCCGTACCCTCCCTTCACCACTGTGTAAACGCGCCCTGTAGCTGTTCTAAGTTGAGAGATTAAGTCCCCTTGAATCCTAAGGGTCCCTAGGGTCAAAGTAGACCACTAGGTACCTCCAGTAAGCGCCACAGAGCTGCGTTGCAGAGAGGTGTAAAAAGGGGCTTGGCCTCATAACACCTGTCTGCAGCGCAGCTCCCTGGCGCATACTGGAGATGCCTGTTGGGCTAGTTGGCCCTCAGGGACCCTCAGTATTGAAGAGGAATTAATTCCCCAACTTACAACTCGCCAGGGGGCGCGTTTGCAGAGTGCTGCAAGGAGGGGGCGTGGCCTCCGGCACGATGCCAGTCTTTTATTTATTTACATTTTTTAAGAAGGGGGGCTGTGTGGTTCCCCTTCTTATTCTAATTTATTGGCCCTGATGATACCATCCCGCAGGGCCTGTCTCTACCCTCCCTACAGGTCCCTACCCTCCCTACAGATATTCCGAAGTGCCCTTAAAACTCGCCTCTTCTTGCAAGCCTATGTGTAAGGTTACCCATTCTTTTTATCTCTGTTTTGTTAGGCGCCTTGATACCTGCGGGATATTGTCTCGCGCTATATAAATGCTCTATCATCATCATCATCGTCTCCTAATTATATTTTTTTGACCCCAATCCCCAGGGCCGGCCACTGTTTTTTATTATTTTTAAAAAATATATATTTATAGACACACCTAGGACATGCTGGACAAACCGTACGTACCTATCACCATGACGATTTGAGTATATTCATTAAAAGGCGACTATGCATATAATGAATCCACGTGGAATGTATTTACACCACTAGTGAAGCTCTGACATGTCTGACGCCCTACCGTGCCTAATCACGGTAGACACCCTTGTCGTTTATTTATACAAACATGGGTAGCTATTGACGGGCACATTTAATACACATGCACACCAAGCCATTCAAAGAGGATTCGACAAAAATTCGACCAAAACTATGTAAGAAACCCCCCTCACGGTTAATAAAACACACATCCACTGCCGGATGAGTAATACTTTTTATTTTACTCCCTGGAAAGGGGACGAACATCACTTGAGAGTCACAGCACGCTCCTGGCAGAGCCCAATGCTGTGTTACACTCACCATTGCCTGCCGAGTGCCACACACCTCTGTGTTGTATTCCACCAGCTAGTGCATATGCTATGACACTCTCTAGCCCATATGCACTGTAACACCACCCCGTGAATATGTCATGCCACACTTGTCTTCGCACGGGTTATATTGCCCCATCTAACGTGCCTTCCTCGATGCCTATGTTATAACGCACAGTGCTATGCCATACATATTACAATCTGGGATCCATATCTTTGTCACAGTGCATATGCAACGTTACACTCACCATTGCAAAAACAACAATTGATGGACAGAATGCAGAACAATGTCATACATTCACCCCAGTACAGAGATCTGGGCCTAAATCGATCGTTTTTTTGCTCACCATGCCATTCCAGTTTGAACCCAGCCATATGCAAATCAGTCTTGACCCTGTGCCCCATGGGAACAGTCCAGCCCGAACTGCCAAGCCAGGTCCTCCCTGGACTGGAAACAAGCATCCTAGGACCGGTTTCGGGCTTTCAGCCCTCGTCAGCCAGGATAGCTTGATTCCAGTGGCATGGAGAGCAAGGGACTCACGTCTGAGCATACCCTTTCCACTCGGGGTGACAAATGCAAAAACAACAATTGATGGACAGAATGCAGAACAATGTCATACATTCACCCCAGTACAGAGATCTGGGCCTAAATCCATCGTTTTTTTGCTCACCATGCCAATCCAGTTTGAACCCAGCCATATGCAAATCAGTCTTGACCCTGTGCCCCATGGGAACAGTCCAGCCCGAACTGCCAAGCCAGGTCCTCCCTGGACTGGAAACAAGCATCCTAGGACCGGTTTCGGGCTTTCAGCCCTCGTCAGCCAGGATAGCTTGATTCCAGTGGCATGGAGAGCAAGGGACTCACGTCTGAGCATACCCTTTCCACTCGGGGTGACAAATGCAAAAACAACAATTGATGGACAGAATGCAGAACAATGTCATACATTCACCCCAGTACAGAGATCTGGGCCTAAATCCATCATTTTTTTGCTCACCATGCCAATCCAGTTTGAACCCAGCCATATGCAAATCAGTCTTGACCCTGTGCCCCATGGGAACAGTCCAGCCCGAACTGCCAAGCCAGGTCCTCCCTGGACTGGAAACAAGCATCCTAGGACCGGTTTCGGGCTTTCAGCCCTCGTCAGCCAGGATAGCTTGATTCCAGTGGCATGGAGAGCAAGGGACTCACGTCTGAGCATACCCTTTCCACTCGGGGTGACAAATGCAAAAACAACAATTGATGGACAGAATGCAGAACAATGTCATACATTCACCCCAGTACAGAGATCTGGGCCTAAATCCATCGTTTTTTTGCTCACCATGCCATTCCAGTTTGAACCCAGCCATATGCAAATCAGTCTTGACCCTGTGCCCCATGGGAACAGTCCAGCCCGAACTGCCAAGCCAGGTCCTCCCTGGACTGGAAACAAGCATCCTAGGACCGGTTTCGGGCTTTCAGCCCTCGTCAGCCAGGATAGCTTGATTCCAGTGGCATGGAGAGCAAGGGACTCACGTCTGAGCATACCCTTTCCACTCGGGGTGACAAATGCAAAAACAACAATTGATGGACAGAATGCAGAACGGGCTGGACTGTTCCCATGAGGCACAGGGTCAAGACTGATTTGCATATGGCCATGTCTGAACTGGGGTGGCGTAGTGGGCAAAAGAACGATGGATTTAACCCAGATCTCTTGACTGGGGGAGAATGTCTGCATTGTCAGCATTCCGTCCATCATTTGTTTGTTGTAACGCTTTTCGCCCTAAGTGGGATGGGTATTCCCAGACGTGGGACCCGTGCTCACTACGCCACTGGAGTCAAGCTATCCTGGCTGATGACGGCTGATAGCCAGAAACCGGTCCTAGGATGCTTGATTCCGGTCCAGGAAAGACATGGCTTGGCAGTTCGGGCTGGACTGTTCCCATGAGGCACAGGGTCAAGACTGATTTGCATATGGCCATGTCTGAACTGGGGTGGCGTAGTGGGCAAAAGAACGATGGATTTAACCCAGATCTCTTGACTGGGGGAGAATGTCTGCATTGTCAGCATTCCGTCCATCATTTGTTTGTTGTAACGCTTTTCGCCCTAAGTGGGATGGGTATTCCCAGACGTGGGACCCGTGCTCACTACGCCACTGGAGTCAAGCTATCCTGGCTGATGACGGCTGATAGCCAGAAACCGGTCCTAGGATGCTTGATTCCGGTCCAGGGAAGACATGGCTTGGCAGTTCGGGCTGGACTGTTCCCATGAGGCACAGGGTCAAGACTGATTTGCATATGGCCATGTCTGAACTGGGGTGGCGTAGTGGGCAAAAGAACGATGGATTTAACCCAGATCTCTTGACTGGGGGAGAATGTCTGCATTGTCAGCATTCCGTCCATCATTTGTTTGTTGTAACGCTTTTCGCCCTAAGTGGGATGGGTATTCCCAGACGTGGGACCCGTGCTCACTACGCCACTGGAGTCAAGCTATCCTGGCTGATGACGGCTGATAGCCAGAAACCGGTCCTAGGATGCTTGATTCCGGTCCAGGGAAGACATGGCTTGGCAGTTCGGGCTGGACTGTTCCCATGAGGCACAGGGTCAAGACTGATTTGCATATGGCCATGTCTGAACTGGGGTGGCGTAGTGGGCAAAAGAACGATGGATTTAACCCAGATCTCTTGACTGGGGGAGAATGTCTGCATTGTCAGCATTCCGTCCATCATTTGTTTGTTGTAACGCTTTTCGCCCTAAGTGGGATGGGTATTCCCAGACGTGGGACCCGTGCTCACTACGCCACTGGAGTCAAGCTATCCTGGCTGATGACGGCTGATAGCCAGAAACCGGTCCTAGGATGCTTGATTCCGGTCCAGGGAAGACATGGCTTGGCAGTTCGGGCTGGACTGTTCCCATGAGGCACAGGGTCAAGACTGATTTGCATATGGCCATGTCTGAACTGGGGTGGCGTAGTGGGCAAAAGAACGATGGATTTAACCCAGATCTCTTGACTGGGGGAGAATGTCTGCATTGTCAGCATTCCGTCCATCATTTGTTTGTTGTAATGCTTTTCGCCCTAAGTGGGATGGGTATTCCCAGATGTGGGACCCGTGCTCACTACGCCACTGGAGTCAAGCTATCCTGGCTGATGACGGCTGATAGCCAGAAACCGGTCCTAGGATGCTTGATTCCGGTCCAGGGAAGACATGGCTTGGCAGTTCGGGCTGGACTGTTCCCATGAGGCACAGGGCCAAGACTGATTTGCATATGGCCATGTCTGAACTGGGGTGGCGTAGTGGGCAAAAGAATGATGGATTTAACCCAGATCTCTTGACTGGGGGAGAATGTCTGCATTGTCAGCATTCCGTCCATCATTTGTTTGTTGTAACGCTTTTCGCCCTAAGTGGGATGGGTATTCCCAGATGTGGGACCCGTGCTCACTATGCCACTGGAGTCAAGCTATCCTGGCTGATGACGGCTGATAGCCAGAAACCGGTCCTAGGATGCTTGATTCCGGTCCAGGGAAGACATGGCTTGGCAGTTCGGGCTGGACTGTTCCCATGAGGCACAGGGTCAAGACTGATTTGCATATGGCCATGTCTGAACTGGGGTGGCGTAGTGGGCAAAAGAACGATGGATTTAACCCAGATCTCTTGACTGGGGGAGAATGTCTGCATTGTCAGCATTCCGTCCATCATTTGTTTGTTGTAACGCTTTTCGCCCTAAGTGGGATGGGTATTCCCAGACGTGGGACCCGTGCTCACTACGCCACTGGAGTCAAGCTATCCTGGCTGATGACGGCTGATAGCCAGAAACCGGTCCTAGGATGCTTGATTCCGGTCCAGGGAAGACATGGCTTGGCAGTTCGGGCTGGACTGTTCCCATGAGGCATAGGGTCAAGACTGATTTGCATATGGCCATGTCTGAACTGGGGTGGCGTAGTGGGCAAAAGAACGATGGATTTAACCCAGATCTCTTGACTGGGGGAGAATGTCTGCATTGTCAGCATTCCGTCCATCATTTGTTTGTTGTAACGCTTTTCGCCCTAAGTGGGATGGGTATTCCCAGACGTGGGACCCGTGCTCACTACGCCACTGGAGTCAAGCTATCCTGGCTGATGACGGCTGATAGCCAGAAACCGGTCCTAGGATGCTTGATTCCGGTCCAGGGAAGACATGGCTTGGCAGTTCGGGCTGGACTGTTCCCATGAGGCACAGGGTCAAGACTGATTTGCATATGGCCATGTCTGAACTGGGGTGGCGTAGTGGGCAAAAGAACGATGGATTTAACCCAGATCTCTTGACTGGGGGAGAATGTCTGCATTGTCAGCATTCCGTCCATCATTTGTTTGTTGTAACGCTTTTCGCCCTAAGTGGGATGGGTATTCCCAGACGTGGGACCCGTGCTCACTACGCCACTGGAGTCAAGCTATCCTGATTGATGACGGCTGATAGCCAGAAACCGGTCCTAGGATGCTTGATTCCGGTCCAGGGAAGACATGGCTTGGCAGTTCGGGCTGGACTGTTCCCATGAGGCACAGGGTCAAGACTGATTTGCATATGGCCATGTCTGAACTGGGGTGGCGTAGTGGGCAAAAGAACGATGGATTTAACCCAGATCTCTTGACTGGGGGAGAATGTCTGCATTGTCAGCATTCCGTCCATCATTTGTTTGTTGTAACGCTTTTCGCCCTAAGTGGGATGGGTATTCCCAGACGTGGGACCCGTGCTCACTACGCCACTGGAGTCAAGCTATCCTGGCTGATGACGGCTGATAGCCAGAAACCGGTCCTAGGATGCTTGATTCCGGTCCAGGGAAGACATGGCTTGGCAGTTCGGGCTGGACTGTTCCCATGAGGCACAGGGTCAAGACTGATTTGCATTTGGCCATGTCTGAACTGGGGTGGCGTAGTGGGCAAAAGAACGATGGATTTAACCCAGATCTCTTGACTGGGGGAGAATGACTGCATTGTCAGCATTCCGTCCATCATTTGTTTGTTGTAACGCTTTTCGCCCTAAGTGGGATGGGTATTCCCAGACGTGGGACCCGTGCTCACTACGCCACTGGAGTCAAGCTATCCTGGCTGATGACGGCTGATAGCCAGAAACCGGTCCTAGGATGCTTGATTCCGGTCCAGGGAAGACATGGCTTGGCAGTTCGGGCTGGACTGTTCCCATGAGGCACAGGGTCAAGACTGATTTGCATATGGCCATGTCTGAACTGGGGTGGCGTAGTGGGCAAAAGAACGATGGATTTAACCCAGATCTCTTGACTGGGGGAGAATGTCTGCATTGTCAGCATTCCGTCCATCATTTGTTTGTTGTAACGCTTTTCGCCCTAAGTGGGATGGGTATTCCCAGACGTGGGACCCGTGCTCACTACGCCACTGGAGTCAAGCTATCCTGGCTGATGACGGCTGATAGCCAGAAACCGGTCCTAGGATGCTTGATTCCGGTCCAGGGAAGACATGGCTTGGCAGTTCGGGCTGGACTGTTCCCATGAGGCACAGGGTCAAGACTGATTTGCATATGGCCATGTCTGAACTGGGGTGGCGTAGTGGGCAAAAGAACGATGGATTTAACCCAGATCTCTTGACTGGGGGAGAATGTCTGCATTGTCAGCATTCCGTCCATCATTTGTTTGTTGTAACGCTTTTCGCCCTAAGTGGGATGGGTATTCCCAGACGTGGGACCCGTGCTCACTACGCCACTGGAGTCAAGCTATCCTGGCTGATGACGGCTGATAGCCAGAAACCAGTCCTAGGATGCTTGATTCCGGTCCAGGGAAGACATGGCTTGGCAGTTCGGGCTGGACTGTTCCCATGAGGCACAGGGTCAAGACTGATTTGCATATGGCCATGTCTGAACTGGGGTGGCGTAGTGGGCAAAAGAACGATGGATTTAACCCAGATCTCTTGACTGGGGGAGAATGTCTGCATTGTCAGCATTCCGTCCATCATTTGTTTGTTGTAACGCTTTTCGCCCTAAGTGGGATGGGTATTCCCAGACGTGGGACCCGTGCTCACTACGCCACTGGAGTCAAGCTATCCTGGCTGATGACGGCTGATAGCCAGAAACCGGTCCTAGGATGCTTGATTCCGGTCCAGGGAAGACATGGCTTGGCAGTTCGGGCTGGACTGTTCCCATGAGGCACAGGGTCAAGACTGATTTGCATATGGCCATGTCTGAACTGGGGTGGCGTAGTGGGCAAAAGAACGATGGATTTAACCCAGATCTCTTGACTGGGGGAGAATGTCTGCATTGTCAGCATTCCGTCCATCATTTGTTTGTTGTAACGCTTTTCGCCCTAAGTGGGATGGGTATTCCCAGACGTGGGACCCGTGCTCACTACGCCACTGGAGTCAAGCTATCCTGGCTGATGACGGCTGATAGCCAGAAACCGGTCCTAGGATGCTTGATTCCGGTCCAGGGAAGACATGGCTTGGCAGTTCGGGCTGGACTGTTCCCATGAGGCACAGGGTCAAGACTGATTTGCATATGGCCATGTCTGAACTGGGGTGGCGTAGTGGGCAAAAGAACGATGGATTTAACCCAGATCTCTTGACTGGGGGAGAATGTCTGCATTGTCAGCATTCCGTCCATCATTTGTTTGTTGTAACGCTTTTCGCCCTAAGTGGGATGGGTATTCCCAGACGTGGGACCCGTGCTCACTACGCCACTGGAGTCAAGCTATCCTGGCTGATGACGGCTGATAGCCAGAAACCGGTCCTAGGATGCTTGATTCCGGTCCAGGGAAGACATGGCTTGGCAGTTCGGGCTGGACTGTTCCCATGAGGCACAGGGTCAAGACTGATTTGCATATGGCCATGTCTGAACTGGGGTGGCGTAGTGGGCAAAAGAACGATGGATTTAACCCAGATCTCTTGACTGGGGGAGAATGTCTGCATTGTCAGCATTCCGTCCATCATTTGTTTGTTGTAACGCTTTTCGCCCTAAGTGGGATGGGTATTCCCAGACGTGGGACCCGTGCTCACTACGCCACTGGAGTGAAGCTATCCTGGCTGATGACGGCTGATAGCCAGAAACCGGTCCTAGGATGCTTGATTCCGGTCCAGGGAAGACATGGCTTGGCAGTTCGGGCTGGACTGTTCCCATGAGGCACAGGGTCAAGACTGATTTGCATATGGCCATGTCTGAACTGGGGTGGCGTAGTGGGCAAAAGAACGATGGATTTAACCCAGATCTCTTGACTGGGGGAGAATGTCTGCATTGTCAGCATTCCGTCCATCATTTGTTTGTTGTAACGCTTTTCGCCCTAAGTGGGATGGGTATTCCCAGACGTGGGACCCGTGCTCACTACGCCACTGGAGTCAAGCTATCCTGGCTGATGACGGCTGATAGCCAGAAACCGGTCCTAGGATGCTTGATTCCGGTCCAGGGAAGACATGGCTTGGCAGTTCGGGCTGGACTGTTCCCATGAGGCACAGGGTCAAGACTGATTTGCATATGGCCATGTCTGAACTGGGGTGGCGTAGTGGGCAAAAGAACGATGGATTTAACCCAGATCTCTTGACTGGGGGAGAATGTCTGCATTGTCAGCATTCCGTCCATCATTTGTTTGTTGTAACGCTTTTCGCCCTAAGTGGGATGGGTATTCCCAGACGTGGGACCCGTGCTCACTACGCCACTGGAGTCAAGCTATCCTGACTGATGACGGCTGATAGCCAGAAACCGGTCCTAGGATGCTTGATTCCGGTCCAGGGAAGACATGGCTTGGCAGTTCGGGCTGGACTGTTCCCATGAGGCACAGGGTCAAGACTGATTTGCATATGGCCATATCTGAACTGGGGTGGCGTAGTGGGCAAAAGAACGATGGATTTAACCCAGATCTCTTGACTGGGGGAGAATGTCTGCATTGTCAGCATTCCGTCCATCATTTGTTTGTTGTAACGCTTTTCGCCCTAAGTGGGATGGGTATTCCCAGACGTGGGACCCGTGCTCACTACGCCACTGGAGTCAAGCTATCCTGGCTGATGACGGCTGATAGCCAGAAACCTGTCCTAGGATGCTTGATTCCGGTCCAGGGAAGACATGGCTTGGCAGTTCGGGCTGGACTGTTCCCATGAGGCACAGGGTCAAGACTGATTTGCATTTGGCCATGTCTGAACTGGGGTGGCGTAGTGGGCAAAAGAACGATGGATTTAACCCAGATCTCTTGACTGGGGGAGAATGACTGCATTGTCAGCATTCCGTCCATCATTTGTTTGTTGTAACGCTTTTCGCCCTAAGTGGGATGGGTATTCCCAGACGTGGGACCCGTGCTCACTACGCCACTGGAGTAAAGCTATCCTGGCTGATGACGGCTGATAGCCAGAAACCGGTCCTAGGATGCTTGATTCCGGTCCAGGGAAGACATGGCTTGGCAGTTCGGGCTGGACTGTTCCCATGAGGCACAGGGTCAAGACTGATTTGCATATGGCCATGTCTGAACTGGGGTGGCGTAGTGGGCAAAAGAACGATGGATTTAACCCAGATCTCTTGACTGGGGGAGAATGTCTGCATTGTCAGCATTCCGTCCATCATTTGTTTGTTGTAACGCTTTTCGCCCTAAGTGGGATGGGTATTCCCAGACGTGGGACCCGTGCTCACTACGCCACTGGAGTCAAGCTATCCTGGCTGATGACGGCTGATAGCCAGAAACCGGTCCTAGGATGCTTGATTCCGGTCCAGGGAAGACATGGCTTGGCAGTTCGGGCTGGACTGTTCCCATGAGGCACAGGGTCAAGACTGATTTGCATATGGCCATGTCTGAACTGGGGTGGCGTAGTGGGCAAAAGAACGATGGATTTAACCCAGATCTCTTGACTGGGGGAGAATGTCTGCATTGTCAGCATTCCGTCCATCATTTGTTTGTTGTAACGTTACACTCACCAGCACATATTTTATATTACAACTTTAGAGACTAGTTAGGTTACACAACACTGCCCTGTGCATATTACACTCCAAGGCGCACATCGCATAGCACGCGCTAGTGCCTGTGCTATCTCGCGCTCTCCAATGAATCTGTCATTGCGCACAATGTATTGCATATTATATTTCACGCCCGGTTCATCTTATATCACACTTTTTGGTGCATAGTTTATACCATACACTATATCTAGTTTTCATTTTCAATCGTGCTCTCAGGACTATGTTCTATATAACACTGTGTTCACCTACCCTTTTCACGGGCATTACATTTTGCAATAGGGGGTGGAGGGTCAGGGGGTGTTTCTGCCAAGTGAGCCCGGAGTCACAGTCACAAACGTCCTCTTCTTCCTGAATAAAAGTGAGATTATGCTGCATACTTGTTCATATTTTAAGTAGTTTGCACAGACACACGTTTTAAAAACAATAAAGTTCCTAATACCCGCCTTCTCTGAACAGTTAGCTTGCTGCCCCATCCCCCTCCTCCCTATCCTCTGTTGTGTGAATCCATGGACTAGCCTCCTCCCTCCTGCCATGCATGGTCTGATGTTCTGCCACTGCCCTCAATTTAGTATGATGTACCAGTCCCCTCCTCCTGCCCTCCATTGCCCAATTCTATGCCACATCATTGACCTCCTGCTTAAACTCTGTGCTTAGCTTGCTGCCCCTATTCTCCTTCCCCCTGCCCTCTGATGTCTTTGTGCATGCCCCTGCTCCATCCTTTTTGCCCACCATGTTCCATGGACCTGCCACTCCTTTCTACTCTGAGTGTTCTGTTGAGCTGCCACTCCCCTCCCACCTGCCTAGCATTGTCAGATGACTGTAACCTGTCCCTGCCACCTCCACCCTGCCTGTCCACATGCCATGCCCCTATCCTCTTCCTCCTGTCCTACATGGTCCATTGTACTGCCACACCCTTCTGCCCTCCCTGGTCTGTTGTGCTGCAACTGCTCCTCCTGCCTGCCCCGTGCGGTCTGTTGTGAGGCCCCTTCCCCTGAACTTTCTTGTCTGTGCACAGGTCCTGACCCTCCCTTCTATCCTCCATCGTCCTTTGTGCATGCCCCTGCACCCTCCTTCTTGCCCATCATAGCCATTGTGCTGCCACTAACCCTCCCACTTGCCATGCATGGTCTTCTGTGCTGCCATGGCCCCTCCCACCTTCCCTGTGTGGTCAGTTAGCTGCCCCTGACCCCCTCCCACCTTCCCTCCATGGTCTGTGTGTATGCCATCACAGTCTCACTGTTGCTCTTCATGCTATGTCTTGCTTCTAGTGCCCATCCTGCCTGACCTCAATGGCTATCTTGCTGCTCCTGCCCCCTTGCCCCCAGCCCTCTGTTTACATGTGC
This sequence comes from Triturus cristatus, assembly GCF_964204655.1. Taxonomy (NCBI): domain Eukaryota; kingdom Metazoa; phylum Chordata; class Amphibia; order Caudata; family Salamandridae; genus Triturus; species Triturus cristatus. The sequence continues at coordinate 984,250,793 of NC_140592.1, read as the reverse complement.
AGACCCCTACTCCCTCCCTCCTGGCTTGTCTGTTCCATTTTAATGCCCCTGATCCGTCTCTCCTGCCCTTTATGGTCTGTTATGCTGCAGCTTTCTCTCCTGTCTGTCCATTATGGTCAGCTAGCTACCATTGCCTCTTGCCCCTCTGTTCTCTGTTGTCCATGTGCATGGTCCTGTCTCCTCCCCATTGCTTTCTATGGAGTGTTGTGCTGCACTCCCGTCCCGCATGCTCTGTGTGGTGTATTGTGCTGCTGCAAACCCTGATGCCTGCCCTGCAGGGTCAGTTTGGTGCACCTCTCCATGTCCCTCCTGTCCTCTGTTATCCAAGTCCATGTCCCTACCCCATTTCCTTCCATGATCCAATGTACCATACTTGCGAACATTTTGAACTTGGTAAGAGGGAGATTTTTAAAAAAAACTGGGGTATTGATTTTCCCCTTTGAGTTACATTGAAAAAGAGGAGATTGTAGACAGGAGACAGATCAAATAAAGCCCATTTGAGCTTAAAAACATAGGACGTTTCCTGGCTGAATCGGGTCTGTTGGCATGTATGGTTGTACTACCATTGCCTCTTCCTTCTGCCCACAATGGTCTATTACATTGCCACAGCCTCTCTTGCAAGTCCTGTATTGTTGGTTTGTTGCCCCTGCCCCCCTTTCCACTGCCCTCCATAGTCTGTTGTGCTGCCACGGCCCTTCCTGCCTGCTCAGTGTGGTTAAATTGTTGCCTTTGCACCCTCCTACCTGCCTTCAATTTTCAGAGTCCGTGCCCCTGGCCTCTGCCTCTCAACAGTATCCTAATGAACAACTAGATTGCTAACATTCTATATTTATTACAAAAGTGTGGAACGCCTGACGTCATCTTGATGTAATCAAAACTGTAATACCTAGAGCATTTCCTTTAGAAATTACATATATGAGAGGGTCTTATTGGCATCAAAATTATGGTTAGTGCTCTAAAAGACTAAAATAAGGACATATTTTCTGAGTTTTCAAATAGCGACAAAGCACTTTTAAATTATTTGTTATCTTTATGTTTTTTTATCCAGTTGACCACTTGATTAAATGTTGCACTTAGGGGAGAGGATGTGGTGTTACTTCCAGAACTGCAGACTTTGCAACTGGGGAACCAGGTTGGAGTTTCTGCTTCAGCTCGACATTCTGTGATTCTGGTCGAATCACTTAGTCTCCCCATGTCTACAACCAAAATTAATTTGTTCTTGTGTGATGTAACCAATGCTCATGTAAAGCACACCAATACCTGACAAGTCTGCATTATATAACACTGCAAAAACACAAAATAATAAGTGTTTTGCACACTTCTGTCATTGGGCTATATTTGGGCTACATCTGGGTGATTTTGGGCTACATTTGGGCTCTTTTGTCTCCGGTGGCCATCTTGGGAGATTTATTTGTTATGAAGTTTCCTAATTTCCTCATGTACTGCAGTCTCCTTAGTAGGAAATGCTTTCAGTTTTTTACATTGATTCCATCATGAAGGTATTCAGATATGTCACGCATTTGCCATCAATTCTGAAAGTTAGGACTCTAGTTGCTCATTAGATCACTGTAGTAAAACTACTGTCCACCATGGAAGTCTGCTCCTGGTATTAAAAGTGCATGTTTCAGTCTGCATGTCAGAAATTTTTAATGAAATAGAAGAGGATTTGAGAAGTCACTCAAAATGTGCCCTCATTTTCTTTCTTCAGCATTAATCATAATTTCTATGGCAAAATGAACCCCCTCATTGTGTTCCTTTTTAAATTAAATGTTTTAAGTGTTACCAGTTTATTCCAATCAAGATGGCTTCAGGTGTGCCATACTTTTGTCATAATGAAGACAGTAAGCGCTCTAGTTGTTTTTAAGAACACTCTGGGACATTCTGTCATTGGGCTATACTTGGGCTACATCTGGATGATATTTGGGCTACATTTGGGCTCTTTTGTCTCTGGTGGCCATCTTGGGAGACTTATTTGTTATGAAGTTTCATAATTTCCTCATTTACTGCAGTCTCCTCAGTAGGAAATACTTTCAGTTTTTTACTTTGATTCCATCAAGAAGGCATTCAGATGTGTCACACATTAGCCATAAATTCAGAATGTTAGCTCTCTTTTTGATCATTAGATCACTGTAGTAAAGCTACTGCTCACCAGGGAAAACTGCTGCTGGTATTGAAAGTGCATGTTTCAGTCTGCATGTCAGAATTTTTTAATGAAATAAAAGAGGATTTCAGAAGTCAAAATGTGCCCTATTTTTCCTTTCTGCAACACTAATCATACTTGTTATGGAAAAATGAACCCCCTCATTAACGTGTGTGAAACCTATGGTTTTTTCACTGAATTTCTAAGGTTTTTTAAATGCTAATTCCTAACTATAACGTGTGTGAAACCCATGGTTTTTTCAGTGAATTTGCAAGGTTTTTTAAATGCTAATTTTTTTTTTCTTCTATTTTTTTTAACATATTTTTATTTTAATTTTCTTACCTTTTATAAAGACTATGGTTAAATTTTCAAAATTCTTTAATATGTTTTTTTAAAATATTTTTTTAATATATTTTTTAAAATAAACATGTAAAATTTATTTGCAGTACATTTTTTCTATTTTTTTAATTATTTTTTTAGTACGCGTACCGTAAGCTTACGGTAAGCGTACGGTTTACGCAACGCCCGTAATTTTTCTACGCTGCTTGCGTATAGTTACGCAATTTGCGTAGCCGCGCGTACTCCGCGTGGGACGCGTGCGCGCGTACGCTACACGCGCACGTTACGCGGAAGTGTCGGGTAGTGACTGTTATGCACATGCGCGCAAGCGCGTGTCTTTTTTACGCGCATGCGCACTTTTGCCGTAAGCGTACCGTAAGCGTACCGTAAGCGTACGGTAGGTCATGTGATCATGATACACAACTTTTGATTGGTTGAAACTACTTTCAGTTCTAGAACTCTCCTACACCACACCCATTCCTCTCATTTCTGCTTGTGATCCCTTAGGAGAAGGAGCTGGGTTGTCTTTGTGATACGATGGCAGAACAGCAGAGCTCTTCTGAGAGTGAGGCTAGCACTAGCAGCACTACCTTGAGGCAGAGAGCGAGGAAACAAAAGCCCTCTTATGTATGGGATTATTTTACTTTTCCTGAAGGCCAGCAAAAGGTAAATGCACCCTTAGTAACTTGTAGGCTGTGTCAGCGTGTACTTTCAAGAGGTAATCCTGACAGGAAGTATTCCTTTGGGAATCATACCATGAAGAGACACCTCAAGGATGTACACAGAAGGACACATGCTCATCTTTTTGGAGGTAACTCTTCAGAAAGTCAACCAAGTACATCCACAGCAGCTCAGCCTGGACCATCATCTGCAGGGCTGACTCCTTCTTCTGCAGGTCAGGTGAGCCCTTCATCTGTGGGGGGAGCATCTCCTTTTGCTGGCCCTCTGGAAATTAACCCTCGATTTCGGAGGGTTGATATTCGATGCGCCTCTTGTCATGATCTAATTTGTCATAGGGAGACCAGTGTTTCCCTAGTGAACAACAAAATAGATCAGCACACTTGTCGCTTTGACTAATTTTCCCATTCTTTCTTTCCTCTGTCCCTGCATGAACACAACGGCTCTTTTAAGAGCCAACCTTATCTTTCATCTTTTTTTTACATATGTTTTTAAAAACTTTTTTTTTTTTTTTTACGCGTAATTTCTTTTTTTTTTTTTTTTTAAAACACTTAAAATCAATTATCACATTACAAGGTCCTTGAGAGACTACAATTATTATTATTGACTTACCATACCCACTCAAAAAAATATTTATTCATTTGTTTTAAAAAAAAATTGCTTTAAAAATGGTTCTAGTTTTCGAAATTTTTCTATATCAATCTGAAAAAAAAGAAAAAAGTATTAATATTTTTAAAACATTTTATAATACAGTACACATATTTACATATTTTTCAAAAAATATTTTTGCCTTATTTTTGCTGGGTGGCTGCCTACATTCCAGCAAGGGCAACCAGCCTTAGTGATGCTGAATGTATTTGCATTACAGACTGAAACCTGAAAACCCCACTCGCTTGTAAATACTGTGCATGATTATACATGGCAAGCAGCTGGGTGTGTGCTAAGAGTCTGCTTCTGCACCAAAAAATCGCTCCCCCTTTTTCCTACTAATGCAACTGTGAAATCACCAGAGCAAAACGCAATAAATCTCTGCCTGTAATTCCTATTTCCACACAGAGTCATGTTTTCACATTAGTCCCAAAACGAAATTTCTTTGCCAATTTGAATGCACACTTACTGCTCTTTTTTTTGGCAAGTTAAAATCACTTTTTCAGACTGACACATTATGAAACCACTTTTCAGTTTTTTTAAAAAGCCCATGTCCAAACTGCTTTTTCAGACCACCACCATGTGTAACCTGGGTGGCTGCCTACATTCCAGCAAGGGCAACCAGCCTTAGTGATGCTGAATGTATTTGCATTACTGAGTCCAACCTCAAACCCTTAAACTATTCTTTTTTTTTCCAGTACACCTTAATTTATCGTGAAAACATAGTCCATATTATTTTACATGTTCCTCACATTTAAATTTCTCCCAAAACAGAAAATGATAAACGCAACTTCAACAAAAGGATTTCCATTTCTTTTATTCATTTCTTAATTTACCATATACATCTCCTCTCAAACTCTAACCTCACCTTTAAAATTAGTTAGTTGTGAAAGAAATGTGGCACTCAAACAGCAGATTATCAGAGCCAGGATCTCTGTTCTCTACACCTCTCTCCTTTCAGCAGAACCAGATAATGGCAAACTTTCCCTCTATTTTTCCACACATATACATGTAAGTTTCAAATCTCAGTGCTTCCCCCTTTTTTTCAAATGTAATCACACATTTCTATTGGTTGAAAACCAACCCTTTTCCAAAAGTACCCTTCCCCCAACTTGACTTCTGCCTAGTACCCTTCCCCCAACTTGACTTCTGCCTGCTACCATAGCAACAGCTCATGGAACACTGCTGTGTGGAGTTAGGTCAGAAGTTCGCCACACACTGTTTCAATTCCACAGAGCAAGAGTGCTTGACTTTTCAAACCTAACAGCAAATCCATAGTACTGTTCTTTGGTAAAACATTTTTTTGTACCAATACAAAACATGCTTCTATTAATTTACACATACAGCCTAGTTTTTATTCTAGAATGGTATGAAACAGCCAATCAGTTCTTTTTGATTTGAAAAAAATATGTATGCCTCCATTTCCAAACTGTCTTTCTTTTCATATTGCCATTCTACTGAAAGACACCTCCTGAGTGCATCCAGTTCTCCTTTGAAGATGTTCACAGTGTGGATTGTAGGGCACAGCTATGTCTTCTGGAGTGAAAAGTTTGCAGAGAAAACAGGTATGGTGAGAGACCTTGCTTTGCCAAATGTAGACATTAAATGGATTGGTCAGAGAGGGTTAAAGTGGCACCAATTGATGCCATTGGTGAAATCCTTCATGCAAATCCAACACCCTGACCTCATAATAGTGCACTGTGGTGGCAATGACCTAGGCACTTTGACTGGGGTAGGTCTGGAAATGCTTATGAAGGACACCTTTGCACAACTGTTTTCACTTTTCCCTAAAACTGCCTTTGTGTTTTCCAACATATGCCAAAGGCAAAAATGGAACTGGTCCAATCATTTCTGTCCGCAGATTGACAAAGCAAGAAAGCACGTCAACAAATCTATTTCTGCTTTCCTCCGTGACTATGGTATGGGTGCCATTTACCACAACAACTTGCGTTATGACATGCAAGACATTTATAGAGGAGATGGTGTGCACTTCAATGATGAAGGGAACAGAGTCTTCCTCTTGAACCTTAGACTCTGCATCGGTACTTACTTGTAGATACCACTAAAAAAATGACTTCATAAACACAACGGCTCTTTTTAGAGCTCCCTAATATCTAAACTCTTAAATCTGCATTTCATTTCTTTTTTAATTTCTTTTTTCTTCCGTACGCTTACCGTAAGCTTACCGTGCGCGTACCCCGTGATTTTTTTAAAAATCAATAAATGTTTTCTTTGTACTTTACAGTCCTTCTTTGACCCCCTCACAAATGTAAGGGGGTCTGTAACTCTCCTCCTTGCCCCCTTTTCTTGTTTTCACTCTTTTTTTTCTGAGTGAAACACACAAAATGGCGGCCGCCGCTTCCTGGTTTCGGCCGATTCGAATGTTTACTAAGATCTAACAGCCAATCAGAATCGCGCTCGCGCACGCCACCGTACGCGTACGGTAAGCTTACGGTAAGCGTACCGTAAGCTGGCTCAGATATATATATTGATTTAAAGGCTATTTTCTCAGAATCTACTGAACAGATTTACACCAAACCTACAAAAGGCACTTCCTTGACCTAGGGACTACCTCTCTACCAAATTTCTAGTAATTCTGTTCAGCCGTTCGGGCTGTAGCCCTGTCTAAAGGTCCTATAGAAAAATGCATGGGAAAAACGCGTTTTGGGACCCCCCTTTTATCTCAGCCCCCACTTGACGAATCCCCCTGAGACTTTCAGGGTAGGAGCGGAGCGTAGCGCCCCACCTATTTTGAGAAATTCGCGAGGATTCATCGACCGGCGCCAAAGTTATTCAAAATAGAATGTTGCGGATTTCCTATGGAAAAGGGGTCCTAACTATAACTACCTACTGGCGACCGCCAGTAGGTAATATATATATATATATATATATATATATATATATATATATATATATATATATATATATATATATATATATATATATATATATATGTCTGGACAAAGCTATACCTCTCTGAAGAGCTCTAATTAGAGCGAAACACTGTGTCAGGGGTTGCTTTTACTCATTTCAGGTTGGCTTGATTGGTATTTTACCAACTCAAAGCTGTAATACTGTGCCTGGAGTGGTAATTGGCTTTTGTCATTTTACAGCTCGGCAAGGTCAGCACTGTGCTAGTCCTATGCTTAAAGACTTTGCTGTACAAATGGCAAAATACTTTGTCCTTTTCTATTTCGGAGTGGATGGCACTGTGCTAATTCTATGCTTAAAGATTTTGATAGAAAAACAGACATTTGAAGTGAGCAGATCTAGAGTGTCGCTGGTGTTGAGAGTGCTCCATACAGGAGCTGCTTTCCACCTAAACTTGAGAACTACCCAGAGTTCTCTGCTTTTTTTTTGCATATATATATATATGTATATATATATATATATATATTCACTGAAAAAACCATAGGTTTCACACATGTTATAGTTAGCGGAAATTTTACTGATAAAAAACCAATGAAATTCCCCCGTTATAGTTAGTGCAGGCAACTATAACTCACGCGACCGCAATCCTCTGCTGATGCTAGTACTGTATTTAGACACTTATTTGCCCATGTCTTCTTCCATACATTTTTAGCTATACATATATTACAAATATTTTTTTTTCATAAAGACACATATGTCATCAGCAGAAGATTGCGGTCGCGTGAGTTATAGTTGCCTGCACTAACTATAACGGGGGAATTTCATTGGTTTATCATCAGTAAAATTTCCGCTAACTATAACATGTGTGAAACCAATGGTTTTTTCAGTGAATTTGCAAGGTTTTTTAAGTGCTAATTCCTAACTATAATGTGTGTGAAACCTATGGTTTTTTCAGTGAATTTGTACGGTTTTTTAAATGCTAAGTTACTTTACGCCATTCGTGGCGTGCGCGCCCACTTAACGCAGTTCGTTCCGTGCACGCACGGTGCGCTTCGCGCACCGTGCGTGCTCAGTGAGCACGCGGTGCGCTTCGCGCACCGCGCGCCCACTTTACGCAGTTAGTGCCGTGCACGCACGGTGGGCACGCAGTGCGCTACGCGCACCGCGTGCCCACGTTACGCTAGATGGGCCACGTACGCACGACGCGCTTCGCGCACCGTGCGCACATGGAGGACATATTATGCGCTTCCTTGTGATAGGTAATCTGTTGAAATTTTTTGGGGAAATGCTGTGCTCAAATAAGCCATGCACAAATGGTGGTCTTCGGCCACCATTTGCACACGGGGTGGAGAGAGTGTGGATTTTTTTTTTTATAATTTTTTACCGTATGCGTACGGTAAGCGTACGGTAAGCGTAATCGGCGAAATTTTCGAAAAATTAAAAATTACCGTTTTTTGCCTTGGGGGATCTTTGAAGACTCAACTAACATGGTTATGTGCATGGGCGCTGTCTAAACAGCCCCTTTATATGTTTTTGGCATTTGTTTATCAGCTCCCCCCTCAGAGTGCGAGAGGAAAAATGGCGGCCGCCGCTTCCTGGTTTCGACCGATTCGAATGTTTACTAAGATCTAAGGGCCAATCAGAATCGCGCTCGCGCACGCCACCGTACGCGTACGGTAAGCGTACCGTAAGCGCACCGTAAGCTGGCTCAGATATATATATTGATTTAAAGGCTATTTTCTCAGAATCTACTGAACAGATTTACACCAAACCTACAAAAGGCACTTCCTTGACCTGAGGACTACCTCTCTGCCAAATTTCTAGTAATTCTGTTCAGCCGTTCGGGCTGTAGCCCTGTCTAAAGGTCCTATGGAAAAATGTATGGGAAAAATGCGTTTTGGGACCCCCCTTTTATCTCAGCCCCCGCTTGACGAATCCCCCCGAGACTTTCAGGGTAGGAGCGGAGCGTAGCGCCCCACCTATTTTGAAAAATTCGCGAGGATTCGTCGACCGGCGCCAAAGTTATTCAAAATAGAATGTTGTGGTTTTCCTATGGAAACGTGGTCCTAACTATAACTACCTACTGGCGACGGCCAGTAGGTAATATATATATATCTATATATATATTCACTTAAAAAACCATAGGTTTCACACATGTTATAGTTAGGTGGACATTTCACTCGTAAAAAACCAATGAAATTCCCCCGTTATAGTTAGTTCAGATAACTATAACTCGCGCGCCCGCAATCCACTGCTCATGACGTCACATATTACATCACTCATGACATGGTCAGTGGCATCACTCATGACATCACTGATGACATCATCCTTTTGATAGAGTGGCGGTCGCGCGAATTATAGTTATCTGAACTAACTATAACGGGGGAATTTCATTGGTTTTTTACGAGTGAAATGTCCACCTAACTACTGGATAAGGGCCACACTCCAGCTCAAGTGCCCAGCAGGACGACCAAAAACCTCTCACCCAACTCCTTAATCAGGCGAACAATATCACCTCCTCTCTCTCCAATGCAGCAAATCACACCGTGATGGCAGTCCAAGCCGCTAGGGGGGGCTCCGGGTTTTGCAGTTCATGCAACTTTTCCAAAAGTTTTGCTGGTCTTAACTAGGGGTGGGCGGAATTTGCGGAATTGCGTTACGCAAATCTCCGCGAAACGGTAAAAAATCTCCGCGAACACGCAGAAATTCCGCGAACACGCGAAATTGCTTGTTCGCGATACTTTTTTCCTGTTCGCGATCGCTGTTTGCGTGCTCGGGGTGAAATATCTCGCGAACACGCATATTGAGAATGCAAACAAGCAAAACATTTCGCGAAGTCGCGGAACGCAGATTTTTGAGCAATTTCACGTTCTCCGCGGAACGCGAAATTACCCAAATTCCGCAAATTCCGCGAACGGAACGGAATTTACCGCCCAGGCCTAGTCTTAACACGGTGCACCAAACCGAGAGGGTGTGCTGTTAGTCAGCGACCTGCTTGCTGACAATACATAAAACCAACGCCTCCTCCACCAGTAGCGACCGCCAGTAGAATATATATATATATATATATATATATATATATATATATATATATATATATATATATATATATATATATATATATATATATATATATATATATATATATATATATATATATATATATATATATATATATATATATATATATATATATATATATATATATATATTATCTACTGGCGATAGCCAGTAGATAGTTATAGTTAGGACCACGTTTCCATAGGAAAACCTCAACATTCTATTTTGAATAACTTTGGCGCCGGTCGACGAATCCTCGCGAATTTCTCAAAATAGGTGGGGCGCTACGCTCCGCTCCTACCCTGAAAGTCTCGGGGGGATTCGTCAAGCGGGGGCTGAGATAAAAGGGGGGTCCCAAAACGCGTTTTTCCCATGCATTTTTCCATAGGACCTTTAGAACGAGCTACAGCCCGAACGGCTGAACAGAATTACTCAAAATTTGGCAGAGAGGTAGTCCCTAGGTCAAGGAAGTGCCTTTTGTAGGTTTGGTGTAAATCTGTTCAGTAGATTTTGAGAAAATAGCCTTTAAATCAATATATATATCTGAGCCCGCTTACGGTACGCTTACCGTACGCTTACGGTAAGCTTACGGTAAGCGTACGGTGGCGTGCGCGAGCGCGATTCTGATTGGCTCTTAGATCTTAGTAAACATTCGAATCGGCAGAAACCAGGAAGCGGTGGCCGCCATTTTGTCTCTCGCACTGAGAGAGATTTTTAAAATCGGAAGCCCAGAAACATGTAAAGGGGCTGTTTTGACAACTCCCTCCCACATAGGCATGTTGAGGGAGTCCCCAAACATCCCCCAAGTGCAAAAACGGTTTTATTTTTTTTTCGGCAATTTCGCGGGGTACGCTTACCGTACGCTTACGGTAAGCGTACGGTAAAAAAAATAAAAATAAAAAAAACACTATCCACACTTACCCCACCCCCTGTGCTTTTGGTGGCCGAAGGCCACCAAATGTACAGGGCTTATGTTAATTGCAAAAAACACTATCCACACTCACCCCACCCCCTGTGCTTTTGGTGGCCGAAGGCCACCAAATGTACAGGGCTTATTATAAGGGAAAAAAAATTAGCATTTAAAAAACCGTACTAATTCACTGAAAAAACCATAGGTTTCACACACGTTATAGTTAGGAATTAGCATTTAAAAAACCTTGCAAATTCACTGAAAAAACCATAGGTTTCACACATGTTATAGTTAGCGGAAATTTTACTGATAAAAAACCAGTGAAATTGCCCCGTTATAGTTAGCGCAGGCAACTATAACTCACGCGACTGCAATCTTCTGCTGATGACATATGTGTCTTTATGAAAAAAAACTATTTGTAATATATGTATAGCTAAAAATGTATGGAAGAAGACATGGGCAAATAAGTGTCTAAATACAGTATTAGCATCAGCAGAGGATTGCAGTCGCGTGAGTTATAGTTGCCTGCGCTAACTATAACGGGGCAATTTCACTGGTTTTTTATCAGTAAAATTTCCGCTAACTATAACATGTGTGAAACCTATGGTTTTTTCAGTGAATATATATATATATATATATATATATATATATATATATATATATATATATATATATGTCTGGACAAAGCTATACCTCTCTGAAGAGCTCTAATTAGAGCGAAACACTGTGTCAGGGGTTGCTTTTACTCATTTCAGGTTGGCTTGATTGGTATTTTACCAACTCAAAGCTGTAATACTGTGCCTGGAGTGGTAATTGGTTTTTGTCATTTTACAGCTCGGCAAGGTCAGCACTGTGCTAGTCCTATGCTTAAAGACTTTGCTGTACAAATGGCAAAATACTTTGTCCTTTTCTATCTCGGAGTGGATGGCACTGTGCTAATCCTATGCTTAAAGATTTTGATAGAAAAACAGACATTTGAAGTGAGCAGATCTAGAGTGTCGCTGGTGTTGAGAGTGCTCCATACAGGAGCTGCTTTCAACCTAAACTTGAGAACTACCCAGAGTTCTCTGCTTCTTTTTTGCATATATATATATATATATATATATATATATATATATATATATATATATATATATATATATATATATATATATATATATATATATATATATATATATTCATTGAAAAAACCATAGGTTTCACACACGTTATAGTTAGGAATTAGCATTTAAAAAACCTTGCAAATTCACTGAAAAAACCATAGGTTTCACACATGTTATAGTTAGCGGAAATTTTACTGATAAAAAACCTGTGAAATTGCCCCGTTATAGTTAGTGCTGGCAACTATAACTCACGCGACCGCAATCCTCTGCTGATGCTAATACTGTATTTAGACACTTATTTGCCCATGTCTTCTTCCATACATTTTTAGCTATACATATATTACAAATATTTTTTTTTCATAAAGACACATATGTCATCAGCAGAAGATTGCGGTCGCGTGAGTTATAGTTGCCAGCACTAACTATAACGGGGAATTTCACAGGTTTTTTATCAGTAAAATTTCCGCTAACTATAACATGTGTGAAACCTATGGTTTTTTCAGTGAATTTGCAAGGTTTTTTAAATGCTAATTCCTAACTATAACGTGTGTGAAACCTATGGTTTTTTCAATGAATTTGTACGTTTTTTTAAATGCTAAGTTACTTTACGCCATTCGAGGCGTGCGCGCCCACTTAACGCAGTTCGTTCCGTGCACGGTTTTTATCAACTTTAATAAGCCCTGTACATTTGGTGGCCTTCGGCCACCAAAAGCACAGGGGGTGGGGTCAATGTGGATAGTGTTTTTTTTATTTCGATTTTATAATTTCATGTTGCCAAAATTTAGTTTTTTTTACCTATTAATAAGCCCTGTACATTTGGTGGCCTACGGCCACCAAAAGTACAGGGGGTGGGGTAAGTGTGGATAGTGTTTTTTTTATTTTTATTTGTTTACCGTACGCTTACGGTAAGCGTACGGTAAGCGTACTCGGCGAAATTGCCGAAAAAAAAATAAAACCGTTTTTGCTCTTGGGGGATGTTTGGGGACTCCCTCAACATGACTATGTGGGAGGGAGTCGTCAAAACAGCCCCGTAACATGTTTTTGGCCATCATGTTTGATAAACAACACTCAGTGCGAGAGACAAAATGGCGGACGCCGCTTCCTGGTTTCGGCCGATTCGAATGTTTACTAAGATCTAAGAGCCAATCAGAATCGCGCTCGCGCACGCCACCGTACGCTTACGGTAAGCGTACGGTAAGCGTACCGTAAGCGGGCTCAGATATATATATTGATTTAAAGGCTATTTTCTCAGAATCTACTGAACAGATTTACACCAAACCTACAAAAGGCACTTCCTTGACCTAGGGACTACCTCTCTGCCAAATTTCTAGTAATTCTGTTCAGCCGTTCGGGCTGTAGCTCGTTCTAAAGGTCCTATGGAAAAATGCATGGGAAAAACGCATTTTGGGACCCCCCTTTTATCTCAGCCCCCGCTTGACGAATCCCCCCGAGACTTTCAGGGTAGGAGCGGAGCGTAACGCCCCACCTATTTTGAGAAATTCGTGAGGATTCATCGACCGGCGCCAAAGTTATTCAAAATAGAATGTTGAGGTTTTCCTATGGAAAAGGGGTCCTAACTATAACTACCTACTGGCGACCGCCAGTAGGTAATACATATATATATATATATATATATATATATATATATATATATATATATATATTCACTGAAAAAACCATAGGTTTCACACATGTTATAGTTAGCGGAAATTTTACTGATAAAAAACCAATGAAATTCCCCCGTTATAGTTAGTGCAGGCAACTATAACTCACGCGACCGCAATCCTCTGCTGATGCTAATACTGTATTTAGACACTTATTTGCCCATGTCTTCTTCCATACATTTTTAGCTATACATATATTACAAATATTTTTTTTTCATAAAGACACATATGTCATCAGCAGAAGATTGCGGTCGCGTGAGTTATAGTTGCCTGCACTAACTATAACGGGGGAGTTTCATTGGTTTTTTATCAGTAAAATTTCCGCTAACTATAACATGTGTGAAACCTATGGTTTTTTCAGTGAATTTGCAAGGTTTTTTAAGTGCTAATTCCTAACTATAACGTGTGTGAAACCTATGGTTTTTTCAGTGAATTTGTACGGTTTTTTAAATGCTAAGTTACTTTACGCCATTCGTGGCGTGCGCGCCCACTTAACTCAGTTCGTTCCGTGCGCGCACGGTGCGCTTCGCGCACCGTGCGCGCACAGTGAGCACGCGGTGCGCTTCGCGCACCGCGCGCCCACTTTACGCAGTTAGTGCCGTGCACGCACGGTGGGCACGCGGTGCGCTACGCGCACCGCGTGCCCACGTTACGCTAGATGGGCCATGTACGCACAATGCGCTTCGCGCACCGTGCGCACATGGAGGACATATTATGCGCTTCCTTGTGATAGGTAATCTGTTGAAATTTTTTGGGGAAATGCTGTGCTCAAATAAGCCATGCACAAATGGTGGTCTTCGGCCACCATTTGCACACGGGGTGGAGAGAGTGTGGATTTTTTTTTTTATAATTTTTTACCGTATGCGTACGGTAAGCGTACGGTAAGCGTAATCGGCGAAATTTTCGAAAAATTTAAAATTACCGTTTTTTGCCTTGGGGGATCTTTGAAGACTCAACTAACATGGTTATGTGCATGGGCGCTGTCTAAACAGCCCCTTTATATGTTTTTGGCATTTGTTTATCAGCTCCCCCCTCAGAGTGCGAGAGAGAAAATGGCGGCCGCCGCTTCCTGGTTTCGACCGATTCGAATGTTTACTAAGATCTAAGGGCCAATCAGAATCGCGCTCGCCACCGTACGCGTACGGTAAGCGTACCGTAAGCGCACCGTAAGCTGGCTCAGATATATATATTGATTTAAAGGCTATTTTCTCAGAATCTACTGAACAGATTTACACCAAACCTACAAAAGGCACTTCCTTGACCTGAGGACTACCTCTCTGCCAAATTTCTAGTAATTCTGTTCAGCCGTTCGGGCTGTAGCCCTGTCTAAAGGTCCTATGGAAAAATGCATGGGAAAAACGCGTTTTGGGACCCCCCTTTTATCTCAGCCCCCGCTTGACGAATCCCCCCGAGACTTTCAGGGTAGGAGCGGAGCATAGCGCCCCACCTATTTTGAAAAATTCGCGAGGATTCGTCGACCGGCGCCAAAGTTATTCAAAATAGAATGTTGCGGATTTCCTATGGAAACAGGGTCCTAACTATAACTACCTACTGGCGACTGCCAGTAGGTAATATATATATATATATATATATCATCTACTGGCGGTCGCCAGTAGATAGTTATAGTTAGGACCGTGTTTCCATAGGAAATCTAAAAATTCTATTTTGAATAACTTTGGCGCCGGTTGACGAATCCTCGCAAAATTTTCAAAACTAATGGGGCGCTCCGCTCAACTCCTACCCTGAAAGTCTCGGGGGGATTCATGAAGCGGGGGCCGAGAAAAAAGGGGGTCCCAAAACGCGTTTTCCCCATGCATTTCCCATAGGACCTTTAGTCGAAGGTACAGCCCGAACGGCTGAACAGAATTACTTGAAATTTGGCAAAGAGGTAGTCCTCAGGTCAGGGATGTGCCTTTTGCATATATGGAGTCAATCTGTTCAGTAGTTCCTGAGAAAATTGCAGTTAAAGTACATAAATATCTATAGCCGCGCACCGTGCACGCGCCGTGCGCGCACCGTGAGCGCACCCTAATGTGCGCAAGCGTAATTCTGATTGGTGGTTACAGTCAACGTTCGAATCGGTCGAAATCAGGAAGTGTCGGCCACCATTTTGTTTGTTTTGAGTGCGAGAGTGAAAAAGGAAGGTGGCGAACATGAAAAGGGGGCAGGGTAGAGAGTTCCTGACCCCCTAGCCTTTGTCAGGGAGTCCCTGAAGGACCACGAAGGCAGAAAAAAACATTGTAATTTTTTTTTTTTTAAATCGCGGTGTGCGCGCACGGTTAAAAACCATAACAAATTTTTTTTTAAAATTTAATACGTAGTTTATTGTAAAATAAATATTTAAAAGTATAATAATAAATACATAACTTAGCATTTAAAAAACCATACAAATTCACTGAAAAAACCATAGGTTTCACACACGTTATAGATAGGAATTAGCATTTAAAAAACCTTGCAAATTCACTTAAAAAACCATAGGTTTCACACAGGTTATAGTTAGGTGGACATTTCACTCGTAAAAAACCAATGAAATTCCCCCGTTATAGTCAGTTCAGATAACTATAACTCGCGCGACTGCCACTCTATCACAAGGATGATGTCATCAGTGATGTCATGAGTGATTTCACTGACCATGTCATGAGTGATGAAATATGTGACGTCATGTGCAGTGGATTGCGGGCGTGCGAGTTATAGTTATCTGAAGTAACTATAACGGGGGAATTTCATTGGTTTTTTACGAGTGAAATGTCCACCTAACTATAACCTGTGTGAAACCTATGCTTTTTTAAGTGAATTTGCAAGGTTTTTTAAATGCTAATTCCTAACTATAACGTGTGTGAAACCTATGGTTTTTTCAGTGAATATATATATATATATTACCTACTGGCGGTCGCCAGTACGTAGTTACAGTTAGGACCTATTATCCATAGGAAATCCGCAACATTCTATTCCCAATAACTTTTGCGCCGATTGACGAATCTTCGCAAACTTTTCTAAACTTTTGGCCAGCTCCGGTCCGCTCCTATCCTGAAAGTCTCGGGATGATTTGTGCAGCGGGGGGCGAGAAAAAGGGGTGTCGCAAAACATGTTTCCCCCATGCAATTTCCCATAGGACATTTAGCCGCAGCTACAACCCGAACTGCTGAACGGAATTAGACGAAATTTGGCAAAGAGGTAGTCCTCAGTTCAGACTCATGCCTATTGGTTAAATGGTGTAAATCCATTCAGTAGTTCCTGAGAAAATCAAAAGTAAAATCACTTATGTATCTGGGCGGAGCCTAACCACACATCTCATCGTGAGGTCTGATTGGTTGTCAGCACTTCATCCTAGAAGTGTTGGCAGCCATCTTGGGACCAATATACATGATAGCACCTCATTAAAAAGCATTGCAGTAAATCATTTGTTGATGGTACCATACTCATTTTAGGAATTGTGGTGTGTTCTAAGGTGATGTTACCATGTGAAAAAGCCTTCTGCTGGGATATCATGAATCATGTTTGTGAGAAAACTATTTTATCATGCTTTTCCCACAGAGGTTTGGAAGGTGATCTATAAGCTAAACTGGGAGCATATTTTCTGTAAATTCACATTATCTTTCTCAGTCATGTGAGAATGAAGTCTGACATTCTCAGTAAAACATGCACATCCAACAAGGGCAGAGACTGTCCGTTGATTCCTTTGTGTTCTATTGCAGCTTCCCAGAGTGTTCTAAAGAACAACTAGAGCGCTAACAGTCCTACTTATGGCACACCTGAAGCCATCTTCACTGGATTAAAGTGGTAGCTCTTAAAACATTTAATTTAAAAAGGAACAAAATGAGGGGGTTCATTTTGCCATAGAAAGTTTGATTAGTGCTGCAGAAAGAAAAATTAGGGCACATTTTGAGTGACTTCTCAAATCCTCTTCTATTTCATTAAAAAATTTCTGACATGCAGACTGAAACATGCACTTTCAATACCAGCAGCAGACTTCCCTGGTGAGCAGTAGCTTTACTACAGTGATCTAATGAGCAACTAGAGTGCTAACATTCTGAATTTATGGCAAATGTGTGACACATCTGAATGCCTTCTTGATGGACCCAAAGGAAACAAGCATTGAAAATGCAATAGGTCTCGCCCTTGTTTAAGTTAAAGCAATTCTGTTTGTAATTAGGTGGCTTTTTAGCTTTGCTTTTATTAGTGTTTTTCAAACTTTCATGTACATAACATGCATATGTATGCATATTTGTTTATGTATATGTATGCATGCCTTTATATTTGTATTTATATAGATATGCAGATTATATATATGTTTATATATGTATGTATATATATATTCAAAGAAAAAAACATAGGTTTCAGGCACGTTATAGTTAGGAATTAGCATTTTAAAACCTCAGAAATTCACTGAAAAAACCATAGGTTTCAGGGGTGTTATAGTTAGCTGGACTTTTCACTTGTACAAAACCATTGAAATTCCCCCGTTATAGTTAGTTCAGCTAACTGTAACTCGCGCGCCCGCAATGCACTGCTGATGACATCACATATTACATCACTCATGACATGGTCAGTGACATCACTCATGACATCACTGATGACATCTCAAATGACATCACTGATGACATCATCCAGTGAATGTGTGTTTTTCTGAAAATTAAATATGTTTTATATATGTATATCTCAAGGTCGATGGAAGAATAAATGGGTATATAAGTATCTAGAAGGATGATTTGTTTTTGAAAAATTGATTGTGTAACTGACTGATTAAGTGTATCATAGTGAATACATGGCTTAGTGAGTAATGTTTAAATATGTAAATATCTGTATCAGTCTCTCACTTTGTGTATAAGTGGCTGCATGGGTTGGTGAGTAGCTACATGGGTGTCTATATAGGTTATTAGTTGGTTTTTTGAGTATCAGTCTGAGTGTCTGCATGGTTCGGTGGGGGGTATTACGTAGTGCATAGGTGCATCAATGAGTGACTCACTCTTTGTATGTGTTGAAGACAGCATGTGTGCAGGACTGTATGGGTGGATGAGTGTGTGTATGGGTGTGTTAGTGAGTGAATGACTGTCTCAATAGTGTCTTAATGAGTAACTACATATGTTTTAAACTAGTATATGTGACTATTGGTGTATATAAGTGAGTATATGTGAGAGTGAGAGATTGAAAGAGTTCCTGTATGAATAAGTATGTGTTTCTATAAGTGATTGTTTAAAAGACTAAGTATGTGTAAGTTTCCGTAGAAGTAAGTGTGGTGTTGTGTGTATAACTGTATATGCAAATAAATGTATGTTTGATTCTTTATTAGCATGAGTGACTATGTGTGTGAGTAACTCTATGGATGAGTGGCATTGTGTAACAGGCTGTATAGGTGTATGAGTACATATAATTAGTGAACACATGTATGAGTGACTGTATAGGACTGTTTGTGAATGAGTGGATGTGTATGTGGATCTTAGAATTACTGAAGAGGTTGTTGTAACTGGTATTGGTATGTCCATTGTTTTGAAAAGTTTAGTCTCTATTTTTGAATGTGTGTATCAAATGTTATATTAGGGTGAGAGGAGGTCTGCCACTCTATCACAAGGATGATGTCATCAGTGATGTCATTTGAGATGTCATCAGTGATGTCACAAGTGATGTCACTGACCATGTCATGAGTGATGTAATATGTGACGTCATCAGCAGTGCATTGCGGGCGCGCGAGTTATAGTTAGCTCAACTAACTATAACGGGGGAATTTCAATGGTTTTGTACAAGTGAAAAGTCCAGCTAACTATAACACCCCTGAAACCTATGTTTTTTTCAGTGAATTTCTGAGGTTTTTTAAATGCTAATTCCTAACTATAACGTGCCTGAAACCTATGGTTTTTTCAGTGAATTTCAAAGGTTTTTTAAATGCTAATTTCTAACTATGCCTACAGAGATAGGACATGTGAAGAAAGAAGAAAAAATGCACAGAAAGAAAAAAAGAACTGCAGAAAGAAGCAACAGAAGTCCTCAAAGACGAAGAAAAGTGCAGGAAGAAGGATAACGTGCAGAAAGAACAAAAAGAAGAGCAGAAAGAAGCCTTGTTGCAAAATCATCCTGTACCCTCAACTTTTTCAGACGGATACTGGTGGTAACAGAGTCTGACTAACCAGTCCTAGAGCCAGTGCTATGTTAAAAGACACTTAGAATACAGTGAAAACACCTACATACACTAGGGAACATTATGCGTTGGGGTACCCCTGTGATTAGCATGACCTCCTCTGTAAGCCCCTAGTATATAATAGGGCAGGGGGATTAAAACTACCTCTTAAAACAGGCCACAGGGTGTTTTTGCACACGTTAACTCAGGCCACGTCCCCTCCCTTCACCACTGTGTAAACACGCCCTGTGACCGTTTTTAGTTGGGAGATTAAGTTCATTTGAATCCTGAGGGTCCCTAGGGTCCAACTAGCCCACTAGGTACCTCCAGTAAGTGCCACAGAGCTGCGTTGCAGAGAGGTGTAAAAAGTGGCACGGCCTGGACCGCCTCTCTGCAATGCAGCTCAGTGGCGCTTACTGGAAGCACTTGGTGGGCTAGTTAGCCCGCAGGGGCCCTCAGTATTGAAGGAAAATTATATCCCCAATTTAAAACGTGCCATAGTTCATGTTTGCACACGTCACCTCAGGCCCCGTCCCCTCCCTTCACCACTGTGTAAACGCGCCCTGTGGCTGTTCTAAGTTGAGAGATTAAGTCCCCTTGAATCCTAAGGGTCCCTAGGGTCAAACTAGACCACTAGGTACCTCCAGTAAGCGCCACAGAGCTGCGTTGCAGAGAGGTGTAAAAAGGGGCTTGGCCTCAGAACACCTGTCTGCAGCGCAGCTCCCTGGTGCATACTGGAGATGCCTCTTGGGCTAGTTGGCCCTCAGGGACCCTCAGTATTGAAGAGGAATTAATTCCCCAACTTATAACTCGCCAGGGGGCGCGTTTGCAGAGTGCTACAAGGAGGGGGCGTGGCCTCCGGCACGATGCCAGTCTTTTATTTATTAAAAAATTTTAAGAAGGGAGGCTGTGTGGTTCCCGTTCTTATTCTGATTTATTGGCCCTGATGACCCCATCCCCCAGGGCCTGTCTCCTAATTATATTTTTTTTACCCCAATCTCCAGGGCCGGCCACTGTTTTTTATTATTTTTAAAAAATATATATTTATAGACACACCTAGGACATGCTGGACAAACCGTACGTACCTATCACTATGACGATTTGTGTGATATTCATTAAAAGGCGACTATGCATACAATGAATCCACGTGGAATGTATTTACACCACTAGTGAAGCTCTGACATGTCTGATGCCCTACCGTGCCTAATCCCGGTAGACACCCTTGTCGTTTATTTATACAAACATGGGTAGCTATTGACGGGCACATTTAATACACATGCACACCAAGCCATTCAAAGGGGATTCGACAAAAATTCGACCAAACTATGCAAGAAACCCCCCTCACGGTTAATAAAACACACATCCACTGCCGGATGTGTAATACCTTTTATTTTACTCTCTGGAAAGGGGACGAACATCACTTGAGAGTCACAGCGCGCTCCTGGCAGAGCCCAATGCTGTGTTACACCCACCATTGCCTGCTGAGTGCCACACACCTCTGTGTTGTATTCCACTAGCTAGTGCATATGCTATGACACTCTCTAGCCCATGTGCACTGTAACACCACCCCGTGAATATGTCATGCCACACTTGTCTTCGCACGGGTTATATTGCCCCATCTAACGTGCCTTCCTCGATGCCTATGTTATAACGCACAGTGCTATGCCATACATATTACAATCTGGGATCCATATCTTTGTCACAGTGCATATGCAACATTACACTCCCCAGCACATATTTTATATTACAACTTTAGAGACTAGTTAGGTTACACAACACTGCCCTGTGCATATTTCACTCCAAGGCGCATATCGCATAGCACGCGCTAGTGCCTGTGCTATCTCGCGCTCTCCAATGAATCTGTCATTGCGCACAATGTATTGCATATTATATTTCATGCCCGGTTCATCTTATATCACACTTTTTGGTGCATAGTTTATACCATACACTATATCTAGTTTTCATTTTCAATCGTGCTCTCAGGACTATGTTCTATATAACACTGTGTTCACCTACCCTTTTCACGGGCATTACATTTTGCGGTAGGGGGTGGAGGGTCAGGGGGTGTTTCTGCCAAGTGAGCCCGGAGTCACAGTCACAAACGTCCTCTTCTTCCTGAATAAAAGTGAGATTATGCTGCATACTTGTTCATATTTTAAGTAGTTCGCACAGACACACGTTTTAAAAACAATAAAGTTCCTAATACCCACCTTCTCTGAACAGTTAGCTTGCTGCCCCATCCCCCTCCTCCCTATCCTCTGTTTTGTGAATCCATGGACTAGCCTCCTCCCTCCTGCCATGCATGGTCTGATGTGCTGCCACTGCCCTCAATTTAGTATGATGTACCAGTCCACTCCTCCTGTCCTCCATTGCCCAATTCTATGCCCCATCATTGACCTCCTGCTTAAACTCTGTGCTTAGCTTGCTGCCCCTATTCTCCTTCCCCCTGCCCTCCGATGTCTTTGTGTATGCCCCTGCTCCATCCTTTTTGCCCACCATGTTCCATGGACCTGCCACTCCTATCTACTCTGAGTTTTCTGTTGAGCTGCCACTCCCCTCCCACCTGCCTAGCATTGTCAGATGACTGTAACCTGTCCCTGCCACCTCCACCCTGCCTGTCCACATGCCATGCCCCTATCCTCTTCCTCCTGTCCTACATGGTCTTTGTACTGCCACACCCTTCTGCCCTCCCTGGTCTGTTGTGCTGCAACTGCTCCTCCTGCCTGCCCCGTGCGGTCTGTTGTGAGGCCCCTTCCCCTGAACTTTCTTGTCTGTGCACAGGTCCTGACCCTCCCTTCTATCCTCCATCGTCCTTTGTGCATGCCCCTGCACCCTCCTTCTTGCCCATCATAGCCATTGTGCTACCACTAACCCTCCCACTTGCCATGCATGGTCTTCTGTGCTGCCATGGCCCCTCCCACCTTCCCTGTGTGGTCAGTTAGCTGCCCCTGAATCCCTCCAACCTTCCCTCCGTGGTCTGTGTGTATGCCATCACAGTCTCACTGTTGCTCTTCATGGTCTTTCTTGCTTCTAGTGCCCATCCTGCCTGACCTCCATGGCTATCTTGCTGCTCCTGCCCTGCCCCCTTGCCCCCAGCCCTCTGTTTACATGTGCAGACCCCTACTCCCTCCCTCCTGGCTTGTCTGTTCCATTGTAATGCCCCTGATCCATCCCTCCTGCCCTTTATGGTCTGTTATGCTGCAGCTTTCTCTCCTGTCTGTCCATTACGGTCCTGCCTCTTGCCCCTCTGTTCTCTGTTGTCCATGTGCATGGTCCTGTCCCCTCCCCCTTGCTTTCTATGGATTGTTGTGCTGCACTCCCGTCCCGCATGCCCTGTGTGGTGTATTGTGCTGCTGCAAACCCTGATGCCTGCCCTGCAGGGTCAGTTTGGTGCACCTCTCCATGTCCCTCCTGTCCTCTGTTATCCAAGTCCATGTCCCTACCCCATTTCCTTCCATGATCCAATGTACCATACTTGCGAACATTTTGAACTTGGTAAGAGGAAGATTTTGAAAAAAAACTGGGGTATTGATTTTCCCCTTTGAGTTACATTGAAAAAGAGGAGATTGTAGACAGGAGACAGATCAAATAAAGCCCATTTGAGCTTAAAAACATTGGACGTTTCCTGGCTGAATCGGGTCTGTTGGCATGTATGGTTGTACTACCATTGCCTCTTCCTTCTGCCCACAATGGTCTATTACATTGCCACAGCCTCTCTTGCAAGTCCTGTATTGTTGGTTTGTTGCCCCTGCCCCCCTTTCCACTGCCCTCCATTGTCTGTTGTGCTGCCACGGCCCTTCCTGCCTGCTCAGTGTGGTTAAATTGTTGCCTTTGCACCCTCCTACCTGCCTTCAATTTTCAGAGTCCGTGCCCCTGGCCTCTGCCTCTCAACAGTATCCTAATGAGCAACTAGATTGCTAACATTCTATATTTATTACAAAAGTGTGGAACGCCTGACGTCATCTTGATGTAATCAAAACTGTAATACCTAGAGCATTTCCTTTAGAAATTACATATATGAAAGGGTCTTATTGGCATCAAAATTATGGTTAGTGCTCTAAAAGACTAAAATAAGGACATATTTTCTGAGTTTTCAAATAGCGAGAAAGCACTTTTAAATTATTTGTTACCTTTATGTTTTTTTATCCAGTTGACCACTTGATTAAATGTTGCACTTAGGGGAGAGGATGTGGTGTTACTTCCAGAACTGCAGACTTTGCAACTGGGGAACCAGGTTGGAGTTTCTGCTTCAGCTCGACATTCTGTGATTCTGGTCAAATCACTTAGTCTCCCCATGTCTACAACCAAAATGAATTTGTTCTTGTGTGATGTAACCAATGCTCATGTAAAGCACTCCAATACCTGACAAGTCTGCACTATATAACACTGCAAAAACACAAAATAATACGTGTTTTGCACACTTCTGTCATTGGGCTATATTTGGGCTACATCTGGTTGATTTTGGGCTACATTTGGGCTCTTTTGTCTCCGGTGGCCATCTTGGGAGATTTATTTGTTATGAAGTTTCCTAATTTCCTCATGTACTGCAGTCTCCTCAGTAGGAAATGCTTTCATTTTTTTACTTTGATTCCATCATGAAGGTATTCAGATATGTCACACATTTGCCATAAATTCTAAATGTTGCTCATTAGATCACTGTAGTAAAACTACTGTTCACCATGGAAGTCTGCTCCTGGTATTAAAAGTGCATGTTTCATCCAAGAAGTGTTGGCAGCCATCTTGGGACCAATATACATGATAGCACCTCATTAAAAAGCATTGCAGTTAATAGAAGGTTTTAAGACTTTAGTTACATTATAAATCATTTGTTGATGGTACCATACTCATTTTAGGAACTGTGGTATGTTCTAAGGTGATTTCACCATGTGAAAAAGCCTTCTGCTGGGATATCATGATTGAGAGAAAAATATTTTCTCATGCTTTTCCCTCAGAGGTTTGGAAGGTGATCTATAAGCTAAACTGAGAGCTTATTTTCTGTAAATTCACATTATCTTTCTCAGTCATGTGAGAATGAAGTCTGACATTCTCAGTAAAACATGTACATCCAACAAGGGCAGAGACTGTCAGTTGATTCCTTTGTGTTCTACTGCAGCTTCCCAGAGTGTTCCAAAGAACAACTAGAGCGCTAACAGTCCTACTTATGATAAACGTATGGCACACCTGAAGCCATCTTGCTTGGATTAAAGTGGTAACTCTTAAAACATTTAATTTAAAAAGGAACAAAATGAGGGGGTTCATTTTTCCATTAAAAGTATGAATAGTGCTGCAGAAAGAAAAATTAGGGCACATTTTGAGTGACTTCTCAAATCCTCTTCTATTTCATTAAAAAATTCTGACATGCAGACTGAAACATGCACTTTCAATACCAGCAGAAGTTTTCCCTGGTGAGCAGTAGCTTTACTACAGTGATCTAATGAGCAAAAAGAGTGCTAACATTCTGAATTTATGGCAAATGTGTGACACATCTGAATGCCTTTGGAATCAAAGTAAAAAACTGAAAGTATTTCCTACTGAGGAGACTGTAGTAAATGAGGAAATTAGGAAACTTCATAACAAATAAGTCTGCCAAGATTTCAACCAGAGACAAAAGAGCCCAAATTTAGCACAAATATCACCCAGATATAGCCCAAGTATAGCCCAATGGCAGAATGTCCCAGAGTGTTCTAAAGAACAACTAGAGCGCTAACAGTCTTACTTATGACAAAAGTATGGCACACATGAAGCCATCTTGATTGGAATAAAGTGGTAACACTTAAAATATTTAATTTGCAAAGGAACAAAATGAGGGGGTTCATTTTGCCATAGAAAGTATGATTAGTGCTGTAGAAAGAAAAATTAGGGCACATTTTGACTTCTCAAATCCTCTTCGATTTCATTAAAAAATTCTGACATGCAGACTGAAACATGCACTGTGAATACCAGCAGCAGACTTCCCAGGTGAGCAGTAGCTTTACTACAGTGATCTAATGAGCAACTGAAGTGCTAACATTCAGAATTTATGGCAAATGTGTGACACATCTGAATGCCTTCTTGATGTAACTAAATTAAACAAGCATTGAAAATGCAATAGGTCTCGCCCTCGTTTAAGTTAAAGCAATTCTGTTTGAAATTAGGTGGCTTTTTAGCTTTGCTTGTATTAGTGTTTTTCAAACATTCATGTACATAAAATGCATATGTATGCATATATGTATATGTATGCATTCATTCAAATTTGTATTTATAGAGATATACAGATTATATATATGTTTATATTCACTGAAAAAACCATAGGTTTCACACATGTTATAGTTAGTGGAAATTTTACTGATAAAAAACCTGTGAAATTGCCCCGTTATAGTTAGCGCAGGCAACTATAACTCACGCGACCACAATCCTCTGCTGATGCTAATACTGTATTTAGACACTTATTTGCCCATGTCTTCTTCCATACATTTTTAGCTATACATATATTACAAATATTTTTTTTTCATAAAGACACATATGTCATCAGCAGAAGATTGCGGTAGCGTGAGTTATAGTTGCCTGCGCTAACTATAACGGGGCAATTTCACAGGTTTTTTATCAGTAAAATTTCCACTAACTATAACATGTGTGAAACCTATGGTTTTTTCAGTGAATTTGCAAGGTTTTTTAAATGCTAATTCCTAACTATAACGTGTGTGAAACCTATGGTTTTTTCAGTGAATTAGTACAGTTTTTTAAATGCTAAGTTTTTTTCCCTTATAATAAGCCCTGTACATTTGGTGGCCTACGGCCACCAAAAGCACAGGGGGTGGGGTAAGTGTGGATAGTGTTTTTTTCCATTGTAATAAGCCCAGCACATTTGGTGGCCTTCGGCCACCAAAAGCACAGGGGGTGGGGTAAGTGTGGATAGTGTTTTTTTTATTTTTATTTTTTTACCGTACGCTTACCGTAAGCGTACGGTAAGCGTACCCCGCGAAATTGCCGAAAAAAAAATAAAACCGTTTTTGCACTTGGGGGATGTTTGGGGACTCCCTCAACATGACTATGTGGGAGGGAGTTCTCAAAACAGCCCCGTAACATGTTTTTGGCCATCATGTTTGATAAACAACACTCAGTGCGAGAGACAAAATGGCGGTCGCCGCTTCCTGGTTTCGGCCGATTCGAATGTTTACTAAGATCTAAGAGCCAATCAGAATCGCGCTCGCGCACGCCACCGTACGCTTACCGTAAGCGTACGGTAAGCGTACCGTAAGCTGGCTCAGATATATATATTGATTTAAAGGCTATTTTCTCAGAATCTACTGAACAGATTTACACCAAACCTACAAAAGGCACTTCCTTGACCTAGGGACTACCTCTCTGCCAAATTTTGAGTAATTCTGTTCAGCCATTCGGGCTGTAGCTCGTTCTAAAGGTCCTATGGAAAAATCCATGGGAAAAACGCGTTTTGGGACCCCCCTTTTATCTCAGCCCCCGCTTGACGAATCCCCCCGAGACTTTCAGGGTAGGAGCGGAGCGTAGCGCCCCACCTATTTTGAGAAATTCGCGAGGATTCGTCGACCGGCGCCAAAGTTATTCAAAATAGAATGTTGAGGTTTTCCTATGGAAACGTGGTCCTAACTATAACTATCTACTGGCGACCGCCAGTAGATAATATGTATGCATATATAGATATACACATACATATATATAAATGCATGTGCATATATATGCATATATGTGTGTGCATATGTGTGCGTGTAGAGAGAGGTAGAGAGAGGTAGAGACGTAGAGGTGTAGAGGTAGAGGTGTAGAGGTAGAGAGGTAGAGGTAGAGAGGTAGAGGTGTAGAGAGGTAGAGAGTAGTAGAGAGAGAGGGGTAGACAGAGGTAGAGAGGTAGAGAGTAGAGAGTGAGTAGTAGAGAGTAGTAGAGAGTAGAAGAGAGAGAAGCAGAGAGTGAGTAGTAGAGAGTAGTAGAGTGAGTAGTAGAGAGTGAGTAGTAGGGAGTGAGTAGTAGAGAGTAGTAAAGAGTGAGTAGTAGAAAGTGAGTAGTAGAGAGTGAGTAGTAGAGAGAGAGTAGTAGAGCATGAGTGGTAGAGATTAGTAGAGAGTGAGTAGTAGAGTGAGTAGTAGAGAGTAGTGGAAAGCGAGTAGTAGAGAGTGAGTAGTAGAGAGTGAGTAGCAGAGAGAGAGAGTTATAGAGAGTATTAGAGAATGAGTAGTAGAGAATAGTAGAGAGTGAGTAGTATAGAGTAGTAGAGAGTGAGTAGTAGAGAATTGTGGAGGGTGAGTAGTATAGAGCAGTAGAGAGTGAGTAGTAGAGAGTTGTGGAGAGTGAGTTGTAGAGAGTGAGTAGTAGAGTGAGTAGTAGAGTGAGTAGTAGAGAGTAGTAGATAGTGAGTAGTAGAAAGTAGTAGAGAGAGAGTAGTAGAGAGTAGTAGAGTAGTAGAGAGTGAGTAGTAGAGAGTGAGTAGTAGAGAGTAGTGGAGTAGTAGAGTAAGTAGTAGAGAGCAGTAGAGAGTGAGTAGTATAGTGAGTAGTAGAGACTAGTAGAGAGTGGGTAGTAGAGTGAGTAGTAGAGAGTAGTAGAGAGCAAATAGTACAGAGCAAGTAGTAGAGAGTGTGTAGTAGAGAGTGAGTAGTAGAGAATAGTAGATAGTGAGTAGTAGAGAGAGTAGTAGAGAGTAGTAGAGTAGTAGAGAGTGAGTAGTAGAGTGAGTAGTAGAGTGTAGTTGAGAGCGAGTGGTAGAGAGTGAGTAGTGGAGAGTGAGTAGTAGAGAGTAGTAGAAAGTGAGTAGTAGAGAGAAGTAGAGAGCGAGTAGTAGAGAGTGAATAGTAGAGAATGAGTAGTAGAGAGGGAGTAGTAGAGAGTAGTAGAGAAAGAGTAGTAGAGAGTGAGTAGTAGAGAGTAGTAGAGAGTGAGTATTAGAGAGTGAGTAGTAGAGAGAGTAGCAGAGAGTGAGTAGTAGAGTAGTAGAGAGTAAGTGGTAGAGAGAAGTAGAGAGTAGTAGGGTGAGTAGTAGAGAGTAGTAGAGTAGTAGAGAGTGAGTAGTAGAGAGAGTAGTAGAGAGTAGTAGAGTGTGAGTAGTAGAGAGTGAGTAGTAGAGAGTAGTAGAGAGTGAGTAGTGGAGAGTGAGCAGTGGAGAGTGAGTAGTTGAGAGTGACTAGTAGAGAGAGGGTAGTAGACAGTGAGTAGTAGAGAGTGGTAGAGAGAGAGTAGTAGAGAGTAGTAGAGAGTGAGTAGTAGAGTAGTAGAGAGTAAGTGGTAGAGAGTAGTAGAGAGTAGTAGAGTGTGAGTAGTAGAGAGTGAGTAGTAGAGAGTAGTAGTAGAGAGTAGTAGAGAGTGGGTAGTAGAGAGTAGTAATGAGTGAGTAGTAGAGAGTGAGTAGAAGATCGTGAATGGTAGAGAGTTGATAGTAGAGAGTAGTAGAGAGTGAGTAGTAGAGAGTAGTAGAGAGTGAGTAGTAGAGAGTAGTAGAGCATAGTAGAGAGTGAGTAGTGGGGAGTAAGAGAGATTGAGCCGTTGAGAGTAGTAGAGAATGAGTTGTAGAGTAGTAGAGAGTGAGTAGTAGGGTGAGTAGTAGAGTAGCAGAGTAGTAGAGTAGTCTGTGTCAGTCAGTGTCAGTCAGTCAGTATCAGCCAGTCAGTCAGTGTCAGTCAGTCAGTGTCAGTCATTCAGTGTCAGTGCCAGTCTGTCAGTGTCAGTCAGTCAGTCAGTGTCAATCAATCAGTGTCAGTCAGTGTCAGTCAATCAGTGTCAGTCAGTGTCAGTCAGTCAGTGTCAGTCAATCAGTTTCAGTCAGTCAGTCAGTGTCAGTGAATCAGTGTCAGTCGTGTCAGTCAGTGTCAGTCAATCAGTGTCAGTCAGTGTCAATCAGTCAGTGTCAGTCAGTCAGTCAGTGTCAGCTAGAGCAGCTCTGCTGCCCTGGTTCTCTCCCTCTAAAGCAGCTCTGCTGACCTGGTTTCTCTGGCTCTACAGCAGCTATGCTGACCTGGTTCTCTGGCTCTAGAGCTGCTCTGCTGACCTAGTTCTTAGGCTACAGAGCAGCTCTGCTGATCCGGTTCTCTGGCTCTACAACAGCTCTGCTGACTTGGTTCTCTGGCTCTAAAGCAGCTCTGCTGACCCGATTCTATAGCTCTAAAGCAGTTCTGCTGACATGGTTCTCTGGCTCTAGAGCAGCTCTGCTGACCTGGTTTTCTCCCTCTAGAGCAACTCTGCTGTCCTGGTTCTCTCCCTCTAAAGCAGCTCTACTGGCCTGGCTACTCTGGCTCTACAGCAGCTCTGCTGACCTGGTTCTCTGGCTCTAGAGCAGCTCTGCTGGCCTGGTTCTCTGGCTCTAAAGCAGCTCTGCTGACCTGGTTCTATGGCTCTAAAGCAGCTCTGTTGACTTGGTTCTCTGCCTCTAGAGCAGCTCTGCTGACCTTGTTCTCTGGCTCTAAAGCAGCTCTGCTGACCTGGTTCTTTGGCTCTAAAGCAGCTCTGCTGGCCTGGTTCTCTGGCTCTAAAGCAGCTCTGCTGAGTTGTTCCTTCCCTCTAAAGCAGCTCTGCTGACCTGGTTTCTCTGGCTCTACAATGGCTCTGCTGACCTGGTTTCTCTGGCTCTACACCAGCTCTGCTGACCTGGTTCTCTGCTCTCACGATGCACGCATCTGACTTCGCAAAAATATATTTAAAAATAATATAAGTTTATTATAAGAACAAATATATTATTTTTAAGAATGGTTCTCTGGCTCTAGACCTGGTTCTCTCCCTCTAAAGCAGCTCTGCTGACCTGCTTTCTCTGGCTCTAGAGCAACTCTGCTTACCTGGTTCTCTGGCACTAAAGCAGCTCTGCTGACCTGGTTCTCTCCCTCTAAAGCAGCTCTGCTTACCTGGTTCTCTGCCTCTAAAGCAGTTCTGCTGACCTGGTTCTCTGCCTCTAGAGCAGCTCTGCTGACCTGGTTCTATGGCTCTAAAGCAGCTCTGCTGACCTGGTTCTCTGGCTCTAGGGCAGCTCTGCTGACCTGGTTCTCTGGCTCTAAAGCAGCTCTGCTGACCTGGTTCTCTCCCTCTAAAGCAGCTCTGCTGACCTGGTTCTCGGCATCTAGAGCAGCTCTGCTGACCTGGGTCTCTGGCTCT
Organism: Triturus cristatus; assembly: GCF_964204655.1. Classification (NCBI taxonomy): domain Eukaryota; kingdom Metazoa; phylum Chordata; class Amphibia; order Caudata; family Salamandridae; genus Triturus; species Triturus cristatus. The sequence goes on along the minus strand of NC_140592.1, from coordinate 984,220,185 downwards.
AGAGCAGCTCTGCTGACCTTGGTCTCTGGTTCTAGAGCAGCTCTGCTGACCTGCTTCTTAGGCTCTAGAGAAGCTCTGCTGACCTGGTTCTCTGGCTCTACAATGGCTCTGCTGACCTGGTTTCTCTGGCTCTACACCAGCTCTGCTGACCTGGTTCTCTGCTCTCACGATGCACTCATCTGACTTCGCAAAAATATATTTAAAAATAATATAAGTTTTATATAAGAACAAATATATTATTTTTAAGAATATCTTAGATAATCTCTTGCCCTAATACGTATATTAAAGTCACATACATATCATTTTGGAACATACATTTATTTGCGCCCCAGAATGTATATGACGTCACGCGGGACCTAGCACTGTGCAAGTATCTTGTACTGTAATGCACTTGTGTCGTGAATGCGCGGGGGCAGGAGTCGCGGATTGGTCACATACCAATCGCGCACATCGCGTAATATTAAATGTATATGATTTAACTGAAAAACACGCAGCTGCCGCACACCGTAAGCGGATCCTCCACAACTTTTCTAAAATGGTGGCTAGAATCTGCGCACCCACCGTGATGTGTACGCTTAGAGTGCACGACTCCGAAAAAAAATTGGTAAATTTTTTTAAAAAAAAGAATATAAATATATTAAAATAAAAAATGTAAACAAAAAAATGAATCTATATTTCAGTTTGAATGATTAAAAAAAAATTGTTTTTGCAATTTTCTGAAAAATATATAATGTTATTTAATGAATAAAATATTTATAAATAAACAGTTAAAAAACTATAGAAAATCAATACAAAAATAGGTATTACTACTATCACACTTAAAAATTAGCATTTAAAAACCTTTGAAATTCACTGAAAAAAACCATAGGTTTCAGAGACGTTATGGTTAGAAATTAGCATTTAAAAAAGCTATGAAATTCACTGAAAGAACCATAGGTTTCAGAGACGTTATAGTTAGAAATTAGCAATTAAAAAACCTTAGAAATTCACAGAAAAAAACATACGTTTCAGGGGTGTTATAGTTAGCTGGCCATTCCTCCGTTATAGTTAGTTCTGCTAACTATAACTCGCGCGCCCGCAATGCACTGCTGATGATGTCACATATTGCATCATTCATGGTCAGTGACATCACTGATGTCATCACTGATGACATCTCAAATGACATCACTGATGACATCACTGATGACATCATCCACGTTACAATCTGTTACACCTCATCTTACACTAGTATAACCTTTTATCACTCACTGTAAAATACAGAGTACCATATTTGAAACCATTGACACACCAATACCAGTTACTACATTCCCACTCACTGATTCCTAAGTCTACCCACACAACTCCCCATTCAACAACAGAATCATTTATACATGTAGTCACTAATTAATAGAACACTATCAAATGCACTTATACACATATATAGATATTGACACATCAGCTGACATCTTAGTTGGTTATGCAGTCATCCTACTCACTCATGAAAAAAATTAATCACACTTACATTTACTCACTTACACAATTATCCAACACCTCATTTATTCAAACACATAGTAACTCATAGTTAATATGTTAAACAATCACCATTACAATTATACACTCATTCATATAGTTACTCTCACAATCACTGACTCTTACACATACTTATTTATATACACCAACTCTCACATACAATGCATTTTATTTTTTTACTTTGTTGAAGATGTACAACTAAAACATATATTCACTCACCAACACACAAATAAATACACTCAGTCACCCAAACAACTGTTTCCACATGCACTCTTAAACCTATACACCTAGTCAACCATTCACACATCTATGCATAGAGTTACACACATCCCCATCCAACCACACACAAACTCAGTGTCCCATACAAATACTTACCCAACTAATCAATAACTAATATACACACTCATGTAGTTAGTGACCAACTGATGCAGCATGTTATACAACAACAGAGACAGTGATGCACACATTCACATAGTTTAGTTACTAATCCATGTATTAAGTGAGACACTTTTAATTACTCACTTAAGCAGACAGTCAGATAGCTACTAAATCCTCCATCCAGACAGTTATATATCCACTCAATCTTCAATACAGATTGGTATACATATATAATACATATTTAAATTTGAAACTAAACCACATTCACTGGATGATGTCATCAGTGATGTTATCAGTGATGTCATTTGAGATGTCATCAGTGATGTCATCAGTGATGTCACTGACCATGCCATGAATGATGCAATATGTGACATCATCAGCAGTGCATTGCGGGCACGCGAGTTATAGTTAGCAGAACTAACTATAATGGAGGAATTTCTATTGTTTTGTACGAGTGAAATGGCCAGCTAACTATAACACCCCTGAAACGTATGTTTTTTTCTGTGAATTTCCAAGGTTTTTTAAATGCTAATTTTTAACTATAACGTCTCTGAAACCTATGGTTTTTTCAGTGAATTTCAAAGCTTTTTTAAATGCTAATTTCTAACTATAACGTCTCTGAAACCTATGTTTTTTTTCAGTGAATATATATATACACATGCCCATTGCCACGAAGCCGCCCTGCAGGGATGGGGGCTCCTTTGGTTGGAGAAATGTTGTTGTATATATATATATATATATATTTGAAAAAGCCGGAGTGGCAAAATGCGTCTGTCAGCGGTGAGGGGGGTTCTGCATGAATAAAAGAAGATTTTATCACAAAGTCTCATGTGTGCTCCTGTGTATGTCGGCTGACACAATTCTGGTCTACGACCATGAGGATCTAGATATATAAATATATATATATTACCTACTGGTGGTTGCCAGTAGGTAGTTATAGTTAGGACCTATTACCCATAGGAAACATTCTATTTGGAATAACTTTGGTGCCGGTTGACGAATCTTCAAAACGTGTTTTCCCCATGCTATTTTCGGAATCTTTAATCGCAGCTACAGCCCGAACTGCTGAACGGAATTACACCAAATTTGGGAAAAAGGTAGCCCTTGGATCAGAGTCATGCCTTTTGGTGTAAATCCGTTCAGTAGTTCCTGAGAAAATCAAAAGTAAAATCACATATATATCTGGGCGGAGCCTAACCAAACTTCTCCTCGTATTGCACACCTGAAGCCATCCTGATTGGAATAAAGTGGTAACACTTAAAACATTTAATTTAAAAAGGAACAAAATGAGGGGGTTCATTTTGCCATAGAAAGTATGATTAGTGCTGCAGAATAAAAATTAGGGAGCATTTTGAGTGACTTCTCAAATCCTCTTCTCTTTCATTAAAATAAAAATTCTGACATGCAGACTGAAACATGCATTTTTAATACCAGCAGCAGAGTTACGTGGTGAGCAGTAGCTTTACTACAGTGATCTAATGAGCAACTAGAGTGCTAACATTCTGAATTTATGGCAAATGTGTGACACATGTGAATGCCTTCTTGATGGAATCAAAGTAAAAAACTGAAAGTATTTCCTACTGAGGAGACTGCAGTAAATGAGGAAATTAGGAAACTTCATAACAAATAAGTCTCCCGAGATGGCCACCAGAGACAAAAGAGCACAAATGTATCACAAATATCACCCAGATGTAGCCCAAGTATAGCCCAATGACAGAATCTTCCAGAGTGTTCTTAAGAACAACTAGAGCGCTTCTGTCTTACTTATGACAAAAGTATGGCACACCTGAAGCCATCTTGATTGGAATAAACTGGTAACACTTAAAACATTTAATTTAAAAAGGAACACAATGAGGGGGTTCATTTTGCCATAGAAATTATGATTAGTGCTGAAGAAAGAAAAATTAGGGCACATTTTGAGTGACTTCTCAAATCCTCTTCTATTTCATTAAAAAATTCTGACATGCAGACTGAAACATGCATTTTTAATACCAGCAGCAGACTTCCGTAGTGAGCAGTAGCTTTACTACAGTGATCTAATGAGCAATTAGAATGCTAACATTCAGAATTTATGGCAAATGTGTGACATATCTGAATACCTTCTTGATGGAATCAAAGTAAAAAACTGAAAGCATTTCCTACTGAGTAGATTGCAGTAAATGAGGAAATTAGGAAACTTCATAACAAATAAATCTCCCAAGATGGCCACCAGAGACAAAAGAGCCCAAAAGCAGCACACATACCACCCAGATGTAACCTACATGTAGCCCAATAACAAAAGTGTGCAAAACACTTTTTCATGATTTGTGTTTTTGCACTTTTATATAGTGCAGACTTGTCAGGTATTGGAGTGCTTTACATGAACATTGGTTACATCACACAAGAACAAATTCATTCTGTTTGAAGTCATGGGGAGATTAATTGATTTGACCAGAATCACAGAATGTCGAGCTGAAGCAGAAACTCCAATCCAAACTGGTTCCCCAGTTGCAAAGTCTGCAGCTCTGGAAGTAATACCACATCCTTCCCCCTAAGTGCAACATTTGATCAAGTGGTCAACTGGATAAAAAACCATAACGATAACAAATAATGTAAAAGTGCTTTATCGCTATTTGAAAACTCAGAAAATATGTCCTCATTTTAGTTTTTAGGGGCACTAACCATAATTATGATTCAAATAAGACCCTCTCATATATGTATTTTCTAAAGGAAATGCTCTAGGTATTACAGTTTTGATTACATCAAGATGACGTCAGGCGTTCCACACTTTTGTAATAAATAAAGAATGTTAGCAATCTAGTTGTTCATTAGGATACTGTTGAGAGGCAGAGGCCAGGGGCACGGACTCCAAAAATTGAAGGGAGGTAGGAGGGTGCAGAGGCAACAATTGGACCACACTGGGCAGGCAGGAAGGGCAGTGGCAGCACAACAGACTATGGAGGGCAGTGGAAAGGGGGGAAGGGGCAACAAACCAACAATACAGGAATGGCAAGAGAGGCTGTGGCAATATAATAGACCATTGTGGGCTGAAGGAAGAGTCAGTGGTAGTACAACCATACATGCCAACAGACCCGATTCAGCCAGGAAACGTCCAATGTTTTTAAGCTCAAATGGGCTTTATTTGATCTGTCTCCTGTCTACAATCTCATCTTTTTCAATGTAACTCAAAAGGGAAAATCAATATCCCAGTTTTTTTGCCAAAATCTCCCTCTTACAAAGTTCAAAATGTTCGCAAGTATGGTACATTGGATCATGGAAGGCAGGAGGAATTGGGGAAGGGACATGGACTCGGATAACAGAGGACAGGAGGGACATGAAGAGGTGCACCAAACCGACCCTACAGGGCAGGCATCAGGGGTTGCAGCAGCACAATACACAACACAGGGCATGCGGGACGGGAGTGCAGCACAACAATCCATAGAAAGCAATAGGGAGGGGAGAGGACCATGCACATGGACAACAGAGAACAGAGGGGAAAGAGGGAATGGTAGCTAGCTGACCATAATGGACAGACAGGAGACCATAAAGGGCAGGAGGGACGGATCAGGGGCATTACAATGCAACAGACAAGCCAGGAGGGAGGGAATAGGGGTCTGCACATGGAAACAGAGAGCTGGGTGTAAGGGGGCGGGGCAGGAGCAGCAAGATGACCATGGAGGTCAGGCAGTATAGGCACTAGAAGCAAGACACACCATGGAGAGTAACAGTTAGACTATGATGGCATACACACAGACCATGGAGGGAAGGTGGAAGGGGGTCAGGGGCAGCTAGCTGACCACACAGGGAAGGTGGGAGGGACCGTGGTAGCACAGAATACCATGCATGGCAAGCGGGAGGGGTTAATGGCAGCACAATGGCTATGATAGGCAAGAAGGAGGGTGCAGGGGCATGCACAAAGGACCATGGAAGATAGAAGGGAGGGTCAGGACCTGGGCACAGACAAGAGAGTTCAGGGGAAGTGGCCTCACAACAGACCACGCGGGGCAGGCAGGAGGAGCAGTTGCAGTACAACAGACCATGGAGGGCAGAAGGGTGTGACAGTAAAATGGACCATGGAGGACAGGAGGAAGGGGATAGGGGCATGGAATGTGGACAGGAAGGGTGGAGGTGGCAGGGACAGGTTACAGTCATCTGACAATGCTAGGCAGGTGGGAGGGGAGTGGCAGGTCCATGGAACATGGTGGGCAAATATGATGGAGCAGGGGCATGCACAAAGACATCGGAGGGCAGGGGGAAGGAGAATAGGGGAAGCAAGCTAAGCACAGAGGTCAATGATGGGGCAAAGAATTGGGCAATGGAGGGCAGGAGGAGTGGACTGGTACATCATGCTAAATGGAGGGCAGTGGCAGCACATCAGACCATGCATGGCAGGAGGGAGGAGGCTAGTCCATGGATTCAGACAACAGAGGATAGGGAGGAGGTAGATAGGGCAGCAAGCTAACTGTTCAGAGAAGGCGGGTATTAGGAACTTAATTGTTTTTAAAATGTGTGTCTGTGCGAACTACTTAAAATATGAACAAGTATGCAGCATAATCTCACTTTTATTTTGGAAGAAGAGGACGTTTGTGACTGTGACTCCGGGCTCACTTGGCAGAAACACCCCCTGACCCTCCACCCCCATCGCAAAATGTAATGCCCGTGAAAAGGGTAGGTGAACGCAGTGTTATATAGAATATAGCCCTGAGAGCACGATTGAAAACGAAAACTAGATATAGTGTATGGTATAAACTATGCACCAAAAAGTGTGATATAAGATGAACCGGGGTGTGAAATATAATATGCAATACATTGTGCGCAATGACATATTCATTGGAGAGAGCGAGATAGCACAGGCACTAGCGCGTGCTATGCGATATGCACCTTGGAGTGTAATATGCACAGGGCAGTGTTGTGTAACCTTACTAGTCTCTAAAGTTGTAATATAAAATATGTGCTGGAGAGTGTAACGTTGCATATGCACTGTTTCAATGATATGGATCCCAGATTGTACTATGTATGGCATAGCGCTGTGCGTTATAACATAGGCATCGAGGAAGGCATGTTAGATGGGGCAATATAACCCGTGCGAAGGCAAGTGTGGCATGACATATTCACGGGGTGGTGTTACAGTGCATATGGCCTAGAGAGTGTCATAGCATACGCACTAGCTGGTGGAATACAACACAGAGGTGTGTGGCACTCGGTGGGCACTGGTGGGTGTAACACAGCATTGGGCTCAGCCAGGAGCGCGCTGTGACTCTCAAGAGAGGTTCGTCTCCTTTCCAGAGAGTAAAATAAAAAGTATTACACATCCGGCAGTGGATGTGTGTTTTATTGACTGTGAGGGGGGTTTCTTGCATAATTTTGGTTGAATTTTTGTCGAATCCCCTTTGAATGGCTTGGTGTGCATGTGTATTAAATGTGCCCGTCAATAGCTACCCATGTTTGTATAAATAAACGACAAGGGTGTCTACTTGGGGAGTACCCACAGGCGGGGGCGCCAGGATTAGGCACGGTAGGGCGTCAGACACATCAGAGCTTCACTACCGGTGTAAATACATTCCACGTGGATTAATTGTATTCATAGTCGCCTTTTAATGAATATCACGCAAATCGTCATGGTGAAAGGTACGTACGGTTTGTCCAGCATGTCCTAGGTGTTTCTATAAATATATAAAAAAATAAAAAACAAAGGCCGGCCCGGGGGATGGGGTCCTCGGGGCCATAAGTGGCCTGAGGAGGGGGGCAACGCAGCCCCCTCCTAAAGAATAAAAAAAAACAAAAGGCCATGCCCCGGTGGTTGGGGTCCCCAGGCCGATTAAGGCCTCGGAAGGGGGGCCACACGGCCCCCTTCCAATTTTTTTTTCCTAAAACAAAAATTAGGGGGCAGGCCCTGATTGATGGGTCCCCAGGGCCAATAAATTAGGGAAAGAAGGGAGGCCTCACAGCCCCCCTTCTTCAAAAAATAAATAAATGAAAGTCTGGCATCGCGCCGGAGGCCACACCCCCTCCTTGCAGCACTCTGCAAATGCGCCCCCTGGCGAGTTGTAAGTTGTGGAATTAATTCCCCTTCGGTACTGAGGGTCCCTGAGGGCCAACTAGCCCAACAGGTATCTCCAGTATGCGCCAGGGAGCTGCGTTGCAGACAGGTATTCTGAGGCCACGCCCATTTTTTACACCTCTCTGCAACGCAGCTCTGTGGCGCTTACTGGAGGTACCTAGTGGGCTTGTCTGACCCTAGGGACCCTTAGAATTCAAGGGGACTTAATCTCTCAACTTAGAACGGCCACAGGCGCATTTACACAGTGGTGAAGGGAGAGAACAGGGCCTGAGGTGACATGTGCAAACACGCCCTGTGGCGTGTTTTAAGTTGGGGAAATAATTCCCTTTCAATCCTGAGGGACCCTGGGGACCAACTAGCCCACCAGGTGCTTCCAGTAAGCACCACTGCGCTGCGTTGCAGAGAGGTGGTGCAGGCCGTGCCCCTTTTTACACCTCTCTGCAATGGCGCTTACTGGACATACCTAGTGGGCTATTTTGCCCCTAGGGACCCTCAGGATTCAAGGGGACCTAATCTCCCAACTTAAAATGGCCACAGGGCGTGTTTACACAGTGGGGAAGGGAGGGGATGGGGCCTGAGGTGACGTGTACAAACACGCCCTATGGTGCGTTTTAAGTTGGGTAAATAATTCCCCTTCAGTCCTGAGGGCCCCTGGGGGCTAACTAGCCCAACAGGTGCTTCCAGTAAGCGCCACTGCGCTGCGTTGCAGAGAGGTGGTCCAGATAGTGCCACTTTTTACACCTCTCTGCAACGCAGCTCTGTGGCGCTTAGTGGAGGTACCTAGTGGGCTAGTTGGACCCTGGGGACCGTCAGGATTCAAGGGGACTTAATCTCCCAACTTAAAACGGCCACAGGGCGTGTTTACACAGTGGGGAAAGGAGGGGACGGGGCCTAAGGTGACATGTGCAAACACGCCCTGTGGCACGTTTTAAGAGGTAGTTTTAATCCCCCTGCCCTATTATATACTAGGGGCTTACAGAGGAGGTCATGCTAATTACAGGGGGACCCCAGCGCATAGTGATCCCTAGTGTATGTAGGTGTTTTCACTGTATTCTAAGTGTCTTTTAACATAGCACTGGCTCTAGGACTGGTTAGTCAGACTCAGTTACCACCAGTATCTGTCTGAAAAAGTTGAGGGTACAGGATGATTTTGCAACAAGGCTTCTTTCTTTTTTTATGTTTGAAAGCTTTATTAAAGAATTGAAGCCAAAAGAGAGATATCAGCACAGATTGCAATGCAAAAACCATTGAGAAACTTAATACTGCTAATATCAGCATTGGAAACCACAAAGCATTTTAGGAGGATTTTAAACGTTGAGGGGGGGCAATGGGAGGGGAAGAAAAGGGGAGGAAGGGAGGGGAAGAGGGAAAGGGGGATAGCAAGATAATAAAATAAACCATACAATATTCTAAAAAATACGACACATATTCAGATTGTAAAAGTCGTAAAAAGTCAGCGATGCACAATTACCATCATAAAACAGGTAAAAATATTAAACAAAACTTATCGTGAATAGCAAAGGAGAGAGTTCGAGACGTTCAAGGAGGTTTAAAATTTTCTGCATTGAGACATATAGGTTTCTTTAGGGCCAAGCAGTCCAAATACGTGGTGAGAGGCAACCAGAAAAAATCAACATTACGAGCAGGTTTACAAGAGGAGGCAAAGGAAACGTCCAATCTATGAACGTGGCATAATGAATTACACCAGCCTTGTAGGGAAATAGAAGCTAAAGATTTCCAGTTGGAAGAAATATGTTGGAAGGCAAGCGCAAGTGTGAGGTCAAAGAGACCGTGTAGATGAGCAGGGAGATTCAAGGAGTCAGAAAGGCTACCCAAAAAGAGAAGTGAGTGTGTAAAAGAGGAAGGAAGAGGGAAGATACGGGAGAGGCATGACCACACTTTCCCCCAAAAGGTAGAGACAACAGGGCAAAGAAAAAGCATGTGGAAAAGGTCAGCATCAGAAGAAGAACAAGTCCAACATTTGGAGTCGGAGGAGGGAGAAAAACGGGATAAAGAAAGAGGAGAAAGGTAAAGCCTGTGATACAAATAAAATAAGGATTGAGTAAGAGAAGCAGAGCGGGAGATTTTTAGAGATCTGGACCACAACTTATCCCAAAGAGTAGTTGACCAAGTACAAGAAAAATCAGTTTCCCAAGCGAGCTCCACTTTAGATTTGACACCATTGGGATTAGAAGATACAAGAGATTTATAGATGAGAGATGCTTTAGGGAGTGTAGCAAGAATATTAAGAAGAGGAGAAGGAGACGACGACGATGATGATGAGGAGGGAAGAGAGTAAAAACAATGAAGGATAATGGCCATGAGGGTTGTGAATTTCCGCAAAAAGGAGCGAGGGCATTGAAATAAAAGTTGAAATTGGGGAAAAGAGCAAGGGGATATACCGTCAAAAAGTTGGTTGACCCATATTATGCCCTTTACCCTCCATGCTTTCCAGAAAATAGGTCTATTTCTTAAAAGGATAAGAGAATTATACCAAATAGTAGAATTTAAGAAGGATGTACGTGTGACCTCGGAGGGAAGAACCAAAGGGCTTAAAAGAGAAGAGGTATGTTTGAATAGGGGACACAGAGAAAAAGGATTCCTGGAAGAGAATCGCATCACCTCGGCAAAAGAGAAGGGTAGTAGTAAAGATTGTTCAATAAGGAGCCAGAGGGGGGTGAAAGGAGAGAGAGTAGATGAGATCCATCTCGAGGCTTGACGTAAAGAGAAGGATCTATGATAAAGACGGAAATCAGGGAAGTTAACACCACCATTGGATTTAGGCTTACGGAGGGAGGCAATGGAAATTCTGGATTTCTTACCTTTCCAGAGAAAGCGAGAAAGAAGAGAGTCAATTTTTTTAAAGTAAGACGTGGGGATGTGAACCGGTAGCATAGAGAGGGTGTAAATTAAAATAGGGGCGATCATCATTTTGATTGAGTCCAAACGACCCCACCAGGATAAAAATAAGGGATTCCAGGCTGAGAGTGACTGATCAATCCTGGAAATAACTGCCGAGAGATTCAATTTAACCGAGGATGAGATGGAGTTAGAAAACAGAATACCAAGGTATTTAATCTTGGAGCTACTCCATGCAAAACCAGTAGCAGAGAAAAGATGAGGAAGACAGGATGGGGTGAGAGGGAGAATTTCGGTTTTGTCCGAGTTGATCTTATAACCGGAGACCAAAGAAAAGGAGTGAAACTCGGATAATAAGGGGGGGACGGAAGATTCAGGGTCAGAAATAAATAGTAAGATGTCATCCGCATAGGCAGAAAGTTTCAATTGATTAGAGCCATACGGGAAGCCAGAAATGGAAGTGTTATTGTGAATGGAGGATAAGAAGGGCTCGAGAGATAAAACAAAAAGAAGCGGGGAAAGAGGGCAACCTTGGCGAACACCTCTCTGAAGAGTAAAAGAGGGAGAGAGTTGTCCATTCACAAGCACCGAGGCCTTGGGGGCAGAATATAGGAGAGAGACAAGGGATATAAATTTGGAACCAAAACCATGCCACCGCAATGAAGCGAACAAAAAAGACCAGTCAACCCTGTCAAAGGCCTTCTCTGCGTCAACAGAGATAGCAGCAAGAGGGGTTGAAAGTGAGGGGGCTTTGTTTAGAACGTTAAGAAGAAGGCGAGAGTTGTCCGAAGTAAGCCTGCCCTTAACGAATCCGCATTGCTCTTTGCCAATGAGTTGAGGCATAAGGGGGTCTAGGCGCATTGCAAGTAATTTGGCAAAGATTTTGTAGTCTACATTGACTAACGAAATCGGTCGGTAATTTTTACAAAACTGGTGGTCGCGGCCTTCTTTGGGGATCAAACAGATGGAGGCATCTTGAAAGGTGCCTTCAGCCTTGCC